>NC_056696.1:58875000-59500000 GCF_018350215.1 Panthera leo
GCTGATGGCTCAGAGCCTGGAGCCCGCTTCAGATTCAGTGTCTCTCCCTCTCTCTGCCTCTCCCCTGCTCATGCTCTGTCTCTCTCTGTCTCAAAAATAAATAAAAACATTTAAAAAAATTTTTTTTAAAATTCCCTGTGGGTTGTACTGCACTAAGGAAGTCCTCTTTGACATTTACAGCCCAAGACGGGGCCCTATAAGAAATGTAAATTAGCTATTCTCCAACACTCAGAGCTAAGCACTATTAACTTATTTTTTATTCTCTTTTCTAAGGTGGCAGAAGACAGGTGATGAATAGATGGATAGATGGATAGATAGATAGATAGATGATAGATGGATAGATAGATCGATAGATAGATGGATAGATGATAGATAGACAGTAGATAGATGTTCCTTGTATAGTTTTCTATCTTACATTTTCTTTACACAATCTTGTAAACATTTTTATATCATTTAGTTTTTCTAATGTCTCTAGAACATTTGATTTTATGCATACATAGTCATTTATTAAGCATTTCTATATTATTGAGATATCGTTTCCAATTCTTTGCTTATTTTATATAATATGGCAGTGAAAATCCTCCTGCACAAATATTTCTTTGAATTGCTGAGTTTTTCCTTAGGAGAGGTTCCTTTAAAGATAAATTTCAGGGGCGCCTGGGTGGCTCAGTTTGCTTTCAACTCAGGTCATGGTCTCACGTTTCATGAAATCAAGTCCTGAGTCAGGCTCTAAGCTAAGAGCTCAGAGTCTGCTTGGGAGTCTCTCTCTCCCTCTCTCTCTCTCTGCCCCTCTCTAGCTCGTGCACTCTCTTTCAAAATAAATAAACATTTTAAAAAATGAATTTCTGAGGCACCTGGGTGGCTCAGTCAGTTAAGCATTCAACTTTGGCTCAGGTCATGATCTCACGGCTTGTGGGTTCCAGTCCCATGTCAGGCTCTGTGCTGACAGCTCAGAGCCTAGAGCCTGTTTCAGATTCTGTGCCCCCCTCTCTCTCTCTGCTCTCCCCTGCTAGTGCTCTCTCTTTCTCTCTCTCTCTCTCAAAAATAAACATTAAAAAAATTTAATAAATAAATTATTTAAATAAAAAAATGTCTTTCAGAGAAAAAAAAGAACTTCAGGGTAAAGGGGTACAAAGTTTTTAAGGGTCTTGAATCAATTATCCAAAAATTTTCCAGCTCTTTTTCATGGGTCCTCAGAGGCAGTGGGCTCTTTGGGATAAAGCTGAACCTCTGTTTCCCAGCCACTGGCTGCCAGAAACTCATTGATGTGGATGATGTTTGCAAACTCCTCACCTTCTCTGAGAAGCGTGTGGCCACAGAAGTTGCTGCTAATGCTTTGGGCGAAGAGTGGAAGGGTTCCGTGGTCCGAATTACTGGCGGGAATGACAAGCAAGGTTTCCCCACGAAGCAGGGTGTCTCCACCCATGGCCGTGTCCACCCGCTACTGAGAAAGGGGCCTTCCTGTTCCCGGGCAAGGAGGACCCGAGAAAGGAAACACACATCTGGGTCAAGTGGCACCGTGGATGCCAATCTGAGGGTTCTCAACCTGGTCATTGTGAAAAAAGCGGGGGAAGGATATTCCTGGAGTCAATGGTGCTACTTATCTCGTCATCTGGGACCCTAAAGAGCTGGCGGAATCCACAAACCTTTCAGTCTCTCTAAAGAAGATGCTGCCACCAGTATGTTGTGAGACAGCCCCTTAACAAGGACGGTAAGAAACCTCGTTTGGACCAAAGTGCCCTGGATTCAGTGTCTTGTCACTCCCCGTGTCCTGCAACACAACCATGGCTGTATTCCTCTGAAGAAAAGCGTATGAAGAAAAATAAGGAAGAGGCTGCAGAATATGTTAAACTTTTGACCAAGAAAACAAAAAGGGCCAAAAAAAAAAAAAAAAAAAAAGCCCTGCCAGGAACAGATTGCCAAGAGACGGAGGCTGTCCTCCCTGAAGGTTTCCACCTCTGAGTCTGAGTCCAGTCCAAAAGGAGATGTTCTGAGAGTGGGTGTAACAAATAAATGAGATCAGCCATTAGAACAGAGAGAAAAATCTTCCAGGTAAGTGGCAACGATTTAAACTTCTCCTGGCAATTTGAGTAGCAGACACTGGCCAACATTAAAAGTTATGTTTTATAGGGGCGCCTGGGTGGCTCGGTCAGTTGAGCATCAGACTTTGGCTCAGGTCGGGATCTCATAGCTTGTGAGTTCGAGCCCTGCGCCGGGCTCTGTGCTGACAGCTCAGAGCCTGGAGTTTGCTTCAGATTCTGTGTCTCCCTCTTTCTGTCCCTCCTCTGCTCGAGCTCTGTGTCTCTTTCTCTCTCAAAAA
The DNA here is from genome assembly GCF_018350215.1 of Panthera leo. NCBI lineage: Eukaryota > Metazoa > Chordata > Mammalia > Carnivora > Felidae > Panthera > Panthera leo. The sequence continues at coordinate 58,877,321 of NC_056696.1, forward strand.
AAATAAGCATTAAAAAAATTATATTTTATAAAGATTAGAACTTTACAGAGGTAAAAATGTGATAATCCAATGTTTTCATTAAGATTTCTTTGAATTTATTTTGTGAACATTTTTCATGTGCTTATAGAACTAAATTTATAATTCTGCCCATTTTTCTACTAGAGATTCTTATTTATATGAGCTATTCTTAGGAACTTTAGGTGAGCTATATATTTATACACATGTACATACATTTGTATATTAATTCTTTGCTATCTGTGTTGCAAATGTTTTTCTCCATTTGTTTTTGATCTTTTAATTTTGTTGATGATTTTAATATTTAAAATTTTTAGTATAATTGTCCTCAAATCTTTGCTTTTACTTTGTCATTTCCCCCATGCTCTTATGTTTCTAATTCCTTCTCCACTTTAAAGAACAGAGAATATGTATTCATATTTCTTAGCTGCCTTGCTTTATTCTTTTTTATTTAACTTTATAATTCATGCTGTGTTTATTTTACACATAGTATGAAATGACGATTTTACTGGACATCCTTCTCCCAACTATCTATTGACGAATGCATTTGTTTGTGATGTTTCTTTGTCACATGTTACTTTCCCATACATGCAGTAGACACTTTGAGGGGTCACCCAGACTCCCCTTCCTCCTCCAGCTGCAGGGAAACAGCCCTTAGCTGCCAAGCCTCTCTGGAAATTGCTTCAGCAGGAGAAAACTGCCCGGCCCTGGGTCCCAACTCCTTCCAGGGGCAGCCCTCACCCAGTGTTTGGTTGATAGGGGACTACAAAGGTCCCTTCCCTTCAACTAAGGAGAATTCTGACCACTCACCGCCCCACAGCCCTCTATGTGGCTGAAGTTTGGTTGAGACTGAATCATAGCTCAATTTCTCCCTTTGCCTGATTTCACTCCCATCCCATACTCCCACCATGCTGATCCTAAGAGCACTCCCTACCAATTGCGACCTAATTACCATCTCAGAGTCCCAGGAACACAGCCTGTGACATACATACATACCGGCCCACAATCTATAACCCACGAAACCCAAAGTTCTGAAAAACAAAAGCTTCTTATCACGAGTTTGGTGCCGACATTCATTTGGGAAAAAAATACGACCCATGTCAGTAGGAGGCCATTTACAGTTTTGACATACCCTGCTCAGTTTCATTGCAGAAATATCAGTGTATTTGGCTATGGGGTACTGGCCCAGACTCCAGTGGATGTATTCAATATTATTTAGGATACAATGAAATCACCTTTCTAAAATACAAATTTTAAATTCCAAAACACATCTGGCCCCACGAGTTTCAGATAAGGCACCGTGCTGAGTGTACTTTGAAACTTGCCTCGATACAAGTGTTGTTTAATTGCAATTATCATCATTAAGCATATTGAAATCTAATAAATTAAAGTCTCCCTCAGCACTGCTCTTCTTCTAGAAGATAATGTGTGTTATTCCCACGCCCTTTACTCTTTGAAAGTAACATCAGAATCATTTACCAAATTACCCTCCAAAATTGAGATTTTTCACCGAAATAATATTAAGCATAAAAATTAGGGGCGCCTGGGTGGCTCAGTCGGCTAAGCGTCCAGCTTCGGCTCAGGTCACGATCTCACTGTCCGAGGGTTCGAGCCCCGCGTCGGGCTCTGTGCTGACGGCTCAGAGCCTGGAGCCTGCTTCCGATTCTGTGTCTCCTCTCTCTGACCCTCCCCCGTTCATGCTCTGTCTCTCTCTGTCTCAAAAATAAATAAATGTTAAAAAAAATTTTTTTTAAATTAATCTGAGAATTAATACCTATAAAGTCTTTAACCATCCCATATAAGAGCATGAGAAATCTATCCCTTTAAGTTTACTTTTACATCTTTAGCTGGATTTCACTGGATTTTGAAATTTCTTCACATAAACTCCACACATATTTTGTTCAGGTTATTGCAATGATTTAGCATTTGCTTATTATTATTCTGAAAGAAACTAAAAACTTTTTCTCGATTAATTCTCCTAATTGGTTATTATTTGTCTACAGAAAAAAAGTTTCTTCCTAGCTTTACTTCCTGTAGCCTCCCTGAATAGACTGAATATTTGTGTCCCACCCCCCAAATTCATAAGGTAATGAAACCTAACCCCCAATGTGATGGTATTTGGAAGTGGGGCTTTGGGAGGTAATTAGGTCTCAAAAGCAGAGCCCTCGTGATTAGTGGGACTATTGCCCTTAGAAAAGAAATCGAGAGAATTCTCTTGCCCGTTTTTACCATGTGAGGTCATAGGGAGAAGACAGCTGTTTATGAACCAGGAAATAGGCTCTTTCCAGACACTGAATCTGCCGGCACCTTGATCTTAGACTTCCCAGCCTCCAGAACTTCGAGAAATAAATGTGCATTGTTTAAACCTTAGTTTATGCTATTTTCTTATAACAGCCTGAGGGACTCAAACATTTCTTTTCTGGGGCACCTGGGTGGCTCAGTCGGTTGAGTGTCAGACTCTTGATCTTGACTCAGGTCATGATCTCATGGTTCAGTTCACGGGTTTGAGCCCCACATTGGGCTCATTGCTGTCAGTGTGAGGCCCGCTTTGGATCCTGTTCCCCGCTCTCTGCCTCTCCCCTGCTTGTGCTCACTCTCTCTGTCTCTCAAAATGAATAAACATTAAAAAAAAAAAATTTCCTTTCTGAAATACCATTAATTCTAAGAAATTTTCAATTGAATTTTCTTGAATTTTCTCTATATTTACTTATGTCCTGTGCAAATTGTAATAATTTCGTTCTCTCATCGAATATTCATGCACCCTTTTTCCATTTTCTAGCACGTTGTGCTGGACGTTATGTTCATAACAATGTGAAATAATGATGTCAGTGGCAAGAGTTCTGTTCAGCTTTCCAACTTTAATTGGAATTGTCCTTAGTGCTTCACCATTAAACATTATGCTGGCTGATATTTCATGACATTTATTCTTAATCATCTACAGAAATGTTGTTTTTAGTTTTCTAAGAGTTTCCTTTTCTTTCTGTAAGAAATCAGTTACATTGTATCATATATTTTCACATAAGCTGAAATTACTATATTTGTCTCTTTGGAAATACTGCTATAAAATAATATTAATATCTTAATAAAATGTTAATATATTAATATAAAATATTGCTATGAAATCCATATTAAAGCATTCTTGAATTTCAAGATAGACTATTGCATTATAGTGGGTGAGCTCACCAATTCTTTACAGAAATAGGGATTTTCACATACATTTTTATAATGGAGGTCAGTCTATTGGTAGAGGCTCTCAGATGTGAAACAGCAGAAGAGTCACCTGGAGAACAGTCCAAAAATGAAGACCGCACAACTCAGAAGCCATGACAGAAAAGAAAGGTAGATTTGAGGGGTGCCTGGGTGGCTCAGTCGGTTAAGCGTCCCATTTTGGTTTTGGCTCAGGTCATGATTTTGTGGTTCATGAGTTCAAGCCCCAGTCGGGGCTCTGCACTGCCAGTGGGGAGCCTGCTTGGGATTCTGTCTCCCTCTCTCTCTGCCCCTCCCCCACTTGCTCTCTCTGTTTCTCAAAATAAATAAATAAACTTCGAAAAACATTTTTAAAAAAGAAAGATAGATTTGATTTTTGAATAACTCTGATTCTGTAACAGAAAAAAAATGCCCCCTAGCCAAAAGACAAGTAGAAATGTGTTAAAAATATCAAACTGGCGGATCAATTCTGTATTTTACAAAGTGCTCAAGCAATCGGTGACAAAAAAGAGAAGAAATCCAATAGTAAAGAGAACAATAGTTACAAACAGGTAGTTTACAGGGGGCAAAGATACTATAAGTGGACAATCTAATTTGAAACAGTTCCCAAACTCTTTGATAATTAAAGAAATACAATTCAAAACTAAAATAGATATTATTTTAAGTCTATTAATATAGCAAAATTCCAAACATTTGGTGATGACATCCAGTCCTGGCAAAGAGAGGGGAAACTAGGCACTTATATTCCTTGTTGTTTCTAAAGAAGGGTTTGGCAATAATTATCAAATTAAAAATCCATGTACATTAGATCCAGCAATTCCACTGCTAAGAATTTACCCCATGGATATATTCACAAAATATATAGAGAAAGTGCAAAAGCCGAAGCACCTGGGTAGCTCCGTTGGTTGGGTGTCTGACTTTGGCTCAGGTCATGATCTCATGACTTGCGAGTTTGAGCCCCGCATAGGGCTCTGTTGCTCACAGCTCAGAGCCTGAAGCCTGCTTCAGGTTCTGTGCCTCCTTCTCTCTCTGCCCCTCCCCAGCTCACGCTCTGTCCCTCTCTCCTTCAACAATAAACATTTAAGGGGCGCCTGGGTGGCTCAGTCGGTTAAGCGTCCGACTTCGGCTCAGGTCACGATCTCGCAGTCCGTGAGTTCGAGCCCCACGTCGGGCTCTGGGCTGATGGCTCGGAGCCTGGAGCCTGTTTCCGATTCTGTGTCTCCCTCTCTCTCTGCCCCTCCCCCGTTCATGCTCTGTCTCTCTCTGTCTCAAAAATAAATAAACTTAAAAAAAAAATTAAAAAAAAAAAAAAAGAATAAACATTTAAAAAAATTAAAGAAAGTGCAAAAGCAAACCAAAACAACCAATATATTTACCATCGATCAGCATTTTAAGACATATCCTTCTGACGGAATAGTATGTTGCCATTAGAAAAAAAATAGACTTCTGTGTCCCGATACGGAAAATTTCCAATACAAATTATTAAATGAAGGAAAGCAAAATGAAGAAGAAAGAGTATATACTGGCAGCTTTTGTAGATACAGTGAAGGTGGGTAGATAAAGATAGATACAAGTACGTGCATCTTTCTTGTTGTTCATACAGAAATGTTACCTTGGGGGACAGGACTTGGATAAGATGGATGGGACGGTGGAGAGGGAGAAGGACGAGGACATTTTTTGCACCATGTACTCGCTACACTGTTTGACTTTTCCGTGTTTCTTCTTTTTTTTTTTTTTTTTTTTTCCTGAGAGAGAGAGAGACAGAAGGTGTAAGAGGTGGGGAAGGGGCAGAGGGAGAGAGAGACACAAAGAGGATCTTAAGCAGATTCCACACCAGTGTGGAGCCCAACACAGAACTCAGCCTCACAACCGTGAGATCATGACCTGAGTTGGAATCAAGAGTTGGACACTTAACTGACTGAGCCACCCAGGAACTTTTATATACTTTGCTATATTAAATTGATAATGAGAATTTGAAGCCATTTTCCTGGGCCCCCATCCCTAAAGATTCTGATCCAATGGGGAGGAGCGGGGCCCAGGAATCTGAAATTTGAACAAATATTCCCAATAAATTAAATGTAGGTAGCTGGAAAAAAAAAACACTGAAAATCTCAGTTCTGTAGCAATGCTGTTTGTTTTTATCTCATTCAGGTATTGATACCAAGGTTAAATTAGCATAATAAATGATTTGAATAGCACTGATTGAAGTATGGAGGCATTCAATCACTATACTGTAACATGAAACTAACAGAACACTCTATGTCAACTATACTGGAATTTTAAAACTTCATAAAAATAAATATAAATACATGATTTTCATAGCTGTCCATTTATCAATGGCCTTGACAATTGAGGAAAAAATTGCCAATAAGACAAAAGTCTTTGTAGAAATAAGTCTTTGATATCTTATTTTCCTCCAAAGCTAATTTTTCTATATAGTCTTCTATTTTTCTAATCACATCAAGTCAACTATATTTTCAGTCCAAATCATTCAGATTTTCAAACTTATTGCCACAAATTCTGCAAATAAATCTCTAATAATTTTCTTCTCCACCATATCTGTTTTATAGCCCCTTTCCTATTTCTCAATTTTATCTTTGAGTATTCTCCCACTTTTCCTTGATTATCCTTGATCTATTTTATAAGTATTCATCAGCACCAATTATTCTGTTTCTTCTTCTCTAATTCTTTAATATCTACTTTTGTCCTTATTCTTTATTTTCCCTATTTTACTTAAATTTGTTTGGTTGCTTTTGAAACATAAAACTGTCACCCTCCCTCTTTCCTACTTAACCATGAAAGTATATAAAGTACTGATTTTGACTATAATATTCATTTCACATCATAATTTTCTTTTTTTTTTTAAATGTAAGGCTTCACACCCAGTGCAGAGCTCAACATGGGGCTTGAACTCACAACCCTGAGATCAAGACCTGAGCTGAGATCAAGAATCAGACTCTTAACCAACTGTGCCTTAACCCAGGCACCCCCATAATTTTCCAAATAACTTTCTCAGTATCTGCTCATGATCTGTAGTGATAGTGTTATGTTCTCTTTAGCTCAGGAGTTACTTAAGAAATTTTAAAGAAATTATCATGTGGTTAAATGTACGTGTTTGTTTTAGTTATTTAAATTTGAGGAAAAGTCAACGTTGTCAGGAAATATAATTATGCCATATTTGTCTTTTGAAATCTGTTGAGATTTTCTTTGTCTCCTTAAAAGTCCTGTATTTGTTTTGTGAACATTCTACATGTATGTTCGACTTTCAATAGGTATATATTAATTCATTCTTGTTAAATAATATTTATTATTTAATCCTGCTAAACTATATTCTCTATCTTTGTCCTTGATTTTTGGAGCCTTCCTTAATCTTTCAGTACATTTTCCTACAACAATTCTACTTCTGTTCACTTCTGTGTCCTTTTATTTTAGGTGTATTTTTTGTTTTTGTTTTTCAACTCGATTTTACTGTCTTTAGCTTATTAAAATATATGTTTGGCCTATTTTAGTTGCTTTGTTTTAGTCATGAAGTTATTTAGCAAATATTTATTTAATGCTCACTCTATTCAGTAACAGTTGACAGAGCCACTTGATAGAGTTCTGGCCAGTAAGACGAAGCACAGTTATGCTAGAGTGTCTGATTCTCCACTTTCCGTTTCTCCCTTCCTGGATGCAGTCAACTGGCTGGAGCCACAGCAGTTACCTTGTGAGCAAGAGGGCAGGACCAAGACATGGAGATATATCTCCCAAGATTATTTAGCTACTGAAACAACACCAACAAGCAGCTACCTCTATCTAGAATTATTATTACAAGAGAAAAGTAAATCCCTATGATTGAGTATACTCTTAGTCGGCTATCATGTGTTGGCAACTGAATATATTCCTGATTAAATGTCTTTACATCTACTTCAAATTTTTCAAAAACATATTTGAAGCTATAATTTTTAACTTATGTTAAAATTTAAGTACCCTGCAATAATTCTCAGAGTAATAAAAGAAATTAGAATACTTTGAATTATCTTCATTTTCCAATCTTTATAAATGTAATTTGTGAAATCAAAACTTTATGAACTTTTACATTAAATATTTTTTCTCTCATGTTACTTTTGCATTTAATTTTGTAATCATAACTGTAACAATTATCTAGAATTAACATTTTTTTGCTCAATTCCCAATCAGTTTACACTATAGTTCTTTAATGGCTGAATTTGTCCATTCATGAGTAATGGTGTTTGACTCATCTTCTGAGCGGCTGTCATATGTCTTTAGGCACATTTTCCTAGCATCCACAAAGTGCTGTTTTTCTTTCAAATCCTTCCATGATTAAAAATGCCCTGCTTTTGCCTTTAAGTATGAACATGTTAGACAATCACCTTTTGTATAACTGTAAGAACACTTGGGTTAACATTGTTCATCAAAACTCTACATTTTTAAAACTTTCTTATGAATTTTTTATAAAATGTTATAAAGAATAGTTAAGGGCAGCACAATTTTTCTCTTTGTTAAGCTACATTTTTTAATTCTTAGGAAAAAAAAAAAAAAAGAGCTACAAGAATGTGCTACCCTATCAGTAATTTATTCTAGAAGATGGTAAGCTCCTTGGATCACGACTCATGTGATCACAATGGTTATGATGATGGTGGTTGGTGATTTTCGCTCAGGAAAGTTTTCTTCTATGTATCTTTCCTTATTCCTTCCTTCGTTTTGGTCTCTTTCTTCTGAATGTTGCTTGTCTAAAATTGGTTTTCTGTTCTCTACATCAAATTCCTCTAATTTTTTAAAATCACTTTTCCCCAGCATTTCCAACAGATAGAGTTGGTCCTCTATATCACTGACTTGATTTTCTACATTATCTGTTCTCCTTATTACTTTCAAGGTATATTTGAATTCTTCCACGGCAGTTTTAGCTTCCCAGAATTCTCTTCCTGCCTCTGTCAGGGCCTTTTTTATGTCTGCTGCCACTCCAGAGGCCACCTTTATCTCCTTTCTCAACTCTTGCTTCACAAGCTCATGCTTACTCCTATTTATCGCGAACACAAAGAAAACATTGACTAGTTGATTTTTCTTCTTTTCTACATATGCTCTTTCTTACATGGAATTGTCCTTGGACAATATAGCTTTATGAACTACCAGACTATTTTTATTGGCTTCGTGTTATCTTTCTGTTTGTTCATCCTTGACTAATAGAAGTTGAGGATTTATTTTGCCACCTCAGTATTTCTTAACGGGTTGTTCTTTCCAGATCACAGCAAATAATTGACTGATAACCTTCTTTTCTGGTTGTTGTAACTTGGCATCTGAATTATCACAGCTGCTTCAGTGAAAAAGTAGAAAAAGGTGAATCAAGTACAGTTTTCTTGCTGCCATCCTCCCAGAAGCTCTGTCTCTTTCTAAAACGGGAAACCCCATGGTTCATGGACTGCAAATGAGAGACCGCAGAACAATTTTTCTTTCACTTAAAAGTAATTTAAGGGACACCTGGGTGGCTCAGTCGGTTAAGCATCTGACTTTGGCCCAGGTCATGATCTCACAGTTCATGAGTTCGAGCCCGGCGTCAGGCTCTGTGCTGACAGCTTGGAGCCTGGAACCTGCTTCGGATTCTGTGTCTCCCCTTCTTTCTTCCCCTCCCCTGCTCGTGTTCTGTCTTCCCTTCTCTCTCAAAACTAAATACACATTAAAAATATTTTAAGTAAAAAAGAAGGGTGATTTCAAAGGTAGCCTAGTTAGTAATTTCGATTGCTGGTATACTATATCTGATCTGCAAAAGTGAAGCGATGCAGGAGAGTGGTTCGAGTAGGTTTGGGGGTCCTTGGGTTTCTGCCTCGTACACTTCCTCACAGTGTGACCTCAGGAGACCCACAGCTGTGAATCTCAGTTCTCTCGTGTGTAAAATGGTGCTAATAATACCCACCTCACAGGGCTATTGGGAAAATTAGTGCATTATATGTTGCGTGCATCATATTATTAATGCATGTTAGGCATAACTACATTAGGCAGAAACTAATATACGACAAATATTCAACAAAGTATGGCAACTATAAATATTTTGATAGTTGCACAATATTTTGTAAGACCTGGTATTTTCCATGTTTATTTATTTTTAAGTAAACCTCCTGTACTAATTTGTTTCAAGTACCTTGTAATCACATTCCTAAATGAATACAATGGCACTTTTTAAAACCAATTTGATTAGCTTTAGTCGCCCCAAAATGCATGATCACAGGCCCACTGCCAGCCACAAATTAATTTGAGCAAGTTAACAAGACCATGGAACCATTTCAAGAACTGTTGGATGTATTCGTTAAGAACACAGTTCAGTTTTGACTCAATTTTACATACTGATAAATAGCTTAAGAGTTTCATGATAAAGTCTTTTCACAGACTAAGGAAGACTAAAACATTATCCAGAACTTTATTTCATTTTTATCAGGTGAAAATGCTTTCAACTGTTGACATTTTTGTCAGCTGAAGTTCATAGAAAGAATGTTTTCAGTTCGTTACAAATATCAAAATGGATTGTCATCTGGGAGGGAGGAAAATGGAGAACTGGAGACCTGGGGGTTTCAGAAGAAGTTCGAGCAGGATTACTTCCTTCTGTCTGGCCAGCCCTCCATATAATTCGATCTAAGATATGAACAAAGTTTGAATATGCTTCTTCAGATAAAAAAAATTAGAAATACTTTTAATAACTGCCTGCTTTATATATAATTAAATTGATTTCTTGAAACTTTGTGGGAAATATTTATACTGAAAATTCTCTTCCATGAGTTTTCCGTGTTCTGAATTACTGCTGGACAAGACTGGAAGGCATGGAATGGCTTATCTCCTTACCCTAGGGGTTGGGCAGTCCCTGGGGACAGTGTTCCTAACACCACAGGTGTTATTCTGAACTCAAGGGAGCAAAGTCCTTTTACATCTTTCTGCTCAAGGGAGCCACCTACTGTGTCGCTTTTACATTGTCCGAGTCCACCCTAAGTAAAAACAAGATCTTATTTGGGGGAGAAACTGCATTTTTTAATGATTCAAACATTCTTATGGCTTTTTTCATTCGCAGAATATAAATGTATTTGTGACTTTAAGAAAGGGGTTCTTTCTACCTGAAGTTCTTTCTACCTGAAATTCTCAGAGGATTTGACTAGATATGTAAAATGTCAGAAGGCACTAGCAATTAAAAATCTAGCCAAGATAAAGAAAGAAAATGTCTTCCCAATGATGGTGTAAGCTAACGACTGGGGAGAAGGCGGATGAAGGACATCTGATGCGTGCCACATCCTTGTATTTCAGAATAGGCTGTACGAACCACATGTGTGACATTTTTCCTGATCTTTGGAAGACGGCATGGGATGTTTGATGAGCACCCTCCGGGCAGTCTAAAATCCCAGACTGGAGGCTCACGTCAAACCAGCCACCCCAAACTACATGACTTTACACAAATCCACTTACTCCTCTGAACCTCATGTAAGCATCTGAAATGTGAGGGCAATAATTAAATCAGAGGGCCAGAACCATTGGTTTCAATAAATACGGCCAGACCCCAAGTATATGAAAAGATATAAAACTGGGGTAACCCCAGAGCACTCCTGAGGAACCCTAAGAGCTCTGTGGGGCTCGGTTTGCAAACTAAGAGACCAAGTGATTTCTTGGACATTCTCTACCACCAACACTCTATGGTACTAAATGGAATACGTTAACAACAACAACAACCAGAGCCCTGTGTCTCCATCTATGTAAGGTGCTCATGAGGTTCGGCACTATGGAAATCGGTCCATGTTGTGTCATTCTAAAGGTGAGAAAAAGAAAGTAGTAAGAAAGAAGAAATAGCTCTGCTCTAATTCAGCATCAAACAGAAAGAAGGTCATTAGTATTTTGGGATTTTTGCCAGAGCTCCAGCCTCCCCTCTGAAGAACTGTCCATGCAGACTCTGAGCCCTTTCCTAGGAAAAGAAATGGACTACAACGGAGGACTCACTAACGTAAACGGTCTTCCACTTGAACTCTGTGGGATCGACTTATTTGTTCTATGGGGCATTCTGACACTGGAGAGAAAAATGGCTCAGTATGAACCCTTTATCCTCATAACAGGTTTGTCCTGTTTGTTGCTTTGTGAACTAACATAAATTGAATAGAACGATGCATTCAGACCACACTGGACCAGAGAGTATAAACGAAGGATAGATGGGGAGTAGTGTGCGTGGCTTCATTCCTGCTTTACAAAGCCAACAGATCTTAAGAGCACTGTCATTCCCGAGACAGGAGTGTCCACAGCCACTCCTCACACTCCCCTAGCTGTGGCTTCTCAGCTCCCTTTCCTTCTCATCACACATCTAGTCCTGGGAAATGCAGGGAATTGCACAGAAGTTCATGGCTTTTGATCATGAAGGGGTTTGGGACGTTTTTAGGGAAGCCTTATCTTTAACCACTCGGGTTCTATCCCTTTGCTTTATTTAGTCTTAACATACAGCTGGTTCCATATTTATGCTTCACGTGCCCAATTTCCCTAAATATTCAGGGATACTGCCACCCCTCAGGGATGCCTCTTTGATAATAGTAATGTGTATTCTGTATTAGCTACTGTTGTGTAACAAATCACTCCAAAACTGAGTGGTTTAAATAATAAGAATATATTATCCCACAGAGTTTCTGTGGATCAGGAATTTGGGAGCTGGGTGATTTGGGCTGCTGTCAAGATGTTGGCCCCGGGGTACAGTCACCTGAAGGCTCATCTGAGACTACAGAACCCGCTTACAAAATGACTTAGTCACCCGGCTTCTGGCAAGAGGCCTAGATTCCTAATTGCTGTTGACAGGAGGTCTTAATTCCTCATCACATGAACCTTTCAATAGTACTGGTTGAGTCTCCTCACAACATGGTAGCTGGTTTCCCCTGGCAAGAGTGATCCAAGTAACAGAGATGAAAAAAGGAGGCCATAATACCTTTTATGATCTAGTCTCTTAAGTCACACACCATCATTTCTAGAAAAGTCTGTTCATTAGACATGAGTTGCTAATGCTGAAGCTGTGTCCAAGGGGTGGGGAGGGGGGAAGTGGGGGGAGGAATCGGGCTCCACCTGTCTCAGAGAGGAATAGCAAGGAATATGTGGATATATTTTAAAACTTCCAACCTCTCCTTAGGATAGCCCAAGATAGAAAATGGAAGCTTGGGAAGCAAATTACTACAAGAGTAGCTGTTCAAGTGACAAAAGAATTCTCTGCAGGACTTTGTTAATTGGCAATGGCACCCTACACATAAGTATTCATTTACACATCATTAATTACTTGAGAAGGAGATTGGGAACCAAAGGATCTGTAATTTAAACATCAAAGGTAGAATATATTACAGATATCTTCGTAATGATCTTGTAAACTAATGGAAAATTATTTAATTCATAGAGCTTTTCAGGAACTCACCTGAAGTCTCCAAGATATACATCTTAGAATTTCCTGCTATGATGACGCAGGAAAGTCAAAGGTGTTAATGAGAAGACGCTAATGAAGATGTTAATGTTTCTAACATAGCTGATAGTGAAGAAGATAAATTCAAGTGAACACATGGATGGCTGGAGTCATCTCTTCTTTGAAAAATTTTTTTTAAATTTTTTTTTTTTAACGTTTATTTATTTTTGAGACAGAGAGAGACACAGCATGAACGGGGGAGGGGCAGAGAGAGAGGGGGACACAGAATTGGAAGCAGGCTCCAGGCTCTGAGCCATCAGCCCAGAGCCCGACGCGGGGCTCGAACTCGCGGACCACGAGATCGTGACCTGAGCTGAAGTCGGACGCTTAACCGACTGAGCTACCCAGGCGCCCCTGAAAATTTTTTTTAATGTTTATTTATTTCTGACAGAGAGAGGGAGGGAGAGAGGGCAAGTAGGGAGGGGTAGAGAGAGAGGGAGACAGAATGTGAAGCCGGCTCCAGGCTCTGAGCTGTCAGCACAGAGCCCGACGCGGGGCTCGGACTCACCGACCGCGAGATCATGACCTGAGCCGAATTCTGACGCTTAACCGACTGAGCCACCCAGGTGCTCCCGTTATCTCTTTTTTGAAATTATTTTCCTGATTTTGCCAAACTCTACAATAACCTTGAGAGAAAAGAAGTGGCAAACGCTGTACCATTTTCACAAATAGGCTGTTTCATCATCAACACACAACTAAAGCACCTTCCCTCCTTGCCCTCACCAGAAATAAAAAACAATAATAATAATAAAAATCCTTTCTGGCAAAGCCAAAACGTTAACACTGATGAGACAAACCTTTTTTTAAGTTCCACTGATAGAGAAAAGAGACTGGTGTACAAACTTCCCAAATAAATACTGCCCTTTCTTAGCATGTGACTGGGTGTGATGGATTGAATAATAAACAAGAAAAGGTAGCAAGTCTCGGCTGACATTCTCCATGCTCTCTGGCATTTATCTCTTCACGGGGGTCATCCGCCTACCCCCTCTCAAGCTATCTAGCTACAAACTCTGTATTTCGGCCGTGAGTGACACTTGTACCATACGTATCTATTTGCCTCCTATTCAAATGCTCAAAATGTGTCCCAGACACCAACAAGTCTCGCCTCCGACGGGTTTCTGGTTTACTTATCCACCTACCAGCTGAGAAGAAGGCTGCCAAGTCCAGAGTTATGTCATGTAGAGGGTTGTATGAATGGAAGAGCCTCTTTTATTTTATTTTTTTTAATGTTTATTTATTTTTGAGAGAAAGAGACAGCATGAGCAGGGGAGGGGCAGAGAGAGAGGGAGACAGAATCAGAAGCAGGCTCCAGGCCCTGAGCTGTCAGCACAGAGCCCGACGCGGGGCTTGAAACCATGGACCCTGAGATCATGACCCGAGCCGAAGTCGGACGCCCAACCAACTGAGCCTCCCAGGTGCCCCTGGAAGAGCCTTGGTTAAAAAGTTGGTTCTCTCTTGTTACCTCTGCAGCCCTGCTTTCCCAACCGAGGCCCATGAACTAGAGTGTTCATAATGTGCACTCTCTGGGGCCGCTGCAGACCTGCGGAATCAGAATCAGGGTTTTTTAGGAAGATCCCACAGTGACTCCTACATGTATTTACATTTGGGAAGTAGTGTTCTGTAGAACTCAAACCGTTTCAAACTCAAAAACATTTCCATTCCAGATGAATGAGAAAGCTTTACGTGGGGGGGGCCGGGCTAGGCCATCAGCTGGTTCCCCCCTTTGGGTCATACTGACTGGACTCAGACTCCAGAATGAAAACAATTACTGGATGCAAATGCTCACGTCTTGGTGGCTCACGTCCAAGGTGGTGGGAACCTGGGCCATCGGACGAGACCATGAGGCCAGGACAGGCCAGCGTCGCAGCTCAGAGCTACCAGCAGCGGCTTCCCAACAAAACCTTTCAGACAGGCTAATCCTGGCTGGAGGGGAAAGCACCCAGCTGTAGCATATACCCAGTGTGTGGAGAAAGAGACCCAGGGCGCCTGGGTGGCTCAGTGGGTTAAGCGTCTGACTTTGGCTCAGGTCACGATCTCACGGCTCGTGGGTTCGAGCCCTGTGTCAGGCTCTATGCTGACAGAGCTTGGAGCCTGTTTCAGATCCTGTGTCTCCTTCTCTCTCTCTGCCCCTCTCCTGCTCGTGTTCTGTCTGTCTCTCAAAAATAAATAAAAAACATTAACACATTTTAAAAAGGAATGGGGAAAAAGAGACCCAATTCAGACATATCTAGCTCTGTTGGCTTCGCTGGATTGCCCCAACTTCCTATTTCTCCATTGATTTGTACACAAACAGGATGACATCTTCCAGATGTATGTACAAAGGGCCAGTGCTTCTCTGCTGAAAAGGAGAAAAGGCATAGATACTGCCATCCCCAAACCAAAAAGCCCCATTTGGAACTGAATCCGAAGCAGTTATATGCACACATCTGAAAGTCACAAACGCTCCTAACACGGAAATGTTTGAAAAGCCACCATAATTACTCGCTAACAAGAAAAGCATCATACAGATTTCAACCTTTTCTCAGTAGACCTTCAGGCCTTTCCCTTCTTATTCAATATTCGGTGACACCGACAAGGCCTGGGAGGGGATCGTCACCCAAGGCCTGGGAGGGGATCGTCACCCTGTCCGTTTCACAGATGAGGAAGGAGGCCCTGAGCCGTGGAACGAACGCAAGCCTCCCATCGTTACAGCTGTCAAGTGGCAGAAACATAACTAGATCCAGGCTCTGTGATTCCAACACAATGTCTTTTCCGATATACACGGCTTGAGAGATCGCTGAAGGCTCACGGGAGCTATTCGAATGCTTCTAGCCACCCCTCCCCCTGGCGGAATTGCACAGAGATTTGGGAACTGCAGTAAACATAGCCTCCCAGTTGCTACTCAGAAGTGGCTTCCATGCTGAAGTAATTTACAAGTAATCAACCTCGAGAAGGCTCTTCCCCAAACCAACAAAAAATGGAAGACCCAATGTCACGCTTCCTTTTTAAGCTGCAATTTCCTCTTTGGAGCTGGTTTAACTACTCTATTGTCATCCTTTATTCAGGTTTGCAAGCGTGGCTCACGAGATTGTGTGTATTTCTTCAAAGGCAGTGAATAAAACCCACCCAAACTCTGGTTTGCTTGAGATTCTCTCCCCGGAGGATACATGATTGCAGGAAAAACTGGAGCTGATGTGCTCCGCCCTTCCCACGGCTGTCTCCAAAACACACTGGCCAAATGGAATTAGGCAAAGTTCACAGCATAAGACTCCATTAAATTCTACAAACTGGTATTGTGTTCTCAACTATGTCCAGCACAGTGCTGGGCCCTAGGGATACCAAACAGAGTAAGAACATAACCAGAAAATGGCGTAATGCGAGTTGGGTGGTATAATAGATTAAAGCACATGGATACTAGTGGGGAAGGCTGTGAATGGTGATCACTGAAAGTTACACTGCAAGGGTAGGTAAATGGTTGAGCCTTGCAAAGTGAGTAAGGTGTACCAGGCCAAGGGGGGGAAGGGTGTTCTACAATCTATACCAGGACTGACAACTACAGGCAAACCCAATACCATCCCCATCACTACCCAGCACAGACACCATTAAATTACCATAGCCCTCCTTCCTCCTCTGCCAGGACACCGTGGTCTCAGAATCTTATCACTAGTGTTTCAGAGAGCGCTCCCAGTCCATCCAGATGGTAAAGGTCTTTGCCATCCGACTGTGATCCAGAGCATCCTCTTCAGGTGTCTTTGTTTTCAGCAAACCAATCATACAGATTTAGTTCAATGATATTTCAAGAGAGCTTAAAGACACCCAAGTTTGGAGGAACACTTCTCTATTTTTTTTAATTTTTTTTTTTTTTACATTTGTTTATTATTGAGAGACAGAGTGTGAACAGGGGAGGGGCAGAGAGAAGGAGAGACACAGAATCCGAAGCAGGTTCAAGGCTCTGAGCTGTCGGCACAGAGCCTCACGCGGGGCTCGAACTCACAGATCGCGAGATTGTGACCTGAGCCGAAGTCAGACGCTTAACCGACTGAGCCACCCAGGCGCCCCAACACTTCTCGATTTTTAATGTTTCCTTCCAAGTGGAGAGAACCTCACTCTTGTAAAACTTCTGGTCTCTCTCTGTCAGTTGTATTTTTCTGTCCCAGTGAAGGAGAACTAAATTATGTGATTATTAAATTTGCAAAGAATAAACTAGACACGCTAGCTATCTCCTCCCGTTGTTCCTTTTGGAAGGAAGAGTTCTCTGATTTTGTGTGTGTGCCAATTTTTGTCTTGGTAAGGCCTGCCCCATCTAGGTGGAATGCCTGTCAGTGGGGCTAGAGTTACACTACATAGTTACACTAAACCGTATCTTCCAGGAAAACAAGACAGGGAAATAGAGTTACATCTCAGAAGATTATATGTAATATAGCAATAACAGAAAAGTCACAGGGGGGAAGATAGGAAGATAGAGCTCCTTTCTGCATTCTAGAGTCATGTACTTTCATGCCAAAAATCATCATGAAACTGTCAACTCCAGAGAACCACGGCCAGACTAGGGCTAAGTCTGAAAGGTCTGTGTATTTTAAGGAAGGACTAGTCCATCACTCAATCCAGAGCACTCACGTTTCACAGAAGGAACAGAGACAACGTACCTTGAAGGTCAGTTACCGCCTGAGGCTGAGTGTCTCTTGGCTGGGGACATTTGGCTAATGTTTTCTACTGCGGAATTGCCATAATAGGTACATAATTTCCACTAGCTACATACATTAGGGTAGAAATGTGTAGATTGGGTGGAGGGGGGTTGCTGAGGGTTGTTTTGTTTTTTGTTTCTTTAATTTCAGAGAGAGGGAGAGAGAGAGAGAGAGAGAGCATGAGTGGGGGAGAGGGGCAGAGTGGGAGAGAGCTCAGCACAGAGCAAGACACAGGGCTCAATCCCAAGACCCTGAGATCGTGCCCTGAGGCAAAATCAAGAGTTGGACACTCAACTGATTCAGCCACCCAGGTGCCCCCAAAATGTGTAGATTGTCTGCATAATGGCCCCCAATAAATCATGTTTCCCTGTGTCCATGCCTCTTTCATCATGTTTGTCACTGTGCCCATCAAGAAATGGGGTCATTTCCTTACCCTTTGAATTCGACCGAGCAACCTGCTTTGACCAACAGAACGCTGTAGAAGTGATCTGTGTGATATTTGTGATGAGACTTCTGAGGACTTGCGCATTGTTTTTACCCTCTTGGAATTCCCATCGCTAGCCCAAGATAGACTACTGCATGGTGAGAACCATCCAGAAAGAGAGTGAAGGTGACAACCAACATCAAGGTTCCAGATGAGTGACCCATCTTAAACCCTTCAGGCCCAGTAAAGCTGCTAGGTGATTATAACCACATGGGTGGCCCCACATAAAACCAGAGGAAAAACCACTCAGCTGAGCTCAATGACCCAAAGAATCATGAGAAATAATAAATCACTGTTTTAAGCCATTATAATTTGAGATATTCTGTAACACTGCAAAGGCTAACTGGTAGAAGGAGTGTGTTTCCTAAGTTGGCTCAGTCGGTTGAGCGTGTGACTCTTGATTCTGGCTTGGGTCATGATGCCAGGGTTGTGGGATCAAGTCCCATGTTGGGCTCTGTGCTGGGCTTGGGATTCTCTCTCTCTCTCTCTCTCTCTCTCTCTCTGTCTCTCTCTCTCTCCCTTTTCTCTCTCTCTCTCTCCCTCTCAAAAAAAAGGGGGGAGTGTGTGTTTCTCTGTGGTTATAAAGGCTTTCTGCAGAATCTGTCCCTCTATCAAACATGGAAGTTCAGTATCTTGATCTTTAGCCCCCAAGAAATGCCACAGACTTCCTCTTTTATCAGACAATTCCTTTTCTTCCCCTCACTTCCCTAGGCTCCTTTACTGGAAACCTACTCAATTTTGCATCAAGAATTTTTAGGAGAAGCTACCGTTGACTAAGCTCATTTCCTTTTTTCCCTGTCCTCTTAATTAAAGGCATATCCCCTCTCTGAGATTCATATTCCACCACCTAAAATCTCTTCTGTTTTTCCCATATAGTCCAAAGTAACTGAACTGCAATGGAAGAGGACATACATTTCTTGCAAGACGAAATGCATTTTTTTAAACAAATTCTTATCTTGCCAATGGCATATGCCACTTTGGCTGTTCCTAGCTAGGCATGGGGGCTAAATATTCTTAATTAGAGATAGGCCAGCCTCAGAGGGATTTGACTCAGGTTCCAATTTGCAAATGGGACTTGTGTGTTTGGATGTGGATTTGGATTTAGATTGGACTGAAACTTTCCTTCGCACATTAACTTAAAGCTCTTTTTCTTAAACCCAGCCAAAATGTTGCTCTCCCTCTTATGCATGGGAGCACACACAGCAAAAAAATCCAACTTTTCAAGTGTAGATAAAGGGTTTGAATGATATCTCCCAGCTGAAGGAAAATTGAAAATTCGTATTTGGAATTACTCTGCCTTCCTAGAGCCTTAATAGAACCACACCCATGCTGTTCTGTTTTGTGATGGCCAATGGTCCAACTATATTTTTATGGATTCATTGGATTATTTTGGAAGGCTTACAAACTGATATCAACTGACTATTTGCTGTGTGTATTGCCCATCTAATCCTTAAAACCATCAGAAGAGTAGAGGTATTATCTCTATTTTGCAGATCAGATATATGAGGAGAGAGAGGTTAAGAAATTAACCATATCATGCTGACACATTATGCTTGATCTTCGTCCCTTAAAAACCAAACCGTGGCAAGACAAGTAATAGGTAAAAAGTGCTTCTATCACAAATACTTATATATTAACTACACTATTCTGAAATAAACCACAAATAATTATTAGCCCTACGTTACATAAATCACAACTGAGGCATGAATCCTAGAATCTTAGAGTTTAGAGATCATCTGGTCCAATGCCTTTGTATCACATATAATGAGATTAAAGCTCAGGAAAAAAAAAAAAAGTGTGACTAGTTCAAGGTCAGACCAAGATCACTGGAAAACCTGGTTTAGAAGCAGTTGGGGTTTGCACATTAAGGCACATGGTGCACAGCAGTAACGGGGGTTGTCCCTTGGAAAAGGTTGGCTTGATCCCCTGAGAGATTTGCACTGAGAATGGCATGTATCTTGCTGAATACATGTTCATCCATGGCATGGCATCCCATCTTACAGATATGAGATTTATATTTATTTTTTAGCATAGGATAGGGGATCTAGTTCTCAGGGATGGAACCGCATTAACCAAACCCACAGACTGAAATAACATAAACCAGACTGTGGAGTAATTTACACCAAGAGATACCATTATCCTTCCTCTGCCAAACACACTACACAAGAGTTAAAATATTAAAATGTCTTTCTGAAAGACATAGCCAGGCTCAAAAGCAGGACAAACATATCTGTGGGTGAAAAGTAGAAGAGAATACCCAGAGATAGGTGGAAGGGGATACCACCTACAGGTCTCCAAGACCAGAAACAGGCAGACGCAGCTGCGAGGCCACTGCTTCCAGTGTAACACAGAGTTCCTCAACCTCAGCATCACTGACGTTTGAGGCCGGATAATTCTTGGGGCGATGGGGTCCTGTGCATTGTAGGATGTATAGCAGCATTCCTGCTCTTCACCCCCAAGAGCATCCTCCCTCTCTACCTCCCATTGGTCCCACTACATGAGCAAAAATGTCCCTGATTGCCAAAATTTCCCCCACTTGAGAGCACTGACATCATCTAAACACATGTTACAAATGGTGGGGCTCTAGAGCCAGACTCACTTTGTAAAACCACATAGGGTATCCTCACTTAGGAACAGAAGCAACCAAACTGCCATCACTGTCTCTCTGGCCAGCTGTTGTCGCATGCACCCAGGGACAGGAAGAACAGGGACAGTCACCTCACCGGAGACCTGGCCAAGTCTTCTGCTGGCACAAAGCACGAGATCAGTGATTTTCTGAGGTCCCTGTGAGCCACTTATGCCTCCAGCTTTTATGAGGGCCCTTATGTCACCTTCATCTCCCATGGATTAACATCAATAACCTTGACTCCAAATCCCAAATCCAATGCTCTCTGCACTATAGCATACTGCCTGAAGTCCACTCAGACATGATCTTAAGGCACAAACTATACCGTATTCATTGCATCAACAGCTCATATGAGAATCTAATACAAACTTGGTGTTGAATAAAACGTTCAGTGAACACACGGACAAAGGGATGAATGGCCTAGTGTAAAGTAAGCCCCTGCTATGTACTAGGTTCTGAGCAAGGTTTGTTAGATCATGAGCGCTGGCATCATACAGACCTGGGTTTAGATCCCTGATAGGCTTCTCACTGCCTGTGGAACCTTGGGACTGTTACTTAAATTAAATTGGGACTGTTACTACTTCCATTTCATTTGTAGTAAACAGGAATAACAAGGACCCTTAGCACATTACCTTACACACAGTAGGTTTTTCATTTTATTTTTCTTAACCACTAAAACATATAATGGCCATTTGATTCCGACATCCTGTAAACTGAATCCTTCCATTAGCGCATCTATTTCAGATATCGAAGGGAATCAGTGATTTGCCCAAGGGCACGGTGCTACCAGGGCTATCCTCGAAAGGAGCAGGATTCACACCTGACCATTCAGACTGGCTGCATCCGGGGATTTTCACCATCCTACCTCAGTTAAACTCCTAGAGTCATTTTTGAGGGAGCTAGAGATTGCCCTTGACTGCTAATCATTCAACTTAGGGCACTTTTTGTTTACTTTCTGAGAAACGTCCCCATAGTTATCCCATGTCTGGGAGAATGCAGAGACATCATCTCCTCCTTAGGCAGACATGATGCCTCTGAGCTCTACAGCCCAACTGACACCATCAGCAGGGGCCCCCAGCCTCCTAGAGCCAGGATTGGGAGGTGTGGTTTTATTCATTAAAGTCAGGGAGATTTTATTTCTTATGCGTGCAAAATTTTATTTTCATTTTCATAACAGAGTTTCTATTTTTTTTTAAATGAAATTTGGAGTTAGTTTGGGATTTGGGATTCATGGCACCCAGTCATTTGGATTGACTGAATGGGTCTAGGGTTAACTCCATCTAGCTCCCAGATTCAGGACGTCAGCTCCATCGGGACATTAGGAAGCTGGGTGGTTTTCATGTAGCAGTAAATTCCAGGACCACCGATACGGATTTGAATGGCCAGGAAGAGTCAGGATTGAGCAACTGTTAGGATCTGGATTCTTGGCATTATAGTTTCAACACCCTAAATGAGAAAATGTCATTTCACCAAATAAAAAAAAAAGTAACCTAATAATGTTTACATCAAACACAACTCATCCACGATTCCTGGCAAGCTTTTTCATTGGCAAGAGAGCCTAACGATACAGAACTCCTTGGAGTGATGAATCTGCATTTCAGACTCTGCAATAATAAACACCTACGGAGAAACTCATGCCCACGAAGGAGCCCATGATGCTGGCCTCAGCATTTCTTTCTTTCTTTCTTTTTTAATGTTTATTTTAGAGAGAGAGAGAGAGAGAGAGACTAAGCACAAGTGGGGTAAAGGCAGAGAGAGGGAGACCCAGAATCCGAAGCAGGCTCCAGGCTCTGAGCTGTCAGCACAGAGCCCGTCGCAGGACTTGAACCCATGAACCGCGAGATCATGACCTGAGCTAAAGTCAGATGCTTAACCGACTGAGCCACCCAGGCCCCCCACTTAGCATTTCTTTCTTAAGCCCACCACTTCTTCTGATCCAAAAGAAGCATGTAAGCCAAAGGTTCTCTTGTTTCTCTTTCCTAGGACAAAAGTTCCTTATGAATGTCCCCAGTACAATTCCCCATTGTGCTTCTTTTCTAAGACTTGCTGCCCTTCTCCCCACCTTTCCCAGATAATCAGAAGTGATGGAGCCAATGCTTATCTTCCCCAAACCTAGACTCTCCCCAGACTCGAACCTGCCAGGCCCAGTTCATCTTGCTGGGCCCGGCACTGCTACAGAGATACAAGAGAGATCTGGCACGTAAGGCCTCACAGACACGGTTTTTGGGGGGCCCTACTAACATGCATTGGAACAAACAAGGCAGATGAACAATATCACCCAGCGGTGATGAGAGTAATCTCCTTCTGAAGACGTATGTTGCTTTTATAAGGGAAGCAAACTCAAATGTTTTTTTCTGATTTGGGCTTTTCTGAATAACTCTGCACTCTGCACGCACTCAAGAGGTGACTCCTACATGGAGAACAATTTGAGAATATGTTTACAAGGCAATATACTGTAGTAATCACCATTCTAGACTTCTCTGGGAGAATGTTTTACCTCTGCTGAGCACATAGGTGATGAGCTTTTCCCTTTGCCAAGACCTTGGTCTTTTGTCACTACCATTGCCTTTATCTGGGTTGGAATGGCCAAGTTCATGGCAGAGGAGATGAGGGGAGACACTCAAATAGCCTTAGGCCTTAAACAGTAAAGTTCAACCTCCTTTCTCATAGCTGTGCTTTTCAGCAAAAGAAAACTCGAGTCTAAAATATTTCTGATGGAAGCTACAATAGACTGAAGTGTGCCCCCTCAAAACTCATATGTTGAAGCCCTGACCTCCAATGTGATGGTATTTAAAGACAATTAGGATTAGGGACACCTGGGTGGCTCAGTTGGTTAAGTGTCCAACTTGTGCTCAGGTTGCGTTCTCACAGTTTGTGGTTTCCGATCCTGTGTCTCCTCTCTCTCTGTCTCTCTTTCAAAAATAAATAAACATTAAAAAAAATTTTTTTTTAAAGACAAGTAGGGTTGGATGAGGTCCTGAGGGCAGGGCCCCCTGACTGGATTTGTGCCCCTATAAGAAGAGGAAGAGACACCAGGGCTCTCTCTCTCCCTGCTATATGAGGGCACAGTGAGAAAGGGGCTGTCTACAAGCCAGGAAGAGAGGCCTCACCAGAAACCTAGATCGTGGACTTTTCGCCTGCAGTACTGGGAGAAACAAATTTCTTCTGCTAAAGCCACCAGGCTATGGTATTGCTGCAGCATTCCAAGCAGACTGAGACAGAAGCCAATGGAAATCATCACTGAAGCCAATGTTGTCTTGATTTCCTAATCATAAAATTGCTCTGGAAAATCGGGGGGCTGGGGGGTTGATAAAAAGAAAGGCTAAGCACCCTGAATTCTTTGGGGCCAACTGGTAGGCTCCAGCAGGCCCTGAGCCCAATGAACACTGCTCGTGAGAAGAGCTGCTCAGGGATGGGCAGGGGCGGGGGGCGGGTTCAGGGAAAATGATCAGGAAGGTGGCACTTCAACTCCTTGTGAGCCACTGGACAAAACCGATCTTTTAAATGTACAAAAATACAAGCAGCGGGGTGCCTGGGTGGCTCAGTTGGTTAAGCGTCTGACTCTTGATTTCAGCTCAAGTCATGATCTTGACAGTAAATTTTCCCTGATTTCCCCATTGGGAGGATTCCACCCTCCCAGCTACTTCTGTCCTGGCCTCCATGCACCATCCATCTCATGCTTTAACCTGTCACCTGGCACGTCCTGGCTCCACCTCAATAAATATTTCAGAGTGAATGAATGAATGAGCGAATGAGTGAATTAAATGCTCACCCTTTCTATTCCTTACGATGTGGCTTTATTCACAGCTTCGGCTTTAGAGCCTATTTCACCATCGCGCCTTTGCGATGTGGGCGTGTGTGTGTGTGTGTGTGTGTGTGTGTGTGTGTGTGTGTCAGTTTAGATCCTTCGATTCTTTCTGTCTTCTACTTTCATCTAATTTTCCACATCAAATCTCAGAGACCCAGAGAGAGAAAACGATTGACCTAACAAATCATCATTATCACTGCTTCAGCGGAGATTTTCCACACCAGGTCACCCAGGTCTGGTCAGTTTTTTGGTTGGTTGGTTGGTTTTGTTTGGGTTTGTTTCCAGATGGTGGAGGAAGAAACACTACCCTGGGGTTCAGAAGTTATCTACCCCTTATTGGGGCTGCTCCCCACTAAGGTTTCAAGATTTGGCAAATAAAAATGCACGATGCAATATTTGGGACATACTTACACTGCAAATCACTCACTGTTTATCTGAAACACAAATTTAACCAGCTGTTCGATATTTTTGTCTCCTCTCCACCCAAGCAGTTTGGCTGGGGCAGCTTCACAAAGATGAGATCACCGGGTGCCCTGAGTGGTGTGCCCAGCCCCCAGCCTTTAATGGGAATCTGTCTAAAATACATACATGGTCACTGTGTGAACCGACAAAAGGCATTTCTTGATGATACGGGGTCACTGTTGTGTCAGTTTCCATTCTGTGTTCGAGGGATCCCCTGCACTGGAATTTCCACTCGGGGGCTGTTTTTCCTAGATATAAGCTAGCTATCTCCCGGCTGTCAGCTGTCACCTCTTGCTGCTGGTGGTACGTCTGCCTCTTTTGCTTTCAAATTTATAGGGGCTTTTTTGGTAACTATTACACGCTTTAAACAAGAGTAGATGGAGACTCTGCGTGAGGGCGTTAGGAATTTTACAAGATTCTGTATTAATATGGCACTTCACAATTTCAAAACTTGTGGGTTCTAATACTTGGATTTTATGGCGTTGGCTGTTCAGAAATATACTTGTTACATTTAGAGAAGGAAGAAAGCGTGTTTATTTATTATTGCTGAGTGGTGTTCCAGATTCTCTGCGAGACGTGACACACAACTGGGCAGTGAACTTCAGTTGCTTGACATTGAGAAGGCTAAAGTCCTAATAGAAGAGGCTATTACCCTATTTTTTAAATATATTATAACATTATGTAATCCTTGATTCCCCAGGCTGTTCCTGAGTGGGGAAAGACGACCAGGGTTAAAGACACCAATTAAATGCACAATTTTTTTTTTTTTTAATTTCTGACCTTCCATCATTGTAATTGGTGATACTTCAGAACTGCACCTTCCCAAGCTCCCCACAGGCTGCCCCTCCTGCTATAATCCCCCGTTCGATCTGGTAACACCATCACAGTTGTCCAAGCCGGAAACCTGAAGGTCCTGCCAGACTTCCCTTCTCCCTTCAAATGAGTAAGTCCAGAAGCTAGCCAATTTTGCCCTCTGATTACATTAATCTTTTCATTCTTTCCATCCTTACTCACCTCTCCCTGTCCCTTTTTAAGTCTGCTGGGACTATGGAAATAGCCTCCTATTTCTTTTCCCTCCTTTAATCTCCTGTCTTCTGCTCCACAAATCAATTGTTTACCCTGTCATTGGAATGTTCTCACTACAATACAAACCCACCCAGGTCCCTGCTCTTCCTGTAATTCCCCACTGGCCGTGGGGGCCAGACCTTTCCAAACTTGTGGGCCTCATCCCTTGGCTAGTCTTCTGACCTTGAACTTTACACTCTGAAAACAGTTTGTAACTGTCTCCCCTACAGCACTATTTCACACCTCAGTGGCTTTGCTAATACTGTGTTCTCTGCCAGAAACACTCTTAGCAACTCTACTGCCTAGCCAGCTCCTACTAATGCCTTTTAAAACTCAATTCAATCATTCTCAGCTTCATCCTTTCCTGACCTAAACCTCAAGCTGGGTTGTGTGCTTCTCCTTTGTGTCCCTACAACATCCGGGGTATCTCTTTCTTCTTACACTGCACAACATCAATATTATTCATGTGAACTCATCTTGAACTGGACTATCAGCCTCTTGAGGGTAAGGGTATTCCTCATTCACGCTGTCTTAAGTGCTTAAAACAGCACCTTTCACACAGGAGACAATGAGGGCTGGTGGATCTGACCATGGAGCCTGGAATATCCAACATGTTCTTGAGGAGCCCTTGAGCTCCTCTCCTCTCCTCCCCTCCCCTCCCCTCCCCTCCCCTCTCCTCTCCTCTCCTCTCCCCTCCTCTCCTCTCCTCTCCACATGGATCTCTGCTGCGCCCCTGCTGATGTAATGACATGATGATAGGTCATTGCTTTTGCTCCTTGGATAGATAGAAGTGGATGGATGGATAAAGTCTCCTTCCCTTCATAGCGTTACATTTCTTACAAGGCCCCCAACCACAGAGGCTCTATATTTCTGTTTTTTATAGTCCCCGCTACACAATAAAATTTATTTTGTTATCATCCCAAACTTAGAAAGTATTCCCCAAGCAATAACTGGAAGAACAACAACGTGAATGGCATCCTCTGGTGCGTACAGAAAACCCTTGTCACCACTGATCAATGCTTGCTCCTTGTGGGTGCCCGTCCTGCCCAGCATGGACAGAACTGACATGACAGAGCTCAGTTTTACCATGTTAAGTTATACCAACACTCGTACACTCATACACTATGTGTGAAGTTTGAACCTCACGTTTCTGGGTCCCTCAATACCAGCACCTTTAAAATGCCAACTATGGCTTTTCACTTAGAGCTCTGCTACTTTTTATGCAAATAAGATTTATGCAGACTTGTCTCTTAGGCACCCCATCTTGTCTCCAGGGGATTGCCGCCCCCCAGCCCCACCCCATCTTCTGACCTCTCACACTTTTACTTAGAAATGGCCTCTTCTACTTGAATAAAGCAACCGCCCCTTCAAGGGGGATCAGAACCTCTCCTAACTCTGAGGTTCCTAAGGCATTATTCCCAGCTCTGCTGACAGAATGTATCAATATTCTCAGTCATTGATCGTTGGATTATAAAATGACTTTAGAGCTTTGCATATAATCTGCGTTTTCCTCACTCAGGGGCCATACAAATGTCTGAAGATCTTATATTCCACAGTGAAGTGTAGTTGTATAAGCAAGCTCCCTGATTATTCTGGAAAGCAGCGTTTGAAAACTCACTTAATAACCCACAACTCCCTAAATGTATTCTTCAAGTTAAATGATTACTATGGCAATCCTATATAAGGTTTGGGTTTTGGTTTCACAATGCAATCTTGAACATCTCACCCTTTGGTGAGTTTTCTCTTCTCACCCTTCTGTGCAACTCCCTTTTTCCTGGAGATAATGCATGTGACATTTATAAGAAATCATCTGTCTCTTCCTTCAAAGTAAGCCACAATGAAGTTCATGGCAGAGAGTTATTCATGGTTAGATTAATTAGAAACTAAATTAAGGAGTCTAGAGTGGTCACTTATCTATTAATGTGTAACAAA
This sequence comes from Panthera leo, assembly GCF_018350215.1. NCBI lineage: Eukaryota > Metazoa > Chordata > Mammalia > Carnivora > Felidae > Panthera > Panthera leo. Next base: position 58,905,035 of record NC_056696.1, read on the forward strand.
CTACCTCAACACTTCGTGGCTATTTAATACGACAACCATTTTATTATGTCTCTCAATTTTGTGGGTCAGGAATTCGCACAGGGTTCAGCTGCATAATTCCTGTGTTCTTTATGGCATAAAGTAAGTACACTTGGGGGTTGTCTACTGGCAGATGAGCTGATCTGGAGAGTCAAAGGCAGCTTCATTCACATGTTTGGCACCATGGCAAGGATGCCTGAAAGGCTACACTCAGTTGAGACAGCCAATGCGAATACCTACAACTGGTCTTTCCAGAATGGTCATCCCACAAAATTTGGATTTCCTGGATGGCTGGCTTCCCACAGAGCACCTGCTCTGAAAGACAGGAAGTAGAAGTTCACTGTCCCTTAGGGCAACACAATGTCACTTCCACCATTGCCGATTGGTCAAGCAGTCCCAGAGCTCACCTAGGAGAGGATGTAGACCTGACTTCTCAAGGAAAGAAACAGAAGAGAATTTGCAGCCATTTTTTAATGTACCTCCCAGAGTGTCTCCTCAGAAATTGGCAGAGAGAACAGGACGTCATTCATTACCTCGGCAAATACTCATGGGGTGCCCACCTCTGAGCTCAGGATGATATACTGGGTTCTAGAGAAAGACTGCTAACCCGTAGACCTGGACCCCTCTCAGACACGGATGACAGATACGCAGTGTTTATTTTTAAATATTTGAATTAGTTGTCAAGGCTTAAAAATCCAAAGGTTTCACATCAAATCTGAGTTCTCAACTTTCCCGGGGGGGGGGGGGGGAGTTAATCTTGTCAGCACCTGGCTGGAATTGCCAAAGAGCCACACCCAGCTTGAGGTGACCAGCCCTTCCTCAGCCCTGAAAGGCTCAGGCCAGTCTTGGTCTCCTTGTCTCAGTCACCATGCCTCCTGCCTCTGTCAATATTGTTCCTTATTGGCTCCCTGTGGGCACTTCAGCTGACCACTCCCCCTCTACCAGCAGAAACCTGGATAAAACCTTGTCTCTGTTTGCTGTCACCAAAGTCACAGCTTTTGGAAGAATGTCTGAACTGGACACAGTGGCCATATCCACTTCTAGGCTCATTTATAGCTCATTGCTCAAATGAATTCAAGACTCATTTATAGGCTCATTTACAGTTACACCATTCTCTAAGACGAAGATTTTATAAGTGAGGTATGGATATCACAAATGGTATGAGAGAGGGTTTTAAATGACATAAAAATATATTTTAATTTTAGCAAGCTTATTTCAATGTATGTAAAAAATATATATATATTATATATATATAATATTTTATATATAATATTATATAAATTTATTATTATATAATAAATTATATATATAATATATATAATATATAATGTATATAATATATAACTATATAATATATATAATATATAATAATATATAATTATATATTTATATATATTTATAATATATTTATATTTATAAATTTATATATTTATAAAATTTTATATATTTATAAAAATATATATTATATTTATATATATAAATATAATAAATTATATATATTATCATATATATTATATATAAAATATATAATATTTTATATATAATATTATATATATATATTTTTTTTTTGCCGGCAGCTCAAACCACTGATTTATAATGATATAAATTTCTTATTTTGAAAATCTTGTGAAACGTTTCTTGCATGTAAAAAATATCTACTACATGTAAGATATACAGAATAATATCATAAACATGCACACACTCACTGAACAGCACGGAAACAGAATGTAATGACTAACCCATCGTGCTCCTGTACGTGTTTCCCTGATCATGTCTTTCCTCTCTTCCTTCAGAAGTAACCAAATTTTAGGTTTTGCAACTGTCCTTCCATTGTTTTCCTTTATAGGTTCACTGTATCTACGAGCATCCTGAAACATGTTTCATTTTGCAAATTTCAGAATTTTTTTTCAATTTTTTTTTTTATTTATGTATTTCGAGAGAGAGAGCTCGAGCAGGGGAGGGGCAGAGAGAGAAAAAGAAAAAGAATCCCAGGCAGGCTCCTTGCTGTCAGTACAGAGCCCGACAAGGGGCTTGAACTCACGAATCGTGACATCATGACCTGAGCTGAAATGAGAGTCAAACTCTTAACTCACTGAGCCACCCAGGCACCCCGCGAATTTCATCATTTATATAAATGGCAATGTTCCATACGTATGTGTGTAAAGACTCGTCCACTTCGAGCCTATAGACATCATTCATTCATTTTACTGTCTCCTGATACATTATAATTCACATAGTTATCCTTCTATTAATGGTCACTGAGATTATTTCTGTAGATTTTGGCTAAAACGAACGTTCTCCAAATGTGCATGAGTGCGGCATATCTTTAGAGCATATGCCTAAAAAGGGAGTCTCTGGATCTTAGAGGATGGTCCCCATCTACAAATATCCCAAGTATGGTATTGCTAAATTGCTTTGCAAAGTGGTTTACATCCCCACCCTCAGCAGTGGATGAAAACCCCTGCTACTCTACATCTTGGTCAACACTCCACATTACTAGACATTTTAGTGTGTTCCTCTCTGGGGTCTACAGTGGTACTGATGTGGGAAACAAAGGCAGAAAGAAATGGCAGATAAAATTGAATTTCCTTATAACCTGCAGCCCACTAGACAACTACTTGAGGCTGGCAGAGTAAAACATTTCCCCAGGAACTCCCTACTGTCTTATGCTAATGCTTTGCTGGAGGGAAAGACAACCTTAGCTTGACAATAGGTAGGCCTCCTGTATCCTGTGGGTCTTTTTTAGCATAAGAAAATCTCACTGGAAACTTCCCCTGGACTTTACCTGCCCCCAACTCCATAGTTTATAACCAGTCTCTCCTTGTGGTCCCGGAGCAGCTCTTCCTGCCCACAGGTCCTGTCCCTATGCTTTAATAAAATCACCTTTTTACACCAAAGATGTCTTCAAGAATTCTTTCTTGGCGGTCGGCTCTGGACCCCACGAACTTCACTCTCACCCAAAAAACCTCATCAGTACTACACTGTAGTTTTATCTTGTATTTCTTTGATTATCAATAAGTTTAGGCACTTTTTTTTTCCTGTTTATTCTAAATTTGTTAAATGCCTATTCACACCTTTTCTATTGGGATAGTTTTCTTTTTCTTATTGACTTTGAGGAACTCTTTACTTATGAAACACACCAGATACATTGGGAGGGGGGGTACTTCAATATCAGTGTGTTTTACTGGAAAAAAAAATTCATCTTAATACAGTTAGACTTATCAAATTTTTCATTTATGTTTTGTAGTTTTTGTCTAATCTATAAACATATCCATAAATATATCAGACAAGATTTTCCGTAAATATTTAAGGTTTTCTTACGCTTAAATCTTTAGTCCTCCTGGAAATTATTTTTAGGTATGGTATAACACAGGTACCCAATTTCATTTCTTTAATATGGAGAGGCAATTTTCCCAGCATCGTGTTCCATTTCCACCCCAACATGTAAGCTTTATCTGACCAAATTTTCATATGTGCAAAGGTAGGTTTCCTAGCTCCTGAATTTATGCTAGTGGTCTATTTTCCTGTCTTTGTACTTATGGTACACTGTCTTAATTAATATAGTTTCAAGAACAGCACATAAGGAATATTTCCCCACCCTTTTCTTCTTCAAGATTGGTCATTTGTGCTTCAGTGTGATTGGTACGCCCTTTTTATTTTAATCGCATTTTCTAAATGCTTATTGCTGGCATATAGAAATCCAATTTTGAAAATACTCATCTTAAATCCAGTAATCTTGCTAAACTTAATTCTAAAAGTTTGTATATAGACCATCTGAGGTTTTTTCTGTAGAGGACAAAAATATTACCTTCAGCTAATACTGGTTATGTTCCAGAAGTATCTTTATCTTGTTTCTGATTTTAAGGGGAATGCTTCTAATCTTTCACCATTAAAAATGATGTTGCTGAAGGTTGCTAGCTTTTATGAGGTTCAGGAATTTTCTTTGTATTCTTAGTTTGCTAAGAGTGTCTTTCCATGAACAAGTGTTAACTTTTATTCAACGTGTTTTCTTCATCTAAAAAGATCAGCATATGGTTTTCACATTATAGCAAACCTGCATTCCTTGGAATAATTCAATACAATTATGATATTATGATATTTGTAGAATTACCTTTTTTGTACACTGTTTGCTGAAATACTTTGCCAAGGATTTCTGCATCCATATTTATGATGTAGATTGGACAGTAATTTTCCCTTCTTATACAGTCATTGTCTGCTTTTAGAATGACGAAATGAGTTGGGGAGTTTCCTGTTTTGCTATTATCTGGAAGAATTTAGGTGTCTCAATCATCTGGAGTGTTAGTAAAATTATCCTGAAATATAATTAAGACAGATTTTGATATTTATTCATTAAATAATTTTGAAGGTTATAGCACTATTCGGGATTTCTGTGTCTGCCTGAGTTAATTTTGGTAATTTACATTTTATGTAATTTGCCCATCGGGAAAGACATCTGGACTAAAGATATACCTATCTTTTTATCTCCTGCATCAAGAGCCAACACCAATTGAATAAAGGTGCTAAAATAAAATGCAATGAACCAGAGATACTGATGCCATTTTCCCGGACATGCTAATTCATGGGCTTCTCGAGGGACATGCCAATGAATCCTAAACACAGCCTTAGTGAGGGCCACGGCCTGCCTTGGTCAGTGGCTCATTTTAAGTCCTTAACTCAGCACCAACATTTTTAATTTGAAACTGAAGCTAATAGTCCTGATAACCTGCTCACTTCATTGTGTCAGATGTGAGGTGATAATACACTCACTGCGTTTGGGAGTAAAATCATTCAAAATTACTAAGTGCCGACGAATGAATGTACAGACCATGTCCCTTTACAAAGGGGTTCTCACGCGCTATGAAAGTCTCACAAAATGCAGCCGCTGGTAGGATACCCACGTTAGCTTTCCTCTACTGATCACTGCTTCCTGAAAGGGCGGGCCTACGCAGGCCGACTCCATCTTGTTCTGTGTCCTTCACCTTGACCACACCTCCTCCCCTTGAGTAACCACCCCCCTCACCTGCCTAACAGGACTCAGACCCTTCCCCAGCCAATAGGCTGAGGCCATAGCCATTACCTCACCAACTGCCCCTAGGCCCCAATAAAACCTTTGTCCTTTTGAAACTCGCTCTCTCTCCCTGGTATCTCACCGCTGCATCAGTGCAGGTAGGGGATTGAGCTTGAGCTAGCTCGAATAAAGGCTCTTTTGCTTTTACATCGGACTCGGCTCCCTAGTGGTCTTTGCGGATCACGAATTCTGGGCATAACACTTCCAAGACACAATGTTCTTCAAAGAGCCAGACAGATCATGCAAGATCAGACGCGGTGCTGGCGCATACTTACTGGTGACTCACATGACCGAAGCCATATTCTATGTGGTCGTAGGATTACCCAACAGCCCAGCTGGAGGACAAAGAGCTCGGAATTTGGAGTCCGGAGACCTAGATGCGACTCCAACTCTGCTACTCTTAGCCAAGGGACCATAGACAATTCATGGAGCCGTTCTGAGCCTCCTTCCCTGTAAAAGGAGGATGAAGTCATTGCCTGCACAATGCAAGAAGAGTAGAGATTCTCACCTCCGTGGCAGTATAACCTGAAGACCGAAAGAAATGTTTGCACACGTGTTCTTAAAAGCGATGCACAACACCAAATAACCTTTTTTGGTTTCACGATAACCTAATAACACGAACGAAAAACAGGATGGTGTAGTGGGAAAAGACTGAATCTTACAAAAAGAAAATAAAGGGTTGACTACGTAGTGCTGCCTCTTTTTAGATGTGTGATCTCGATCAAGGCGCTCTTTACTTTGGGAAGGAAGTGTGAGCATACGCATAAAGCTTTGACAGAAACAAGGCACTTCCCAAATGTGATTTTTGTCCCCTCCCGCCACCACTGCCACCTCTGAATTTGATTTAAAAAAAAAAAATAGTAACGAACATTTTTTTAACTTGTCCCGTATCATTGGTTCCAAACTGATCCACTTTTGAAAAATCCCAGCCTGATGGAAGAAAAAATACATATGGCTATGGCGTTCTAAGAATGTGTGGGTGAGAACAGTTGACCTCTTTGGACTCATGTTTGAACCCCACGTGTCGGACCTTTGCTCTGTCTACCAGCCAGATCTCTTTGTAAGTTAGAGAAGTTTATCTCCCCAAGATTAGCTAAGGGAGGATGGACTTGGGAAGCGCAGCGATCACATTTCTACCTCGATTCACCTGAGCATGTGCACAATGGCCAGGAAGCCACTGGGGAAACCTCATCCAAAGCTAAAACCCAGATACCTTCCCCTGCGGATTTGTAAATTCACTTAACCGGGGCTGTTAGGGAGAGATTAACTCTTTCAGCCGGTCTCTTGCCCCCCAGCTAGCCACACGCTATCCACACCGAGGAAGAAAAACACAAGCTTCTGAAGACGTTGGTGCTGAGGCGTCAAAATCGGCAACTGGTCTTTAAAGAATTCAACTGAGTAATGTGGAGATGATGGTTGACTAGAGACACTTTATCACTTGCTGACATTTTCGCTAAATCTCCTTTAGAGAAAATGTGGAGTTTCAAGTTTCTTAGCCAAGTCGGCTAATTCGCTGCATTGTATTATCAGCAATTGGAGGCCAGGTCTCCTCATTTATTTTTGACCCCTGGGGTGGAACTGACACACAGAATTGCTGCCTAATAAACATTTCGTGAATGCAATTCTCTCCGAACTAAATCTGCACCGTGTGCTGTGGCTCCGCCCTCCACCTGGCCTCCCATTCTTTTCCCCATTTACTTCCTCCTTTATTTTTAACATGAAACTTATTGTCAAATTGGTTTCCATATAACACCCAGTGCTCGTCCCAACAGGTGCCCTCCTCAATGCCCATCACCCACCCTCCCCTCCCCTCCCCTCCCTCCCACCCCCATCAACCCTCAGTTTATTCTCAGTTTTTAAGAGTCTCTTATAAGGAAAAAATGAGTAAGGCATTCTTCCAAGACCTGGCTCAAAATCATTTCCAGCAGAAAGTCATCTGAGATTGACCACACCCCCGTGGTCCCCTCCCCCACATGTGGCATTCCTTCAGCCCCAGAGGGATTAGACTACTTACTGGTTGCTTTACACATGTCTTCAAATTGCTGTATTTATAATGTCTGTTCCTTTCCAAGTAAAGAGGGATGAATGCCTGGAACTGTGTTAGACAGTTTATCATCTGCTCAAAAAATATGCATTAAAAATGGAAGGCAGGGAGGGAAGAAGAAAGAGCAAAGAAATAAGAAAGATAGGGAAGGGGCACCTGGGTGGCTCAGTCAGTTAAGTGTTTGACTCTTGCTTTGGGCTCAGGTCATGATCTCACGGTACTGGGATTGAGCCCCACGTTAGGCCCCATGCTGGGCTTGAAGCCTGCTTCAGATTCTCTCCCTCTCCCTCTGCCCCTCCCCAACTCACTTGTGCGTACTCTTTCTCTCTCAAAAGAAAAAAAAATACACTTAAAAAAAAAAGTAAAATAGAATAATAATAAAAGGTAGGAGAGTGTTTCATGCTTGATATACACCATTCCTGTAAATGCAGCATCATGGCCAGATTAGATGAATAAAATGATTCCCGTTGGATCATTCTCCTTCAACAAAATATAAACAAATGCAGAAAACCCAGAGAAACCATGAACCACAGCGGAAGAAGCAAGTAATTTTTGCCTCTTCATTCAATTCAAACGCTCATTGATATGGAGACTTCAAGGTCCAAAGGTCTCTACCTTCCAGATTTTCTTATATTTGCAAAACCTTCATTTGTTCTTGTAAAGGAGACTTACTTTGTTATCCAACTTAAATGCTCTGGGAGTACAGACAGAGTGAACAAGCAAGAGAGTTGGGATTAAAACTTTGTGTAACAGTTACCAGTTGTCTCAGTCAGTTCTGGGGGCTGAAAATCCAAGACCAAGATGCCAACAGATTTGGCTCTTAGTGAGGACCCTCTTCCCGGCTTGCAGACAGCTGCTTTTTTGCTACACCCTTACATGGCAGAGAAACCTCTAGACTCTTACTATTTCTGCAAGGACACTAATTCCATCATGGGGGCTCTACCTTCATGACCTCGTCTAAACCCAAATACTTCCCAAAGGCCCCACCTGCTAATACCACCACATTGGGGGTTGGGTCTTCAGATATATGAATTTTAGAGAGACGAATATATTCAGTCCATACCACCAGAAATCTTTGGTCAGTGCAGAAGCCATACGAGGGTGATCTGGCAATGATGTCTGCCATGTGCGTGATCACCAGCATTAATTCATGCAGACAGTGATGGCTGGCTGAAAGCAGTCTCTTCTTTCCTCACTGCCCTGGATTCTTCTTGAAGCTGGGCACTCCATGGAAGAGAAAATGTTCCAATTCATTTGTTTTTCCACTGAACAATTATTTCTTGAATACCTACTACGTGCCCGGAACTCTTCTAGGTACCTGTGCTGTTCCCTCCAAGAGCTTATGTTCTAGCTTCGAAGGTCAGGCAATAAGGGAGTAAGCAAACAGGCAAGGTATATATGGGTAAGGAATATATTCATTTCAGAATGATATATATTATCAAGAGTAGTGTGATAGATCACTATTTAACCCAACATATGTGACTGTCTTTGCTCCCTTTGCTAAGGTCTCCGAATGGGCTCTTCAATTTCTCCTCAAACGATTTCATTTGTGTCACTCTTTCTCTCTGCCATCCTCATGCTCCCCTTCCAGCTCACATCCCCTCACTTATTCCTGACAACAGCACCATAAGATAGTATCCTGGGTATAACTATTTTGTAGATGGGAAATCTGAGGCAGACAATGTCGTAGCAACTTGCCTAAGGTAGCAAAGCAAGTAAGTGGTGAAGCCAGGATATAAATGCATGTCCTCCAATTCCAGAGCCCCTGGCAAAGCTACTCTGTCATCTTTTTCCCCATGGCAGAGTTAGTCTTTCCAACAAAAGGAGGCACCAAAACAAAAATCCCCTACCTCCCCAAAGGCTAGAAGAAGGCTTTGTAGGAGAAGGATTCACAGCCAAGGGATATGAACTAGGCATAGTAAAGAATCTCCAGCCATAAAAACTAAAAACTTCCCAGAGAACTGTAGGAAATGTTTTCCTCTGGAGACTGAGGTTGGCAAACTACTACGCATGGGTGAAATCCAGCTACCTGTTTTCATAAAGAGAGTTTCATTGGCACACAGCCGCAATCCTTCATTTACAAATTGTCTACGGCTGCTTTCACATTACAAGGACGGAATTGAGTAGTTGTGACAGGGACCATATGGCCCACAAAGCCTAACATTTTTATGATCTGGTCCTTTATAGAAAATGGTTGCTGACTTTGATCTAGAATAGCATGCTGGATTTTGCCTGGGTTGGCTTAAGTATGGTTCTTTCTAAAGCCAAAGAATGGTCCCGTTGAAACTTTAATGTCCCTTTCGGCTCTGGCACTAAACATGTATTTCTGTGGTCAAAACAGGTCATTCCTAATTGGTAGGACTCTTTTCCACACTACTCTTTTTTCTTTGATGTACTCACCGTATTGACTGTAAGCCCCAAGAGGGCAGGAACAGTGCCGCTTTGTTCATCATTCACACACACACACACACACACACACACACACACACAGCCCCGGAAGTACTAACCAAGCGTCTTAGCACCGCAAAAAAAAATAATTGCCTAAATGTATTCAAGTTCTAACAAGAAATTTCAATAGCTCTCGTTTGCCTCTGGACAAAGCACTGTAAATGTGATCACATGCCCTGTGCCTGTCAAAGGTCATTCTCAGCATTGCCTTGGGCTAAGACTGAATGTACAGAATCGTAATCACTCTAGCCCCCTTGGTGATAACCTCCATTTAACCACCCTGCCGGTATCAGTGGGAAAGACTGAGCTACGGGCAATTTTTCCCAGAGCGGACTGCTTTGTACTGGACCACGTTTATGTACATGTACAATTTCTATGGCAAGATATTTGTGAGTCCGTGGTTAGGGCGGAGCCTGTGACCTCACACTGGATCTGTGTTCGGTGGAGATTGAGTAGAAATAAACAGATAAACACACGAGCAAACATTTACGACCATGAAAGCGACTGAAGTCAACTGGATCATCAGCACAATCCAGCCTGTGTCTCAGCTTCGCTAGCACAGCCCAAGGACGCAGGATGACAAGAGTGAGATAAGAAATCTGAGGATCACCTGCTGTTGCTATCGGAACAGGAGTCCTGGCCACGGGCACCCATGTGAATGTTCCAGGGGATGTGAGCGTGCGCACGCGTACGAGTGTCCAAAGTACTTACGGATGGCACACTTAACACAGTGCTTCTCTGTCCAGGAAAACTATATCCCCACCAGAGCCTGAATTATTAAAATCGTGAAGTTCCTCACATCTGCTCTGAACTTCGGTTCACTATTTCCGCTCACTACTGGGTGCCATGCTCTGAGTCTGAGGTTACAGGTGTGCCCGAACCCTCCCCACCCCACAGGGCAGTGAGCCGGTGGGACCGTGGGGTGGTCTCAACACTGGCTAGCCAAGCCTCTCGCCCCAGTGTAACCAGAGCCCTGCAGAGAGAAACCAGCCTGGGGGGGGGGGGAGGGGGGCTCCAGCTGCTGAAAAATTCCTCCCGTGGCCTATTATATCCTAAGTTCCTCTTGTTCAGACCACCACCATTTAGATGGAAACTGAGTTAGGTCCAAACAGGATGAACCAAACTTCTGTTCAGGCAAAAAAGTTGGCCCAGGGCTGCAGAGCTTTAAACGGACCATGAATAATGTTTTATTGCCTCAGCACTGGGGTGAACTCACCCCCCACACTCAGCCTCACCTTTCACGGTGTTATTTTTAGAGATCTCATTACACCCCAGCTTAAACTAAAAATATGTTTCCCAGGAATAGCAGAACCTAGTTTTAATTGTGCACAGTTACACAAATGCCCGTGTGCTCTGATTACGTATGATGTTTCATGTATTTGACACCCGAGTTGGGAGCTAGGGGGGATTGGCACATTTCATTTTTCAAGAAAGACTGGCTTTGGGTGCTGATAGGCGCCATCAGCTTTTTCTGGGCTGGAGTTGTTTCCACCGGCCGATGCTTTGGTTTCACGTGATGGGGTATGACTTATACAAAATCACAGGTTCCGGGAAGCCCTGATCGTGAGAAGCTCACCTCCAAGGTCTCACCTGAACCAGACACATGCTTCCCTCCCCAGTGTCCCAGCACTTGGACACGGAGGTCAAGCAGGAGACAGGCTTTGGGATCTGACAAATGGGTAGCTGGGTCTCAACCCTGCCTCCCTACCTCTGAGACTTTGAGCAAGTTATTAATTTTCCTGAAGCTGGTTCGTCACTGAAAAATGAGAATCATAAATGTTGTATGGATAAAATGAAATAATTTATGTACACAGCAGAAGTCTCATAAAGTATCACACTATTTTTTTTCATTTAACTTGCTCAGACACTAGTCAGGTCAGTAGGTATCTTTGTTGAGCACTGACTGAGACCACACAGGGGATATGCGAGGTGGTGATGTCAGACCCTGACAAGATGGCACGCACACCCACGGGCTCTGTGCAGGGCAGCGTGGAATGCCACACTGGACTTAAGGCACCAGCCTGGATTCCGGGGTTCCCAGCAAGAAACTCTTTATCTCAGGGAAAGAAAGTTTTGTGAACACAAGCTGTCCTGGAAGGATTCCTAGGACAGTAGCTCTCTCTCCACAGGTGTGCCCAGGGATTAAGGACACAGGCTGACCTAAGCTGGACCCCGGCTCTGCCTCTTACTACCAGCACGACCGTGTGCAGGTTGCTTAGGTTTTTCACCTGAGTTTCTGTGCAAGACAATGAAGGGAGTATCATGTCCTCCTTGGACTGAACCACAGAGTATATCGAGAAAAGGCAGGCTCTCGTGTATCCCCACGGAGTTAGTCTTTGCACTCATTTGTGATGTTTTCTAGATTGTCATCAGTGTGCATTCAACCTCTCCCCCTAGTTAATAGGTTCTCTAAAGACAGGAAGTTCCGACATAACCACTCAGGGAAACTCAGCCTTCTGTTCTCAAGGGGATCATGTTCCATTCCACAGGCGACTGTGGTTTCCTCGGTTCATTGACATCACTGGACAATCCCTCACATCGTGATAAACCTCACAATCACAATTTCATATGCCAGTGTGATCATTCAGTCTGGTGGGGGGGGGAGCAGGTGTGTAAAATTTCCCTCTGAGGAGAAATTCACAGGCTCCATCTCATTTATGGAAACTCTCAAATCCCAGTGCCTCATCTAGAAAGGAGTTTGTTCAGACTGGACCCGACAGCCACGTTCTACAACATGGCGGCAGGGATGCGCTGAGGGATGTCAAGTCATGGGCAGGCCACAGAGACACAGTGTTGCTGAAAGGGTCAGGATGTGTTTAAAATGGGATCACAGTGAATATGAATACTTTTTATAAAGGATCTGCCATCGCAAGGTACTCTCATGGTTCCTCTCGTCATTTGGGTTCTTTCCAGAGCATTCACTGGTATCCGATACCAGGAGCCTCTTATATTACCCTTTTTTTTTCCAGAGAGGTTTTGATACATTTACGCAAATAAATACAAGCCCCCATCCCACTGATGTCTGGAGGAAGAACAATTGTTTTGCACGCCGATGTAAACAAAGACCAGGAATAGGTAGTAGGAAAATGAGAAGACAAGACAACATGCGACCCCACCTCCAGGATTTGAGTATCGTCTCCTTGCGGAGATCTCAGAATCCCTGAGTATTGTTCTCAGGTAATCATTTTACTCTTGCTCCCCAAATCCAGAAGGACACGTAAGACCCCAAGCAAACTCAGCAATGCCTCCTGAGGGTTGTTTGCCCATAACAGGTCTCCTTCGACCACAGCGTGTCCCTGCCACACTGGCTTTCAGCCCCAGGGCTCTGTCCCCAGCCGCTCACTTGTGAGGGGCAGTGAACCAGGCCACAGGGACAGATTCTCCAAGTACCATGTCACAAACCAACTCTTAGGTTCATCTGAGCAGTTTGGTGGCCCGTGTGCCCTGACATTCTGGGACAGCGCAGGAGTGTCTGAGAATAACAGAGATGACCCAGAGTAGCAGCCAGGCAGCTGAGGCAGAGAAGGGCTCAGCTGCCCTGGTCTCCGCCAGGAGGAGGCCTGCCTCCCAGGAGCAGTCTGGCCAGACAGCTGATCCTTGCTAATCTCCACGCTGTAGAGACAAACTGGTTGATTTTCATATATCTATGACTTCGTGTTGTTCTTTACATCACCTGCTTTATTTTCAAACCTGTCAACAGTCCTCTGAAAAGGTTGCACACATGGGTTGAGGCCTGGGCAGCTCCAGGAAGGACAGAAGCAGACACGGTCAGGGCGGGCGGAAGGGAGGGAGGGTGGGAAGGGCAGTGGCCCCACACCTGGGAGACTGAGTCAGGAATCCACGGGCTTCATGTTTTCGTGAGTTTTCTGTCATCAAAGCAAACATGAGGCACAGGGTTTTATGCTGTGACCTCTTCTGGTAAGGCTTGAAAGCTGGCTATAAATCCAAGATGGACCACACACTGACTGAACTATATTTATCAAGTTTCTTAATAAAGCAAAAAAACTCAGCAGCATTTGAGAGTCAACTTTTTTTTTCCCCGGCAGAGACAGAAGCCAGCAACAAGCAGTTTACTGTTGTTCCTCCGTTGCCAAGTGGGGGATCCAGTGAAAATAGGAGGTGCCTCACATCTGTTTATATGAACCCACAGGGTTGCTATTTGTAAAGGGGCCCTACTTGTCTGACCTGCGTTGTTGCTAAACTTTGTTTTGCAAGGTTGTTCCACAGTATCTAAAAGGAGACTCACGGTTCCCCCACCAAGGGTGACATTTGCTCACAGGCCTGGTCCCCCCTGGTATTGTCGCACTGTCATGACAGATGGCCGGACAGGCTGACGGAGACCGCCTCTGAAGATGGATGTTAGGTCAACTTCTTTTTCTAAACTGACCAGTTGATAGTGTCTAACAACTGAGTTCAAGATCATTAGCATCGGAGTGTAATAGTGAAGGGGGCTTCAGGGATTGCCCGGGACTGTTCCCTCATTTTCAGCTGAGGAAAATGAGGACAGAAGAGCTTTTTTTTTGGGGGGGGGGGATGAGCTAGGACTCGAAAGCAGAATTATTACAGCTCTTTCCAGTTTATCATGCAACCTAAGAAGCTATCTGGAATCTTGAGATACAGACTGGTTCGGAAACCTCACGTCTGACCAGCTGAATGTGGAACGCGTTGTGCGAGAGAGAGGAAGACCGGGGTGTCCCCAGTGATACAAGCAGCATTTTGGGTCCTGTGTCTATGGGGTCCTCTTGAAGCTCGGAAGTAGCATCCAGAATTTCTGTCAGCCATAAGCCAAGTGGAGAATTCAGGAAAACTACAAAGGTAAAATACAGCACATAATCCAAGGACTCTCGATGGATGAAATAACGTCACCTCTCTGGCAAACTCTAAAACACACAAGTCTGTTAGAGTGACAGTATGTCACATTGGAAATAAATTTTAATTGGGCATCAAGACATAAATATCGGACGTTAAACTGTCCAAAAGGCCATCCAACAACCATTTCACATTTCTGTGACCCACTCTTTAGAGAAGGCTGTGCCCTGAATACCACCAGTCCCTCCAACTCTCTTTTAGGAAGCCTCAAGGCAAGAGTGTAGGGAGTTTGTGAGATGATGCCTCATAGTTGGGGGTATAACATGGACCTTTCTCTTAGCCAACAACCCTTAAAACGTGAGGGGCGGCTGGCAGAGGGGAGGGAACAATAGTACACAGCTTGCTCTCCTGGACTTTGGCAGACGGTTTGCAAGGACTAACTGGGGGCCATGTGGGGAAGCTGGCATGGAGAGGGGTCAGCAGAGAAGTCAGCAGCGGACCCTCTGGTCTCCAGGGGCAGATGAGGGCATCCGTGGCCACGGAGCATTAGAGGGGGAGAATGTCTGCAGCGAGCAGAGAAGGCTTACAAGGGGACTAAGGGAAGACTTCAGCCCTCAACTCTCCCTAGGCTTGGAGAGCTCAGGGCCAGCTGTCGGCGGCTGGGCTCCCTTGGAGTGGAGCCCACATGGACATTCTTGTCACGTTACTGAGGAACAGCTGTCAGGGTAAGGAGAGTGGGGGATTGGGATAGGACGGGGGAAGCACAAAACAAGGATATGGTCTCTGGGAGAGGCTAGCTTCTCACTGGCCCCACAGGGAGCTCTGGTCTCTCCTGCGGAAAGAGGCCAGGCTTTACCTCCTTGTCACCTGGTCATTGGCTGCTGCTTGTAACATGGAGAAAGGAGTGGGGGGAGGTTTGGGGAGATATAGGGTCATCACCCAGGGAGGTGGCTTCTATCTGGCCAGGGCAAATCCTTCCAAAAGGGGGAAGGGGACAACTGTGGGCCATTAGCCTCCGATACTACAGCACCTGGGGACTGGCGGTGGGAGGAGCGTCAGCAGCATTCACTCTGCCCACTTTGTGCCTATCACCTCAGAACTTCGTGGTTCTCCTTACTCTTTGCACCGCACCCCCCTCCCCCCAACCAGGGATCAGAAACAGCTAGTAAGACAGTGAGACAGGGGTGAGGGAGACAGAGAGGAATGGACCTTCTCTATACACACACACATACACACACACACGCACACCCAGGTTTCCCTTGCAAAAGGCAAAAGACCCACAGGTAGAGATGGAGAAGTCATGGGGCTGAACACTTTTAAGTGCTTCATCGCAATATGACATACATCTAGAAAAGGGCACAAGCTGACAGCTCAATTTTTCACAGAACACACCTGTGTAACAATCCCCAAGGCCAAGAACCAGAATTTCCAGCCATCCAGAGGCTCCCTTCCAGTCCCTGTTCTACTCCTTCTACCACAGGGGTAACACCTAGTGGTGATTTTCCAACCGCAGCGATTCCTTCTGCCATCTTGATGAAACCTGGGATTCTGACCTATCTGGAGCCTGAGTTTATACCAAATATTGTCCCTCGCAAACTGATGTTGAAAATCTAACCTCAATGCCTATCTTCACGGTACTAAGGAGGGTAGTTTTCATAATAAAAACAGACAAGAACCAGATTTTTATCTCCTGGCTTATTGTGAAGAAAGAGAGAGGAGGAAATAAGGGGTTTCTTTTCATGTTTCTTCCCGCCATATCTCCACCTGCCTTCCTAGTCCCCCAAAGGAACACACAAAATATCTCATCTCTTAAGCTCCACTCAAGAGACCAGCCTGGGACAGAGGGTGTAGATTCGGGATGTGCGTAAATCCTCACTTGTAGGAAGCAGCCTACAAGCTGTTGCTAGATGATGTGGGCCTTTGAGATCATTGGTCCCTGGAGGGGCCTCTGGAAGCCAAGCCTTTTGTTGCTTTTTCCCACATTTTTGTCCAGTCAGTTATTTTCCTGAGAGAGTGGGGAATGTTAGGAAGTCGGGTCACTGCGGAAAGCCTTTGTTTAGGGGAATTTTCACCAAACATGTCATTTTCTAATTGGAGCTATTTGCTGTGGCCCTTCTGCCTGACTGTCCGCAATGAGTGAAGGTTATAATTATAAACAGAGTGGTGACATTTCCATTGAAAGCTCATCATGAGAATTCCCTGACTCATCCTGACAAACCACGAGCCCCTCGAAGTGAAGGGATTTTTTTCCCCCTGAAAAAAGTACTACAGTAATGACCTTACTTGACATCACGGAATGATAAAATGCACTTGTTTAATATTTGAAAATATCACACAAAAAGCGAGGAGAGGTGGAGGCACATGGTGTTTGTCTGTATGCTGTGACTGTGCCTGTAGTATTTACTGGAGACCTCTTTTTTTTTTTTAATTGTGCCAATATTGGATGGCCATGTGGCCCACCTAAAATCACTCAAATGCCTTCTTCAAAGGAGACTAATTTTCATGCAACTGTAATCTCACTGCTGGACAAGCTATGAAGAACAAAGAAGACTGAATTAAACAAGAGGATACTTGGATATTTTTGCTTACTTGATATGGGGAAATGGCAGAAAGAGTTATTCTTGGGGAGAGAGTGGTTTACCCTGCCTAGCTCGAGTGAAGGTGAAGGATCCCAAAGGTTTCAGAAGGATCCTGTAGCCTTTGTGGTTCTCCTTCCATGTGACTCCCTCAGAGCAGCTGATCTGCAACAGGCCGTTTCTCCCTAGAGGTGCTGCTGGCTGCCTTCCATTAGTTAAAGATTCCACCACACCCTGGGGGGTAGGAAAGAGACGCACTTTCTACCACTGATGCCCTGGGGACACTCCGAGAAGTCTAGAACTCCTGGCAGGTCAGATTGGAAGAGACCTTGAGAGAGACACCCCCCCCCCCAACCTGCCCCGGGCACATTTCAGAGGGAAGGGGGCACTCTTCAGAAGAGAGCATCGGGGTGACATGGGTAAATGTGGACAAGTCAGGCAAGTCACCTAGTGTCTTTCTAAAAATATTTGCCCCCGGATCTCATCACAGGCTTACTGAATCAGAATCTGCAGGGTGGGGACAAGACCCCGGAATTCTGATGTGTGTTCACATTGGGAAATGAGTGATTCTACTGGAAAGCCTTCATGTCAGAGTTGAGGATCGTAGGCTTCAGGAGAACGAGTTCCTTGCTGAGTATGGCCAAGTGATTAGTGACAAAAGTGTCTACATGAAATCCTTCGTGTTCTCCCATGCTGCGTCCCCAGCACCATATTGCCTTCTGGTAACTTTTCTTGCATTGGGCCCTTATGTTCAAAAGGCTGCTCTCTCTGTTGTGTGACCCAGAGTCTCACGCCCCTGGCCCTCATTGTCCTCATCTATAAAATAAGGATAAGAACTACCAACGGAGGATTAAAAAAAAGAAAGAAAGAAAAGACAGGGGCACCTGGGCGGCTCAGTTGGTTGAGTGTCGAACTTCAGCTCAGGTCACGATCTGGCGGTTGATGAGCTGGAGCCCCGTGTCGGGCTCTGTGCTGTCAGCTCAGAGCCCACTCCCAATTCTCTCTGCCCCTCCCCTGCTTGCACACTTTTAAAAATACATAAACATTTTAAAAAATTAAAAATAAATTTAAAAAAGATAAAGAAGGGCTTTGAAAATGATAAAACACAAGATAAATAGAAGATATTGCTCTTATTATTTATACTGTGACACTATCTTGTTTACACAAATTATATAGGAATCCAAGAAAGAGAAGAGCAATTAAAAAAAAAAAAAGGAGGCGGGGGGGAACCTGGATGGTTCAGTGGGTTAAGCATCCAACTTTGGATTTCAGCTCAGGTCATGATCTCACAGTTCCTGGGATTGAGCCCCGTGTCAGGCTCTGTGCTGGGCACGGAGCCTGTTTAAAGATCCTCTCTCCCTCTCTTTTTGCCCCTCCCCTGCTCAAAAAACAAAACAAAACAAAACAAAAACTATCCTTTAGTGGGCAAGAGGCTTTAAAACATTTACCACTCTCTGGGGCGCCTGGGTGGCTCAGTCAGTTGAGCGTCCCTGCTCATGCTTTCTCTCTCTCTCTCTCTCTCTCTCTCTCTCTCTCTCAAAAGTAAATAAACATTAAGAAAAAGTTTTAAAACATTCACCACTCTCAAGATGCAACAGGACCAGGACTTCAGCCTTAGACGGGACCACCTGACTTTGTCCTTGAGCTGCTATTCACTGGCTTGTCCTCTCTTACCTCCACCCCCAGACTACTTTGATCTTATCACACATCATTACACATCCACCCGAGTCTCCCCCACTTCATGCATGAGCCCCCCTGGAATGAAGACCACTTTCCAGATTCTTCAGAAAACTACCAGCTCGTCACGTAGTGCCCGCGGGAGGCAGAGGACACACGGACGGTCGCAGAAAGGTGCACGGGACTGGAGGAAAGTCCAGACGCCTATTCATTCTACATTTAACACTATTTATTGAGCACCCACGACATGCCAGTCGCTTCTCGAGGCTCCAGGATTATTGTAGCAAGCAAGAAAAAAAAAAAAAAGACCCCTGTCCTCTTGATGCTCGGTTTCTATTAGGTAAGAGTAGATCTATAAGTAAGGGTCTGGGCCCAGGCTGCTATGACAAAACACCACGGCCTGGGTGGCTTCAACAAGACATTTCTTTCTCACAGTTCTGGAGGCTGGGAGTCCAAGATCAAAGGGCCTCAGATTTGGTTTTCGGTAAGAACCCACTTCCTGGCTCACGGGGTCCCAAAGCCTCCCCTTGGTGCAAGCGTGTGGAGAGAGACAGACAGAAAGAGAGCAGGCACATTGGCCTGCTTTCCTCTTCCTAGAAGGGCACGAATCCCATCACAAGGGCCCAATCATCCAGACCTCTTCTGAACCTAATTACCTTCCAAAGGCCCCACCTCCAAATACCATCGCATTGGGGTCAGGGCTCCAACAAACGCATGTGCGTGGGGGGGGGGGGGGGTGCGCACAAATATTCAGCCCCAAACAGTTAGTAGATAAATAAGTCCATAAAAAAATGAGGCATTTCCTGGGGCACCTGGGTGGCTCAGTCCGTTAAGCTGCAGACTCTTGGTTTCGGCTCAGGCCGTCATCTCAGGATCTGTGGGACGGAGCTTCCCCACCCACCTCCCCACCAGCCCCCGTGAGGCTCTGCGCTGACAGCTGGGATCCTGCTTGGGATTCTCTCTCTACCCCCCTCTCTCTGGCCCTCCTCCACTTGCACTCTCTCTGTCTCAAAATAAATAAATAAACATTAAAAAAATTTTTTTTAAAGAAAAAGAAAATACACCATAGAGGGATAAGCATGGAAGCAGAGACTCTGGGGTTTCTGGGGTGTGGGGTGATGGTGGGCGATGGTGGGGGGCAGAGGCCGCAGAGGTGACCCTTGGATTCAGGGATGCGCTCAGGGCGCAGCAGAAAGGGGGCATCAAGCTGATAGGCAGAGTCTCCCGAGTGCAGGGGTGCCGGGGCAAGACAGATCTGACCCCCGGAGCAGGGCATGTTCACAACCCTCCTCTGCACAAGATCATTTGCACCCGTTCCAAGTAAGGTTGCATTTGCCTTTCCCTGGGCACAGAGAGTCACAAAAACTCCACCTACCACTGTGGGCTCACTGTCCAGTTTGAGAAACTGAGTCGGGTGGGGGGAGGGGCCACCCCGGTAAAAGAGACCTTGGAGGAAAGGGGAGCCAGGACCTCCAGGCCCTCTCCTTGCTGGGGATGCTCGTGGCAATGCTCGTGGCGACAAGGTGTGGATTGCGGCAGGCTCTGCTCAGATGGCCAGAATTACCTCCCCACGGTCACCTGGGGCCAGGCAATAACAGACAAGGGGGTCAGGGGCGGGGGCTGTGGAGGCGTGGACAGCACAGCTCCCAGCTGAGGGCAGGCCCACTCCCCAGCTTCCAGCAGGCCTCCCACCAAGAAATACATGCAGGGGTCGCCAAATCTGCCCTTTGTAAGAAAGCCAGAGAAGGCCCCTCCCCTGCAGCGTATTTATATTTTGGTGCAAATTCAAATTCCTTGAAGGAAAGCAAAAGGGGAGGGAGGAGGAGAGGGCAGAGGGTAGGAGGGAAGGAGGAGAGGGGGAAGGGAAGAGAAAGGAAGAAAACCTCTGAGGATCTCTTCACATGTGCATGCGGGCTCCGGAATTTAGGCCTCTGGGCTGGGGATTAGGCAAACATCCCTGAGGGGGTTGAGCCTTCGGTGCCCACACTAAGGAGCCAGGTCCACCCTTCCTCCCAGGGGCAGTTGAACTTCTCTCCACTTGGAGAAGTTCAGTCTCTTCCAATAGTGGAGAGCTGGAGACCGCGTACCCCACCACTGCTAATATTTTGAGCCCCTTCAGGCCAATGCCGGCCATTGGGCTCCAGGCTGGGGGCACGAGACGGATCCCCCTCCTGCCCAGGAAAGAGCTGGCCCTGAGCCTTCTGCCAGTCTTGCCATCCACGGGCCGCACCCACTCTTGTGTTTCTGCTCCGGCTTTCTCGCCATCAGCTGCAGAGGGAGCTAGCACTGCGGGCACAGCCGGAGAGCAGACAGCCCAAGTTCAAGGGGCCACTCTGGGCTGCCAAGAGCAATTTCCCCCTGTAACCTGTCAGGCGCAGACAAGCTGCGGGAAGCTCATGTAACATTTTCACCATATGCCGTTTGGAAATAACCCTGTTCCACAGGGAACACCTTCAAAAGACTTTTCTTGGTAAACAGACCTAATGATCAAGATACGCTAAGTCCTGAAGCCCAGAGGCTGTCAAGGTTTTACATACTACCAGTTCTGTCTTATCTCCTGGGCACCGTGGACTGGAACATAAGCTACAGCTAAGCACTAAATTTATTAGACATATGTCAGCATCTGTCCATCAGAAGTGGGAGGGCCTCCCTGCCAGCTGGACCACTCTCTGGTTTAGGGAAAGATTGAAATTGTCCAGAATGTCATCTGAGGATATTAAAAAGGGCTGTGCTGCACGGGTTTTGATTTCTCTGCTTCCACTTAGTCAGAAACAAAGCACAGAAGCACAGATATTGATCACCTGAAAAGCATTTAAAAAATAATTTATGCATGCACACGCACGCGCGCACACACACACACACACACACACACACACACACACACACAAAGTCCAGGTGAATAAACATCAGAATGTTTGCAATAGTTGTCTTCAAGTGGTGGAATAAAGGGTGATTGATTTTATTTAACTTTTGTGTCTGATTTTATATTCTAAATGTTCTATTATGAACACTTAGTCATAATTATCACTCTTATTAATAATTCTTATTAGTCATAAGAAAAAACATCAATGCTGAAAAAATGAGCTTACACAACGGATTCGTTGGCTAAGGTTGCTGCAACAAAATAATACACACGAGGAGGCTTAAATGTATTCTCTCCCAGTTCTGGAGGCTGTTAGCTTGACATCAAGGTGTCAGTAAGGTTGGTTCCTTCTAGAGCCTCTCAGGGAGAATCTTGGTGCCTCTCTCTTGGCTTCTCCTGGGTGTTTCTTGACTTACAGGCACATCAGCCCAGTCCCTGCTGCTATCTCCACAAGGCTTGCTCCCTGTGTGCACATCTGTGCCTCTACTTGGCCTCCTTATGAGGACAACAATCCTTGAGTCTAGGGCCCAGTCTTGGATTTGGGGACACCTACCCTAATCTTAACTGATTATATCACAAAAACCTTATTGGATATTCTGAGGTTCTAGTTGGACATGAGTTTGGGGGAGACGCTATTCAACGTGCAATGAAGTGGATTAATCCACTATTAAGCCTTCACTCCTGGGAAAGGGTGGTTTGGCTACCAGAATGACATGGCGGGCCTCTCCTTCAGCCCGTGTGTGCTAAGGACTGGAGCCTGCCACACAGTCCAGTAGACAACATCTGCAACCCGTCAGAAACCGCCCCCCCCACACACACACACACATTTCCCAGGACCACTGAGCCCTGGAGGGGCCCCTGGTATCAGTGAAAAGCCCAGGAATCGCCCTGTGGCAACATGGGCAATAGAGTGCTGCATATACTCAGTGTGTGTTACTCTTCTGTAATGTGTGTGGATGCTATTAGGATTCGTGAATTACAAAGCCCTTTTAAACTATTACCATCTGGTGCCTGAGTGGCTCAGTCAGTTAAGCATCCGATTTCAGCTCAGGTCATGATCTCACGGTTCATGAGCTCGAGCTCCACATCAGGCTCTACGCCGATGATGCGGTACCTGCTTGAGATTCTCCGTCTTCTCACTCTGCCCCTTCCTCCCTCTTTCTCTCTCTCCAAATAAATTTTAAAAAACTAAAAATCTATGAAATAAAGTATTGCTAGTTATATTTTCTCTGCCCGTGGGTACAGAAAGTAGAGGAGCTGTGGTGCGTGAGTCTGTGAAATATTTGATGACAAAATGATTTCTTGTAACTCGGAAAGGTTGGGAATCCCCACCCGACATTTTCATCTATAACAGACTATCTGTGGGATGAGAGGTTTTACCATGATGTTTTGTGTATCCTGTAGCAGGTATTGGGCAACAGTCTTTCATGACTATTTTTCTCATAATCTTGGAAGCAATCCCAAGGGCAATCATCCCACTTTTCACATGAGGAAACTGAGGCTCAGAGAGGCTACACAATCATGGATCACACAGCTAGGAAAGGGTAGTGGTGGGATAAGAATTTGGAGGTCAGTGCTCCTGGGGCATAGACAGTAGGGTGTTGTGACTCTTTCAGAAGCTCTGCCGAAGTGTCATTACCGCCCCCTTTAGCAGCGGATAAACCATCAGAAACCTACACCCTGGGACCACACTGTTGTGGTTCCCCACACACTGCCTCTCCCAGAGGAACATATTAGGGCTGTGGCCTCTGGGAGGGACCCCTTACCAGCCTCAGTAAGGGCATTTCTTTTTACTGAGAAACACAGCCCACCCCATCTCTCTGTGCCTGGTGCATGAAGCCTCGGTGACATTCTTGCAGAGCTAAGTAACAGAGACCTAAGTTGCCTTCCTCTAAAGAGCTGATGTGTTTTCTTCTTACAGATGAGAAGAACGGGGTTTGCCTGGGCTTCCATTTTCTGTATTCACATCTGACCACTCAATCCCGGTAAATTATGATCTGCATTGCTGTCATACAGTCCCCCACGCCCACCCCAGACTTGGCTGACTTCTCCCATTTATATTTTTTTCTATGTTTATATTGTCTCCACTTCTGTTTTAATTTATAACTTACTCTTGGGTTAGGTATCTTTCTGAAAATCTGCCTTTTATCCAGAAATCTTTTTATCAAACAGGTAGATAATATGTATTTTTTGTAATATTTGTATGGTTCTTTTTTTTATTTATTTATTTTTTCAATATATGAAGTTTATTGTCACATTGGTTTCCATACAACACCCAGTGCTCATCCCAAAAGGTGCCCTCCTCAATACCCATAATATTCGTATGGTTCTTACACAGGAGAGGAAAGGGCTTTGGATCGACCAACCTTTGGTATCTGCTCCCGCTGGCCCCTTTTTCTCGGGTCCCTCCAACAGGCTGAGACCCACATAACCTGCCAGCTGCCCTGGGACCTCACTCTGCTGACTCCAGTCCTCAAACTCCTTTGCCTTTCCTTACCCTCCCATCTTGGAGATTCCTCTGGCTTAGGTCTTGCGTTAGATCTCTGTCTTCAAATGAGACATTACCTTTTGCCTTCATTAAACAGGCAAAAAATTTAACTGCCAAATGAATTCATGAGTTATGCCCCGCAGGTAACATACATCTCAACTTAAGAAGGAAAACCGCTGGTTTCAACAAAGACTCAAGCTTTCTTTAAAAATACAGGGGCACTTGGGGGGCTCAGTCAGTTAAGCATCTGACTTCAGCTCAGGTCATGATCTCACAGTTCATGAGTTTGAGCCCCACATCGGGCTCTGTGCTGACAGCTTGGAGCCTGGAGCCTGCTTTGGATTCTGTGTCTCCCTCTCTCTCTGCCCCTCCCCTGCTTGTACTCTGTCTCTCTCTCTCAAAAATAAATAAAGGATTTTAAAAAATTTTTAAATAGACCTAATTTGTGGAAGAAAAAGTAGCGCAAGGCTACCAACTTGGTCAACTTAACAATTTGAAATCAAGAGGGCTGAGCCCACTAAGCTCCGCACTTTCTCAAACCTAAGCCAGACTCCCAAGAAGTTGTTAATATACAGTCTTGGTCTTCAATCCAGTAGAAATGCAAACATTCTAAAACGCAAGACCAAATAAAGGTATAGAAAATGTTAAGACCCTGAGTCCAATTCCAATTCAACAATAGTTGTAGTGACCATCTTCCGTGTGGGCTAATGCACTGGAGTGTGAGTTTAGTTAATCCTCTAGCCACTTTGTGACCTTTTTTCCCAAAGCTCTTCTGCAACACCAAACCCATCTGGAGAGGAAAAGTGGCAAATGGCCTCTGCTCTGCTCCAGACATGTGACTTTCTGCCCTGGGACCAGAGGGAAGAATCAGTCATGCTTAAACAAACACCCGTGGCACCCCACCACGTGGCCAGATCCCTGGACTGGAACACGGCGCCTCATGTTAGCCTACCCTTTCCGTGTGTCCACACCTGGATCGGCACCATTAGCACTGCCCGGCAAGCAAGCTTCTCAGAAGACAAGAGCTGAGGTCAAAGAGAATGACAAGAACTCAGCAAACCCTTCCCCCCACTCCCACCCCCGGGTAGCTGAGCAGGCATAAGGCAAAATGAACTGCCCAGGTACGACAGTGCCTGGAACCATCAGATAGAGACCCCACGGCTTGGAAATTAGGAAACAGCCAGTCCACCTGTGCCTAATGGGCATCTACCCTAACCCATCCTAATGAGGATGGCCCCTACTTTCACGAACATCATTCTCACCAACTGGTTCCACCAGTGTTTACCCTTCCCAGGAAGGAAAATTGTCACACAAGCCCCTGTAAGGACCTACAAGACAGATACAAACCTCCTGGCATTTGACAGCCTCTACAGCCAGAGTCATTAAGACTCCTATCCCCCCGTACAGAACATAAACTCTCGCACACAACACAAAAGTTGCATGCCATTCACTGGCACAGACATGGCAAAACCATGCAGGGTGCCATCTTGCCACTCCCTGGCTCAACACTGTTTTACAAGGCAAGATTCACACCGCTATCAGAATGCATAAAGCTTTATTCTTGGGTGATCATAATTTCGGTGAACACATTAGGAAATGGGGGCAAACAAACATCCATTGGAATAGATTTTGTAAGGTATGGGAACAAAGATATGACACTACTTTGGATCATTTGGTTGTCGAACTCAGGGGAAATAAGAAGAATCACTAGAAATTTTTCCTAAGAAAGTATCTTTGTACTTGATTCCAGAATGAAAAGAAACTCCTACAATAGTTTCACCAAAGTGTTGAAGCCTAGACTCCGAGGGCCCTAGAAATTCCATGCATTTGTGTATACGTGCTTTGTTATGGAGACAGAAGCCATATATGTCACCAGAATCTAAAGGGGTTTCCCATTGATCTAGTGCCCAATGCCCTTAGTTTATGGATAAAAACCTGACACCCCAAATGAATCCACATTGCAATAGCTGAAGTTTGGCCAGACCCTAGCCGCTTACTTTACATTGCGGCCTTTCCGTTATTTTCAGGAAGACTTTGAGACTTCTGTGCAAAGTTAGCCAGACCTCTCTAACTGACACTGCCCAGTAAGAATCCGTATAAATCTGCCATCAGCTTGGAACACAGACGGGCTTCGGAAAGCAGGCCTGCCTAACAGGAACGGGCAGCACCATGCCACAAAATTAGTCATTACGTAAGCCTTTAAGTCCAATTCTGCAGTCTCTTGACACTTGGGGAATTCTTCAAAGAGGCTAGAAAATTGGCAGTGCATCCCCTGTCCTCGTGGGCATTTTTATTAAATTATAAGCGGATGCATATTCTTATATTAAAACCAGCGCAAGGAAGCAGCTCTGGACTGCTTGGCTCTCTGTGCAAAACTCACTTCCAATTATCACGATCCGTATTGAATTGTCCCACCTCCCCCCACCCCTTGGCATCACAGCTTCTAGGAAACATGAGGCACAAAAAGCAAGAGCGATTATTACACCATCACCCCAAACATAAATCAATAGTCACAAATGATCCCATGTTCTTATGTTGTTGTTCCTGGCCCTTGTCTAGACCATGTGGACTCAAACTTGGCTTTTCTTCCTTTGTTTTAAAATGTTACTACTGCATAAAAACCATCTTTGTAATTAATTCAGGATCTTGGGTCTCCATTGACACCTGCTAGCATGCACCATGCCCAAGTCCTTGAGGTGATGGGGTCTCGCGAGGAACTCTTTCCAATGCCCTCCCTCTCAGCCAGGCTGACTTCTGAAATATGATCATCTAAATGTGTAGGTCACCACATTGGAATGTTTAACAAGTCCATGATCTTCATGGTAACAAAGACTACGAACATTCATTGTACTGAGCTATACATTAAGAAATGTGCTGAGCACGTTTATAAAAATCTCAGTTAATCCTAATAGTTTACGAAGCAGGTGATTTTTACTTTCCATTTTACATAGGAGGAAACTGACATTTAGAAACTCGAAGATCATAAGCCTGCAGTAGCAGAGTTAGAATTTAAATTGAGCTTTATAAGCCCTTCTCTTCACCACCTTACTACTACCCTATACAATTAATATGAGCTTCTAGGCTAGCAGTTTTATTCAGATGTGGTCCTTGTTGGTAACAGGTTCTCTAATTGGGAGAATAGACAAACACAGATATATTCTGAATTACCAGGATATACAAGAATTTGGCCATCAGCTGCAGGAGAATTTAATTTGTTATTGGCCCACACTGAAACCCACTGTTTATTGAGCATTTACTATGTGCTTAATAAAGCCACTGTGCTAGGTATTTTTGAATTATACACTATCTCCAATACTTTACTTCAAGTATGATTTCATATTTCAGATGAAAGGAAACAAACATAAAAATGTTAAGCGATATGCCCAAGGTCATATAACTCGTGATCCAGGTCAGGATTTGCTAGTTCCCACACTTTCCATATGCCCCCTGTGCCTCATATACATCTGTGAGTTCTCTCATTTTACGTGTGTGAAGTGAGCACCGCTAAGTGCCCACCAGTCTCTATTGGTGGAACACAAGGCGGGGTGGGTCTACATGCACCTGATGCCCTCTGCGGGCAGCATCCATGTTCGGAGCCAGGGACGCTGGGTGTGGAAGGGCAGTCAACACCAAGGTGTTTCACTTTCAGGTAGTTGGTTGCGGTACAAAACCCAGCCACCTAGCCCACTCTGAAGCAAACTCCTGGTCTTACAATGGTACGTGCAATCCAAATGAGCCAACCTGTAGAAACCGAACTCTTTCAAGACCACAGTGTTGTTAATCATATGCAAAACCATGGAACAGTGGAAAGAATATGGGCTGTAAATTCATACAAACCTCATGGTGTCCTGGTAAAGGTTTAATAACCAGCTCTCCAGTAGGGAGGAGGTTCTGATTTGTAGCATTGGTCCAATTCTATAGTATAAATACTCCCATCGTGGCTCATGTCAAGATGTCAAGAGAAAGTCGCTGAACACAGAGTTGGTCAAAGATGTTAATAATTGGCTCTCGGGAGCTGATGCTAGCCAGCACCAGCACACCCCAGCTTGTAACCGCCCAGTGTAAGGTCTGGGGCAAACCATGGAGCCTTTCTGGGCCTCAATTTCCACTTGTAGATGGTGGGGAAGATAATGCCACTAGACAGGATAGCACAACAGAGAACTATTAGCAGGAGTACAAGATCATCGTTCCCCACTTTCTGAAAGAGCTGCACACACAAAGCATTCTGACAAGAAGAGGCAAAGGAACATTTGATTGTAAACACAACCTATGCTTCTGAACTCAATTAGGAAGAATTTGATAAGATGCGTTGTATCCTGTGGCCAAGGTTAGTATCCTATCCCATCCCATCACATAACATCCCATCCCACCCTATCCTACCCCATTCTATCCTATCCCATCTTATCCCATCCCATCCCATCTCATCCCATCCCTTCCATCCCATCCCATCCCATCCCTTCCATCCCATCCCATCTTATTCCATCTCATCCCTTCCATCTCATCCCTTCCATCTTATCCCATCTTATCCCATCCCATCCCATCCCATCCCATCCCATCCCATCCCATCCCATCCCATCCCTTCCATCCCATCTTATCACATCTCATCCCTTCCATCCCATCCCATCTTATCCCATCTCATCCCTTCCATCACATACTATCCCATGCACCCCATCCCATCCCATGCCATCCCATCCCATCCCATGCCATCCCATCCCATCCCATCCCATCCCATCCCATCTCATCTCATCCCATCCCTTCCATCCCATTCCATCCCATCCTATCCCATCTCATCTTATCCCATCCCATCCCATCCCATCCCTTCCATCCCATCCTACCCCATCCTATCCCATCCTATCCCATCCTACCCCATCCCATCCCATCCCATCCCATCCCATCCCATCCCATCCCATCTCATCTCATCCCATCCCTTCCATCCCATTCCATCCCATCCTATCCCATCCCATCTTATCCCATCCCATCCCATCCCATCCCTTCCATCCCATCCTACCCCATCCTATCCCATCCTATCCCATCCTACCCCATCCCATCCAATGCCACCCCACCCCATCCCATCCCTTCCATCCCTTCCATCCCTTCCATCCCATCCCACCCCATACATCTCATCCTATCCTGCTATCTTAAGCCCACACCTTAGGATCTGCTCACCCTCTGCCAACCCCATGAAGGAGAGAGAGAGACTGAAAAATGAATAGGGCCAAGATGTGTGGCCAGGCCTGCCCTATGCTAGCAAGATGTAGGCCAGCCTGGTAGCATGAGTGCAAGAAAGGAGCAAGAGGACAGCAAGGTAACCAGGCTCCCTTGCTTGGCAAAAAGGAACCAAGCCCTCTACCCTTCCTACTATATAGAAGGGGAAGCACAGGGGCACCCCCACACTCAATAACTTTTAACCCGCAGTGATTCACATACTGGCACTGAGGCCCACTCAGCACTCAGCTCCCTTAGATTAGCACCTGGGAGGGCAGACAATCTGCTTGACCTTTGCACTTAGGCTGTGTGGTTGCCAGGAAGATTAAATGACATTAAGTGAAGCACAAGGTTAGGGCCAGAGTGGTGCTGCCCTGTTTCATGACCCAGCTTTTCCTCACCTGAGTGGGTCTGAATGAATTTCTGGCTGTTAAGAATAAAAAGAGGGCACCCAGGTGACTCAGTCTGTTAAGCATCCGACTTTGGCGGCTCAGGTCGTGATCTCACAATTCATGAGTTCAAGCCCCACATTGGACTCTCTGTGGTCAGCAAAAAGCCCGTTTTGGATCCTCTGCCCCCCTCTTTCTCTGCCTCTCCCCTGCTCATTTTCTCTCCCTCTCCCTCTCCCTCTTTCAAAATAAATAAATAAACTTTTTTTAAAAAGAATAAAAAGAAAAGAAGTTAAGTCTATTTGTGGTTACATATAACCCTTGTAACCAGGACCCCTCCACATTGAACCCACCATCAAATAATGAGGTTGATTTACTATTTTGAAGAATTTTCAAAAGGACGTGTTTACTATGTACTCAGAAGATAGACATAAAAGTGCGCTTAGCAAGGGCGATAGTGTTGAAATGAGCCACTGAGTCCCAAACTGCCCATTCTCAAGGGAAAATGGATTCTGGTGTTTAAGTTCTTACATGGTTGTGTGAAAGTCAGTCACATTACTTAGTACTAATGACTTTTTTTTTAAGTATGAGTCACATTAGTTCAGAGCAAATGAACCATATTAAATTAAACACGACGTGAAATTACGTTCATTCTGTGTCGAGAAGCCAATGAGTATGGGGATGTTTTTAACTCTGATTTTGCCTTTCACCTTGTCTTTCCAGCACCTGCAATTCCTTACATCTCTGGTCTCCCTGTCATGATCTCCATGATGCAAATGTGTGCTGAGATCCATCAACTGGAAAGAAGCTTTCTGGATTTGTGTGTGTTATCTCTAATTTGCTGGGGCCGGAGGGTGGCAAGTCCCAGTTCTGTTCAACAGAGCTGTGACAGCGTGCCACACTGAAGAGCAAGTGCGGGATCTGACTGACCTCCTTCCATGTTCCCTAAGTCCCAAAGACTTTCTGTCCTTTTAATTTCCACCACAGGTGACAGGGAGGAAAAGATAATCTGCCTGCCTAAAATACATCCAAAAATGTCTAGGCAAGGAACCTAAATAGAATATATCTCCCTTGGCACAAAGAACTAATGTCACAGCCAAAGGAAATGGGATTGTGACCAGGCTGACAAGGGCAGAAAAAGTGGGGAGGTCCCAAGGGGATCCCTGGCAGGGATCCTTTTTCTGTGACGCACCGTCCCATGCCGAGGTGTGCTGTCTCAGAGCCCAGTGAATTTTGGGAGTCTGAAGAATTCTAAGTGAATTGCATGAAAATAATGAATTTAAATAACTGAAAAAAGCCACCCATCTTTTCTGGACTAATATCTTGCATGTGTGCAGACATTAGGGAACTACAAAGAGGGTGGAGTGAGGTCTACACAGCAGACACACTTTCCTACAGCCAGGCCAGGAAGCAAGGTTGCCAGACCGTGAGATCACTCAGGCTCTGGGTCAAGTTTCTAAAGATGCACTGTCCAATATGGTAGTCACTAGCCACATGTGGCCATTTACATTTAAAGTTAAATAAATTAAAAGGAAACAAAATGAAAAAATTCAGCTCCTCTGTTGCACTAGCATATTTCCAGTGCCCAACAACCCCATGAAGCTAGTAGCTACCATCTTGAAGAGCACAGATACAAACATCTTTATCATCACAAAA
The DNA here is from genome assembly GCF_018350215.1 of Panthera leo. NCBI lineage: Eukaryota > Metazoa > Chordata > Mammalia > Carnivora > Felidae > Panthera > Panthera leo. Next base: position 58,936,276 of record NC_056696.1, read on the forward strand.
GTTCTATTGGACAGCACTGGTCTAAAGTACACAAATGTACATAAAAGTCCAAGAACCTTCCAATCCTTTACGGGATGCTGTTTCTAGACTAAAACCCCCTACTCAGGTTTTCAAACAGTTGATCCAAACAAATAGAGATAAACAGGATTTGTTCTTCTTTTGTGGCCGGCCGAGACGTGTTTTAGGAAATAAAGAAGTTTTAATGTTAATTTCATGCAATTTACTTTTTTTTTCATAGGAAAAGGTAAGGAAACCCACCCATACAAATCCTCAAGCACACAACACTGCAAAAATTTGCCCAGCAACTCCTTTCTCTGTAAGCAATGCAAATTAACACATAAATTACCTCAAAGAGGCAAATTTTTAAAAATCTGATTTCAACCACTCTCAAAAGACAATTAAGAAAAAAAGAGTGCTGGGCTAATTGCTTATCGCCGACAAGGGTCCTGGTGGAGCCTTGCTGGGCTACTTAGGCTAGTTTGAGCACAGAATGTACTCAAAAACTACTATTTCAGGACCGCTTCGTATACGTGTGTGTGTACGGAGACGTGTTGTGTGTGTGCATCAAAGTTCTGCTTTTCAGAAACAGACTGTGCCCTTTTCAGTGGAGTTAGGTTACTTCATGATTCTTTTAGCACTACTTTTCTTCAAGAGGGAGAAGTCGACAGCCGGGCCAGATTTTCTCCTGGAAGGTTCCACAGGGTGGGGCAGCCCTCCTTCTCCAGTGATTGGCATCCTACATCTCTGCTCTGGGCTTCTTAATGATGCCCGGTTGGCTGGAGTCACAAACTACGTAACAACTCTCATGACCGTCTGCCTGGGCTCTCGGTGCCTGGGGGAGACACAGAAGGCCCACCACACCCTATGTGAGGGTAGTGTTGTTGTGACTTGTGGCAGTCTCAGGGCTGCTCACCAAATGTTCTCAGCTCTCTGTCTTCCAGACATATGGATCTCACACCGGGCCCGTTATGACCTGGCGGGACCCGAATCATAAATCGTGTGGCGCTTTCCAACCAGTGACGTGTGAGGAGAGGTGTCATGTGACCACATTGGGCCAGAGCACTTCATGGATTTGTGGGACCCTTCGGAGGTCTGTTTCCCCCCATCAAGCCACAGAGACCATTCATATTTTAGACAGTGACTTTTCTGTCAGCCTGAGCCCTAGAAAGATAGTAAAGCAGAAAAAAACACTTGTTCAATTGCAGTAGACACATAGTACGAATCAAAAATCAACTTCTGTTAAGACACTGAGTTTTTGAGTTGTTACCACTGCATGATCCAGCCCAACCCCAATGACACATGGGATAAGTAAGAGTAAGGGGTGGGAGGTGTAGACGGACACCGTTTCTAACACGGGGTTGTGCAGTGGGTGTTCCCACTCGGCCAACAACAGGCAGGTGTCCACTGCTCAGCAAATGCCACTAGGCCAGTATTGTGGGCGGTCTGGAAGGTGGGTCCTCTTCCCTCCAGGAGCCTGTAATCTAGTATAGAGACAGAAGCCTAAAATAAACTCTATTTTAATGGGATGAATCCTATTCTAGCCGTATACACAAAATGCTATAGCAGCTCAGAATAGACTTCAGTAGTTTATCTTACAAAATTCACGGACGGTTGCCACTAGAGGTAGGTTCCCCGAGAAGCAGACTCTGCGACAGAGATCTGTATGCAGGAAGTTTGCTTCAGTAGGGAGCGCTTTGGGATCAATACCCGTGGGAGAATGGAAGACGATCTACTTATAACGGTACTCTAGTTGGAGAGGAAGATGAAGGAACCACATAACATAGTCACAGCAACCAAGGGAGGGGCAAAGATCAAGAACATGGATGTGACAGATGATGAAGTGTTCATGGAGGGTGGAGGGAGCAACGGTTCTTTGGATTCTGTCATAAGGATGTCATTCCTTTCCATAGGGCAGGGAACGGGTCTAAGAAACAATAGGGCAGTGAGGAAGGGTTCATATGGGTTTCCCAAACCTTCCCACATCATAGCACGTATAGGAAATCTTTATTTTTGTAAGGCACACTGGGGTACATAGACACGGGCCATGCTTGCGGTCAGATATGAAGATCCCAGTGATGAGGGAGCCTAAGGCAAGCTGAGGGCCAGGCACAAGCTAACAATGCCCCCCCTCCCAGGGTGGGATATGTGCGACATTCCTCAGGCACTCCTGGCTGTCCAAGGACAAAGGAAAGGGGAAAACAAATGGTTGACTGATAGAGGTCACAGTCTTGCAGGACCTGAGTCTCCATCACTTTACATATTCTTAGAAAATTACAAGAAAAAGGCAATCTTATCAACAGCCCTATCTCCAGGAACCTATAGATTCAGTTTCCTGGAGCTCTAATGTCACCTTCCCCTCCATACTGATGTGGGAACAAAGGCAAGAAGGAAACGGCAGGTAAAATTAAATTTCCTTATTACCTGCAGCCCATTGACAAATACTTGAGGCAAATACAGACTAGAACATTTCTCCAGGAACCCTCTACTGTCTTCATGTTACTGTCTCACTAGAGGGAAAACAACCTTAGCTTGACAATAGCAAGGCCTCCAGTACCTTAGGAGTCCTCTTTAGCATATGAAAGTCCTTCTGGAGGCCTCCCTTTTGCCATTACCTCCCCCCAACTCCATAGTATAGAACCACTCACTCTTCACAGCTCTTCCTGCCCTGAGCCCTATCCCTGGGCTTTAACAAAGTCACCTTTTTGTATCAAACACGTCTCAAGAATTCTTTCTTGGCCATCAGCTCCGGATCCCCACCACTCCAAAGCCCCATCGCCAGGAGCCTCCTGGCCACCTTGAGGGTGAGGGCAGTGGAATTGCGGGCTCTTGGAGCCCTGCCTGGTAAAACAGCAGCATGCCAAGGCATACCAGGCAGGCCAGCACCATTGTGTGCCTCATTGGAGGCACTCAAGATCACTCACTGAAGATGACTGGCTGTGGAAGAAAGGCCAGAAGGACAAGGGATAGAGGAGGTGGCAAACTAAACAAAATGATCTTTGTTTTCCCCCAAATTAAGGAGACCACGCACCTACTTGGCAATAGGAAGTGCGGATCCCATAGCAACGGTGGGAGGGCAAAACGTCCGAAGGAACGAAGCCCATCCAGGTTTAAGGAAGAAACAAGGCCCCTTGTAGGCTGGCTGGTTTTTTGTTTTTGTTTTTGTTTTTTTAAGTTTATTTATTTATCAAGAAAGAGGCGGGGAGGGGCAGAGACAGAGCGAGAGAATCCCAAGCAGGCTCTACACGGTCAGTGCAGAAGGCCGGCTATTTTAAAGACAAAGTCTGAAAACTCTTTCTATAAAATTGAATGAAAACATGAGAGAGTTGGTAATTCAGAGGGAAAAAAGCTTTAATGTGAGAATGAAAGAAAATTAAGGAAGTGCAAGTAACTTGTTGTGAGAGGCGGCTATTTGGGGAGGTTCAACCTAAGACCCAGGTAGCGATCTGTTCACAAATCATGTTGTACGCAGAGCTGAAATAGCCGGGTCCTGGGGGGCAGGAAGGGGAGCCCCAGAAGCACTGCAAGGAGAATTCTGTGGTTAGGTAAGTGTCCTCGTCCGTGGCAACTGCTACAACAACCAAAATGTGTTTCTCACGGTTCTGGAGACCGGAAGTCCGAGATCACGGTGCCGGCCTGGGCCCTCAGCTGGGTTCCAGACTGCAGTGTTCCCCCCCCCACCCCCCGCCGTGTCCTCACAGGGCAGAAAGAGGGCTGAAGAGCTCTCCGGGGTCCCTCTAACAAAGGCGCTAAGGGCCATTCCTGAGGGCTCCAGCCTTATTACTTCATTACCTCTCAGAGGCCCCAGTTCCAAATAACCATCACACTGAGGGGAGGAATTTCAATATATGAACAGTGGGAGGCAGGCACAGACAGCCCACAACACTAAGTCCGGTGAGAAGAGGAGACTCAAGACAAGAGAGACAACACAGAGGACAAACCGTGAGGATGCCAAGTGCCCTCCAAGTGAGAAACGAGAGCCTTAGGCATTGGTGTTGGGAACTGAGGGGACAAGCATGTGTTCAGAAGGAATCTGGCGACATACGAAAGGGCAGACAGCAGAGAGAACGTTGAACTGGCCCACCGACGCCACAGTGTGAACATACTGACCCGGATATACTATACCATAGTAACTATAATATACTATCTCAGGACTGTATTAACCCAACAGCATATTACAAGAAAGGTATATACTTCATAGGTTCCAGGATATGTAACTATTGGCAATTCTGAGACTCAGGGGAGATCACAAAGCAACAGGACAAGACCCTGCGGCTCATCCCACAGTCACTGTTTGCACTCCAATTATTCCTTCATTTTCAGATCCTCCTGGATCTCCCTGCTCTTTAAATTTAACTATTACTGGGGCGCCTGGGTGGCTCAGTCGGTTAAGCGTCCGACTTCGGCTCAGGTCGTGATCTCGCAGTCTGTGAGTTCAAGCCCTGCGTCGGGCTCTGTGCTGACAGCTCAGAGCCTGGAGCCTGTTTCAGATTCTGTGTCTCCCTCTCTCTCTCTGACCCTCTCCCATTCATGCTCTGTCTCTCTCTGTCTCAAAAATAAAGGTTAAAAAAAATTTTAAATTTAACTGTTACAATTGATGCATGCCCATGCATACAATTCCTACACAGTCTCTTTCGTGGCTCCAGAAAGAGTGCGCACTTTGTTTGGGTTTTTTGGCTTCTTGGGTTTAGGGTTTTTTTTGTTTTTTATTTTTTGTTTTTACCAAGGGATGCTTTCCAACCAGCAGTCACATTATTAAAAGGGGCGGGGGGGGGGGGGGGAAGCCATGAGGTTAAAATCCCATTGGTTTTTTTAAAGCAACTGGAAAGAATCCACGTACATCTGCAACCTGTTTCCAAGTGCTCGTGGAGAGCCCTGTTTGGAAATGTCCTGCCGTGACCCAGGCAGTCCTCACAGAAGAAGCTGTTTTGGATCCATGCCTGATAGGAACTTATCACAGACTGAATGAGCAAATGAAAAGGCAGTTGTGTGCCGCCCTTTTGAAGCAGTCAGCTGTGATCCTCAAGGAATAAGTGAGCAGAAGTGGAGACCACAAATTTCTAGGCTGCTCTGATCTGTAGTTTCAAGAGGAAGCCGATGTACGGCTCAGCCCTGCACGCTGTGATTGGTGTGCTTGGCAGGGCTCTTCACGTTAACACTGCATTGATCTTTAGATTAAAGCAAGAGCCACCCATTTCTGTTTCCTTTTCTCCTTGGGACTGCAGAAACTTTAATCACAATGCCTTGTCTCCTCTTCCAAGTTTTTACCAGAATGAGTTGATTAAGCACCGCATCGCTCCCAGCAAGGAGGGTATTAGAGTTGCAAGATGGCAGGCGTTCCCGCTCAACATGGATGTAGGTGTAAGAAGGCAGTTGAACTAACAAAAGCCGCTGGCACTCACAGAACCTCCAGCTGCGCTCAGGACACTTTTCCTCCTCCACACAGGCTCCTACCACCTTCCAGGATCAGCCCCAGGGATGGGAGTTCATGGGGGCCACTGGATGCTTAAAACTTACCCAGCACCATTCCTGGCCCAGAGAAGACCCTTAAAATGTACGTATCCCCTTGCCTCTCCCTTTCTGGAAAGAAGGATTAGGCATCAACAGCCAGCGTCTGTCCCCTAAGAAAGTCCATCAACTAAGGCTCCTTACTACCCGGAGCCCGAGACAGACCAGGTTCCAATCACACTCCACTGGATTAGCAAGAGCGGTCCTTACACCACGTCCTTCTCAAACTCCCTCAGAAATTGTTAGATTCACCGACGTCATCAGCACCATCACCACCCTCACCAACATCACCATCCAAAGGATTTCTATTTTGACCCTTTTATTTCCATAGTTCCGTTGTTAAAACGATCTCAATCCCTTGCAGCTTGCGGATGGAGCCTCAGGAGATGAGATGTAATTTTTGAAATCTTACACTGAATGTAATACAAGGCCACGTTCAGAAATTCCATTCTTACGCACAAGGTAATATATATTTTTGTAAAGGCCTTAAATTTTGCAAAGCATCTTCATGCATGTTGTCTATTTGGTCCTCGCCAAAATCCCCTGAGATGTACAGAACACAAAATGCTAATCCCGTTTTGCGGGCGAGGAAAGAAAGGCTTGAGAGTTCAAACCTTTGCCCGGATTCACAGAACCCCAACCAGAGCTCAGCTCTGCGGCCACGCCTGGCTTCTTTCTGTGGTGCCAGGCTGGAATGGACAGAAAGAGAGAAGAAGGGGTGTCCCACGGCTCCGGACAAATCCACTTGTGCACCCTCACTTCCGTACATATGTAAATGTCCTGGGAACTTTCTACCCTCTCCTCCAACCCTCTGTTGCTTGTCCTTCTAGAGCCCAAGAGTACAGCAGCCCTCACCAGGAGACAGATTCCAGTTCCTTCTCTTCCAGCCTCCCAAGTCAATCTCTCATTCTCCATTTCAAAGGGTCCTTTGCAATAAGGCCTTTGAATCTTTTTATTAGGCTGTTCCAAAGCCTCTCTTTACATCTTTTGCTTTCATATTTCCTTAAATGAGAAATTCACTAAGAAGTGAATTCTGGGTCACCCAAAGGTTAGGAGGGAGAGGGGAGGGGTATGATCAGTTCCAAATCCCAGCCTGCAATAAACTAATCAGGTTATACGCATATTCAGAGGGTCCCCCCTCCACTTAATTAAAGATTGGCTATGCAGTACCTAAACACCCATAGGAACACAGCCCAGTGCTATTGTTGAGAAGCAAAAATAATTATTTAGAAGCAGCAATGAATTCCTTACATCTATCCGAACCCCTGTTGGTTTACAACCATAAGGTAATTTGCTTCAACTAACTTAATTTCTGTTCCCCGCTCAATTCCCTTGTGCCTTTTAACTAATGTTTTAATTCTCTTTTGCACTCTCTGTGCCACCAAATCAAAGCAAAATTTATCTTTCTTTCATTTGCCAAAGCTGAACACATTTGGAAGGGAAAAAAATTACTAATAAAGGACAAAGGATTTTAAAGAAAATGTATTTTTCATTTCAGTGAATCAGAACAGAGTACAAAGAAGCTTAATCATTATATTAAATCAAAGGAATGTAAATCACATTATTCATATTCATAAATTGCTGACAACATGTGGCCTTTGAAAAGCTTGGGATGAGAAGCCTCTTGGCAGAAGGGGGAGGGAGGGACATACTTTGGAAGTGAGGAACCCTTGTAGCCAGGATTAATTCTTTCCCTCTATTGGCTCCTTTTTCTCACAAGGCAGCCATTTTACAATTAAATTCCAGCCTGGCTTTCAAGCCATTGGCACTGAAGCCTCTCAAGAATGGAAGACGAAAGAGATGGGTTGAGTCCTGAACATCCAGCTGGTCTGGACAGTTCTAATTGTGGGTGACAACCCTGTGTCATCTTGATGGCCAAGCTGCATAGAACATCGTAGTTGCTCTCCATCGCTCAAAGATTTTTTTCATGCCAGTTAATATGAGATGAATTAATAATACTAAGGGTAAACCAAACCTTACACATTTCTAGAGGCTTCCAGAGGCGTCACCTCGCCACACTGGCTCAAGGGTAGGCCATCTGTGCAGAGCTGAAGGCTCTGGAGCCCAACTACCCGTGTACCAGCACTGACTGCCTCCTCCCTCTGCGCTGTGTGACATGAGGTCTGATATGTAACTTCCTCGTACTTCGGCATTGTCACCTGTAATATGGGTATGATGGTAGCTAACGCATTGTGTTTGCAGTTAAATGAGGAAATGCCCCTAAAGTTCTTAGCACAGTGCTCAATAAAGAGCCATGTTCTAGGAAGTCATCACAAAAAGTGAATTCACAAACAACTGAACCACTGCTCCTGGGTAGGTTTCTGCCTCTGGTAACGTTTTCATCGATCAGTCAATATACAACCGCTTTTAACAGTATGTCTAGCTAAAGACACTTTCTTTAATAGATATTGTTGATTCATTAACATTGAACTCCCGGCCGTAAGCACTACTCACACCTGAACGAAGCCTATCTAAGACACCTATTTTGGGGGTGCCTGGCTAGCTCAGTCAGTAGAGCACAGGACTCTTGATCTCAGGGTCATAAGTTCAAATCCCACACTGGGCAGAGAGCCTACTTTAAAAAACATTGTAAAACGCCTATGTTCTCCATCAGGCACATCACAGCCTTCTTATGCTTTGGATCACTGAAGAGCACTTCAGCACTACCTTTGGGGACCATATTAAAACTGAAGTCACAAACAAAAAGCACAAAAATGAGAAAAATGTAGGGCTCCTGGGGTGGCTCAGTCGAGCATCCAACTGCCACTCGGGTCATGATCTCTTGGTTCATGGGTTGGAACCCCACATCAGGCTGGCTGCTGTCAACCTGTCAGCATGAACCTGTGTCAGATCCTCTGTCCCCCTCTCACCTCCCCACCCCCACTTGCGTTCTCCCCCCAAAAAATATTTTTAAAAAACGAGAAAGATGTGGCACTAAGTAGACAGCAGAAGGGACACTTGTTTACAGTACAAGCTAAAACAAGAAGGCTCGCTCAGCCTCATCCGGGGGTCATGTGCATCAGGACTTACGTGTTTCCCTGCTCTGCACATACCCGTGAATGGCCGCGAAAGCACAGCAGGTATGGATTTGGAGAGCTACAAATAATTTTAGTGAGTAGGCAAATTTGCAAACATGGAATCACGAATAAGGTCAGCTGCATTACAATGAACCAATCACCCAATGAAGCAAACAAAGCAGTTAATATTTACTTGTTAAAGTACAGTGTGGTTCTTAGGAAATAGAATATGATTTTTCCTGTGGCCCATATGCTGTGGTGTGGACAAATGATAAATAATAGATCTAATAAGATACGTGAAGGCACTAGAGAAACCCTTTGCTTTTTTAATCACCCATAGGAGAGTAGGGGTGGGTCAAGAAGGACTTTCCATCCTAGAGGGATAGAAAATGAATAGCAGATAATAGAGAATATTAAAAACCCCAGGAGAAATGCTGAGTGCTATTTTTAGCCTCCATTTTGATAACGTATTTTAAAAGGTCAACTGTGATAGGGAGTTTGCATCATTTATGATGAGAAGGAGAAAAAGTGAATTGGACTGGAGAAGGAAGTATTTCAAAATTGTTTTTTAAAATGATGTGTTGGGGTGCCTGGGTGGCTCAGTCGGTTAAGCGTCCGACTTCAGCTCAGGTCACGATCTCACGGTCCGTGAGTTCGAGCCCCGCGTCAGGCTCTGGGCTGATGACTCAGAGCCTGGAGCCTGCTTCCGATTCTGTGTCTCCCTTTCTCTCTGCCCCTCCCCCGTTCATGCTCTGTCTCTCTCTGTCTCAAAAATAAATAAACATTAAAAAAAAAATAAAAAAAAAATAAAATGATGTGTTCACATCAGCAAAAGGCGATGACATGCACTTTGGGGTGGGCCGCTTGCTTCAAAGCTGGCAGTGAGAGGCACTTCTTTAAAAGAGGTGGCTTATGATTCGCAACTGAGAAATAAAATGAGCTGCTGATACTTTTGATAAAAAGAAATAATGACAAAATCTTAACTGGCAAAAAAAATGGCAAGAAAAATAGAAGGTGTAATTAGCATGGCTTTGTCAAGAATAAATGATCAGTCAACTTCTTTTCTTAAAATTTTTTAAATGTTTATTCATTTTTGGGAAACAGAGACAGAGTGTGAGTGGAGGAAGGGCAGAGAGAGAGGGAGACACAGAATCTGAAGCACAGAATCTGAGCCATCAGCACAGAGCCTGATGTAGGGCTCGAACCCACAAACCATGAGATCATGACTTGAGCCGAAGCCAGATACTTAACCCACTGAGCCACCCAGGTGTCCCAATTATCAGTCAGCTTCTGGGGAAGATTGCAGAGTAGAGGATCCTGGTCTCACCTGTCCCCTGGACACTCCCCCAAAACACCTACATCATTGTAAATAACCCAGAAAATGACCTGAAGATTGGCAGGCAGCACAGACTCCATAACTAAATGTAGAGAAGAAGTCACATCAAAGAGGGTAGGAAGGGCAGCGACATGGTCAGAAGCCAAATGGACCCACAGTACCATCCCAGTACTGTCCATGGGAGGGAGGGACACCATGGGCATGGAGAGGAGAGAGAAGCAGACCCCACACCATGCCACCATAGGGGACCTGCATTGGAAAGACAAACATCCATAACATTTGACTTTGAAAACAAGAGGGCCTTAACTTCACAATTTCTTACAATCAGTGGGTCTTACCACCTAGAACTTTGAAAAATCAGTGGGCTTGGCTCTGGGAGAGCCAGACGGTGACAGGAAGCAGAGTCTCCATCCTTAAAGGGACAGCATGACAAGCAGCCCCACTGAGATACAGCCTAGAAGTAGCAGTTTGAAAAACACCTGCAGTACACAGGAGGGAAATTTGTTTACTAATCTCAGAGCATGTGCTGGAGGGGTGGGGATCTTTGGGAGACTTCTCCAAGAACAAAAGGACTAGAGGGTGCCATTTCCCTCTCCCACCGCCCCCTTTCCCCCCCAGCCTGCCTGCGGGAACCAATACAGCACCAACATTGTCTGCCTAGCTTGCTGGCAGTATGCCCTGCCCCTGCACTCCTGTGGACCTGCCCCCTCCAACCTGGCCTGGGAGGAGTTTTCCCAGGCAGCCGAAGGTTCCCTACCCCAGCGGGCCACTGCAGAACCTGCTGGCACTGCACACCTCACCTTCACGTGCCCACGCCTTTGGTAGTGATCCATCCAAAGTGGTGCCACATGTGTAGTGGGTAAAGCAGCCCTGACAGGGGTCAGCACCACTCCCAAATGACTTCTGCTCCAAGACAAGCGGATCAGAAGGTCCATTCTGTCTGTTTTTTTTCTTTCCTTTCCTTCTAATGTTAGCAGCCATTGGTATTCAATGACTACAGCCCTCGATGGTGATATTCTACCATTATTCTCTTCCTTTATTCAATGGAATGACTGTATAATAAAACATTTCTATATATTTTTTGGTTACCACTGTTATATTTCATATCTGAAAAATATGAAAAATACTTTATTCTTTCTCTTGTCAGATTGAAAGGCAATAAATTTGTTCATATATTCATATTCATGGACTCATACAGAAGTACATGGTACTTCTGATATATAGTTCACAGGTTTTTGTCTTACCTTTCTATATGTGTCTCCTTTCCTCTATACCAAGACTCCTGGTTTTCAATGATACAAGAGGTGATAGAATTAAAGTAACCCACCATTACTTATGTACTTTACCATATATTGATTACTGAACAATACCATTCTAATTCTAAGATAGTTAAAACTTCTTTTGCATTTGCTTTCTCCAAACTTCCCCCATTTTATTTATATTTTTTATATCTACATTATGGGATTATACCTAACATATATAGTCATTGTGTATTATTATATATATATATATATATATATATATATATATATATATATATATATATATATATTCTCTCCCATCTTAGTTCACCTTTAGTCTACAGTCTATAAGTAAATATATATTTAAATATTGCCATCAACTATTACCAGTTATGTGGTCTGTAGTCATTTTTATACTGGAAGTTTGTTTTCTAGCAGATTTCCCAGAAATGCTAGACTACAACATATTCCCTGAGTTCTTACATGTTGGTAGCATTTTTTTCCATGCCCATTGTACTAAGTTTTTTAATGTTTATTTATTTTTGAGGAGAGAGAGAGAGAAAGTGGGGAAGGGTCAGAAAGAAAGGGAGACAAGAATCTGAAGCAGGCTCCACAGCTGTCAGCACAGAGCCCAATGTGGGGCTCAAACTCACAAATCCAGAGATCATGACCTGAGCCAAAGTCAGACACTTAACTGACTGAGCCACCCAGGCGCCCTTGTACTGAAATAAGTTTTAATTGATATAAATTATTTGGCTCATATTTTATTTCTTTGATTATATTAACTATGTCACTCCATTTTCTTCTAGCAAAAGGTGCTGTTGTTGAAATTCTGATAATAATCTAATTTATTCCTCATAAATCACTTTCTTTTTTTGTCAAGATGTCAAATTTTTGCTTTATTTTTTTATTGTCACCTCAAGCAATTTTAGTAGAATATACCTTGGCATGTGTGTTTCTCTGAGTTGATATTATCAGGTATTATTCAATTGGTTTTTCAATATCTATTTCAAAGCTTTTGGGAAGGGGGGGTACACCTGGGTGGCTCAGTTGGTTAAGCATCTGACTTCAGCGCAGGTCATGATCTCAGGGTTCACAAGTTCGAGCTCTGTGTCAGTCTCTGTGCTGACAGCTCAGAGCCTGGAACCTGCTTCAGATCTGGTGTCTCCCTCTCTCTCTACCCCTCCTCCACTCATTCTCTCTCTCTCTCTCAAAAATAAATCAAAAATCTTAAAAACTTTTTTTTTTAATTTCAGGAAACTTCTTCACTTACAGTTTAACATTTGCTATGTTGCCTCATTTTTGGTTTTCTTTTTCAAGGGCTCTAATTATGTGTATGTTGGACCCTCTTTGCCTATCTTCCATATTTGCCATTTTCAGGGAGTCCTTTTCATCTCAATAGCTGTTTCTCTTTCATTTTAAAATTTTTCCTGTTTTTCAATTTCCATTTACCTTAAGGTGTAATCTTTTGTGTTTCTTCTATTCTAGTCTTGTTTACTGACATTATGATTCTTTAGTTTCTAATACTTTCTGAGTTCTAGCATCATATTCTGAACTCTGGTTCTGATTTGTGTTGTTCTTTCATGTTTTGTATCCATTTGTTAATGTTACTCAGCTTGTTTTGAAACAGTAAGTTACAGTTTTGATCTGTTTTGTAAACGTAACTTTCAGCTATGCTTTCATTGTATTTAGAGATGTTATTCTGCTTTTGCCCCTTTTTGCTCATAGCTTTGTTTCAGAATTGATCTTGATATTTCCCTGTTTTCATTTTTATGTGAGGTTAGTTTCTTGAACTTTAAAAAGATGTGTGGTTTGAGGTAGCTTTTCTAAGTTATAGAGTTTCTTTTTCTGTTGTCATCAGGTAATGTTTAAAAATATAAAGCTTGCTATTTGAGACTTCCTGGTCTATTTCCCCATCCCCTTTTTTATCTGTATATTTCTATTGTTTCTACTGCCCTTATCTCAGCTAAGTTTGATCCCAACCCAGTGATTTCTCCTCCGTATCAGGTGTTGTCCTGAAACAGATGACAAATTTCAAGAATTCATGGAGCCTAGACTCTTCCACCCCTTGGAGACCTCACATGAGCCCACTGCCAGAAGATGACAAAAGTTGTCCAATTTTTTTTTTTTTGCTCTTCTCAAATTAGACTGTGATCTTTCCAGTGAATACTTATTGGCTATTTGGGGTTTTCTTCTTCTCAGATTTATTAAGTGTTCCATTGCTTTCCTTTGCTTCCTTTGCTTCCTCCTGAACAGACACTAAGTTTGGGACCTTTTGCTAGTTTCTCCCTACCCAGATGAATTTTGGAGTTCAAGAGAACACCCTGTTAGCTTTTTTTGTAAATGTTGTACCTAGGATCTTAGTTTTTTTTATCTATTTTCTCTGTGCTAAAAATGAAATTCAAAACTATGCTGCTCTCTCCATCTTCTCAGAATGCCTTTGATAATGAATACATATCTTGACCTATAGAAAGAATCTAGACCATGACTACAAAGATCCAGGGGATGTAAATTTCAGATGATGTTTACAATTCCCCTACACAGAGACTATTACACATGTAGGTTAAGAAGAGCAACCATGAGGTGCATGAATGTCTACACAGACACAGAAACCACCAATAGTCCCACCATCTTACACCACCAAAGCTCACCCTCTTAAAATTGAGAAAAATCTAGGGCCAATATTGGCACAGATTTCTCAAACACACACACACACACACACACACACACACACACACACACACACACACACCCGTACACATATGCACACATGCATACACATCTGATCTGTTGACTGCTGGTCTAACCGCTGGAGACCATCCATCAAAAAACATACCAGAGAACAATAAAGAGATGATCCAAGTGCATGTTAACAGGTGCCCTTTTAAACATTCTGATTAGTGACAAATGAAAATCAAGGTATTCAACGAAGCGGCAGCATCTCACCTAAATCTGAGTGAATTTTGTTATGTTTTGGTATTAAAAATGTTCAATCTGATATATTAAAAAATTGAACAACTAGAATAGCAAAGTCAAAGATTCATTTAAAAACTGCTGCAAGAGGGGCACCTGGGTGACTCAGTCAAGCTTCTGACTCCTGATTTCGGCTCAGGTTGTGGTCGCACCATTCATGGGTTCGAGCCCCACATTGGGCTCTGGGTTGACAGCACAGAGCCTGCTTGAGATTCTCTCTCTCCCTCTCTCTCTGCCCCTCCCCTGCTCTCTCTCAAAAGAAATAAAGAAACTTAAAAAAAAAGAAACAATGAATCAACATTTGTTTTAAAACTTCAAAACAAAAACAAAAGAAAAGAAATTAAAACTTCTATAAGAGAGGCACCTGGGTAGCTCAGTAGGTTAAGCATCTGACTTTAGCTCAGGTCCTGATCTCATGGTTCGTGGGTTTGAACCCCACATCAGGTTGTCCGCTGTCAGCACAGAGCCCACTTCAGATCCTCTGTCTCCCTCTCTCTGCCTCTTCCCTGCTTTCTCTCTCTCTATCAAAAATAAATCAACATTTAATTAATTATTTAATTAATTAATTAATGCAATCTGCTACAAGAAAACAAGATAAAAAGGTATCCCTACAAACTCTCAAATACAAATGATGTGGAGACAAACCACAGATCGCTCCCAGTATCAGCACTTATGTAAGACAAAGTGGAGGGAAGGCAAGCGAGCTCTAAATAGCCCTGAAAACAGAACTCACAGCCACCCACAGGTACTCATTGGAAAACAGAAAGCATGGTGGGCCCATCTGAGAACAGCTGTCAAACTAGAAGTGATTTCTGCAGAATCTAATTCATTATGGAAACTCTACAGCAAAAGCAGCCAGTTTCTTCAACATCAAAGACAAGAAAAAAAAAATGAGACAGAGAGGAAATCTATAAAGTAAAAGACATTTAAAGAGCCATATCAACCAATGAGACAGTTGGAACATGTTTTGGAATCCAATTCAAATAAACTAAAACAATTTAAAGATGGCCAGTGAAATATGGGCAATGAATGCATATTTAATTATATTAAAGAACTCGCATTGATTTATTTAGGTGTTGTAGTAATGTTGTGGTTATGCTTTTGAAAGTAGCCCTCATTTTCTGGAAACGCATTTGAAATATTTACAGATGAAATGCCATGATATTTGGAATTTACTTCAAAATCATCCTGTTGGTAGGGGATGGGTGGGAGTATAGACGAAGGAAGATTGTCCATGTAATGATCACTTTTTTAAATGTTTATTTACTTATTTTAGAGGCAGAGAGGAGAGGAGGGGCAGAGAGAGAGGAAGACAGATAATCCCAAGCAAAGCTCCGTGCTATCAGCACAAAACCCCACACTGGGCTTGAGCTCACGAACCGCAAGATCATAACCAGAGCTGAGATCAAGAGTTGGATGCTTAACCGACTGAGCCGCCCAGTTGCCCCCACGTAGTAATCACTTTTGAAGTTGATACATTGGCTTTATTGTAGTAATGTCTCTACTTCTGTATATGTTTGAAATTTTCCATAATGAAAAATCAAAGAAGAGGTTTAACAGAAAAAATATTTTAAAACTACACCTATGATGAAGGCAGCAAAGTAGTACACCAACTGAGGGGGGTGTGTGTCTTCAAAGAAGCAGGAAGACAGTCACAAACACAGGCATCTCATAGAAAGCCATGTGGACCATTCAGGGTCCCTAGGGATGCTAACTCATCTCTTGATCTTGTACAACCTAAGTCTAAAAAGAAAGAAAACTGGATGAAGATTATATTCAAAGAGGCAACTAATTAACTAGTTTTAGACACTATTAGATCCTAGAGACAGGCTCAAAGAGAAATGGAAAAGCACAGTCCAGTCATTCCAATTGGACAGTATTTTTTTTTTTTTTTATTTTAGAGAGAAAGAGTGCACGGGGGAGAGCAGAGGGAGAGAAAGAAAGAGAGAGAGAGTCGTAAGCAGGCTCCACACGGAGTGCAGAGTCCAACATGGGGCTCGATCCCATGACCCTGGGATCATAAACTGAGCTAAAACCCGGAGTTAGACACCCAAGTGACTGGGCCACCCAAGTGCCCCTTGTATGTGTTTATTAGCAACATACAAAGTAAGGCAGTTCAAACTGACCCTATTTATGCCAAGAAACTCAATTCAAAAGAAGTATCAGAAAGCACCAGAATTTCCTTTCAAGGCAGGTTTGTCATGGATGAAAATGAGATGGGAACATTATACGGTACGAATGAACTCCGTGCATCAGTCATGAAAGAGCAGGAAGGAGTAAAGTTAGCCCTCAGACGGGGAGCAGAAGTTCTCATTTGAGTCCTTTCTTTTCCACCTTCTAAGTCTGTATCTTCATTTTTCTGAGCCTGAGTTTCCTGCTCTCCTACGGACGCTGAGTTGGATCCAGGACTCGGTGTAGGGATTTATGGAGGCAAGTGTGCCTTGTCAACTGTGTAGCCAGCACTTTCCATCAACCACAGGGCCTGCAGTGCTGGCACATACGGGTGATTAATAAATTGACACCAGTGCTGGCCGGAGCTCTGGGTCATTAGAGTTTAAAGACAAATATGAGACAAGTTCTGGCATTCTGTATTGCACTTCAAATGCTCCTTCCACACTAAAGACTCAGCAATTTTCGCCAAGCATTGCCAAGGCCAAGAAGAAATCAGGTTATAAATCAGCCTTTGGCCTTTTCTGGTCTTATTTTCACTCTTGTTGGAAAAATTGGTTTAAAAAAGAAAGACCATGTCCCGTAGTCTTAACACCAAAACAGATTAAAATCCCAGCTCCATCATTTCCAAGCTCAATGACCTTGGGCAAATTACCTGACCTCTCTAACCCTTGGCACCTCACCTGAATAACATGGCTACCGATATTCCTTTCTTTGGACCGTTGTAAGGATTACATTCAAGAACATTTTGTGAATAGGGGCGCCTGGGGGGCTAAGCATCGGTTAAGCGGCTGACTTGGGCTCAGGTCTTGATTGCACAGTTCACAAGTACGAGCCCCGCCTTGGGCTCTGTGCTGACAGCTCGGAGCCTGGAACTTGCTTCAGAACTTGCTTCTGTGTCTGCCTCTCTCTCTGCCCCTCCCCCGCTCGTGCTCTGTGTGTGTGTGTCTCTCTCTCTCAAAAATAAATAAAAACATGAAACTTTTTTTTTAAAGAAAATTCTGTCAATAAAGCACTTAACCAGTCCTGGAACACAATAAGTAGTTGCAATAATAATAACAATAATAATAATAATAAAGTTAATATGGTGTTACTGTTATTACTATTAACAGCCATGCCAGGCAGTTTATCTGAGCTTTCTTTTCTCAAATTTGTCTCAGTCTTAGGTACACTGTAAATGTTTATAACATATTTTCACAGACAGTAATTATTTGGCCATTTGTAACCTGCCTCTATTCAGGGGTCTTCGTATCTCACTTGCTCACAGTTTGAGAATTAGATACTTAAGATTTACACAGATAACAGCCTGTATATGAACAGAAACGAAGAGATACGTGCCTCTGTTTTCCCAGGCTTGGGATATAGAAACAGATCACAAGATATTTCCCACACGCTTAAAATTGAGGAAAGCAGTTTGTTTCAATGGAATTTGATATTCAGAAGGAATACCATTTCCTTCTTTTTTTCTAAGTTTTTTTTTTTTTTAATGTTTCTTTTCTTTTACGAGAGAGAGAGCGTAAGCAAGGGAGGGCAGAAAGAGCGGGGGCCAGGGGTGCCTGGGTGGCTCAGTCGGTTAAGCACCAGACTTCTGCTGAGGTCACGATCTCACAGTTTGTGGGTTCGAGCCCTGCGTCGGGCTCTGTGCTGACAGCTCAGAGCTCAGAGCCTGGAGCCTGCTCTGGTTTCTGTGTCTCCCTCTTTCTCTCTGCCCCTCTCCCACTTGCACTCTCTGTCTCTCTCTGTCTCTCTCTCTCAAAAATAAACATTGAAAACATTTTTTTTTTTTTTAAGAGAGGGGGACAGAGGATCTGAAGCAGACTTTGCACTCACAGCAGTGAGCCTGATGCGGGGCTCGAACCCCCAAACCGTGAGATCATGAGCTGAGCCCAAGTGGAAGCTCAATCGACTGAGCCCCCCAGCCTCCCTGAATATCACTTCCTTCTTAATGCTGCGCTAATTCTCCCATAAGGTCTCACCTCCCTCTGCCGCTCTTCATGTGACAGTCATCACAGACTCTGGCTGCTCAAGAACCGAGAACTACATTGAGGCCTCCTCCCCTCATGTTTATGTCCTGACAACACACATCGTCGACAACTCAGGGCTGGCTTTCAGGGGAGACCCGTAAGACCAAGGCTCTGCCTCGGGGCACACAGCCTCAGATTCTCAAACTCCAAGGTCGGAGTTGGATTGTGAGAAGGAGCTGCTGTCTCCCGGCTCTCCGGGGAACCAGTTCAGTTCTGAGGAGGCTGAGGAAGGAGAGCTTGAGGAAGGCCACTTCACCCCTCACTCCTGCAAGGCCCCAATGACCCTGATCACTTTCCTCAGCGCCGCGTTTTCCAGTCTGCGGCCCGGTGTCTCTCTCGTCTCCCCGGAGGGAACCCAAGGCGCAGAACGACTACAGAATAAATGGTGCCATAGAAATGTAATGTGCTTGGTTCACTTATTTGTGACAAAACAGAGTAGGGCAAAAGATAGCTCCTTTCTCTTCTGATCATGATATTCTTTCTTCTCGTTTGCAAGCAAACCAACAGGGCTCGGCAAGAATCATCTCCTCACAAATATTCTTCCCCTGAAGTCAGCTTTTGGTGCATGTCCCTAACACCGTTCAATTTAGTGGCCTGAAGGGGTCGGGTGGTCCAGGCTTGCCGTTTGATTAAATCATCGGGGTTGGAGCTACGTGACCCCATTTCGTCTAGGCTAAATCACCCGTTCCATCACAAGTGGACGCTCCAGGAGAAAGTCCTATTAGGGAGGGTTGCTGAAGAAACAACAATCGTCTTGCCTCTACTGCTCCAGTGCCTGGTGAGCTCAGATTTGTTTGGGCATGCCAGGCTCTTGAGACACTAGCACTGCATTGCCTCAAGCACAGACTTCGTGCAACGACCGCCAACCACACAGAGGTACTGTCGGGCACAGGGCAGGAAGGTACGGATGGATCCGTTTACCTGAACCCCCCGTGTTGATCTCCCCAACCCAACCCGTCCCCAGCCCCAGCACACAAGGAGACAATTCATAATCCCCGCCCTAGTCACCGCTGGATTGTGGATTCCACAGTCCTCTTTCACAGGCCTTGCAGACATAATGTAACTGGCAAACTATTTACCCCTTCTAGACACACGAGGCTGTGGGTGAGGCGAGCCATCTTCTTACGTGGAAGTGAGCACTGGGCAGCAGACTACGGATGGAGTAAGAGGGACAAGGGATGACTTTATCCTGCAGGCCAGATCCTGACCCAGAGCAAGTTCCTCTCTCCAAGAGAGCTGGTGCCGCTTCCTTACCCTTGCAACTTGAGAGCAAACCAAAACGGCCTACACACATGCTCACAAGGCGGCTAATTTGCTAGCAGGCTATGGACAACCTCCAAATACTCCCACTCCAAATACCCTACTCCTACGTAGCCACTTTCACTGAGACAACCATTATTCACGTGGCTGGCCCTTTCATTTCCCGTAAGGAAACGCATCTGCCCTCAACTTAATCAGGACATTCCTGAATTTCATTTTTCAAGGCTACAATTCTGAGAGTGTCAAGAAAGTTAATGGAAAATAGAGTTGTCATATTGTCATTTTAAAACAGCGTATCAGAAAGGGAGCCTCTCCGAGCTACTGTTCCGGACTAGAGCCGAGCAAAAAGCTCACGTGACCAATCTCCACTGCTTTACCAAACAAGCCACACTGACCTTGTGCTTTGCTCAGCATACGGACTGACACCACATCATCCAACGGCACAAGGCGGGACTGTATGTTACCCGTGGATTTCTGGTCCTACAAGTTGAAAAGTCAGCATGTCAAAATCCAGGCGTGCTTGTTCTCACACCTGATTGTGACCCTTGTTCTTACTATAATTATGCAACTTCATTTCGTATTAAGTACAAGTAAGAAACAGGAGTCAAAAAGGAAAGAGTTTCTGTGAAAGCATCACTGAGTGTTTTACAAAGAATCAATAAACATAGCTCTCTAAAGCAGCACCATTCAAAAAAGGTATAATGCAAAACACATGTAATTTTACATTTGCTACTAGTCACATTTAAGAGAAACAGGTCGACCATAAGAGACCCTTAAATAGCAGAGAACAAACTGAGGGTTGCTGGAAGGGAGGCTGGCAGGGGGATGGGCTAGATGGGTGACGGGCATGAAGGAGGGCACTTGGGAAGTGCACTGGGAGTTATATGGAAGTGATGAACCACTAAATTCTACTCCTGAAACCAATATTACACTAAACTTGGATTTAAATAAAATATAAATAAATAAATAAATAAATAAATAAAATTAATAGGTTATAATTAATGATTACTCTGGATATGTTAAGTTTGTAATCTACTTTTTCCTTTTCTATTTGTAGTTTTTTGCCTCTACTGAAATATTTTTTTAGAATAAATTTCTGGGAGTAAAAAAAAAAAGAAAAAAGAAACAGGTGAAAATAATTATAACATTTTATTTAACCCAAAGTATCCAAGCTATTATCAGTTGAACCTTTAATGATATAAAATTATTAATGAGATATTTTGTATTCTTTTTTACTGTCTTGGAAATACAATGTACATGTTGTACGTCTGGCACATTCTACTTCTGACTAGCCACACATACAGTGCCCAATAACCACTCATGGCAAGTGACTACTGCATTGAACAGCACAACTCTAAAGAATTGCAGCTCAATTAAAAGAGACAACTACTGGGCGCCTGGGTGGCTCAGTCGGTTAAGCGGCCGACTTGGGCTCAGGTCATGATCTCACGGTTTGTGAGTTTGAGCCCCGCATCCGGCTCTGTGCTGACAGCTTGGAGCCTGGAGCCTGCTTCAGATTCTGGGTCTCCCTATCTCTCTGCCCCTCCCTGCTCACACTCTGTCTCTCTCTCTCTCTCTCAAAAATAAATAAAATAACTAAATAAACTTTAAAAAAAAGAGGCAACTATAATAGACTGGGAGAAACTTTCCATAGGTTGTTACTGAACTCAGATTAGACTGAGTGTCTGAAGTTCTCCCTCCATACTGAAGACACTGAACTTGGAAATTAAAATTATTTCACTATGGGTATTATTCATGCAAGAAAGAAAACCAAGGACTCAAATCAGTGAAAAACATACATATAGCTTTTTTTCTTTAGTGATTGTCTATGTGAACCTACCTTAAAAAAAAAAAATTAAGACTTTTATTAATACGTGCTTACAGTTTGTTTCGTTGTTGTTTTGGGGGGGGGGGAAGCTAAGTTGTAAATTTTAATTACAAATTAAAAATGAGGTTCTTAAAAATCTCAACTTGGCCAGATATGAAAGAATTTTAAAACTGTTAAAGGCGTATTGAGAGAAATCAGGCTTTTTTGTTCCCCCCCCCCCCCCACACCAAGCACATCTGTCATTCCCAAAAAGAGAAGTTCTTTAGGTGAAAGTAATTTCTAAAACCCCATGCTGCATAGATAGTGCAGCTAGTTCTAGATATCTGATACATGGGTAAAGAGTAAGCATTTAAGGCCTCCCGTGCCAATCTTTCGCTCATCTCTTACTGGGATTTCGTGTTCATTTCTTCCTACCGCATGGCTAAACCGGGCGATATGCAGGAGGCCTGCGGGCTCTAGTCTGCCCGGCCCGCTCCGCCTCTCCGGGTGGAACTCAGCTGGCCGACCGGCTGCTTTGCCTCCTGGGCACTTTACAGTTCGGGGTTTTCTGGGCATCTGGGGCGCAATTGCCGGGTACCGACCTAGAGGTGGCTGTAGGCCTTGGGCCTCCTGTCCTTCATTTATCTCCACTGCGCTCCTGCACAGGCCCCTGCGGCCTGGTGGCCTGTAACCGCATACGCATTCCGCCTCACCGGCCCACCTCGCTGCCCTGCGATGGGCCCCCGCATCCCCTCTCCCCGCCCAGGAGGCTGGAAGACTGTGTGGGCAGGTGGGGCTTGGCGCAGGAGTGTCTCCGCACAGGAAGGAAGGCACCTGGCCCGTGTGTTTGGGGCCTGGCCTCAGAGAGCTCCCGAACCCCTCCTACTCTCCCACTCTCTGTTCAGGTCCTGCTGCTGGTAACCACGTGGGGCACCTGGCCACCTGCACAGCGTCTAGAAGAGGCCCGGTGGCCTACATGTTGACTGCCTTGCCTTGGAACGCCCCAGAGCCTGACTCACTCGCCCCACTTTTTCCTTCAACCCAACCTCAGGTGTCCCCACCTCCTGCACTGCCAAGGTGCTTCCTGGGGTTGTTCTTCGTGGCAGCCTGGTGCGCCAGTACACCTTCACTGGGGGTGAAAATATATCTGTTTCTTCCTGTTCCCCAAACCCTCCTGTGGCAACCATCTTGTTCCCCCATTGGGGGTGGGGGAGGGTCCCAGCGGCAGCAGCCGTGCCTCTCCCCGCCCCTCACCCAATGACAACTGGGCCCGCCCCCTGCAGCCGCCCAGACTTTCCAGGGTCCACCCGCTCCTACTTTTTCCCTTAAGCAAAAAAATACTGGGAGCAATTGCATTGGATAAAGGGCTTCCACGGTACTTGAAGTGCATTCAAACATTCATTTCAACCGAATTCAACAAGTATTTACCAAGCATCTATTTGTGAAACTCTTTGTCGCTACTGATCCCAAAGATTACAGAGTAGTAGGAACCATGAGAAAAATAATTGCCACAGAACAAGTAACAAAAATGTCAAAAGATAGATCATGTTGTATTAGAGAATCAGAAAAATACTCCAGGAAAAAAATGACATGTGAGCTAAGCCCCAAAGGATGAGATTTTCAATCACAAGGGAAGAAGGAGGTATGCTCATGAACCGAGAATTCAGCATTTTTCTTTCTTCCTTTTTTCTTTAAGTTTATTTATTTACTGAGAGAGAGAGAGAGGGTACATGAGTGGGGAAGGGCAGAGAGAGGGAGAGAGAGAATCCCAAGCAGGCTCTGCACTGTCAGCGAGGAGCCCTATGTGGGGCTCAAACACACAAACCCCAAGATCATGACCTGAGCTGAAACTAGGGGTCTAGGCTTAACCGACTGAGCCACCCAGACGCCCCCTCGGCATTTTTCTGATAGGCAGTTTCCCTCTCAATATTGTCAGTGCTTACGGTCACATGACCAAACGATTTATAAGCTCTCTTGGAAAAGATGTAGGGATTTTAACGGATCACATGTTCAACAAAGGCAAGGAAGGTACACTGTCCAGGGTAAGAGAAAACCAGTGGCCAATGGTTGGTGCGCACCAGAGGTCTCCGAGGATTTTGAATAAAGAGGCAAAGGGAATTAGCATTCTTACGGGAAGTAGGGGTTTATGGGATGATTGTTGTAGCAGCTGGATGCAAATCAGATCAGAACAAGGAGAGCCTGGGGTGCCTGGGTGGCTCAATCAGTTAACACCGGCTCAGGTCATGCTCTCACAGTTAGTGAGTTCGAGCCCCGCGTCGGGCTCTGTGCTGACAGCTAGGAGCCTGGAGCCTGCTTCGGATTCTGTGTCTCCCTCTCCGCCCCTCCCCCACTCACTCTCTGTCTCTCAAAAATGAATAAACATTAAAAAAAAAAAAAAAAAAGAACAAGGAGGAGAGGCTAAGATCACAAACACAGGTTGGGAGTGTTGCAGTTGGGCCTTGGGCGCCTAATTTAAGGTTCAGCCCCACTTACTACCACTGTCACCCTGGGCAAATCACTTAACCCTCTGAGCCTCAGTTTCCCATCTCACGGGAGCCTCTATAGGGATTCCATGAGACAAGGTAAGAAAAAGTCCTTAGCCGACTGTGAACCCCACCCGGATTTTAGGTATGAGATACTGCTTATTATCGTCATTACCGTCAGGAAGGTGTTGAATTTATCCCGAGCTTTGCTTTTGCTGGAGAAACACATGCAGTCTGGTGGGCTAACAGTTATTGTCATTTATCAACTCCTCCTTTCAAGGACAGAGATGACAAATGGAACGCTGCACCACGGTTACTTGTACAGATAAAATATGCTCTAAAAATTGATAGGACGCACACCCACCATTCTCCTCGTGGCCGGCCACCAATGTGTCAACTGTCACCAAGTGATAACAGCCCACAGCCGCCAGAGGCTAGATATTGATTTGTCCTGTAGTCACCAGCTACTGAAGTTGTGCACACACGCATGTGCACACACACACGCAGAGACAGCACCTGAAAGCTGACGGCCAAGTGAATTAAGTACGGTTCTCTCAGAAAAAGTATTTTTGTTTGTGAGGCCAAGAGGTTTTCATCCATTAATAAGAAGTAGTTCTTAAATAAAACCTGATTAAAGTGCTTATAAGGAGACAGAACCACCCCAACCCCACAGAATAGAAAATCTCATACAGAAAAGAAAATCTAGATTGAAAGAAAATTCTTTCTCATACAGAAAAGAAAATCTAGATCGGCACTGATCATATGGCTTTTCTCAAGTCCTTACGTGCCATGAGCAAGCTAACTTCCAGAGGTAGGACAGGTAAGCCATCCACCGGATGGTAAAGATACCAAGAAACAAACATTATATCCTCTGCACATCCAGTTGTACATAGCTTTCAAGGTTGCCCGTTGTTTTTAATTATGCTGTCCAACTTTCCTCCATTAGAGTGGATAATGGAGCATGAACTGTATCTGGCAAGATCTATGGTCTAGGAGCAGGCCAGGTCCTAGCAAAATGATGAAGTAGGAAAAGTTATATCTTTAATATCTTGGATCTCTCTTTTGGACGTCTTCCTTCCCTCGCTACCCAACCCTCCCTAACCCCCTGTGATCTCTCTTTCAGATATCCTATCTCCAATGATATCCCACAATCAAGATCATTCTCATCTGATCCTGAGTTATCCACATTAATATATCCTGTACTGTATTCCCTAAAGGACATGGCCTCTGCTTGTGAATGTTAAAAAGCGTTTCCTTGGTGGTAATTTAAGGCCTGCGGCTAGCCAAAGAGGTTTGCCATACTCTTCAAATCACACTCAAGGTACTGTGCAAGGAAAACAAAATATATCAGAGTGCTTGGGGAACCACAAACAGCCCCATAAGTCAAAGGAATTATTATTGTCACAATTATCTCTCTGCCTGCCTAAAGGGCCAGAGGTGTTTGGGCTGACTTGTACTGGCATGCAAGGGAAGATGGGGCAAATCTCTTCATCCAGTTCCATGTTCAGTGACGTCATGTTGGTAGCCTAAAATCAACCATGGTGGGGGTATTTACACCATGGCAACTGGCAAATGCTACGATCGGGCCTTCCCTCTGCACCCCCCCAGAGAACCAAGTTACCGGCATTCCCTGCATAACATCAACTGGCCCCCCATGTCTCTCCTGCCCACTGCACCTATATCGCCCGAGATAGAG
This sequence comes from Panthera leo, assembly GCF_018350215.1. Classification (NCBI taxonomy): domain Eukaryota; kingdom Metazoa; phylum Chordata; class Mammalia; order Carnivora; family Felidae; genus Panthera; species Panthera leo. Next base: position 58,961,787 of record NC_056696.1, read on the forward strand.
GATATGAAACACATTAGTTAAATGAGCACACCCCAAGTCTATACATGTACACACACATGCATGCGGGCACACACACAGACACACACACGTACTCACGCACCTCAATCTGAGTTAACGTGAAAGATATGTACAAAAACAGACTGCAGCAATAAAGGACAATTTTATTTTCTATTTCACAATATTTAGTTGGTTTGCTGCCAAAGGCCTAGAATTCCTGGAAAAGCAAGTATTAACAACTGTCAGGATAAGAAGCTATTTAAGTATTGCGGAAAGGCATATTATGGTACTTTTCACTTTTAATAACCTCTTAGGAAAAAAGCTAAGTTTTGAAATTGCAAGTTGTCCAAACAAGTCCTGTTAAGCTCTCCAGTTGTACCAATAAGGTTAATGGACGCCCTGCCTAACCTTCTCCCACTCCCGCCTCCAAATTGACAATCAATGCCTCTCTTCTCCACCCCTCACGTTCGGGCCACTCTTCAGTTGAGCCCCAAAGAAAACATTCTGTGAAAGGTCGCCAACGACCTTCCAAATGGCAACATCCAAGCCATTTCTCAGTCCTTCTAGTCCCTCTGTGACATCTGGCACTGCTATCCGTCGGGCTTGGCCTCATCCTGGCTATGCCTACTTCCTGCGGACGCATGGGACACATATGTATTGCATAAATGAACACCTATTCCATAGCCACACATACACACAAGTGCGCGCGCACACACACACATATCAGCACACCCATGTCCCTCCCTAAGGACACACTCCTTAGGGCCCACCCACCGGTAGACTCCCCCTGCCTTCTGGCACCACATCAGACTCTCTTTACTGCGATGCCCCCTCTTTGCCTCTAGGAGGCAAGCTGTGCCTCAGTCCCAACTTGATGTTGAAAAACTCCTTCCTAAAATTCTCCCCTCTCCTTAACTGCCATGAGCTGCTCACCTACAGTCCAGGGTATAGACCGACCTCTCCCCTGTGTCTTCCTCTTAAAGGCACAGTTTTAGGCCTTCTGTAGTCTCTCTTCCAAAGTTTTCTCCTGGAATCCCATGGTGTTGACTTTCATCTCAACACGTGCATAATTCCCAAGTGCAAATGTGGAGAACTGAATTAAATATTTGTAGGTTCTACAGACACCAAAACCTCAGTAAGTCCTACACCACACTTTTTATCTTCTCCCTCAAATGCACTGCACTCCCTGCTAAAAGCACCCACAGTTCTTACTTGCTCCAGTGAAAATTCTCGGAGGCACCTGCGATTCCCGTCTCTGCCTTCCGCAACTCCATTCCTTCCCTAACTTCTGTCCATTCAAGCTCGGAGAGGTTTCTGCACTTGATTCTCTGCATTGCCACAACCTGCTGCCATAGGTGGAGCATTTCTCAGGTGAGCCATCGCAATGAATTACTAACTGACCACCCCACATGGAGACTTTCTTCCTCAGTTCACCTGCCATACTTTGTTAGACTGGTCTTTCTGATGTCACTCTTTGGTATTTCCCATTGCGACGTGCAAAACAGCCATGTCTGCCTAAAGTGATTAGCAGCCTGCCTACATCAGAGTCACCTGGGAAGGGGGCGCCTAGGTGGCTCAGTCGGTTGAGCATCTCGACTCCTGACTTCAGCTCGGGTCATGATCTCACAGTTTGTGAGTTCAAGCCCTGCATCAGGCTCTGTGCTGACAGTGCGGAGCCTGCCTGAGATTCTCTCTCTCTCCCTCTCTCTCTGCCCCGCCCCCACGGGTACTCGTGCTCTCTCGCTCTCTCTCTCTCTCAAGATAAATAAACTTGAAAAAAAAAGAATCACCTGGGAAGCTGGCTCGTAATAAAGATTCTTGAACCCCACTTCAAACCCACCGAATCAAATCAGTGGGTCCCAGAAAGCTGTATATTCAGCCAGCTCCATGGATGAGCCTTGAACCCAATTAAGTCGGAGAGCCACTGGCTTGCAGCTTCCTCCATAGGACATATAAGGACCCTCACCATCCAGTTCCTGCCCACCTTTTCATCTTTATTTTCACCAGCCCCTCCTTTATTTTCACCATCCCCTTATGCAGGCTGTTCCTTCTGCCTGGAATGTCCTCTGCCCTTTTGCTGGCAAATCCCACTCGCATTTAACCCTACGTTCACCTCTGCCATGGCGTCTGTGATGTGCTGCTTATGACCAATTCCTAGCTCCTCAGGAATTGCTCCTTCCTGATTATACCTTTATGACAGGGTATAATCTCACTGCATTAAAGTGACATTTTAGGGGTGCCTGGGTGGGTCAGTCGATTGAGTGTCTGACTTCAGCTCAGGTCATGATCTCACAGTTCGTGGGTTCGAGCCCCACATCTGGCTTTGCACTGACTGCACAGAGCCTGCTTCATATTGTGTCTCCCTCTCTCTCTCTGCCCCTCACCCACTCTCTCTCTCTCTCTCTCTCTCTCTCTCAAACATAAATGAACATTTTTTAAAAAGTAACATTTTAGTACCGATTTCCTTGTTAGACCAAGTACTTCTTAAAGGCAGGAACCAGATTTTACTTATCTTTTACCCCCAGTTTCTGACACATGGTAAGTACTACTCAGTAAAATGAGTTTTGAATAAATGACTGAATAAATAAATCTTGCCTTCCACCACCACAATACAAACATCAGACCCTGCAGACAGCTGCATTTAGGGGGGAAAAAAACCACTTAAATCTAACCATAATGGTGCTGACAGATCCCTGATGAGCCTGAAAGTGTTATACAAGCCATCAGACCAAGAGGATGCCAAGTTTGTTCCTGAAATCCAGAGGATATCACAAGGAGATAGTTATATCTGGATCATTCCACCAATCAAGGGCATGGACATAGATTTAGCCAGTTTGTATAATAGAGCCAATCAAAAAAAAGGCAATGGCCAGGACCTAATTACCAGACAAGTGAGTAAGTAAAGATATGTCTTAGGGGTGCCTGGGTGCTGAGTCGGTTAAGGGTCTGACTTTGGCTCAGATCATGATCTCATGGTTGGTGAGTTCGAGCCCCGAGTCAGCCTCTGTGCTGACAGCTCAGAGCCTGGAACCTGCTTCAGATTCTCTCTCTCTCCCTAGCTCTGCCCCTCCCTCATGTGCTCTCTCTCTCTCCCTCTCTCTCTCTCAAACTAAATAAATAAACTTAAAAAAAGATGTTTTTAAAAAGTGGATGGCAGGAACATGGCAAGGACACCAAAAAAACAAACAAACAAACAAACAAACAAACAAAAAACCCAAAAAACCCCAATGCTCTAAATGGGCCTGTCATCCATCCAACAATTGATGGCAGTGTTTGAATAACCCCCAAGTTCATGGATTTGTCCCATCCTGGGGATAAGACCAGAGGGGATATGGAGGAAAAAGTCACATGATTTCTCCTTTCCAGGAGTTCCCAGGCTAGATAGAATACCTAAATGTTGCACATGGCAATAACCCAAGAATAAAAACAAAGTAGCAGGGTGGAAACTGCAAATGCAGCTAATATGAAAACAAAGGCCAGAGCTACAGAGGGAATACGGGGGAAAGGAAGAGGTCAGATTTATTTGAATTCACAGAACGCTGGCCCTGGAAAGGGCCAGGGAGACCAGCTAATGCAGTGCTCTCATTTTACAAATGAAAACGAAATGCAGACTGAACTGACTTTTTTCCAAAACCATTCAAAATAATTTATCCACCCAGGAAAGCTTCCAGGTAAAAGTGAGATAAGCCTGGAAAAAGAGAAGGAGAGCTTTTTTCACAGGGCTACTCGGGAGGAGGAAGTAACAGGTAGGCAGCAAGAAAGAAAGGGGCTTTGATGAAGGACAAGAGACAAATGGGCAGGTCATGGGAGACAAGAGCAAAGTGTCCTGGGCTGAAGGAGAGAAGCGGTAAGAGGTGAATGTGAGTGTCAGGTGGGAGGCAGGACCAGCCCCTACGAATGGTAAGTCTGGGTCAGGGGACCCGACACGCACACGACTGTCCTGTGCAATCAGTTCCTGTGCTATGAGAATCCATCCCCATTGGGTTATAAATTGTTAGAGCTGCAAGCACCTTGGACGACGACCAATGAACTCATCTCACAGAGAATGAGTCCAAGTTAAGAAGAAGGACATTTGGAGACATGCTGATTCTGGTTGCAAAATCCACCTCTGTGTCTTTGAGCCGTTTATTTGAGCCTCCATTTGGTTTCCTATATGATGCAGAAATACTCATCCCAGAGTCCTTCTAAGGACTAGGTTATTATGTATCCCTAGCACTTGGCCCAGTGCTGACCCCATGAAAGGAGCTCAGTGAAAGCTCCTTCCTCCCCGCTTTGCACTTAGAGTAGAACTGACTTGCCCAAGGTCACACGGCGGGTGGGGAACAGACCTGGAGCAGGAACCCTGTGCTCAGACTTGAAAGCTCCTGTCCTAAAGCAGGCTGCCCCTCCCCGGCCAGGCTTCCAGTCAAAGTACTAGAACCCTTTGGAAGAAGGTAGTTCTGGAATTTCCATAGGAGATTCTGAGAATTCGCAAGAAGAACTTCCATTTTCCTTTCTTTCTGCAGTTTGTCTCTAGTGGGGTTCCAGCCTTGGCGAGGGAACCCATCCCAAACAAACCAAAAATAATGAAGACAGCAGATCAGAGGCAGGTCCTCCATGAAAGTATGTCAGCGGGGACAGAGGAGGAAAGTTTTTGTTGGGGTTTTGGTTTTTGGTTTTTGGTTTTGTGCCAAATGCAAAAGTTATTTTGACTCCATGATTTCCTAGGGATTTTAATAATAATGGTCTGGATTACTAACACAATCCACATCTCAATATGCTTAATATTTTTCACAATTTGAGGACCGGGAACAAACTATTCAGAGCCAATCACCCTTGGCCAGGCAAAGGTGCAAGGTAGACACAGAGACTGCTGAGCTCTAGGGTAATGTTGGTAAAATGTATCAACGCTATAGGAAGATCTGGCTTTCGTCAGATACGCTTTGGGGTATTTGGGCCTGGGCACTTAAGTTTAGACAGCATGTAAACAATCAAACTTCCAAATAAAAATTTTAATTGGGGCACTTGAGTGGCTCAGTTGGGTAGGTGCCTGGCTCTTGATTTCAGCTCAGTTCCTGTTCTCACAGTTCATGAGTTTGAGCCCCACGTTGGGCTCTGCACTGACAGCATGGAGACTGCTTGGGATCTCTCTCCGCCCGCCCCCCCCCCTCAAAATAAATATTTTTAAAGAAATAAAATAAGACGACATGACAGTTTAATAGGTACAGCTAATACTTTTATCAATGACCTGGGACAGTGCCATATTTTTTAAATAATGTGCTGCAGTCTGTTCCAATCGATTAAGCATTTCGCATGCTCCAGGGAATATGCTGGCATTAGCACATGACAGAGGTGAATAAGATAGGTCCCAGAGCACCTGGGGGGCTCAGTCGGTTAAGCATCCAACCCTTGATTTAGGCTCAGGTCATGATCTCACTGTTTGTGACATCAAGCCCCACACCAGGCTCCTCACTGAGAGTGAAGCCTGCTTGGGATTCTCGCTTTCCCTCTCTCTCTGCCCCTCCCCCACTCACCCTCTCTGCCTCTCTCAAAATAAATTTTAAAAACTTTAAAAAAATAGGTAAATAAATAAAAACCTGAAATCATTAGGATAGTGTGATCACTTTATCACGCCTGTAATTGATCCTAATCCTACGTCTGTTTTGAGTGCCTCCAGGTCAGCAAAGCATGGAAACTAACTTCAAGTCAAGCAATGATACATTCAAGACACCCGAACAATTTTATTCTCTGGATCCTTGGCCGACGGACACAGGGATACTCGTCAAGTCGAGTGTCTGTCCTATATTCCACCGAGTCCTGCTGCATCCATGTGGCATGCTCCCACGCCGATGAACCCTCTTGAAAATAAGGGAAGAGGAGTTCTAGCGGTCGGGAGGGACAGCCCCAGTCTCGCAACGGCTAAGGATGCCTTCCATAGCCAGACAAGAGACCAGAGCCAAGGGAGGCCCACCTGGGAGCCAGCATGACCTTAGCTTCGCCACACAAGAAAATCCCAGCGTGCTATGCCAAGCAGTGGGCAGAGTGAGGGAGAAGGGTTCAGTGTGGGAGGTGATATTTGTGCTGAAGCAACATTTTAAACACCTCCACCCTGTATGGACAAGACAGCCAACACTTTCACATAAGTAGCACCCCCTCCCCAGTAAGTCCAATATGAGCTGACTTACTCCTGCGACCCTGGCACTCCATGCTTTCTCCTCCACCCCCCTATGCCATGGATGCATTTGCACACACATACTCTCCCCACAGCTCCAGCCTTGCTGCCCTTATCGTCTCTGGGACGTTCCAACTTCAGCGCCTTCTCCTTTAGGCTTTGCCTCTTTTTCTTTTCTCTGACTCAACACATATGCAGATAACCTGTAGGTCAGGTCCTTCTTGGTTTTATCCAGTCCCTAAGATTCTAGGCCTATTCGTTCTTTATACTGCCCAGATCTTGGGGGCAGACCCATTTTCAAGGATCATGGAATCCCTTGTGTACCTAGTGGACACGTAACCTGTCATCAGGGTACATTACAGCATTTCCTGATGCCTATCTCGGCCCATTGCCCCCCAACCAGATGTGTATGTGTATGTGTGTGCATACGTGCGTGTGTGTGTGTGTGTGTGTGTGTGTGTGTGTGTGTGTGTCTGTCTGGGGGTGAATCTCAGGGGGTTGAACTGATTATGTCCCTTAGTTCATGACACATTGTCCTCAATTTGGGTCAACCTTCATTTACTTCACTATTCCTTTTTATTTCTGTTCTCCATTACCACCCCTCCATACGCAATCATATCTGTGTGTTTAGTGTTTACCTTTTTATTTGTAAGTGTCCTTGTAAAAACATATTGCTATTTTGTACATCTGTTTTTAAGTCATGTCAATGGTACTGTGTCATATAAATTTCATTTTTTTTCACTCGGCACTATGCTGTTAAGATGCATGTATGTTGGGGCACCGGGGTGGCTCAGTCGGTTGAGCCTCCGACTTTGGCTCAGATCATGATCTCATGGTTTGTGGGCTCAAGCCCTGAGTCAGGCTGTGTGCTGATAGCTCAGAGCCTGGAGCCTGCTTCGGATTCTCTGTCTCCTTCTCTCTCTGCCCCTTGTGCTCTGTCTCTCTCTGTCTCTCAAAAATAAATAAATGTAAAAAAAAATTTCTTTTAAGAGGCATGTATGTTGTCCTGTGCACTTCTAACTCTATCCTGGTAGGTTTCAAGGAACACCGGAGCTGGACAGAAGAAGCGGAGAAGGAGAATTCTATTCTAGAACTACTGCAGTGGGAGAAGAGAAACCTCAGAACAGAGCTGGGCTCCAGTCCAAACACAACAAGGACAAGTGGGGACTCCTATCCAAGGAGCAGGGTGGAGTCAGGGGATGGAAAATCCCTAAGAGGAAACATCAGAGACAAGGGGATTCTGCTTAAGCCAACTTGATGGGATTCTTGCTGAAGGCAGGCAGGGTGATAAGATACTGCCAGTGAGGGAAGACAAATTTGATCAGATATTGAGGGTAGGGGACCAAGTGGGCCAAAGACAGGGGCGGGGAGTGGGGCTTGGGAGTTTAGAGAAGCCTGACTTGAGTTAGGTCCAGGAGAGTCATGTCATAAGCTGCAACATGCCTACACTGCCTGATGCCCTTCGGCCCTCCCATCCTACACTCCCACCCCCAATGTTGTGATAAATGTCATGACATGTATTTCTATACGGATCTGGGTGAGATTTTCTTTAGGGACATATTCCCAGGAATGAAACTAGGTCCTATGAGATAGATGATATGGAGATACAGAGATGTATAGATATAGATGATATAGACGTTATAAATGATACAGATGATAGACATGATGGACATAATAGATAGATATAGATATAGATATAGATATAGGCATAGATGTATAGATGTAGATATGTAGGTATAAATGTATTGGTGCAGATATGCAAATGTAGATGAGTAGGTATGGGTAGATATAGGCTGCAAATATAGAGATATATTTAATTTACACACTTATTTTGATGAAGAACATGCTACATCAGACCGAACCAACCCCTGCTACCTCCACACCCCTCACAAATTTCTAGTGTTGCATTTGCCAGAGCACCCAGAATGGAAGGGGCCCCTGCTCACACATCTCATACTCAAATCATAACCAGATTTCAAAGTTAAAATAACAACTTCTCTACAAAGTTTCCCTTGAGCCACCACCCACCCACCCCCACACACACACACACCCTACCGGCTAAAAACATTGTCCGAACTCTCAGTACTTGGTCCCTGAGGTCTGACAACCCGAAACTTTTTCAGGACACCAATCTCCATGACACAAGTTTCCAACCCCCCTCCACACCTCTGAATGCCTGAGCCAGGATTCCGGTCACTTGGTGGTTAGAAACATGGGCTTTGAGGTCCAACAGAACTGAGGTTGCTTCTCTGCTCTCATTTACAAGTTGTGTGGACTTTAGGCAACGTAGTTAAACTCTTAGCCTTAGCTTCCCCCTGTTGATGCTGCTTGTCTTAAAGGTTTATGGAAGAACTAAGTGAAAAGTTGGAAATAAAACACTTAGCCCAGTGCCTAACACGTAATCCAAGCTAGGTAAATGGTAGTTACCATCACAACTGTTGTTCTCATCATTATCGAGTGCCCGCACATAACGTGGCACAGCCCCTTACACAGTGGACACTCAGTAATGTTCAGTGTATAAACGAGCCTCAGAAAAGCCAACCGCCTTGCCCAAGGCCATCCGGCTGGTGTCAAGGCAGCACTTGAACCCAAGCCTTCTCTATGGCTTGCTGGGACTTTGGGGGGAAAAATAGCTATTTATAAGGCTTAAACAGCAAGACAAGAGGGACTGTGGGAATTTTCCCATCACTTTAATTAGAGAAGTAGGAATCACATGGACAGTAAGGGGCTGTGTCAGCCCTCTATCTCCTGACACCCCCTCTTGGTGGTGGAGGTGGTGGTGGTGAGAAAATTCTGTAAGACAAAATACACATAAAGTACTTGAATCTGTGTCAATACATACCAAGTATATGAATTTCTGTGGTTATTATCACTCCCTGGGCCCACAGGCACTGAGTTTTGGCGTCTTCCCACGTAAAGCAATCACCTCTTCAGCCTAAAGAAAACCTCAATTTGAATAACTTTCCAACCCCTTCCAAATGAGACCATTCAGATTCAGTAAAATACAATCTTTGTGACCCAAAGAACTTTTGGAAGTTCATTACAATGTTCCAAAGTCTTCATGAACTGATATCAAATGGCTTTTTGCAATCAGTATTTTCATGCTCCGGAGTGGAAGAATTGCAATCAAGATTAAACACACTCTGTTTAAAGAGAGAGAGAGAGAGAGAGAGAGAGAGAGAGAGAGAGAGAGAAAGAAAGAAAGAAAGAAAGAAGAAAGAAAGAAAGAAAGAAAGAAAGAAAGAAAGAAAGAAAGAAAGAAAGAAAGAAGAAAGAAGGGAGGGAGGGAGGGAGGAAGGAAGGAAGGAAGGAAGGAAGGAAGGAAGGAAGGAAGGAAGGAAAGAAATCTAACTGAATAGGAAGAACAGAGGAGTCAAAGAACATGCATGGGAGTGACCAGGTTCTGCTTCCAAGAAAGGTCCAGCACGCTGGTCAATTCACTGTCCACAGGCCCTGGGCTAAGGGAGAGGCTCCCGGAGACCAGACAGGACCAAGCAGTTTATTTACCCAGAATCACCAGATCATGGATTGCAGTCAAGAAAGGAAGAGAAGTATAATATTCACAGGAAGTTTGAAAGAGGTATGAATAAAAGCGTGTCTCCAAAATCAAAAGTCTAGGTGACCAGGAGTGTGTTGCCACACAAGCCTCAGTGAGGGTCAAGTGATTTGGGAGGAAAAGCCCTGAATGGAGCCCAACAACTGAGGACTACTCTTGAGTGAAAGAAGGCCTACAAGAGAAGCTGGGAACATTTGTACCAACTTCAAGCTCTTCTCAAATCCTTGGAAATACAGGCTCTGTTTTCTTGTGGTGGCCAAGATCCCAAAAACTATCCATCCAGAGCGCCGAAGCCTAGCTAGGAGATATGAACAAGTGACAATGAAGGGGATGCTCAGTGTCCCACTGAGTCGCACAAGGTCAGGACTGTGTTTGACTTGAGAGCGTGGAGCTTCTTGGGGTCCCTACATCCTGCAGGGTGAGGGCAACAATGACCTGAATTAGTTCACAGCAAGGCCCGGGGGGATGTTCCAGTTGAGGCGGATTGGCTGAAAAGGGGGAAGGTAGAGCATTGCCAGGCAGGCAGGCAGCACAGATCTAAGAACACTGAGCTGGTGAATTCCAGTCATGAGAAAACAGATCAGAAGTTGTCTATTCCTTGTGCTGTGTTGTTGCAGTTGCCACGGGAGACCCACCAGGACCCACAGGTTCAGGCCACGGCCTCAAGGACATTTTAGCTTCCCCAGCAAAGTCTGCCCCCCAACCATAGCAGATAGACCTGCCTGGACTGACAGAGACCCAAACTGTAACAAAGGCCTATTTTGCATGGGACGGCAAGGCCAGGCCTGGGAGAAAGAGCTCTGAAGAGCTCCATGAAACTGTGCTCGTTCTTGCACAGGCAAACCTTACTGTAATGGGGAGTCCTCACTGGTGCCCTCCCCACTTCTTGTGAGCTGTCACCACCCACTGCAGATGGACCCACTCGCCAGGCGGCGTGGGTCCCGGGCACCAGGGGGCGTGAACAAAGAATCCTGTTTCTCTGCTCCTTTGCCCCATGAATGCCCCGAGCATTTTTGTCTCAGAGGCTCCATTCAGGCAGAACCCTCCAGACCCACCTCCCACGGGGGTGGCATTACCAGCCCATCCATCTTAACACAATGCCTGAAGTCGGGGCACAGAAGGACTTAGATTGCACTTGAGCACCAAGCAATCGATCCAATCATTGGTGATAAATCCAATTCAGGCATCTTAATGACTGAGAGCAGTTAAAGATACCCAGTGGCATTGCCTAGTCATGGCTATTTTAGTCCCGACTGCCTGCATTTGTGTTCAAGGTGGGGGAGGTTCTGGGTCCCACGGCTGACCTATAAGCAGAAAAAAAAAAAATTTTAATACCAACGGTGGCATTTTGCTCTGTTCCCCAGGTATGTGTTCATCACAGCCTCTTGCTGCCCTCAGACTTTTTGCCGAGATTGGGAGATTGGTATCCAAAGTAAATAATGAATTTGCCTCGAGCTGGATCAGGAGGCCGGGCTATGATTTACTGGGTAAAATGTGGGTGACCCTTCTGAAAAAGCATCAATGCCAGGTATTCTTAGCCTCTATGAAGACCATTGGGAGCTTCATGCCAGATCTGACCCCACTAGACCCCTTATGCCCCCATCTGCCTGCTTTGTCCATCCAAAGGATTCAATGATGCCCAGTGAGTTGTAAGTGGAAGGTTGGGGGGAGGAGGAAGTCATCTCACCATAATGGCAGGTGCTTCGGTGATGGCTGCTTCTGCACCAAACGATGACATCACCATCATCCGGGGAGTGAAAGAAAGCACAGCTTCCTCCCTCATCACAGGAACTGTAGCTAGCGCACATGCCCAAAGTCCCACTTTCCTCTGGTTCTGGTTCTCGTTCCCCCCACAAAGGGCAGGGTTGTGACCTGCTCTAATCCAGAGCTGATGAGAGGGATGGAGACACCATCCCTCGTAAGCCCACACCCACCCACCCCCAAGAAGAAGGTATGAAGCCCAGGGAGGGGCTGGCACATGGGATTCACTGCAGACCCACACCTTATTTGCAAGAAACAGGACAATGTGAAGTGAATGGGGACAGGAATAGATCCAGAAACGCCCCAGCCCCGGGAGGCTGGAATCACCAGCAAGAACGATCAGCCACACACCTGAATGGGAGGATCGTACATATGGTCCAGGAAATATGTTAAAGCACCTAATCCAGAGGATCGGGGATGCACCACCTGGGCAGAATCTGCTACAGTCCCGTCCTGCCTTTTGGTCCTCGCTGACCCCAAGCAAGGCACACAGAGTCTGAGCCTTGGTCTCCTCATCTGGAAAACGGGATCCCCTCATTGAGTTATTTGTGAAGTGTTTACGCACTGCCTCCTGGGTGTCACGCATTGGTTATCCGCACACAGCCAGAAGAGACAAAGTCCCAGCCCACCAGTGGCCCACGGTCTACTGGGGAAGTAGATAATAAAGAAAACACATAGATCTGTGTCCGGTAGTGCTATGTTCTCTGAAGAAAGATAAAGCAGTGGTCAGAGTGACTCTCTACAGAGTGTTTCAAGAAGACCTCTCCAAGGGTGCTACGTGGCTATGCAGGGCAAACGCGCTTCAGGGAGAAGGGAAGTCCAGACGCACAGGCACTGAAGACAGAAATGAGGTTGACCGGCTCAGGAATCGAAAGATCAGTAACGCCTTCTTCACTAGGCTGTCCTAGAGGTTGAGTGAGGTTATCGGCGGCATCACTCTCTATGAAAATACGCACGATTTCACTTTTGGCAGCAGCTTGGGCTGACAACTCAAGCCGAGTGTGGAGGAAAGAGAAGACTTCAGAACACGGGCTACAGCCTTCAGAATATCCGATTAGGTGGGAAACCTGGCGTGAAGAGGTTGGGACGTGATCAGTAACACCCCCCGTTCCGGTCGAGGCTCCGCTACCTCCAGAGATGCGACCTCAGGTAAGTCACAAATTATCTGGATCTCAGTCTGCTCATCTAATACAATGGAGTGACCACACATACCTCAGGTAATAATGATAACCTTCACAGATTTGTACGCTATTTTGCACTGGAACTATTCATATAGTTCACTCAGTCCTCACAACGGTACCATGAGCTACGTCTCAACTTATAGGTATTTTGAGGCTCCGAACAATGAAGCAAATTTCCCCAGGACGCACCGATGTCTAAAAGGGAAAACAGAATAGTTAAGCTTTATATCCACCCCCACCTCCCAGCAGATCTTGATGCCCAGGCTTTCACGGGCTATGGTTGGAAAACCACTCGTCTGGTTTGATCCTTCATTTGCCACAAAAAAAAAACTGGAGCCCAGGGACACGGTTGCTACAACAGAGCTCCAGAGGTTCCAGAAAAGGAAGGAACAGAGGGAGAAACAAGTTGAATTGGTCGCATGATGCGCAAGCAAGAAGAAAGGTTAAAAACCACCCTCCCAGGCTTTCCCACTCACGGGGAAGAATGGAGAGACAAAATGTGTCCAAAGAGCAGAGCTGGGGAGGGTGAGCCATGTGAGGGGGTGAACTTGGCACCTGCCACCTTGCTCCGTCTACCACATTGAAAACATCTTGGTGGGGAGTCGTCCCACTCGAGATCATCGGGCTGGTGGATCTCAATGCAAGGCCAGGCTGAGGAGGAGAGTTCACAGTGAACAAGTAAGTGTGTGCCGTTTGTAACCAGGATTTGCCTGCATAGAGCTCTGTGCTGTTTACAAAGCACTTTCACGATCTCATCTGCATTCAGAGGCTTGCTGGGCAGGGTGCCCTGGGCAGGGATGATGCTGCCCTGGAGTAATGTCAAACGTAGTCTGTGAAAGATGCAGTGCACATCCTCAGCAACACCCCAGAACAAGGAATCTGGGCCAGACAGGGTGGGCTTGGGAACACTCACCTGGCTGCAGTGAGGATCCAGTGACTGTGTCCCCTAATTGCCCACCCTTATTCTTGCAGTCCAAGGCTTAGTCCTGGACACCTCCAGCCAGCCTGTTCAAACCTCTGCCCTCTGGGTTTGAACAACAGCGAATTTTATAATCCAAGGAGTTTGAAGTTAGTTGTGTTGCCCTGAAGGAGGCAGGTAGGTGTAGCCATCGGAGTGGAGGGCAGTCTTGCCATGGGCACTGGGACCACTGTCAGGGTCTGGATAAAGGCCCCACTGACTATGAGAGACAAATTCAGGGCACGACTCCAGCCCCAGCAGGGAACAGAAAAGCAAAGAGATGTCACACTCTACAGACCACAGAGTGGACTGACAGGGAGGAGGGGAGGGGCCAGGCGAAGTATACAGGTGGCCTGCCATCTTGGCTCTTTCTGGCCTCACCCTTGATGCTTCTGCTCTCCTTCCTGCCCTGGACAGGGTAGACTGGGGCCAGGGCCAGGGCCAGGGGGAGCCTGTGGTGTCTCCCTGGAGAGGGCAGGGGCAGCGGCCAGTGGCAGGACAAGAATCACTCAGAACTTGGCTTTTGGTCTCTGCCTGTGAGGTTCTCAGACTCCCCGGGTCCAATCACATGGCACCACTGGCTGCATCTGCAATCTCTTCCAGGTGTCCCTGTGCTGGTCCAAGGGCCTCAACTCTATATCTGAAACATGGCTCTAATTGCTTGACTACTCCACAACATCCTTTCCCTTCCTGCTGCTGATTAATTTTGCTCATTTTCCTCCCTTGGCAACTCAGCTGTTGTAAGAATACTCTGGAGCATTCCATCTGTCTCGGGTTTGTGGTAAATAATAGGTTGGCTCTTCAGACATGGTCATCACCCTCTGATCTCAAGGACCTTCCTTTGAATTCCACTGTGGAGTGGAGAAGTGAGGATTTCTCCCAGGGAAACCACGCCCTGGAGTCAAGGTCAGAGCTGCAAGGCCAGTTTACAAGGGAACAGGTGAACTCCTCCCAGTACTGAGGAGCAAAAGCATCCCCCCCCCCTTCAGGTGGGCAAATCATGAAGCAAAGGGATCTCAGCCCTGGGTACCCACTAGAATCATGTGGTATGGTTTTTGAAAAACCAGCGTCCAGATCCCATGCCCCTCTTGACCGAGTCAATTAGAATGGCTGGGATTTAGGCCTATGTGTTCACACTTAAAAAAAAAAAAATTCTCCAGATAATTTCCAGATAATTATAACAGATAGGTAACTCCACTAATCTCAGCCCATACATTACTTCCTTCCCATCCCTCCATTTATTATTGCACCTTACAATCCCACAGTGCAATACATATGAATGCCACTATCGTGGGATAAAATCAGGTGCTCCTCCATCGCACCTGTGAAGGGGAGGGACTGGGTTTAGTTCTACCATCTTGCACAACACCTAGCATGAGATGGGTATTCAAAGCCTATTGAGTAATTCTATAAGACTGTTATATTATAACTTCATTATCACCCTCTTATTATTTATCATCATGATTTCACAGCTGAGAAAGCTGAAGCCAAGAGAAGTGTCCTTGCCCAAGACTGTACAGCCGGTAAGAACAGAGGCCAGGAGCAGAACTGAGGCCTCTGAGTCTGGCATGATTTCCATAGTCAGCCCTCTTCATCTCATCATTCCTTGCCCAGGCCTGCCCATGGTCTCCCTTCAGGAGACCTGCTCCTGTCCTTCAGGAATATGAAGGTTTATAAGCTCTGGGCCTTAGAGAAGCACTGAGGGCACCGGCCACAGTTAAGGAGCAAGGCTAGAGAGCCCCAGACAGAACAAAGAGCCTTTGTGTCTGGCCTCCGGGCTGAAATTAGATAGGAAAGAAAGCAGAGTGACCAAATCTGGATCATGTACTTAACCATAAATGGTTGTGGATCACAAGGATTATGGCGGTGATGGTAAGAATGAGGCATTGAAGCACCAACCTTCCATGGATAAATCAAGCTCTCTGTTCTGTGTGGTAAGTGGGGTCACCAACAGGCAAGGTTATGAACAACATCAAAGGAAGCTCCACAGAAGGAGGCTTCTAACTCATGGATCCCCTCATGGGTTCAGTGGTTCCCAATATATGGCTGCTGGACCATAATAGCATCAGTCTTACCTGGGAGCTTGTGAGAAATGCACATTCTCCAGCCACCCTAGACCTACTGGTCAGTACTTCTGCTCTGGGGGTGGAGACCAGCAATCTGTGTTTTATCAAGTCTTAAAGCATTACACTGAATGAAATAAAGCAAATACAAAAGACTATGTCATCTATGGCTCCATTTATATGAATTTCTAGAAAAGGCAACTAACTATACCAACAGAAAGAAGATCAGTGGTTTCTTGGGGCCAGGCATGGAGAGGGGGATTAACTCCAAAGACACCCAAAAGATCTTGAGTGAGGAAAGTAGTCTGTATGTTCACTGTTCTGGGGTTTACAAATGGGTATAGGATTCTAAAATTCATCAAATGTACATTTAACATAAGTGAACATTACTGTGTATAAGTAATGCATAAGGCATAACACCTAATAGCACAGTAAACATAATGACATAAAAAAATGTAATATTTAAAAAACTGGCCAAATCAGCTCCAGAGGGGAATCTTGATGTGGAAGAAACTGGTGGGGACAAACTGACCAGGACAACCTCTAACCAGGAGCCAAATTCCTAAGCCCGGGCACACATCCTTCTCCTTCCTCCCCAGTTCTGAAAGTTAGTTGAAATATGAATGACAGGAACAAAAGATTTCAAATTTCAATTATGCCAAATCAATGACTATTTGGGGTAGCCCCTGCTGTGTGTGTGTGTGTGTGTGTGTGTGTGTGTGTGTGTGTGTGAATTCTAGCTATTCATCTTTTCTGAATGATCTCCTCATAAGTCTATGAGTGGGGGTGGCTTTAATTCAGAATATTTGATCATTAAGTATTATTGTGCTTTATGTTCAAAGGAGTTACTGTTGGAAATGTTTTTTAAGTATCAGCCAAAGACACTGCAAAAAGGGATCTTGCCTTTTTCACCTTTGCTCTCTCTGCATTCACCAAAGTCTTGATTACTCTGGAGGTTTTCAATAAATGTGTAACAAATAAATAAAGACCAACCTAAATACCTAATGACCCAGGAAAGACAGTTGGGTCTGAAGAAAATCCTGTGCTGGACCTATTTCCAATGCAATCATTCATTCATTCTTCCAGTGAGCCTCCCCGGTAAACAGATGAGGTGCTGAGGTTATACACATAAATAAGACAAGGCCTCCACTCTTACTGAACCCACACTTGGCACCCACATGGGATTCCCCAGGCTGAGTATCCTAACAGAAAGTACAAGGAGAGTGACTCAGTGAATGGGTCCTGAGGAGTCCAACTCTCCAACTACATACTGCCACTGCCTTCCAGAGAGAGCTTTCCAAGCATTTCCTTTTTCTCTCAAAATTAGATTCCTTTTTGATACTCTTATAAAGCCAATGACTCCAGTAAAGCTGGAGAGAGAGAGAGAGAGAGAGAGAGAGAGAGAGAGAGAGAGAGAGAAAGGAAGGAAGGAAGGAAGGAAGGAAGGAAGGAAGGAAGGAAGGAAGGAAGGAAGGAAAAAGGAAGCGGGAAACGACAAGAAAAGAGGAGCTATCCAAATCAATAATGTTTTTCCCCTCTGAGAATCTAAATGCTTCCCCCAAATACTGCAAGGAAACTGTAGGCAATGAAAAAATAGATTCTATGTCTTGGTCTAAGAAATGTCATTCTGGAATCCACTGCCTTGGCGAGATAAGCTCTACATTGGCAAAGGACCGGAGCGTGCCAGGAAATTGAGGACGGGAGGGTATTTTCCCAAGCTGTATTAACACTTCTTCTCATGCTTTGCAGAGATTAGAACTTTTATCACAGGCTCACACGCCTAAAAAAAAATGTATTAAGCTGTAGTTTTTTAGGGCAGAATGGACCCAAATTGTTCCCTTTCTTGGGATGCTGTGAGATGATGCGGATGAACACTGACAGGGAAGCCAAACCCCACTAAACCAAAGCTCTCTTGAGTTACAATGGGGGCACCTTCTCACGATGGACAAAACTCTGGATGAGGCTGGATTTACAGATATATCCATTTTAAGGAATGGGATCGAGGGGTCCCATTTGCCCTCTGCTGACCTGTCCCTGGGCAGAAGAGAAGCAACAGGCACCGAGACAACGCCAACTGAAAAAGGTAGTCCAGGAAGTCAGGTGAAAAGTGTGCTGCTCCAGGAGGTAAGAACTGGACCAAGAATCCCAGCAGGCAGGACACAGGGGCGAGCAGGGGTCAGAGAGGGTACCTGTCAAAAGGTACTAAAGGCCAAGGCCAAGATGCTGTGAAACAAGAGCATGGTGAGTTTGACGCAATCCCTCTAACTACAGCCTGGACTCACAGCCATTCTCTTCCCCAGCCCCCCAACCCCCACCCCCACCCCCACCCCCGGACCCCCTCCCCCTTCCCCCCACCTGATAGAGAGCATCCATGCTCTGGTGCAAGCAGATGATCAGCCTGAATCTTTGGGCTCTGCGTGATGACACAGCAAGGCTCTCCAGAGCAGGGACGACGTCTTAGTGTATTCTATTTCCCTAGGTCCTGGCCTGCTGGAAAGGAGGGATCCAACTGCCATGTCCAGTGCTCCCAGAATACCCATGCAGGTGAGTGGACAGGTTAAGGAAGCTAGACCACGGGGTTGCCTGCTGGCCCAAGCCATGGCAGCGATGGCAGAGACCTACGACTGCCACTTAGCCCATCTGCTGCCTGATCGAACTCCTATAAATCAGAGACCCTGTTTAGTGCTGGAACAAATGAAGCAGACTTTAACTATCTGTGAAGAACAATTAGGCATCCCAGAACAGCCCCACGTTTCCAGATCTGATGCGAAAGAGGGGCTACCATCTGTACCTAGGACTAGTGGTTTTCCAAGCAAGAGATTAAAAACAAAAATCACAGTCAGGGTTGGCTCAATCCATGGAAGGATCTCTTATTAAGTGTGGGTCACTATGCCAGGTACGGGGGAGTTAACAAATGAAAGGACAGGACTCAGGGTTTGTACAGGCTCAGAGTTAGTCCAGAGCAGGGAGAGATCACAACAGGCTGGGGGAGTCAAGAGAGTCCCTGGAGAGGGGCGCCTGGGTGGCTCAGTTGGTTGAGTGTCCAACTTCAACTCAGGTCATGATCTCGTGGTTCGCGCCCTGCGTCAGGCTCTGTGCTGACAGCTCAGAGCCTGGAGCCTGCTTCAGATTCTGTGTCTCCCTCTCTCTCTGCCCCTCCCTCTCCAAATAAATAAATACATGAATACATAAATAAATACATAAATAAATACAAATAAACATTAAGAGAGAGAGAGAGAGAGAGAGAGAGTGTGTGTGTGTGTGTGTGTGTGTGTGTGTGTGTGTGTGTGTGTGTGTCAGTCCCTGGGGAAAATGAGATCTGGGATGAGCTTTTCAGGATGAGCTGAATTCTGGTCAGTAGACAGGAGGGAAGGGACAATGTCGATGCGGGAAGCCACGAGAGCCAAGGCACACACTGGGGAGCTACAGACAGAAGTTTGGAAGTTGAAGGAATGTCTGGAGCCCACACATGGCAGCCTTGAAGGTCAGTCTGAGGAATTAGGACCGAGAGCTATGTGCCAGCTAAGACTGAACCAGAAGCACACAAGTCCAAACACTGTCACCACCTGCATTTCTGTAAACATTTCTGTCCCTACATCGATAATGTGACAATTTCCAGGTTTCAGAGAACTACTAGAGTCCTTGGTTCTCCGAGCCTAGAAGCTGCATCTCACATGGTAAAATTCAACCCGGTCCCTTTTTGGAGGGTTCTGAGAGGCATCAGCCACTAGATAAAGCTTCCAGGGAAAACGGTATATTCTTAGAAATAAGTGTGTCTCTGGATAAAATGGAACATAAAAGAAAATGCTACGAAAGGAGAAGAAAGAATCCTGTATCTAGAAGAAGGAAAATAACATTATAAATTCAAATTGCACATAAGAAGATATCTACTGTTCAAAGGCAAAAGGAAGAAAGTATGACCACAGTTGTGTAAAAATTGAAACAGGCCAGGGCTGAAGGGTCCACAGTTGTCAAGAGATAACCTTAGAGGGTGAAAAAAAAATGTATTAGCTTCCTCTGACGTCCATAATGAATTATCACCGACCTTGTGGCTTAAAACAACAGAAGTTTATTCCTTCAGAGTTCTAGAAGCTGGAAGTCCAAAATCAAGGTATCGGCAGGGTCTGTCCCCCTCTGAAGGCTATGGAGGTTGGGGGGGGGGGGATTCTTCCTTGTCATTCCCAGATCAGGGTGACCCCAGGTGCTCCTTGGCCTGTGGCTACAGGACGCCAGTCTCTATCACCATCTTCACATAGGCTTCTCCCTTGGGTCTACGTCTCCCCTTCTGTATCTTTTAAGAACATTGGTCATTGGACTTAAGACCCATCTAGATAACCCAGAATGATCTCATCTCAAGTTCCTTAACTGAATTACCTCGGCAATGACACTTTTTCCAAGTAAGGTCATATTCACAAGTTCTCAGTTCTAGGGGTTAGGATATAGACATATGGGGGGGGGGGGGGGGAGGGCATCATTCAACCCACTACAGAAAATATAATTCATTGCCTCTCTTTTATTTTCTTGGTTTAAGTTAGATTGTACTTGGCTTTGTTTCCATCAACAGAGGAGAAAGATTAATGGGAAATATAATATTTTATTGCTGGCAGGCTCCTGATAGCCAGGGCACATGCTGAAGCCTCTGAACAATATGTTGAAACATGGTTACCCTTCCAGCTCATAGAAATTTCTGGGGCGCCTGGGTGGCTCAGTTGGTTAAGCCTCTGACTTCAGCTCAGGTCATGATCTCACAGTTCTTGGGTTCGAGCCCTGCGTCAGGCTCTGTGCTGACAGCTCGGAGCCTGGAGCCTGCTTCGGATTCTGTGTCTCCCTCTCTCTCTCTGCCCCTCCCCTGCTCATGCTCTCCCTCTCTCTCTCTCTCTCTCCCTCTCTCTCAAACTTAAATTTAAGAAAAGAATTTAAAAAAGAAAGAAATTTGTGATACTTTGTTGCACTCCTGATGCCCAGCAGCATCTCAGGAACTGACTGTTAAACTGTAGGCTTAGCTCAAAGGTTTACAACCGGGATTTCTAGTCTGCTTCTGGCTCCCCTTTACAATATTCTCCCCACCATTCTTTTTGATCCCTCCACCTCTTCCCCCATCCCACCCACTAGAGCCAGTATTAGAAAGGGCAGAAAGGGGGCGTGATTGTATTTCCCGCCAGGGTTTCTAGTTCCTGCTAACATCCTCAAAAGGCAATCTTTAAACTTTCATCAGCCGCAGTGGCCCCCAGATACCAGTTTACAGAGGAGCTCTGGTGTGGCTTCCTAAGAGTCACCAGAGAAGCTTGTTAAAAATTCAGATTCTCAAGTGTACTGGAGATTATTACTAAACTGTGGGGTGAGGCCTATGACTACATTTTTAACAACCTCCCCAGGTAGTTTGGATGAGTGCGTCGAGGTTGATGTGTTCCCGCAGTATACAGATGTTACGAAAATCCTACAAAACAAATTGGGGGGTCTCGTGGGCCTCCAGACCTCACTCTCCCCCTTGCCTGTCTTGTTCCAGCCACAGTGCCTCTAGTGTCTCCATGAACTTCCTCCAGTTCCTTCCTCCTCGCTGTTTCCTCTGTCCAGGACAATCTTACCTGGTTATCTGCATTTATTAACCCCTCACCTATTTCAGACCTCTGCTCCAATGTCACCTCGTAAGGGACCCTTCTCTAACTACTCTATATGGCAAGATGTACACACACAAATGTGCACTTGTGACTCCCTAGCCAATTACCCTGCTTTGCTTCTCAGAGCAATAATTAGTACCTGTTGGTTTGTATGTGTATTTATTTATATTTGTCAGTCTCACAAGAAACATAAGTTCTCTGGGAGCAGGGATATTGTTTGCTTATTAGCTTGTTTTTCATTTCTATTTTCATGCAGTTCTGGTGTCTACAACAGCACCTACAGGGTATGTATTCAAGAAAAATTTGAGGGATTAATGAATAGAAGAAAGGCTCTCCGTCTACCACAAAGAGTTGGTAAAAAGCCCAACTTCTTAAAATATCTTCAGAAATTTAAATAAGATAAAATACTTTAGAAGGCTTCTAGCTTAAGAAATGGGAGGGAGAGAAGAAAGCAAGCTAGTCCTCTGTTTTCTTAACCTTAAGGAGTGGGGTCCTCCAATTCTGGCTGAGTTGTTAAACCTTCATCAGCAGAGTGAAATCGAAGGAACTCAGCTCTGAGATTCTGGAAGTTCTCAGCATATCCTGGGGGCTTTTGCTGTTCATGGAAGAAGGGCCAGGAATGAGAACCGGAGAACTGGACAAGGCCAACATGTCCATTCTCCCAAACTGACCTCTCTGCCTTCCAGAAGCATCCAGAACCTGTGGGGAAGGAGGCAGTGATATTCAGTCTCGGGATCTGGGGGCCAGTGCCAAGCCTAGAGGAAAGATTGATCTAGCTTTCAAAATGTGGAGCTAAGACAGTCACAAAAGCAACATTCAGGGATGATGGGATGGGGGAATCAAAGAGATGCACAGACCAAGTAAAGTGTAATTCAGAGGGACCAGACAGAGAAGCAAGACCTGACTCTGGGCTGTATGAATAAAGGAATGTCAAGAGAGACCAAGCAGGCTCAAGAGTGTGGAGATGAGTAGGAACCAAAAAGGTTCCCCAGGGGCCCTGGCAGGGACCTCTCACAGGTAGGAGGGAGGTTGTTAGAGCACCAAGCAACATTATCCATTGCCAAAATGGAGCCCTGACATGTTGATAGAGAATAAGGAGCCTTCTACAATAATCTCACCTAGAAAAAAGATTTTTGGAAGCAAAGTGTGACTAAAAATGGAGGAAAAGTTTGCAAAGAAATTTAATTCTAACAATTCTAAAATGGTACATGTATGGGGCGCCTGGGTGGCTCAGTCGGTTAAGCATCCGACTCCAGCTCAGGTCACGATCTCGCGGTCCGTGAGTTCAAACCCCGCGTCAGGCTCTGTGCTGATGGCTCAGAGCCTGGAGCCTGTTTCAGATTCTGTGTCTCCCTCTCTCTCTGACCCTCCCCCGTTCATGCTCTGTCTCTCCCTGTCTCAAAAATAAATAAACGTTAAAAAAAATTTTTTAAATGGTACATATAAATCCATATACATTGGTACTCACATTAATTGTAAAGGGACTAAATTCTCAAGAGAAATACTGTTGGACTATATTAAAAAAAAAAAATCAGTTACATGCTATTTATAAGAGACCCACCAAAAAACTGAGTAAAATTAGAAAGGAAAGGATAGAAGAAGATATTTTAGGATTATTGCAAGCCTAAAGAAAGCTGGGGAACTATTGTCCTTAAGACATAAAACATCATCAGTGGCAAAGTAGGTTACTTCAAAATGAAAAAAATGTTCTATTCATAAAAAAGATAATCCTCTTTCTCCTCCCCAAAGCAGACCAGCTGGAACAAGATTTCGAGGCTAATGGTTATTGAATTTCCCCTAAATTAACTGAATCACTTATTTGCATTTATGTTGACAGAGACTAGAGTATTTTTCTTAAGAAATTGACTGCTTTTGCCAAAAATTTATATATACTCTTACTGTAAACAGAAAATGCTCTTATTGTAGATAAAACAATCTGGACCTCTTTCCACCACTAACCTTCTATCTTTAAGAAGCTAAAAACTCGACAATAACAACAACAAAGAAGCTGAAAACTGCTTTCAGACTACACATATTTCCTACTCTAGCTACTGAGTAATTATAAGACAACAGAATCAGCATTTCAAGGCATTACTGTCTCCAGCCCAACAAAAAAGGACGCATTATGTAGACATAAAATATTATTAACACTTCTGTGGATTTTGACAAGCCTATGTGAGAAAAACCAGACACAGTCAAATTCACCAAGACCCAAGAGAACGATTAGATCCAGAGAAATCAATACAGTACGATTTTCTTTTGTGTAGTTTCTTTCATACACACTGCATGAGAGAGGTTTTTACCAAATTAAAATTTCCAAAATAGATGACAGTGTGTAATACAAATTACAAAAACCGCTGGTGTAATGGAAAGACATTTCATGATAACTAAATTAAACCACTCAATCATGAGGTTGATCATAAAGACAGAGAGGCAAGGCAACGAGGCGGATGGTCAAAAGATAGTTCGATGAGATCTGAAACGAGAGGTGCTTCGTCACAGCTCCAGCCAGAGAAGACTTCAGAGGGGCAGGCTCATTTACCGGTGTGCGAGAAGCGTCTAGAGCAACTCTGGCACTTTTCTACGTCCGGCAGAATTTCCAAAGCAGCCGGGATCTGTGGAGTAGCTTGATTTTCAACAGTGGGATTCCTGAGACACAGAACTGAACATGATTTCATTTTTATAGTTTGGGGAGACTCTTTGTTGAACAATTCACAAATCAAAAAAATAAACATAAATAAAATTCAGGCCAACCACAGCATCTGTATTTTATTCAGAAGCTATGGTTATGTTCAATCAGAGTAAACGGTACCAGTGGTGTATCTGTAAACTTAGATCTTTGGATCACTTTCCATACTCCTGTAGAAATGGAACCACTGCATTGTTACAGATTCGCTGGATGTGAAAGTCACACAATTCTCCTATGTTTACCCTGACCTCCAACTATATTATCCAAGGCAACTAAGAGCCAATCCTTTTTTGTTGTTGTTGTTAGTTTTATTTATTTTGAGAGAGATAAAGAGAGACAGAGAGAGAGAGAGAGACAGAGAGAGAACAAGCAGGGGGAGGGGCATGGAGAGAAGGAGAGAGAGAATCCCAGACAGACTCCACACTGTCAGCACAGAGCTCAATGTGGGGCTCAATCTCACAACCGTGAGATCATGACCTGAGCTGAAACCAAGAGTCGGATGCTAAACCGACAGAGTCACCCAGGCGCCCCTTTGTAAGTATGCTTTCCCTGCCAGCAAATATTACCTTGAAAATGTTAGCAACGTATTAGAATTTTTAAACTTTCACTGATGGGAGAGTCTTCCTTGGGTCTAACAAATTTTTAGATTCTCTCTATATAATTGTCGAAAGCAATGGGTTTCCCTGGGTTTACTAAACTCTAGCCATACGTCAGTCCTTGGACAACTTCCCTGAGTCTCAGTTTCCTCAGCTATAGGGAAACAAAGGCAGTGGACGGGGGAGTAACAATAGTCCCCCAACTGAGAACTGAAAGAAGTCATCCACGTAAAATACCCACTGCAGTTCCTACGACACAAAGTTCTTCGTGCATGTCACTATCCATGCTAGCCACGGCCATCAGCAGCACCTCAGCCCTGCACCAAGCTGAGACCACTCCTCTGCATCAAGCCCCCACCGCCCCGTCTTACACAGGTGCACTTGGTGTCTTCTTCTGCAGACTGAACCATAACACCTTCTCCCAAATGTTCTCAAGTAGCTTAGCTCCTCCCCTTCTTGAGTGGCGTCCGTTCGTTGTGCATTTTTTTAGAGTTAAAATTGCCATCCTATCTTCTTTTCGTCCAGGCAATGTCAAGCCTGCACTTTCCCTTACATTTTATTTCAGGGCCATCCTTGATCCATAATTCTAGTCGAATCATAAATAAAACATCTTGTATGGGTTATACCTGATGTTAGATGATGTTAGATTATCTCCTGAAAATCTGTGTATAAATTACTCGCTTTTCAAATGGCAGCCATATTTTAAATATACCAGGACAGGTGGTATTTAATGTCCCCTATGGTAAATTACTTTGCAAAGCAAAGCATTCATCTTCGATAGGATCATTCACTCCCTAATCTGTTTTATAAGACTGAATTTTTTATTTATCATACTTGCTTAAAGCATGACCTCTTTGTAGATTTTATCACTTAATCGTATGTTACACCCAGATTGTAAAGCATATTTACTTTTAAATCTCTGCCTTAATGCCTTCTCTCTCCCTTGAGCTATGTTAGATGCCTCCATCTCTGACGAGTAGGGGTACTAGATAGACAACTGAGACCATTGCCATTTCAGATACAAAACCTACAATAGAAATCAGTTGAACAGGTGATTCAAAAGGTTTAGGCTATGTCTCTGTTGCTAAAAGCCAAGCTTTCAAAGAATTCTAATTCAGTCTTCAAAACACATTCCTTGGAAGACAGCCAGCACTATAATTGTGTTTAAGAGTATGCTGATTGTGTCATTTCCATCTGTTTTGCATTAATTTGAATAATGCGTACAAGTGGCCCTAACCTCACATATGTAACAATTAGGGCAATTAATTAGTATAGATGTATTCCGACTCTGTATCCCGGGCAAGACACACATGAAATGTATAACAGGGTATGAAATCTACCAAATAAATTACCTCCCGGATAAGATTCCACAAGGACATACTGTGCGACATTGTCTTTTATTCCTGGACACTGAAGTGCCCCATTAAATGATCTCACACTTCAGACAAGACTACTCTGGCCAGAGGGTTGAGACGTTGAGAGCATGCCCAATGCAGCGGCATCAGACTGGGGGTGCATGTGATTGGGGGAAAGGGGGAGAAGACCACTGGTTCACACAGTGGTAAGCGGGTGCTTCAGTGGGGGTGTAGAATCTGCCACTTCCACAAGCCCAAGACTATACAACCTCAGGCCAGCCTGATAAAGGGATCTAACGTGCATTGAGTTCTAACTCTGCCCAAAGCATTTTGTGAAGCGCCAGGCATGCGTTATCGTCTCTGCTGACGCTCACAACGCTACCTCAGGAACAGGTGCTATCATCTCCGCCACTCAGAGGGGGAAACTGAGGCTCAGAAAGGTTGGTTCGCCCAATCCCATGCTCCTTCCCTTCCAGCATAGTACCTGGCACGCTGCTGACACTCTGTGACTATTTGTGGGAATGAACTGTCTCAATGCCCAGGTGCCAGATAATCTACTCATTCTTTCGAATTTCAGGTTTAGCCTGTTTGTGAAAAGGTATCCACATTGACCTGAATGAGTGGTCAGCATTTTTCCAGGAGATAGGAAGCCCTTATAAAAGTGAGGAGTGTGTTTTGGAGATGCATCTCGCAAAAGGGCTGAAAACCAGCCTGGGCTCCGAGGCTGTGGTGCTGGTCTGCCGTTTCTTGGTCATGTGGCCTTAGGCAAGTGACTTCTCCACACTTTCTTGCCTTATTTTCTTTACTTGTAAATGTGTTCAGCAATACTGCTTCCTTTACAGGTTTGTTTTGAAGTCAAATAGTCTCAGCAGGAAGCCATCAAAATCCTAGAGGAGAAGACAGACAAAAACCTCTTTGACCTGGGCCGCAGCAACTTCTGACTCAACATGTCTCTGGAGGCGAGGGAAACAAAAGCAAAAAGGAACTATTGAACTATTTTATCAAGATAAAAACTTCTTCATGGCAAAGGAAATAATCAGCAAAACTAAAAGGCAACCGAAGGAACGGGAGAAGATATTTGCAAATGACATATTAGGTAAAGGGTTAGTATCCAAAATCTATAAAGAACTTATCAAACTCAACACCCAAAAAAAACAAATAATCCAGTGAAGAAATGGGCAAAAGACATGAATAGACACTTTTCCAAAGAAGACATTCAGATGGCTAACAGACCCATGAAAAAATGCTCAGCGTCACTCATCATCAGGGAAATACAAATGAAAACCACAATGAGATATCACCTCACACCTGTCAGAATGGCTAACATGAACAATTCAGGCAACAACAAATGTTGGCAAAAATGTGAAGAAAGAGGAACCCTTTTGCACTGCTGGTGGGAATGCAAACTAGTACAGACAATCTGGAAAACAGTATGGAGGTTCCTCAAAAAACTAAAAATAGAACTACCCTGTGACCCAGCAATTGCACTACTAGGTATTTATCCAAAGAATACAGGTGTGCTAATTCAAAGGGACACATGCAACCCAATGTCTATAGCAGCACTTTCAACAAGAGCCAAAGTATGGAAAGAGCCCAAATGTCCATCAACAGATGAATGGATAAAGAAGATGTGGTGTATATGTACGATGGAGTATTGCTGGGCAATCAAAAAGAATGAAATCTTGCCTTTGCGACAATGTGAATGGAACTAGAGTGTATTATGCTAAGCAAAATTAGTCAGAGAAAGACAAATATCATATGACTTCACTCATATGTGGAATTTAAGATACAAAACAGATGAACATAAGGGAAGGGAAGTAAAACTAATATAAAAACAGGTCGGGGACCAAACATAAGAGACTTAAATATAGAGAACAAACTGAGGGTTGCTGGAGGGGTTGTGGGAGGGGGATGGGCTAAATGGGCAAGGCCATTAAGGAGGACACTTGTTGGGATGAGCACTGGGTGTTGCATGTAGGGGGATGAATCAATGGATTCTACTCCTGAAATCATTATTGCACTACATGCTAACTAACTTGGATGTCAATCAAAAATAAATACATAAGTGAATAATTCACCAATTAATTAATTAAATAGTCTTCAAACAGTACCCAGTTCATAATACATCTTCAAACAAATATTAAGTATAGTTTTTCCCAAAGAGAAGGTCAAGCTAAAGTTGACTTCCAAAAACATTCTCAATTTAGAATGAAAGTAAAATTTTGATCTTCCAGTGTCTCTTTAGCTGCCAATGGAAACGACTATAATTTACAATTTCACTAGGAAGATGGAAAAGCTGACTGTGAAATGCGGAGAGACGTCGGTGCTGGCGTGGCGGGTGCCCGCTCCCCTCCAACGTGCCCCCGCGCTGTCTCCACTGCACTCTTACCCCGCTGAGCGGCACTGTAGGTATCTCCTGCATTCACATTCTTGCTGATGTTTCCAGTATCCATCAGGGAGCCCGTTGGGACAGGCTTGCCAACAAGTGTCTTTGAACCTAGCTAGTGTGCATGAGACCCTGGGCTAGGTGTGGAGATTAATACAATGAGTATGGGGACATAATTATACTTATTGAAGGTGTGTCAGGAGACTGGCAGCAAAATAGGATGGCTCTCACCCTCTCCTTCCCCTCTCCTCTTTCAGAGCATGACTGTCGCATACACACGCACGCCCCACCAACACCACTGCCGCCGCCACCAGGAAGCCTTCCTGGCTTGATGCTAGCTGAAATTAGAAATACGTGTTCATTCATGTGGCTCTCAAATTCTGCAAATCAGAACAGGACGATGACAGGCCTTGAGAAGAACAGCTCGGGGTGTGTCTCCACCATACCCCCCGACTGAAGCTGTGCCCCTAGGTTTCCTCATTCACCCACAAAGGCAGCTGAACCACTGACAGTGACTCCCTGTTCGACTAAACTTAAGTCAGGTGCTCTAAGCTCCTCAGCTAGGCCTCATCCTTGGCAAAGTCCTTCTCTTTAACAAAGAGCCCAGCTAAGCACTGAGACTCCCCTCGCCCTGGGCGTCCAATCAAGCTCTTCTTCTTCCACGTTGGATGTCTACGCAACTCACTCTCAACACCTACCCACGTCCCCCTTTGTGATTTTCCATCCACTCCCCTACCCTACCAGCTCAGCCAGATCTCTACTTGTCCTGCTGGGTTCGGAGACAAGCTCACTCTCTGCCCCCAGGGCCAGAGTCTTGAACAGTGTCTTCCTTGGAGTCGGAACCATTTCTCAACATTGTCTTCACTGTGTGTTCCAGGCCCCACGCATGGTCCTGAGCGTAGGCAAGGCACAGGGCTCGACTCCACCCTGTGTCTGGAGACTCCCTGGTTGGTCCACCATTTCTTGGTTGTGTGGCCTTAGGCCAGTGACCTATCCACACTCTTTGGTCTCATCTCCTGCAGGACGCAGCCTGCCCAGCCTTCACGCTGTGACTTGAGCGGCCAAAGCCAGAAGCCGTGCGCTGGCACCCCGTGCTCTATCTTGGGCCGCTCCACGGAGTGAGGGCGGTCTGGAATCACCAGCCCAACACTCTGCTCCAAGTCCCAAGTCGACCCAGTTCCAAGAGAAAATAAGACAATTCAATAGAAGAATCCAGGGTAAGATTTTTCTTACCCTTCATACTTTCACATTGTAACATCAAATGTGCCTGCTTTGACCCAAAAGTCCGAGGTTTGACGGCCGAACTTGCTTTAGGTAGCAGCTGTTAATATCCAAAGTAACTCAGCAGAGGTGCTTCATACACTAGGAAACAAGCGATCTTTATCACTTTTATAGTGAATTGCCACCCTATATCCTGTAACAGCCAACTCTCCTGTGTCTTAAAGCCATTTGATTTTTCATATGGAGAAAGCCAAATATCCAAAAATTCACTGCTTTCAGTGACTCTTTTCCCACATCAAAAATTCGACCAGGGAAGAAGGGGGTGGAGCCTAGACGCAAGAGTCTGGTTGGCAAAAGATGTAGGATCTGTGGTGGGCTGTCCCTCCCCAGGCCACCGCTGTCACTAACTCCGCAGGATGAATCCCATTACCTTACGGGGTAAGAATTCAGCTTTACGGAATAGATGTCACATTGGTTCCCATCCATCCCTGCACAGGATGGAGCTTCTGTTATATCCACAGGCCCCAGGGACAGGAGTCAAAGAGAAGGTTCAGGGAAATGTGCATTAGCCCCCAGCCTGAGCCCAGAGGCTCAGGAACTCTGGGGCCTCTGGCTCCTTGGGCAAGGAGAGAGGGGTCCGATTCTTGCATTCATCTGGGTGTAACCTGCAGCCAGGACAGTGAGGGGGGCTGGCAGGAGATGGGACTCTCAAAGGAGTGCCAGACCAGGCCATTCTCCATCAGGTGTCAGACCCCCACATGGCCAGGCATCTGGCCCCCATGACCTTTGCCCTGTTACATCCCCCTTGGCTTCACCCACTCCCACCTCCCAAGAAACTTGAGTCAATGTCCCCTTTGGCTAGACATCAACTACCCTGCTGTGTCCAGGGGGACATCCCCCTGCCTTCTACTCTATTTCCTCTCGGGGGGCGGGTGGGGGGCAAATTTCGACCACAGCCTGTGTCACAGGAAAACACATACTTCATCGACAGAGATTCTGCAGCTGAAAACCCCTACTGTGTACCGTGGTGAACACCCCCTGGCAGGGTCATCTGGATGCTGAGTGGTCCACTGGGCTCTGTCAGCAGAGGCACTCGGACCCCACCTGCAACACCCCCCCTTTTCTGACACAAGTGCTGGGTCACCCCCACATCACTGCTCAGTCTGTGTGACATAGAGCATTTTATCCAGGAGCTTAGGATCCTCCTCTTGAATCAGAAATTCATTTTCTTATAGGATTTTCCCCCTGACAGTGGTCTATAACCTCCTCCCTTTAGAATGTTTGGGCTGTGGCCAGAGTTCAGAGTATCCCGGGGACTGAGCGCTGTGTCTTTGCCCAAAGGGAGGCACCTCCTTGTATACACATGTCCAGCCTGGTACTCTGGGAATGTCAGAAACTCTCAAAGCCGGTGGAAGTCTGTTTCTGCTTGCTGCTAACGATTCAGCCTTTTTGAGCCTCAGTTTCCAAATCTGTAAGGTGGGGATAATGTCACTTTACAGGGCCGCTTGGTAATCAAAAGCAAGATCACATGGGAAGGCAGCTAGCGTAGTCCAGACGCGCCATAGATATCCAGTAAATGTTACTTGACTCAGAACCCTGTTTCCTGGCCATCAGAGTGTGATTGGAGAGCCCCCAATGGAGCATGTCGTGGGGACACTGATAGGCTCTCTAGTGCCATCAGCTTACACACAGTAGGCTGTGAGCAGGTTCATAAATTTCCCTGGGACTTTATGTTTCAATCTTTCTGCATCATTCTTGTTTATTTTTAGCCAACGTCACATGTTTAAGAGAAAAGCACTGGGTGAAAATTTTCATTAAATTTATTTCATTACGACCCAGATCAGGAGCATCCCAAGTAGGAAAGGATGGTTTCACTGGAGACTTTGTGACTTTAGGCTCCAACCTGAGTAGTAGCCTTTTTACATATTATCACAGGCACCTTCCATTTACACAGAAAGGCAAGCCCCAAAGGCAACAGAAGCTTTCCTCCATTACCCATGTGCCTCACATATGCACATAAGCACACATTTATTTTTATATCTGTGCTTACAATGTTATGACTTCAGTATGTGTGATTCTCTCATTCAAGATAAAAGTTGCTGGTTTGAAATGGTTTGAAAACCAAGGCGCTTGCTTTCTGAGGGCCCTGTGGCCACACCGGTGGGCGGGGAGACCTTGGGAGGCTCCACCCCAAGCTGACTCTGCTCCTGGGTCCCCTGGCAGACAGAACCCTGGGGCTCATGCTGGATTTGGGCCATGGGTGATCGATCAGTCCTCCAGGGGCGGGGGGGGGGGGGGGGGGGGCTGCACGCCGCACCCTGGGGACCGCATTTGCCTGTGCGCTTCACGGTTAAATTCAAACATCAGTGAGATGTGATGAGCATGACCTGGGCCACTGAGCCAGGAGGTTATCCAAGATCCCCAAGTGAGTTTGCCCACATAGTGGGAGGGGGAGGTCTGAGGGTGGACCCTTTGGGACCAGCTCCTGGGCTTCCTCCCTCCCTTTCCGGAGCCCTCTTGGAAAAGGCTTTTCATAACATGGGGCTTAAAATATGTATAGGATTTGGATCGTTGCAAGGAGCGGGGAAAGCGTTCCATGCTGAGTTTCAAAAGCGCAGTTTGATAATTCAATGCCTGATAATTAATTTACATGTTCACCTTTACTGCCCAACAAAAACCGGGAAAGAGGACCCTAGAGGGGAGGGCAGAGTCTACCTCCTACAAGTCTTCTCTGCTCCCCAAAGCACCCAGCTCAGGGCTGGACACACAGCGAGTTCCTAATAAACATTATCAATTATTGCTTTGCACTTCACCGTGTGGGACACATGTACACACAGAAGATGGGAATTTTGCGATTTTCCATAAAGGGGGCTTAGTTGGGGGCGCCTGGGTAGCTCAGCCGGTTGGGCATCTGACTTCGGCTCAGGTCATGATCTCACCATAAGTGAGTTCGAGCCCTACATCAGGCTCGCTGTTGTCAGGGCAGAGCCTGCTTCAGATTCTCTGTCCCCCTCTCTTTCTCTGCCCCTCCCCTGCTTGTGCTCGCTCTCTCGCTCTCTCTCTCCTTATCTCTCAAAATAAGTAAACATTAAAAACTGGATAATGATTTTTTAAAAAAGAGTGCTTCGTTGTTATATCGAATAAGCAATGTGAACATACTGAAATATAAGGGAATCAAATTATGTCCTGATTGCCGCCTGTTCTCAAATGGAAAACCAGCAAAAAAAGAGGATGACTCATCTTAAATCCACAATCAAAGGCACAACGTTTCTCTATTTTCCAAGCTCCACTCAAGAGTTACAGTCCAGGATGGATGAGTGTATTCAGACGGTGTCAAAACAAAACTGAAGGACATCAGCCACCAAGACTGAGCCTGGTGAACTGTATCTGGAAGGATTTGCTGTTTGGGGTGGTGTGGGGGTGCGGGGGGGCGGGTATCCCATGTTATTAAGGTGGGGGTCGTTTTGCATGGAAATCGGATCACCTAATGTCTTCAGCTTTCAGGTCTTGTCTGGTATGCATTGTCCCTAACACATGGTGCCCCTTCCTCCTTACAATAGTGAGTTTCGAAAATGCTCCACAAATTAATAATAATATCTGCCCACCGTTGAGTACTTGATTCTGTGCCTATCATGATTCTAACATTTTAAGTGCATTTCCTCGTGTAAGCTTTCCGGCAGCCCTCGGAGGCAGATGTCATTAGACCCAGTCTGTAGATTCAGAAACCCAGGCATCGCACAGACAAGCAGTTGGCCCAGTTTTTCCCTTTCGGGGCCCACCTCACCGAGCTCATTCTGCTCTCGGCCCATGTGGACACGGCCGGAGTGCCTGCAAGCCAGTGAAAAAGAGAGAAAAGCCTTCACTGCATCCCCCTGACTTCACTCTTCGTTTTCATGAGAATTCAAACAGAAAGTAGGGAGTTTGAGAATTAAGCCTGGCTTAATCCCTCCGCAGGGAGCTGTTAGGTTAACCAGACAGCTTTGAACTTTTCCCGTGTTCGCTGCAGGTTCAGGCTGGACTCTTGCCATTTAGTGCGAAAGTTCTCAAAGTGTGGTCCTGGGGCCGGCAGCAACAGCATCACCTGGGAACTTATTAAAAATGCACATTCCTGGGCCGCCCGGGGGCTCAGTCGGTTGGGCGTCAGAATCTTGATCTCAGCTCAGGACATGATCTCACTGTTTGCGGGTTCAAGCCCCATGTTGTGCTCTTCGCTGACAGCACAGAGCCTGCTTGGGAGTCTCTCTCTCCCCCTCTCTCTCTCTCTCTGCCCCTCCCCCATTCGAGCGCACGTGCTCTCTCTCTCTCTCTTAAAATAGATAAATAAACTTAAAAAAAATTTCACATTCCTGGGGCCTCCTCAGACCTACTGAATCAGGAGGTAGAGCCCAGCAACCTGGGTTTTTAAAACGCTCCAGGGGATTCTGACCCACGCCAAATTTGCAGAACCTCTGGGTAGCATAATAACACCTTGACCCAGAAAGGAGTTAGCAATGAAGAAAGTGAAAATACTTGTCAATTTCGTATTTGGAACCACAATTTCCTAATATAAAACTGGACAGAGAATTTGGAGGGTTTCTAACTCAAACCACTAGTTTTATACTTGGGAAAACTGAAGCCCAGAGAGGGAGAGCATGCTATTCCTCGTCACATAGCAAGGTCATGCCAGAGCCTCACGCCCAAACCCAGACCCCCTGCCCCCCGATTCTGAGTCATCTTCCACAATTGAGCTTCCCTTCCAATTTCTAACTACACCGTCCTCAACTGTTCCTTCTCCCAAGTCTGTGTTTAGAGGTTGTCTAATAGTCTATTCATGGAAAATAGAACTTTCTTCTTATTCTGAACATAAATTAAAGTACACTTTCTTTATATTTCTATTCTGCATCAATATTTATATACTCACCATCTTTAAAGCAATTTATCAAACATTTTATTTAAATTGGTATAATAATTTTACTCCCTCTTTTATCTCATGGCTGGGCTAGAATTGAAGGTGTTACATTTTTAGGTTCTTATTATGCATGTGCATAACATTTTCTGAAAAACTCAGAACTGTGTTTCTTCATCCCTCTGACAGATAATCATCTCCAATTGCTCTAATCATGATGTGCTCGGCAACGCTGTTGGACTCTCTTTGCTGAGCTGTGGGAAGCCATTTTGCTAAAACTCTGCATCCTTATAATCAAATCTACTTTTTCCCACTCCCATATAGCAAACCAGATGGCCAAATGAAAATCCAGTCCAAGTCATTGGTTTGAGAAAACAACTAGGTAATTGCCATTCAAGGGAATGGGCAGTTGTCAGAATTTTAATATTTCCACCCAAATATTTGGAGTCTCATTGGTGAGCCATTTGCTGAGTTGTTTGCGCTTAGTACCCTTATTTCTCACTTTTCTTGCTAAGTGTTTGAGAAACCAGCCCATTTAAAGGTCATCTTGACCACAGCCAATGCCCCGGAACACAGAGAGCTGGGCGCCCTCCCACTCAGGCAGGAGACATGGTCATGACTCTTTAGCAAGGACCCTCGAGCTTCATCTCACAGAGGCCACCAGCTTTTCTTTTCAACCTATTTTAAACTGTCTTCATTTCAAAAAAAAAAAAAAGCAATTAAGTACTTGTTACCCAACTTTTTAGGAGGGAATCATGGATAACCACAGAGAATTAAAATAACGTGTTATGAATTCATGCCATAAGAGCTTGGGATCCAAAACCAGTGGTAACAATATGGACATTAGACCATGCACTGGAACAAGTAATGAAGGAGGAGGTAGGAAAGAAGGCTAACTTCTTCTGCTTGTGGACATTTGGACTTTCAGAGCCCTTGATGGACAGTGGAAGACATGAAGGAGGGAAGGAGAGATGGAAGTAGGATTTGGGAGCTGGAAGGGAAGGACAAGAGGTCCACACAGGAGCTGAGGTGCCATCAGCCAGACAGCCTCTGGTCCTGTGCCACTGGGCGTCCAGGGATGAGACCAGTGTGAGGACACAGGGGGAGAGGACAAGGATGTGGCCCAGAAAGCTGTTGTACTAAAGCAAGGTTGGTCACTCCTGTTCGTGAGCCTGAGGTTTCCTGACACTGAATTCACATGCCGTCCTTAGGACAAGTAAGAAGAGAAGCAATTCCTAGAACCAGCTCTACTAACACAATGATTAAGAACAATCTGTGAGTTGGGGCTCCTGGGTGGCTCAGTCGGTTAAGCGTAGCATCTGACTCCTGATTTCAGCTCAGGTCATGATCTCACGGTTCGTGAGATCAAGCCCCACGTCAGCCTCTGAGCTAACAGCACAGAGCCTGCTTGGGATTCTCTCTCTCTCTCTCTCTCTCTCTGAAAATAAATAAACTTAAAAAAAAAAAAAAAGAGCAATCTGTGAGTTAAAACCCCTAGAATCTTTATACCAGTTTAAAGCCAGTGAGCTTAAAACCTAATCTTATGAAGAATACCCAGGGAACTTTTAAAAATACAAAATACTGAGTCCAACACAGACATTCCTGATCAGGGTTGATTACAAGACCACGTGTTTTAGAAGAAGAGGATGTTTATGGGGCACCCAGGTGGCTCGGTCGGTTGAGCATCCGACTTCGGCTCAGGTCATGATCTCACAGTTTGTGAGTTCGAGCCCCACGTCGGGCTCTGTGCTGACAGCTCGGACCCTGGAGCCTCCTTCGGATCCTGTGTCTCCCTCTCTCTCTGCTCCTCCCCTGCTCACACTCTGTCTCTCTCTCAAAAATAAATAAAGATTAAAAAAAATTTTTTTTAAAAGAAGAGGATGTTGATGCACATTTAGTGGTCTGTGCCATGCAACTTAAAAAATATATTACAATTTTGAAATTATTGAGGCGCTTTGTCAAAAATGGTGGCAAATTCTGACTCTCCCTCTTCATTAGGTCGGCCACCCTTCTGCCTCCAGGCTTCTCAAAGGCTTTCCATCTACTGGTTAATACAGGAGGAGAAAAGTATGTGTGGAGAAACCCCACACCTCCCCCGACATTGCTACTGAAAAAAAAAGAAAAGAAAAAATACAGCACCAGAAGAGAAACAAAAATGTCTTCATTTCAATGAAGGAAGGATCAAGGATCAGAGCAAATTATTAATAATCGACATGAAAGTCAAGACTTCACCCCCACCAAGGGATTCTAGTGTGGGCCACCAATAGTGCCCTGATCCCCTGCTGAGAGCATTGTTCTGGAAGACGGAGCCATGAATCAAATATATATCAATATCTCTTACGAACCATGCAAGGAATGTCAGGGCAAATGCATCATCCATGCCCAGTGCCCAAAAAGGGCCCTGTCTTCCCTGCTAGCCTGAGCCTGACTCATATCCCACATACTGGGTGGCTGGAGAATTAGGGTTTTGAGAAGTGAGTCAAAGGCTCCAGATGCCCACATATTAATTCCATTGTAAAACAGGACACTCATCATTAGACTATCTTCCAAAAGAACTGGGTTGGTCAGTTGTTCATTTCGGTATCTATGATCTAAATCACAATCATTTTTAGAAAGTGTATAAGCGGCCTATTAAAAAGTCAACCTCCAAAGTCATAATAGATTTAAAACTTCCGGTGTTGAACAGGTGCTCAGAAAATCAATCTATAGCAAGAACAAACGAACTGAAAAAACCATTTTAATCACCCCCAGGCTATTTTTATTCAACACACTGCTGCAATATGACCCCCGGGAGAATGAGGTTTGCTTTTTTCTTTAAAGAAGACAACAGAGGCCAGGAAGAGCAGGCAAAAGGAGGTCACTAAATTATTGGTCATATCGATTATCCATCATCATCAGTGAATGTTGATTACACAGACAGTTGGATTAGCACAGTATGCGGAACTATTCTCTTCTTTCTTAGCCTTATGTGTCTGGGCTTGAGGTTGTGAACCATGGATGACCCTTTTCTACCAGAAAAATGCTCATGAAGCACAGCTCTGATCACCTCTCTTTTGCTCAAAACTCCCCGTTGTTTTCCCCTTGAAGACCAGAACCTCTGTCCTGGTGTGCAAGTTCCTCCATCCTTCCCTAACCCCACCCCACTTTTCTGCTTCGTGCGCTGTCCTCTAGCTTCTTGGCACTCCTTACTGCTGCCCGCACAAGCTCCAGGATTTCTCCCCTGACCCTTTGCCTTTTCTATTTTCTAAGCCTGGGAAGCCTCATGCTCCACCCCTCATAAACCTCAACCACTTCTAATGCCACCTTCTCCACTGTGTCTCCCGTTCCACCCCACTCTGCCTATGCAGACTGAAAACTAAATATTCACATGGTCCCCTGTCTCCTCTTTCTATAGGACACATCCCTTTTCCACTGTATTCTTCTTATCTTGTTTCACTTACTAGACAATGGTCTGCAGGGGACTGGTTGTGTTGGTTTTGTCTTTGTACCCTGTGTCTTCTGTGCTTCTGGGGCCTTAGTGCGTGTCTAATATGCATTTGTGGGTAGAAGGAAAGGAAGAAGAAAGAGAAGGAAGGAAGGAAGTGTAGAAAGATGACACAAAGGGAAGGGAGGAAGGAATTCAGTTTGTACTTGCACAGCCGGTGTTTAGGAAAGTTGTGTATGTGTCTAGAACTTCCTATAGCTACTGTCTCACATCCTATTTTTTGCCTCAGTCACCTATATCCGAGCTTTCTCCCCACCCCTCCACTGAAATGTTCTTGCTAAAGGCCATCCACAAAGCCCCTCTTACCAAGTCTGGCACTCACCTCTCAGGCCACCTTACTCAACTAACTTGTGACTTTTAACACCTCCCTCACGCTTTTCTTGAAAATGTTGGAAAT
The DNA here is from genome assembly GCF_018350215.1 of Panthera leo. Taxonomy (NCBI): domain Eukaryota; kingdom Metazoa; phylum Chordata; class Mammalia; order Carnivora; family Felidae; genus Panthera; species Panthera leo. The sequence goes on from NC_056696.1 coordinate 59,000,085, forward strand.
CTACACTTGATTCCTGTGATGCCTTCACTCTTGCTTTTCCCTGTATCTCTTTTACCCCCTTGCATCTCAAGCCCCCGTACTGTATTCATTTCCTCCAGCCATCCTTTAAATACTGGTGATTTCCGGTGTTCTTCATCTTTCCTTTCTGTTTTCATGCTACACACTCTCTGGTTAAACTTATTCATCCCCCTAGCTTCAGATTAGTTCCTCTCTGTTGATAATTCCCAATCTATATTTCTTGGCCTCCCTCCCCTCCTGAATTCCATCCAGAATTATGTGGCCAACCTCCTACTGGACATCTCCCCTCAAGAGCTACCTTAAATTCAACATTTCTGAACCAGAACATTCCATGCCCCCCCCAACAGGCTTGTTCTTCGTCCTGTATTTTTATGTCAACTAATAATGTCCCACACTTGGGGTGCCTGTGTGGTTCAGTTGGTTAAAGGTGTCCAACTTCGGCTCAGGTCATGATCTCACGGCTGGTGAGTTTGAGCCCCACATTGGGCTCTGTGCTGACAGCTCAGAGCCTGGAGCCTGCTTCAGACTCTGTGTCTCCCTCTCTCTCTGACCCTCCCCTGCTCATGCTCTGTCTCTCTCTCTCTCAAAAATAAATAAACATTAAAATTTTTTTTTAAATAATAATGCCCCACACTTAACCAGCCCACAAGGCCAGAAAGAAAAGAATCTTTTGAAAGCCACCTCTATTTAGCACATCCAGTCACTGAAGTTCCTTAATGTTTTCCACATCCTCATATCACCATCTCCCTTGGTACAGAACATTATTCCTTCACATCTAGGTCGCCACAAAAACTTCCTGAAAGGTTTACTGTCTTCGGTATTTGTCATCCTCTAAACTTCAGCCAACTCAGCTACCTTCCTAAACTGTAAATATGTTCATTTCACACCTTTCTTATAACCCTACAATAGTATACCATTGTCTTCAGGACAAAACCCAAACTCCTTAACTTCATGTGTATAAGTTCATCTTACTTTCTCTTTGCTGGTCCATGCAATGTCCAACAGCCATGGCATTTCGTGTCGAAATCCCTGTCAGGGAGTGGAGTCAGGGACTGATGATCATCCTAGCTCTCATTCTTGCAGAACTCCCACAAAAAAAACCTAAGTGGAAGGTGTTATTTTCTCTTTCCTGACAAATAATAAACTACCCATCTCATATGAAGGAAGGCTATTCTACCAGTTATCCCACCTGCCTCATTGTTGACTCTTTTATCTTGGACTTTGGATGCAAACATTTGAGTTCACTGTATTCCCCCAACCTCATAGCCCCTCCCCCTCATGAAACAATAAACCTTGATTTATTATTCTAAGAGCTTGCAACTCTCCTGAGTCTGACCTAAGTCACAAGCCTCATATCACCAGCTGTAAATGGCCCTACGAGTGAATCCCCCCTCTAATTGGTCTCCAACAATTCCACTTTAACTTTACCTCCAGCAGACGGAACGGATGGAAGGTTTGCATTCATTCAACCCAACTACAGGATTTTCACCACCCGGCACCTACCAATTCTCCAGACTCACCTTCCACAACTCCACCCCACGAGGCCCCTGTATTAGAACTACCTGCAGTTTTCCTAAAGCATACCATGTCCACTACTGCCTCTGTGCCTTTGCACATGCCATCATATTCAGCTTGGATGGTCTCCACATGTATCCCTGCCCCTCCCATCCCTATGCCCTCACTCCCTACTCCTTGGATAGCCTGTACTCATTAAATCTTGGAATCTTTTTCAGACTGTTTTCCTCTTCCAATTCGCTGGCCTTCCCCTGTATTCTCACACTGACTGAATATAAAAACCTGTCACAGCATTCACATGCCACAGGGCCACTGTGGGATGTTTGTCTAGCTCAGCCATGAGACAGAAATCTCCTCGAAACGGAGGATAATGCTGTATGTTTCTTTGTAACTTTAGGGTTCTGTAGAGTGTCTGGTTCAGGGCCATTGCTCCTCTGTTTTTGACAGAGGATTGATGGATGATAGATAGATGTTAGATGATAGAAGATAGAAAGATGGATAGATAGATAGATATATGGATAGATAGAAGAGTGAGCCTCTTTTCAGAAAGAGTAGAATTTCTGTAAACATGTTTGATTTTGTCTCCCATCCAAGTACAGTAGCATATAGCACTAAGAAGCAGTCTCATTCATTGCATGGAGCAGATACTCTCAGGTTTTTTCCTGGCATATTTGCAAATGTGACTCTGAGGAAAATAAAACCCAACAGTTGGGGCAGAGGGGTGTGTGTGTGTGTGTGTGTGTGTGTGTGTGTGTGTGTGATGTTAGAATGGAAGAGGACAGACGCATGGACCAAGGGGAAGTAAATCTTGAATGAAGAGTATCAGATGGATGAGAACTTCTATTGGTAAGGGAATAATCTTAACCAGCTAAGCGAATTCCTTTCTCAGATCAAAAAGCACAATAGAATCCATTTGCTTGGCACTTTTGTTATTAGGCATCTCCTTCTAGCTGGCCAGTCCAAGTTTTACCACTTTCTACCCCAGAAGGTAACACCAATATTCTTCCCTCAGCAACCCCCTTAGCTGGATGCTGAGCCAGGAACATAGGTTTCTCTGCAGAAAAAAGAAAAGGACCAAAAAGGAGAGGCAAAGAGCTTTGAATTTCATCTGGACTCTGTGCTTGTTTTCTTTGGACCCAGTATTTGACTTCTTTAGGAATTCTGGTTCAAAGGCTAATTAATGCCTACACTCACAGATGATATAAATAAGTCATCAGAAAAATCAGATTGGATCCATGTGCTGGAACTGAACAGAAATGCTCAATACACTAGAACAGTGACTCCCAAACATGTTTTTTTTTTTTACCAACACACACACACACACACACACACACACACACACACACACACAGAGGCAAACTGAACCACATTTCACAAAGCAAGAGAGAGTGTCCCAAATGTCCTACTACAGTTCTAAGCTGTAATAACCTCAGAAGGTAAGTGCTACCAACTTAGAACAGCATCATGTGACTGTTTATTTAAATTTATTGTATATTTATTTAGTTTGGTGACCTTTGAAAGATACATCTTTAATTTTTTTCAGTCGCTGTTTGCCATCTTCAATCAGAGGTACTGAAACAAAAATTTAAAATTAAAAACGCAGTTTTGAGAATACACCTAAAACCGAACTAAGACAAAAGTCTTAGTGCCCAAAAGGGGCACGATACACTTGTATTACTCTTTGTATTCTCTGGTGTTTTCTGGTCTGTTCAGTTATATTCTCTATTTTATTATTTCTGTGCCATTTTATTCTATTTGTCTTTTCTAAGTGCTGATCTCACCCCCAATAAATTAAGTTCATGACCCACTAACAAAAAGCACAGCCGAGTGAAGGAATAGTCAGTCCTTCCTTGATTCAAGAGCTCAGTCATCCTGGGCTTGGGTGACATACAGATCCATTCATTTTCTAGAAGCCGATAAGTGAAAGCCATCGAAGCAAGGGTAGGTTGAGGTGTGTGGAGCTCCTTGGTGAAGAAAACAATCCCCGTCACTACCCAGTGGTGCTGACAGTCCCCCCACAGCTGTGTGTCACTGCAGGAGGTCACCACTTTAACAAGGTCTGAAAGAAATGGATTCCTGGGATGAAATGACTCTGTGACATAATGGAACATTTTCTGCACCCAAGGAACATCTGAAAATATTTTACTTGTTAACAGTGAATCTTGTCCCCTGCCAACCCTCTCTGTTGCCCATTTCTCATCCTCGGTAACAGCATAATGATCTTAATGAAAAACACACAGAGTGAAAATGACAAGCTTTTATGACAGCAGTCACCACGTGTAGAAGCCCAAAACAGAGGAGTAATAAAATCGCATCCTTTGTGACGTAGTCTCAGGATAAAGATGCCTGGTTCTGATCATTACAGTCATTACCAGCCACCCCAGCATACGATACAATAAGGCTACTTATATTTCATTCATACGCAACTATTTATAGCCTTAATTCCTTAGCTCTGGTCACATCTACTTTACTTCTCACTTATATTAAACTGTAAGTATTTCAAGGGTTCTGTCTACTATCTCTTACATGTCTCTCTGTATTTTTAGCTACAAGTAAGCAGACAGCTAAATGATAAATGTTGGCACATTACGAACATTGTTATTATCTCATGTAGCAGAGAGGATCAATTGACTCAGTGGCACAATGATCTCATCAAGAATCCAAGGGCTTCCATTCCTCTTCTCTGCCTTCCTCAGTATAGAGCTCTTCATCCTGAGTCTTATGGCTTCATGGGCTCAAGATGGCTGCCAATGGCTGCTGCTCCATATATCTCATCCTCACATTAGCACCATCCTGAGTCAAAAGACAGGGAAGGGGTTTTCTTCTCACGCTTCTTGTTCTTGAAGCTTCCCAACAGACTTCTTCTCAGGACCCATTGGCCAGGATTAGATGCCATGCTTATGCACGAGTTATAAGGGAAGCTGAGGCACGTGAGTCTTGGTATTCTCAGTTTTTACAGTGGGAGACAGTCTTGACCAGCAAGGAAGAGATACAGCACTTGGTGTTCTGCACTCAGTATTGCCCACTGCATTTTTAAACTGATCACTCTATGATCGCTCTCTACTCTATGTGAGAGTGAACATGCAGATTTGGTCTCATCGCTATGTGAATAGGTTAACAGCTCTGTCGGAGGGCAATCGACTTCTCTTGCCTGGGGAGGAACCATTTCTCATAATTCTGGTTACTATCCATAGCCAAACCTGCATGGGAGGGTCCGCAGAAGGATCACTCTGAAGCTATTCCCAAGCTGTTGAAACCAGTGATGACAACAGCTCTCTGCTGCTGGGTCAGTTGGCCAACAACTGTTTTTCAACCAATAGTGTAGATTTCCCCATTTCTGTTACCCTCTCTGTTTTGCACGCGAGGACACTAGCAATAGAGAGGTGTCTCTAGACCCCCAACAGCGCATCTCCAATTCGTGCTGCATCTGAGAATCAGAATGACTTTTCTTAAAAAAAAACATTTCCGGGGCGCCTGGGTGGCTCAGTCGGTTAAGCGTCCGACTTCGGCTCAGGTCATGATCTCACAGTCCGTGAGTTCAAGCCCCGCGTCGGGCTCTGTGCTGACAGCTCAGAGCCTGGAGCCCGTTTCAGATTCTGTGTCTCCCTCTCTCTCTGACCCTCCCCCATTCATGCTCTGTCTCTCTCTGTCTCAAAAATAAACGTTAAAAAAAAAAAAAAAAAAAAACATTTCCATCATGAAATCCAATCAGCAAAACTGCGTTGGAAACTTATTGTACCAAAAGCTCCGTGGCAGGGATGAAGTGGTAGGAGGAAGTGATAGTGTGTGTGTCTGAGTGTCTGTGTGTGTGTGTGCATGCATGAACTCTCGTGTGTGAATGCATGCTAAACTTCTACTTCTCATTTAGCCCCTATCTCTGTCTAGAAGTCCAATGTGCTATCCATTGCACCACAGAGACAGGCATAGCTCCTGATCTCTGAATTTCGATTCCGAATTTTATTTGATGAAATTATCCATTGACATCTATTACTCAATGTTGGCCTATGTGTGTTGGTTTTATATCTTAGTATAGGAAATATCTATATTTCCATCTTTATACCTTCTCCACCCAGCCTGGCACCTGGCAGCTAACAGATACTTAAAGAATATACAGAGGGGTGCCTGGGTGGCTCCGTCAGTGGGATTTCGGCTCAGGTCACGATCTCACAGTTCATGAGATCAAGCCCCACATTGAGCTCTGTACTGACAGCGTGGAGGCTGTTTGGGACTCTCTCTCTCTCTCTCTCTCTCTCTCTCTCTGTCTCTGCTCCTCCCCTGTTTGTGTGCACTTTCTGTCAAAATTAAATAAAAATAAATATTAAAAAAAAGAATATATTGAATGTGTGAGTTCCTTGAGGGCACAGCACATATTATGTTAAGTTTTGATTCTCCTTTAGTTTCTATTCTAGAATAGAAATAAAGCAAAGAAGAAAAGATATGGATAAGAGAAAGCTCCTACCTTCTTGGGAGCAATCTCCAAAAGGTATTCTCCAAAAAAAATTTTTTTTTGAAAATGTATTCATTTTCTCCAGGCATACGTATTCCATGACGACCATGGAACAGCAAAACACATTCAAATGTCTGGAAGTCTGGCCCAGCCAGATGGGTGGACTTTGAGATGAAAGAGTGGAAGGGAGGCCCTCTTTGCTTTTTCTTTTTTTCCCTCTCCATCTGAATCCCACTCACCCTCCCTCCTTCATGCAAGTACCAGTGGGTCCTCTTTCCCTCGCCACCTCCCTCTTCCCCATTCTAAACTTCATCCACTGCTTGCATTCTCTCTCTTCAAATAAACCAGACTTCCAGAAGCTCCCTCTGGATATTTTTTTTTTAATCTTTTTTATGTTTATTTTTTTTATCTTTGAGAGAGAGAAAGAGAGCACGAGCAGGGGAGGGGCAGAGAGAGAGGGAGACACAGAATCTGAAGCAGGCTCCAGGCTCTGAGCTGTCAGCACAGGGCCCGTCGCCGTAGGGCTTGAGCCCACGAACCACGAGATCATGACCTGAGCCAAAGCTGGACGCTCAACCGACTGAGCTGCCCAGGCGCCCCTCCCTCTGGACATTCTAATGGACCACCTGGACTGTCCCATCAGGAAGCCAGAGCCACACCTGGTGAACAAGTTTGCACTTTGTCCTAACTTTCTCTCCCACCCCACACTCCATTCGTACCAGGTTTTGCTTAGACTCTGGCATTTCTCCAACAGCTGCTACTGGAATCTTCTTGTGTGACAATCAGGCTTCCTCGCAGCCTTATCAGCTCAAGCATAACAGAGCAGAGGCTGCCGTGTACGAAGCCCCTTTTCACTACTCACAGCCACTTCTCCTAGGGGATCACATGGATTCGTTGCTTGTCAGATCCAACCGGCATTTCTCAGCAGATCACGGATCTTCCCTGGAGCCCCCAGTTGGATTTTGGTGCCTTCTTCGAGGACGCCTCTCCTTGGTTTTCGAATCCTTTGCTTTGGTTCACTTTGCACTACCTGCCCAAGCACGTTACATCGCAGCCATCCCATAAGCTCAGCTGTAGAGAGGGTTCTTTCTTTACTTATTACTGAAGTATAACTGACGTACAATGTTATATTTGTTTCAGGTGTACAACGTACTGATTCGACAATTCTATGCATTACGCAAGGCTCGCCACAGTAAGGGTAGTCGCTGTCACCAAATGTTATTACCATATTATTGGCTGTATTCCCTAGGCTGTACTTTTCATCTCTGTGACTTATTTATTTTATAACTGGAAGTTTGTGTCTCTCCCTTCCTTTCCCCTATTTTGCCCACTCCTCCTTCTGGACACCACCAGTTTGTTCTCTGTATTTAAGAGCCGGTGTTTTGTTTCTTCGTTCATTTGCTTTGTTTTGTAGATTCCACGTATCAGTGAGATCATACGGTATTTGTCTCAGAAAGTGTTTCTTTTATGCTGGTATTATTGTTGACTTCAAGGTCCCAGGTGTGTATCCATTCTTGCCTTGCCCAAAAGGTGTTCTCATGACAGTGTCACCCTGCCTCTTCTCCTGATTTGTACTGATTGTGTACAGACCTGCTTTCACAGCCCAAGCTTCTATTAACTTTGAGCAGCAGGACATAGTTATGGGCATAAATCTACTTATCATAGATGCTTAGTATATTAACCCTTATCTGGTTTTCCATCAAAGGCAACTTGCCAGGAAACATAGCTTTATTTTGAATGTCTTATCCTTATTAATCAAGGTAATACCCTAAGCATCTATTTTGCTGTTGTTATTCAATTATAAGCTCCTGGGGGGGGGGGGGCAGAAAGACAATATAACATTCATAAGTTTATCCCTAGAACACAGCTCAGCATCTGGCATACACATAAAATAAAGTTGTTGAATTTAATTAAATTGAATCAGACTTTGGGGCGCCTGGGTGGCTCAGTCGGTTAAGCGTCCGACTTCAGCTCAGGTCACGATCTTGCAGTCTGTGAGTTCGAGCCCCGCGTCAGGCTCTGGGTTGATGGCTCAGAGCCTGGAGCCTGCTTCCGATTCTGTGTCTCCCTCTCTCTCTGGCCCTCCCCCATTCATGCTCTGTCTCTCTCTGTCTCAAAAATAAATAAACGTTAAAAAAATGCCTTTTATAAATTGAATCAGACTTTAAACTTTTCAAATAACTTTTAATTCAAATCACAAAGGTAACAATTTCCACTTCTGGCAATGGCAGACTGGGTGAAAAGAATTATAGATGTCCTTCTGAAAACAACCATAGGCAACATTGTGAAAAAAATCTCTTTGAAAGCACGAAACAATGGTAAGTGCAGCATGAAATTGTGGGGACACTATCTGGAAGAGGGAAGAGCCGAGAGATGAGTCTCACATTGGGTCCACTTTTCACCTCAGGTGTCTATAAATTGTGAAACTGTTGTTGAAGGACCTAGAAAGGCTTTGAAAAGATCCTGTGGGGACAAATTAGAGTTTATGGTCTTTCAATAAAGAACCCTGGTAAATTTGCAAGATTAGAAGGGGGACCCCAAGAACTGCATCCAAGGAAAAAATGATGAATCAAAAATAGAAAAAGACTTTTGTAGTAGATATCAGCATTCAGGAAGTTTATTCGTAAGTTCCCCCAGACCAATGCCTTCGCGGAATGGAGAGAAGCAGGTTTGAACAGAGCAAGGAGTCGGGCTCCGATGGAATCTCATCAAATGCTTCACCAAATCCCACCGGAGGCTCTGAAGCTTGCGCAGACCTGTAGAGTTTTTCCACATCGAAGGAAGGGAGCCAGACTGAATCGTGTTTCCCAAAAGTCATGTATTGGGATCCTAACCCTTATTACCTCAAAGTGTGATGGTATTCGGAGACAAGACCTTTAAAGTTATTGAATTCAAATTATGTCTAAATAAGATCATGGAAGTGGCCCTAATCCAATATGGCCAATGTCCTTGTAAGAGGAGATTAGGACACAGACACACACCTGGAAGACTAGGTGAGGACACAGAAGATGGCCATCTTCAAGCAAGGGAAAAAGAGTTTAGAAGAAACCAACTCTGCCGACACCTCAATCTCAGATTTATAGCCCCTGGAACTGTGACAAAAGAAATTTCTGTTGTTGAAACCACCCAGTCTGTAGTGCTGGGTTATGGCAGCCCTAACAGACTAATGCACTGGTTACAAAGCCTGTGTCTTCTTGCTGACACAAATAAACTACAGAAGGGATTCTTCGGAATCAAAAGAAAGAATCTCCTTTAAGCAAAATGAAGTCAACTTCCTGTCCCCAAACATAGAGGTTATGGTGTGTCTGAGATGGGCTCACCTGAGACAAAGGGAATGGAGCCTGACTGTCCCCATGCTCCATGTTAATGTAACCCGGCATCCGGAACCCCCTTGCAGAATCTCCATTCCCTTCTCCCGTGTTCTCAACCCACCTCTTCCGCATGTGGGCGGACCCAAGGACCCAGAGCTGTCATTCCACCTCCACACGCACCCCTCACAGCCTGCTCCTACACCTTGTGCTCACGCACAAGGTTTACACAGCTGACAGCCCCCCTCCAGACACCCACGACGAAATTCATTACTGTTAATAACCTCTGCTGGGAACTTTCATTAGAAAGAAGTAAGAGGGGCACCTGGGCGGCTCAGTCGGTTGAATTTCCCACCCTTGATTTCCACTCAGGTCGTGATCACACGGTTGGTGGGTTCAAACCCTTCATGGGACTCTGTGCTGACAACACAGAGCCCGCTTGGGATTCTGTCTCCCTCTCTCTCTGCCCCTCCCCTGCTCTCTGTCTCTCTGTCTCTCAAAAATCAATAAATAAGCATTTAAAAAATCAAATAAAACAAAGAAGGAAGGAAGAAAGAATGGAAGGGTAGAAGGAGGAGAGGGAGGGAGGAAGGAGACAGAAAACAGTCCAGCTGAGACAAACATTCAGGTCCTACCACCCCTCTAGACGCTTTCTGTTCAAGCAGATATCCCTTCTTTCGTATCTGTCTTTGCTATGAACATTTTCATACATATGTTTTTAAGACATTTTATAAACATACACATAGACATATTAGCCCCAGTTCTCTCACACTTCCCACCCCCGGTGCCAGCTTGGAACCTTGTTCTCTTAACCCTATTGGAATATTGTTTGTCATTATGACTTTTCTGTCAACAGCCTCTTCTCATATTGAGTATCTCATATCTCATCTTCTCATACTGAAAAGTCCTTCAAAAGAGCTGTGGAATGGGTCATTGAGAACTGTCCTCTGTGTGCAGCTAAAAGCCAGAATATAAAGACAATGACCCTTCATGATTAGGGCAGGGCTCTGTGTCACCTAAACATACAGAAGTGAATACAAAGACTGCCTCCTCCAGGGTTTGTGAGAACTTGAAGTTGGAACCACAGATGGACAGTCAGACCGCTTAAGGAACACTGGACTCATGGGCACTCACGCATGCTCAGTGTTACAGAAAGAGGAGCATGTAAGATCCCACCTCAAACTGTGTAACTCGTGATGCACCCATATCTGTGTTGCAACCCTGGTGAATTTTCCTTTTGACTTCAGAATGAGTTCGTGGCCACCTTCTGTATTTACAATTATACATTAGAGAATGTAGCTGCTATTTTAATCCTTGTTTAAAATAAAGCTAGTCGGGATTCGGTAAGCTAGTCGACTCACCGCTATCCCAGATACAAAACACCACGTCTGCAAGCAGTTGTGTGCAAGTTCAAGCTTGGTGCCTGATTGTTAACAGATCATCCTTGCTGTTAAAAACTGACTCAGCTCTTTTTCCCTCAGTGTTTTGTTTTGTTTCATGTTTTTGAAACACACATTGAGAAATTCTCAGAACCAACCTGACAAGGAAAACAAAACATGAAGACATTTCCTAAAGGCACAGTTAACTATAGACTGAGTCAGGTACTGGCCCCAGAGCCCTCTTGCTCCAAACTCTTCACAACTATTGATTGGAATAATAAAGAATAGGCGCCTATACTGTTGGGTTTTTCATATTAGATGCACTTACGTTCTCCAGTTCAAGAATTTCTACTTGATGATATCAAGAGAGAATAATTTTTATGTGTGGCCAAAAATTAATTAATAAACTTGAATTGTGTGTCATTTGAGTCAAAAAGAAAGAACTGGTGATGCCACTATATGGGAAAAGGCAAGGGAATTTATGAATGCTGGTTCATCTGCAAAATGGTGCTTAAGGACATTATAGAAAGAGTGACACTCCCCCCATAAGGGCTTTAATGAGCCTCCCCCTTGCTCTCATTTATGCTTGTTTACCTGTCCAACTCATACACACAGCACCCCATGAATCAGAGTCCAAGTTAATCTGTGACTCTAGAAAGAAGTTCCCAGGGTCACTTAACAGGATTTTTGTCCCTCTCTGTGTCTTTTTAAGACATTTTTACTTAATAGAACCTCTCCTCCAAAGGAAAAAATCCTCCTGGAAAATGAAAAGAAGCCTTTGTAATGCTTGTCCTGGTATGTCTACAACCAAGATTAACAAATATAATTGGGGGATCACAGGAGATGAGGGGGCTTGGCCTGAGGTTTCCTTTGGGCAAAAAAACATTTTTTCAGGGAAAAATGTTTCAGATTAAAAATAATAATAATAATAAAAAAATCTACTTTAATGAAAAACTCTTACCCACATAAAAACAACCTCCAGGGGTTTTCTTGAAAACTGTTAAGATAAAATATATCCCACATCTTACTCTTCACAAAAAAAGCTTATTATGTTCTCCCCCATTAACTTTCTCCTCGGGGTATTTCTGATGTCTGCAAAACATATTACAGCCATTTCCTGCTGAACAGTTTCACAACGTTGTCACTGAATTAAATTCAAGAAACGACTAACACCATGGACAGGCATAGGAGTATTTAAACGAGGGGCCCATTAAATAATAGGCGAGGGTAAATAGAAATATCTACCTGGCCCTGCTAAGCGGCAGGCCCCAAATGAGGCTGACCATGGAGCCAGGGTGTCTGCAGAGGAATGGCCCGTCTGCCTCCCCAGATCCTATTTGAGCCTCTCGCCGCACCCCTGCATCCTCAGCCATCTTTTCTCAGCCTTCCAACAAACTCCCTTTCTCAAAATGCTGACCATCTCTGCTGTCGAAAAGGCAGGTGCTCCAGGCAAGGGCAGAGAGGTCATTGGTGATGATCCCCTCAGCGCTTCCTGTCCCTACGTGAATTCCATCTTCCAGTTTGGCTGGCGAGACCAGGGGTCCTGCCTCCAGGGGAGGAAGGAGGGAGAAGATATGGCTGAGATAATCAACGTGTGGCTATAGGTTCTGTCTCCTCTGCCATGTGTGGTGATTGTCCTGCCCGGAGTCCTCAACTACATGTTTGAAGAGTCAGTTCTGTGTTGCTTGGCTTCCTTAGAACAGCATGGCTTCCTTAGAACAGCACTTAGAAACAGCATGATCTCAAAAACAGGCCCCCTTTAATTAGGGTTGCAAACCGGGTTCTTTGAAAGGCCATAATTTAAAAGTCACCTTCTGAAAGAAAGAAAGAAAGAAAGAAAGAAAGAAAGAAAGAAAGAAAGAAGAAAGAAAAAAAGGAAGAAAGAAAAAATGAGAAAGAAAGAAAGAAAGAAAGAAAGAAAGAAAGAAAGAAAGAGAATGATTTATGAAAGTATTATGATCAAAAGTTGGGAAGAAAAATCACCCATAATGTCACCACCCAATGATGGAGTCACATAAGGAGGAAAGGTGAAAGCAACAGGGACTCTGGCCTGGCTTCCCTTAGACACTCAGACGGTGCTTCCCGGGGTCCAAGGTCATAACCTGGGACTGCCCAGGGCCAGGCCTGCTTAGTACTCCCGTGTGACCATCTGCTGTTGAGACTGAGTGCACAGCCTCCAGAGGCTGATTCTCAGACAAGACCGATTGACATTTTTTTTCCATTTTTCCAAATGTTTTTTATTGCCCTTAAAGTTCACTATAACTGCATTTAAATTGCATTTATATTGTATTTAAAATTCATTTAAGGGATACACAGATATAGAACTTATCTGATCACCTACTAACATATTTGGCCATCTCTTTACTTTTGTACCCAAGAGCTAGTTCATTTTTTCCCCCCATGTTCAACACCTAGCTTTGGTTAAATTTTACCATGTTCCTTCTCACCTGGTTATGCAGCATGAGTAAGTGTTTTCACCCTGTTGGTTTAAGTCACTCTTTCAGTCTTCTCGTGGGTATGTTTTATTGGACTCTGTTGTTTTTCTCTCAACCTCACTGCTTCCATCCCTCATCATCTTCCCATTCTCCCCTCCAGTAAGCAGAGAACAGATACGGGGCAAGTTACTCAGACCGGGGACTGAACGGGGGTCACCTCCAGAGCTCAGAGGCTCCACTGCTCCAGCCTGAATGTCCAGAGAAAGGGGCTGTCACCATAGAGGCCAGGAGAGTGAGACACCAGGACAAAGACCTGTGCTTATGTATCCAAGGTCCCTGGCCTCCCATGTCCATGAACTCATATTCACACTCTCCCCCACACACAACCAGAGGCTCTCTCCACATGGACCAAGGTGAGGGGCAAGAATGCGAGAATGTATCCCAAAGAGATGCAGCCAGGTAACCAGATGAGAAGACATTGCAATATCCTCTTGACCCACAGGGTAGAGGGGAGGGGGGCATGACAGGAGGAGCTATCACGAAGAAGATTAGGTTAGTTACAGGAAAGAAGAAAAAGAAAGGTACATTTCCTTTGTGCATCAGAATACAGTAAAACCTTGGATTGTGGGTAACTTGTTCTGCGAGTGTTCCGCAAGACAAGCAAACATTTCAATAAATTTTAACTTGATAAACGAGCGACGTCTTGCAATATGAGTACTGCGGGACGCCGAATGCCACATGATCACAACTGAGCCAATGGTTCTTCTCTCTCTCTCTCTCTCTCTCTCTCTCTCTCTCTCTCTCTCTCTAACTTCGGGATTGTGGGTGATTGTCTCCTATGCTTGGATGCTCGGTCTCAGGCCATGGTGTTTGGCAGGAATCAGTGATTTTTCAGAACGTTGGAAGGTGCCCACTCTGGCACTTGTGTATTTTTTGTCACTTCAAACCACCTATGGACAGTCCTTTGCTTTTCCATCCAAGAGTAAGCTTAGGAATGCTTTGCTTCATTCTAGGTCAGGCTGCCTGCAGATATAGACCCTTTCCTCTGCTGCCTTATTGCCAGTTACATTAAATACAGAATATGACAAGAGTTTATTAATACTGTACTATAGCCAACATCCATGTGAGCGTATACAATAGCCCCCATGCAGAAAAGGATTCCATTGAGCCAACAGAGAGCAGTGATTCCATTAGTGGCACTGAAAGTCATCCTACACAATAACCCTCCTCTCTCTGGTCTCCATTGCACCAGCCACAAAGATGTTCAAAGGTAAGTGCAGGTTAATTTGTTTATTTTTCTTTATGTTTTGTATTTTCTTCACTATTTTATATTATATTACGGTAATAATTTTTACATGAATATTTTTGGGTTGTGGAACGAATCATCTGAGTTCCCATGATTTCTCAGGGAGAAATTCGCTTTGATATATGAGTGCTGTGGATGAGAAGCATGTTTCCAAAACAAATTATGCTCGCAAACCAAGGTTTTACTGTACTTGTAAGTAAATTGTCTACTTCTCTCTGTAATGTTTCAGTGATTGTCCCAGGCATAAAGCTTTTTCCATGTTTTGGGTTCTTTCTTCAGAGAAAATTCCCAGAAGGGCTGTAATTGGGTTGAAAGTTTAAAGTATATTGATATATTCTGCTAGATTGCTTTCCAAAACAAATGCCACCATTCTGGCTGTTGAGGCGATGCGTGTGAGGGTCACTTGTCCTCTTTGTCCTATGTTCCAGGAAGTCCTTTACTTTTCCAGGAGAGCAACTGAACATGAGACAGGCACTAAGGTCGGGAAAACATACCCTGAAGTGCACTGCAGTCTGAGCTCGGAATTGAGCCCTATTTGTAGTGGGGACCTGGGTTCAGATTGACTGGGCTATAGGCCCAGGAAGCCCACCTCCAAGGTGTGTGAACCTAGCAAGTGCTTTTCTTCCTCATCTATTATTAATGAGGATGGAAGACCTACTTGAGGGGCATCTGGGTGGCTCAACCAGTTAAGCACCTGACTCTTGACCTCAGCTCAGGTCATGATCTCACAGTTCCTGAGTTCGAGCCCCGCATCAGGCTCTGCACTGACAGCACAGAGTCCGCTTGGGATTCTCTCCCCCTCTCTCTCTCCACTTCTACCCCACTTGTGCTCTCTCTTTCTCTCTCTTTCTCTCTCTCTCAAAATAAGTAAACTTAAAAATAATTTTTTAAAAAGAAGAAAATACCTACCTCAAGGGTCATTGGCATGATTTAACAAAATACACTTAAAAAGCACACATTAAAAAAAAAGCACACATTATCCAACACCTAGTAAATGCTCAATAATTGTTAGCCATTTTATTTTTAAATTATAAACTCCTTCATGCTTCATCCCTCTCTGTTCCCTAAGGACTAGTAAAATGTCAAGCCTATGGCAATGTTTAATCAACATCTGTTGAACAAATGCTGAATGAATATATGCACAAATTTTCATTCTCAAACACACTTGCTGACAGGGCAGGAAGAGCCCCACAAGCAAATGGTGTGAATCCCATGATGTGAAGCCTTAAGCAGCAAGTGTCGGGAGCCCCTCCATCCTCACGGATGAGACAGAAACCAGTCCCCACAGGACGCTGACAGACCACTGAGTTAGTGTTGCAGAGGAAGACAAGGACAGGAGTGAGAGGGGTACACAGGGTGTCGGGGCAAAAACTCAAGAGATGCACTGCATGGGGAGAAGAAATCAAAAATACAGAAAGGAATTGGGAGAGGGACAGGAGAAAGTACACATGGTTCCGTGGCTGACGTGGACAGAGAGGAGGACGTTTATGCAACCAACTGGCCAGATAGTAATTTGTTCCTGGTAGTCAAGAACCTTAGTGTATGAACGTCCAAACCGCAGGAAGCAGCCTGTCAGAGGCTGAGGATAGAAGTGAGATATCTCTTCAGGAAACAAGTAGGACCTAAGAGAAGCTTTCACTGAGGAAACCAGGACACGGTTGTTCCAATGGTCACTGTCTTTGTGTGTGTCTTTAGGCATCAGCTTGAGGAAAATAAAAATGCTGTCCTAGAAGAGACACTCAGATCAATGGAACAGAATACAGCACCCAGAAATGGACCCACAGACGTATGGCCAACTAATCTTTGACAAAGGAGGAAAGAATATCCAATGGAATAAAGACAGTCTCTTCAGCAAGTGGTGCTGGGAAAACTGGACAGCAACATGCAGAAGAATGAACCTGGACCACTTTCTTACACCAGACACAAAAACAAACTCAAAATGGATGAAAGACCTAAACATAAGACAGGAAGCCATCAAAATCCTCGAGGAGAAAGCAGGCAAAAATCTCTTTGATATTGGCCACAGCAACTTCTGACTCAACACGTCTCCAGAGGCAAGGGAAACAAAAGGAAAAATGAACTACTGGGACCTCATCAAAGTAAAAAGCTTCCGCACAGCGAAGGAAACAATCAGCAAAACTAAAAGGCAACTGACAGAATGGGAGAAAATATTTGCAAATGATATATCAGATAAAGGGTTAGTATCCAAAATCTATAAAGAACTTATCAAACTCAACACCCAAAAAACAAATAATCCAGTGAAGAAATGGGCAAAAGACATGAATAGACACTTCTCCAAAGAAGACATCCAGATGGCCAACCGACACATGAAAAAATGCTCCACATCACTCATCACCAGGGAAATACAAATCAAAACCACAATGAGATACCACCTCACACCTGTCAGAATGGCTAACATTAACAACTCAGGCAACAACAGATGTTGGCGAGGATGCAGAGAAAGAGGATCTCTTTTGCATTGTTGGTGGGAATGCAAGCTGCTGCAGCCACTCTGGAAAATAGTATGGAGGTTCCTCAAAAAACTAAAAATGGAACTTTCCTACAACCCAGCAATTGCACGGCTAGGCATTTATCCAAGGGATACAGGTATGCTGTTTCAAAGGGACACGTGCACCCCAATGTTTATAGCAGCACTATCTAAAATAGCCAAAGTATGGAAAGAGCCCAAATGTCCATCGATGGATGAATGGATAAAGAAGATGTGGTATATATATACACAATGGAGTATTACTCGGCAATCAAAAAGAATGAAATCTTGCCATTTGCAATTACATGAATGGAGCTGGAGGGTATTATGCTAAGTGAAATTAGTCAGTCAGAGAAAGACAACAATCATATGACTTCACTCATATGAGGACTTTAAAAGACAAAAAAAAAAATAAACATAAGGGAAGGGAAACAAAAATAATATGAAAACAGGGAGGGGGACAAAACAGAAGAGACTCATAAATATGGAGAACAAACTGAGGGTTACTGAAGGGGTTGTGGGAGGGGGGATGGGCTAAATGGGGAAGGGGGACTAAGGAATCTACTCCTGAAGTCATTGTTGCACTATATGCTAACTAATTTGGATGTAAATTTTAAAAAACAAAAAATAAAATAAAATAAAAATGCTGTCCTAGGCAGAGAGTAATCCGTACTGTGACCAGGTATTGCTGGGCCCTATACCTTTCCCTCCTCAAATGTGTGAACATCTCCACGTGGAGGCATTTGGGGAGATGACTCCCCAGTGCTCATTCTCATTCCACAGGTCTTCTCTGGCCCTTGGGCTATGGGTCTCTCTACTTCTGCCATTAACCCCAAGTGGTACCCACCCATGTCCACCTGACATATACCTTCTTTTCCATCAGAGTCTAGAAGGTCAGTAGTGTTGTGGTAAGAAACAGTTCCTCCCAAAGATCCCCAGGTCCTCATGTCCAAAAGGTGTGAAGGTTACAAGGTAAAAGAGACTTTGCAAATGTGGTAAGTTAAGGATCTTGAGATGGGGAGATTTTCCTGAATTTTCCAGGTGGCCCTAGATATAATCACAAATATCCTTAGAAGAAGGAAGCGGAAGGAGTCTAGACAACGGCAAAGGAGAAGGCCATGTGATGATGGAAATAGAGTCTGGGGTGATGTGGCCACGGCCAAGGCATGTCAACAGCCTCCAGAGGCTAGACAAGGCAGGAAAAGCATCTCCCCTGGAGTCTCCAGATTTCTCTGGCCAACAATCTCAACCACAAAAAATAACCCAAGAGACAGGAAGTGGGAAAAAGCACACATTCAGAAGATGCCCAAAAACCAGATGCTTCCAGCTTCAGAAATCTTTCTGTTCCTTCTGGTGAATGCTCAGTGCCAAAGCCAGTAGAGTCTGCATCATTCTGAGCGTTCGAAGGGGCCTCCAGGGATCCTCACAGTAATAAAGCAGAGGCCAAATGAATCTGAGCACAGGCTCCAAACACATCTTCCAGCTCAGGGCTTCCTCCGTGGAGGCATCTCTGCCCCCAGCCTCCGTGTTTCAGCAGAGCTCTGGTCCCAGCCCTGGAACAGAGCTGCTTGGATGGTCACAGCCCAGGGGCCCTAAGGAAATATATTAGTGGTGACGATTTAATTTCACTATGGCTTTCTGTTAAAAGTTTTGTTACTTTGGCATATTAAAATATGATACCCTGTGTTTTATTTGGATTTCTATGGTGAACAGCAAATTTGAACATTGTAATAAGCCTTTTCTATTTATTTTGTAAATTGCCTATTCGTAGCCTTTGTAGGTTTTACCACATCGTACACTGTTTTCTTTGGAGTTGTAAAAGTTCTTTACAAATTAAGCACAACTCGTCGCCATATTTATCAGGACTTTTCCACTTTACGTTCTATGCATACTGGTTATGATATGCAGAGCTACGAAATTTAATTTCTTATGTCAATTCTATCAAACTTTTCACCTGTGATTTTTCAGTAGTCTTTATGCTGTGGGTTACTTTTTTGCTGTTGTTCTAAGAGAAGATACATATTAATTTATTATTTCTTCTAGATATCTATGGTTACATTTGATACATTATTTCTGGAATTCATCTGGAATTCAAAGTGAAGTATGTAATGAGGTAAATATCTCATTTAATTTTTTCAAATGCTGATTTCCCACACATCCACAGTTATTGAAAAGCTACTCTCCTTCCCCCATTTGTTTCAAAAACTCAACGAATACTTATTTTTTGTTTTTAATTGAAGTATAGTTGACATATAATATTAAATTAGAGTCAGGTGTGCAACATAATGATTTAACAGTTTATACATTACCAAATGCTCACCACAATAAATACATTACAAAAATATTGACTATAAATATGTATTTTTTACTATAAACCAGGTACTGTGCTAGGTGTAGATTATACGAGTTTGAGCAAAATGGACATGGCCATTAGTCTCACAGAGCTGACAGATATTAAGCAAGCAATTATAATTATACTGGAGATATTATGAGGACATCAGCAAGGGGAATCTAATTTATTCCAGATGGTCAGTGAGGGCATCTCAGCAGAAGTGATATTAAATGCTTCTTTCCTTGTATTAAGTGTATATGTATGTGTATGTATATATATATATATATATATATATATATATATATATATATATATATATATGTATGATTTAGAGCCATACTGACTTTTTAAAAATCAATTTACCCATTCTTATGCTACTTCTTTACCAATATAATTATTATAGCTTAATAATACAGGTTAACACCTGACACATCAAGTTCCCTTCCCATTTCAAAGTGTGTTTTATTTTGCTAGTCCTGCCTGCAAAATTTAAATAAATTTTAAAATCACATCTTAGGTTGCCCTAGTAACTGTCACATTATTTTTATTTAGGATTCTGTTAAATATATTCACTTATTTGGGAAAAACATTGTCATCTTTATAACTGGCAGCTTTTCCACCCAGTCGTCTGATATTTCTCTTCATTTATACACATTTTCTTTTTCTTGAGGCACCTGAGTGGTTCAGTTCGTTAAGCATCCGACTCTTAGTTTCAGCTCAGTTCTCAATTTCACTGTTTATGGGTTCAAGCCTCACATCGGGATTTATGCTGACAGCACAGAGTCTCCTTAGGATTCTCTCCCCACCCCACCCCCTTCTCTGCTGGCTCTGTCTCTTTCTCAAAATAAATAAATTAATTAAAAAGAAATTTTTTTTTTCTAAATGTTGGCCACGACATTTTACAGTTGAATTCATACAGACCCACTTACTTCTCATTAGGGTTTTTCCTGTGCATTTTGTTTGAGGTTGCTATTTAAAATGGAAGAGGTGATGTCAAGCTAGAAGGAATGTTTTAGCATTGGCCAGAGTCTGCTGACTATACGTGCATTTCACACATTGTGAGCTCAGGTATCACAGAAGCATTCCGTGCAATTTGTTCCACATTGCATTCTTCCATTAGGATAATTCAACATGTTGCAATTACCAAATCTTTAAAAGAACCTGCTGACAAATGGAAGTTCTAACCATCTACTGTAAAATACATGATGGAGATACATGGGGGTTCATAAAGCATTTTCTATATTTAAATATTAATCTTGAAACAGTATTTACATATTCCCTTCTGCAGTTGATGAGACTCTGCTGGGGAGAAAAGAGAAACCCTCCCTATGTTTCTAAGCGTTGAAATGTTGACTGATTTCTCAACTGCTCATGTCCATTTGGAAAGTAAGATCGCAGAGCCAAGCCGAGATAACAGAATTGAACAGCCTGACTCTCCTGCCTACAATGCATATACTTTTTTCTTCACAACTCTCTCTCAGAGGCAGGCTGTCCTTGGAGGAAACCCTTCTTGCCTCCAGGCCTCTCCGGATGCAACTGATTCCCAAATGCACACCCAGTGCTGAGGGTGCCTCCTCGCCGGATTCCAAAGCGTCTCCTCTTCCCCTTGCCAAGAAATGGCATCGCATCAAGCCAATGAACCAGAGCTCAGTGTCCAACTTGACACTGTCTTTTCCTTCAGTCCTTACTTCCGAATGGCCAGCGCTTCCTGTCGGAGGAGACCTAGGAGGGACTCTACGGGGCATCTCCTAATCTCTTCCCGCCACATCCCCACTTGCCAGTTAGTCTCCGGACCTCAGCCTGTCCCTTTCACACTTCAGCAAGAAGGGCGGATTTTTTTCCTATGTGATCATCTCGCTTCTGAAAAGTTTCTGCACTCTTGCCAAAGGATTTAACCTAGGCTTTTTACTTCAACTTGATTACTGGTGGCTTTCTTTTTTTCTTTTTTAATGTCATATGGAACTTTACAAGACTCATCCAGGAAAAATTAATTTTTCCACCACTGATACTCACTGGCCATCATCACTTCCCATCCTTGCTAGTTATTTTTGGTGTTTACAAAATACCTACATTACTCTCAACATAATTCTTACATTACTTGATTTTTCAGACTTATATATTATTGGATTCCTATAGTGGAAAATAAAGATTTAACTGTCTTCCTAACCACTATCTCCCAAACTCACACACACACACACACACATACACACACACACACACACACAGACGTCCCTTCCATCAACCTCTGAAACAATTATATCGAAGGTGGGATTGAATTCATAACCAGGGTAACGTGACAAGGACCATGTAAATATCATTCATAGAGAGTCGTGCAGCATACTAAAATTATATTTTCTTCCTTGTATAGTAGTTTTCCTTGACTTAATAATTGTTTCAGTTTTAATGGGGCGCCTGGGTGGCGCAGTCGGTTAAGCGTCCGACTTCAGCCAGGTCACGATCTCACGGTCCGTGAGTTCGAGCCCCGCGTCAGGCTCTGGGCTGATGGCTTGGAGCCTGGACCCTGTTTCCGATTCTGTGTCTCCCTCTCTCTCTGCCCCACCCCCATTCATGCTCTGTCTCTCTCTGTCCCAAAAATAAAATAAAAAACGTTGAAAAAAAAAATAAATAAAAAAAATAATTGTTTCAGTTTTAAGTGCTATGTATGGAAGGCTGAATAACGGCCCTCAAAGATAATCAGGTCCTAATCCCTAATCTATACATAACCCTTTGTGGCAAAAGAAACTTTGCCAACGTGATTAAAGTAAGCATCTTGAGATAAGGAGATTATTCTGGATTAACCAGGTAGGTGCTGAAAGCAATCACAAGTATCTTTCTAAGACAGAGATTCTACTATAGAAAAGAAAAGGCAATGTGACCTCGGCCAAGAGGTTTGAAGATGGTGGAAGGCTCTGTGAGCCAAAGAAAGCAAGAAATGTAGTTGTATCAATTGGAAAATGCAAGATCGATTCTGCCTCAAAGCCTCTGGAGGGAGTGGGGCCCTGCCAATACCTTAGCTTCGTGAAACAGATTTCAGACCACTGGCCTCCAGAATAGTGACAGGATAAGTCTGTGTTGTCTTATGTCACCAGGTTGTGGTAACTTATCACTTGACCCATGAGAAACTAACAATGCACTTGTTAAATTTTCTAAGTACTGGTTACCCATTTATTTCCAGCTTCTCCACCAGCAAAGGAAATCTAGTCTCAGATCATTCATCAGTTTCACCATTGAGTTCATCTTCTTAGAGACCTTGCTCATAAGCCCTCCTTCACCTTGCTTAGTCCTGACTGCTTCTCTCCAGCTCTGTTGTAGAGCAGACATCCCCAGGGAACCCTTCATCATCCAAGGGGACCTGACCACCTCCTTCCTGTCCTGGACCCCCTGCTTTCTGGATGCCATTTCTCTCTCCCTCACATGGGATTACTCCCACACTCACTCCACTCATTCTCAGAGGAAATAAAACTTCTGAGATCTTGTCTGTCTGAAATGTTGCATTGAAGCCTCCCACTTGATTTATATTTTGTCTGAGTGTAGAATAATAGATTGGGCATCACTGAATTTTGAAGACATTCTTCCTTTGTTTCCCAGCCTTCGTTTTTGCTCTTGAGATGTTGAAAGCCATTTTCGTTTCTGATCTTGCGTATGGGACCTCTTTTCTCCCTAGGGGATGGTCTCAGGATTCTCTCTTTGCCCTCAGGGTTCTGGAATTTCACACTCATGTGCCTTGTAATGGGTTTGTTTGACCCATTGTGCTGGGCACCCAGCAGCCCTTTCAACCTGGAAGCTCATATTCCTTCATTCCAGAAATTTTCTTGAATTAGTTCTTTGACAATTTCTTTTAATTTTCTCTGTCCTAAAATTCATAATCTTAAAAGTTGAACCTCCAAATCTGGCCCTCTAGTCTTCTCACTTTTCTTATTCTATTTTCAACCTCTTTCTTTTTTTTTTTTTTCTTCTTGTTCTACTTTCTGGAAGATTTCCAAATCTTCCAAATTTGTCTTCCAAATCTTTTATTGAGTTTTTTAAGATCTTCTCTATTTTCATTTCAAAGAAATCTTTTTGATCATCTTAATGTCCCTTGTTTTGTAGATTTGCCTATCCTTGTTTTACGCATGAAATGTCATTTCTTTTTTTCTCTTTTTTTTTTTTTTTAATTTTTTTCAACGTTTTTTATTTATTTTTGGGACAGAGAGAGACAGAGCATGAACGGGGGAGGGGCAGAGAGAGAGGGAGACACAGAATCGGAAACAGGCTCCAGGCTCCGAGCCATCAGCCCAGAGCCATCAGCCCAGAGCCTGACGCGGGGCTCGAACTCACGGACCGTGAGATCGTGACCTGGTTGAAGTCGGACGCTTAACCGACTGCGCCACCCAGGCGCCCCTGAAATGTCATTTCTTATTTCGCTAAGAATATGCTTTAAGTATTCTACTTTTCTACACTTTCTCTTTCTTTTTTTTTTAATTTTTAATGTTTTTTAATTTTATCATTGAGAGACAGAGACAGAGCACGAGCATGGGAGGGGCAGACAGAGGGGGAGACACAAAATCCGAAGCAGGCTCCAGGCTCTGAGCTGTCAGCACAGAGCCCAACGTGGGGCTCGAACTCACAAACCACGAGATCATGACCTGAGCTGAAGCCGGACTCTCAACCGACTGAGGCACCCAGGCGCCCCCTGCATTTTCTCTTTCTTCTGAAGGTTTTCTTCCCCCCTGTCTATTCTGGATTCTGACTTTCATGTCAAAAGCTCCCCTAAAATCTATCTGTTGATGGTTGGTCATGCCTTCATTTTTAAGGAGGCACTAAAAATTTAATTGGACGTTTGTGCATAGGTATGAGGTTTATCACATAGTTGGCTTCACCGTAATGCAGTATGACAGGGGCTGAGCTGTTCCCTTGTAGATTCGTAAATAGTATTCTTTGTAGTACTTTTCTATCATACAGATATTTTCCAGAAATCACTTTTTAAATTTCCTGCCAGAAGGTTGGGGGTGTGAGATAAGTGTAAATACAACTGTGACCATTTTGGAAGACAAGTGGGGGAAAGGGATTGAAGGGATGGATCTCACTGCTGAGAACATCTACCTTAAGTTAATTCCCCCATTTTTATTAAAACCTCCAAACTTTACTGTGCTTTGTGTTCCTAAGTACAGAGTCCCATTGGTTTAACCCTTTCAGAGAGTTAGTTACCAGTCTTATACAGGAGTGTCCTAGTGATATTTCTAAGAAGATTTTAGTATGGTTCTCTCTCATCACTTTTCGGTGAGTCGTATTGCTATCTGGGGAAAATTCAAGTTACTATGCGTGGCCTCCCAATCCGGTCTCTGATCATCTTTTCACCCTTTTCATTATATCACAGCACATTTTCTCCCTTCCCATATCGCCCTATCATTCCATTCCCCCTCTGCTGTAGGCTTACTTACTTCAATTGCCTGCCTGGGCCTTGTTCTTCCAGACCTACAGACCTTCTCAATTGCTGTGTCCTCTGCCAATGACCAGTATGTTCACCCTTCTTTTAAGTGGCTAACTCCTTCCTATCCATTAGGTGTCAGCCTATATGTCACTTCCTGTGAGGCATTTTCTCTGAGGCAGATAAACTGAGTTAGACACTGCATCATGTGTTTCCTCCAGCCCCCTGTGCCGTTGTCTTCACAGACTTCACCGGCTGTGTTATCTTTACTTACAGGTTTGATCTCCCATTACAGAAAAGTTCTCTGAGTGCAGGGACCCAGCACTGATCACAGCACCCGGTCCATAGATGTGTTTTAATAAATATTAGTTAGATGAAGTAATTAAGAAAGAGAAGGAGGAAGGATGGAAGAAAGGAAGGAGAAAGGAGGAAACCCTTGGGATCCTCTCTTCCATCTTCCCAAGTCCTTATCTGGAATTACAATACGTCTGAAATATTAGAAGCTGTGTATGGTTACTTTTCCCTTACATGTTAAACTAATGCACACGTAAACATGCCATACTGATATGAAGTATAAAGGTGTGCCTGACTGCATCTCTTTTATTTCAAGTACAGTAGTTCTTTTTTTTTTTTTAAGTTTATTTATTTATTTTGAGAGAGACACAGCATGAGCATGGGAGGGGCAGAGAGAGAGAGGGAGAGAAAGAGAATCCCTAGCAGGCTCTGTTCTGCCAGCTGCAGAGCCCAACGTGGGGCTTGAACTCACGAACTGTGAGATCATGACCTGAGCCCAAACCAAGAGTGGGGTGCTTAACCGACTGAGCCACCCAGGTGCCCCTGCATCTCTTTCCTTTCAAACAAACTGGGCATCAAGTCAGTCTAGCTCCCTGTCTCAGATATACACCAAGGAACACCAGAGATATGGGCGGGAGAATACCTTGGGGAAGCCCAGATCCGGTCTCTCCACTGTTTGGGGGTAGAAACCCTGTGGCTAACTGACAGTGAATAAATGGCACTATAAATGAAAGATGACATACAATTTAATTTTACAATACACCAATTTGGAAGATAGAAGGAGAAAGAATTTTCTGTATTGCTCTTAAATTCACATTTGGGTTTCCCAACCTATGTGACATGAAGCCTTCAGGGTATCAGCTACTCCTTCCCCTCCTCTATTACCACCACCCCACCCAGGGCCGAGCACTCACTCACTCCCTCTGCATCTACCACATGCCGCCTTCTGAGTACTCTTCCCCATGTCCCAGAATTTTAATTCATTCCTCACCCAGAGGCCCTTGCAGCAGCTCTTTCCCCCCTAGTCACCATGAACATGTACCTTTCCTCACCAGTTGCATGAAATAGCTCGTAGGCAGGAGGCAGGAGGAACAGGGCAATTTCTAAGTGAAATTTCCAGCTTAATGAGATGGGAGCATAGCCTTCTCAGAGATACACTAGAACGTTGAGCCTGGCCCTGTTCAAACACTGGCAACTGAACTGAGAAGAGCCCTGAACAGATGCAAATTAGATGACCTGATAAGGTGTTTTTCATCTGTAGAATCTCTGATTACAGGCATGCCATTTCTATTTCCATTCTGGAGTGGATGCATCACTTTCTAAAGACTGAAAACGCCTGGTTTAGCTGTTTATGAGGGTAGACATATGGAATTTAGAGAAGTTCGGGTGTAATGATACAGTTGGCATACCATGTCTAGGGTCTCCGTAGAAACAAGCGTGGCCACGACGTCTGAATGCAGAACATTAACAACTAACTCACACCCTCATGAAGAAACATCCCCACATGGACACTTGCTGTGCAGCTTTGAAATGCTTACGTGTTCTGAGAGTCTCCTAAGAACGCCGCCTTTAAATAGCAACTTTCTCCCCAGTAGGCCAATGAATTTGCAGATGTTATCTCAGAAGGGAATTTTTTGCATGACTTTCAAGAGTGTATGTTCAAATGACCTGTCCCATCATGATCAGAGCGAAGACAGGGGCTGTGAGTGATGTGGCCACAGACCAGGAATTCTCGTGGAAGTAGGACAGCATTCTATCCTCTATCAGAGTTGTGTCCTATTGCATCAAGGGCCATTTTGATTTTGAGTCTGTGTCCTCTCAGGAGATGCTAGCTAAACTCCAGAAATCCCATTACTTGATTGTCTATCCTCAGCCTATTTGTACATCAGCGTTTGCCACTCAATCATGTTGCTTGTCAGTTGTGCAGAAAAGGGTTACCATAGCAACCCATCCTCAGAAAGACCTTCTTGCAAGGCGGGCCTTTAGCTGGTATCTGGGAACTTGGATTGCAGGAGAGTTCCTACCACGCTGGCTTGTGGCTCACTGTTGCCTATACATACCATCTATTACGAGCAAGATAATGTGTGCCAACACCTGCTGCCATGAAGTCTGGAATTTCGTGTATTCCCTTAACAAAAGGTGCCCATACAATAACCGCCCAATAAAACTCTAGGCACCGAGTCTCTAACGAGCTTCCCAAATGGCTGCATTTCAGACATGTTGTCATGACTTCTGGCTGGGGGGAGGAAGTGTGCCCTGTGTGATTTCGCCAGGAAAGGATTCTTGAAAGCTTGTGCCTGGTTTCCTCTGGACTTCATCCATGCACCTTTTCCCTTTGTTGATTTTGCTTCTGATTCTTTTGGATTTCGCTTCTGATTCTTTTGGTGAAAAAAAAAATTATAGCTGTGAATACAACTGCATGATGAGTCCCGTGGACCCTCATGGAGTTAGAGCTGCCTTGGGGACCCTGACACACCACTGTAGTCACAACATTTCACAACTGGAAGGCAGTATTCTCAATTACATTGTTCTTAACATTGAAGTTGTCCCTTGTGTAAATTACTCAAGAGCAGTTCCCTCAAATGTGCATACTCATTTTTCTCCATTATTCCCAATAGAGACACACTGTAATTCTCCTTACTTTATGATCTTAATGCCACGTGCTATTCTCTCCTGTGGAGCCTACTTCCAGAAGCTACTTGTGTAACCAGAAGCTGAATGCATGACTCACTGGTACCGTGGCAGTACTTTAGCTCCATTGCATCCTGGTACTGTCCTTTTCTGGAATATTCTGTTTCCTCACATGGACTGAAAACTCTGTCTTGTTCTTTGGTTTTAACACCAGATGATGCAAACCCTATTTGCTGCTTTCATTTTCGTGTGCAAAACTTGCTTGTGGTTACCCCTGACTGTGCTTTCGTTGACCCCAATCACTTCAAAGGCACTTACTTTTCAAGACAAGATGCTTTGAAGAGAAGATGCTTTGTTTCCTCAGCGGGAGAGTTACAAGTTTCTACTTGTTATGCTAATCTTATTTGACTGGATTTATTTTTAGAAAGTAGAGAAAAAGACATGGGACCTCCAAATTCTAGGGCAAGACCACCCTCTTAGCATTTGACACAAGTCCAGATCCCATTTTAAGAAATGTGATCAGAAGACCTCTGATATACTTCGCTGAGTTGTCAGCCCGCATCACTATTATAAGGCATCATGGATAATCCACAAGTGTCTGGTTTTCTCTGAAAGCACATGAAAATTACACCAATAACGTTTTCAGGAATCATCAGCCAATAGTAGAAACCTAAGAATGAAGAACCTGTTGGACCAAAATGATTAGTCCATGTATTCCCTTAAATCTTGTCAGTCAAGTAAACCCCACAGCAAATGGGAGTCAAGATTTAGGTAATTCTTTTTTTTTTTAATTTTTTTTAATGTTTATTTATTCTTGAGAGAGACAGAGACAGAGTATGAGTGGGTGAGGGGCAGAGAGAGAGGGAGACACAGAATCCAAAGCAGGCTCCAGGCTCCGAGCTGTCAGCACAGAGCCCAGCGCGGGGCTTGAACTCACGAGCCATGAGATCATGACCTGAGCCAAAGTTGGATGCTCAACCGACTGGGCCACCCAGGTGCCCCAAGATTTAGGAAATTCTAACCTTTCTGCCTAAATCCCTGACACTTTAGGTCAACTCCACATTGGCAGAACGAGTCTGTCTTTCCAGTAGCCTCCCCAATGACATGCCCAGCTTGGGCACACCATGAACCATTGCTATCCATCATCTGGTCACCGGATTCAAATCCCAAATTGAATACTTAGCAGTGTGACATTGCCTAAGTTAATTATGTACACTGGGCCTCAATTACCTCATCTGTAAAATGCGCGTGATAATAGTATCTACTTTATAATATTGTTATTAAGTTAAATGATTCCACGAATATTTAACATTGAAATCATTGTTTGGCATCTTGAAACCACAATACTCTAATGATTCATTATCATTAATATGATTGTACCCACTTGAG
The DNA here is from genome assembly GCF_018350215.1 of Panthera leo. Taxonomy (NCBI): domain Eukaryota; kingdom Metazoa; phylum Chordata; class Mammalia; order Carnivora; family Felidae; genus Panthera; species Panthera leo. The sequence goes on from NC_056696.1 coordinate 59,029,034, forward strand.
GTCACAGCTTTCTTTCCACAAAAAAAGAAATCCCTTTATCCAAAGTTGGCAAAGGGCTATCACTCTACTGTGGTCGAGTCATTCGAAGAATGAAATATTTGACATTGAACCTTTAAGAAGTGAAAAACAGGAAATAACCCGAGTCAGAGTATAAAGGCAAGAATGATAATTGGGTCACCTGTGGATCTCTCCTTTCTTTCAATAAGAAAGCAATGAAACTGGAGCATTTTAAAATTTTTATATAACTCTTGAAAGTCTAAAATGTTCTGTGATTATTTTTCCTCACCTCAGGACTCGCCAAGTATAAATTTCCTGGAGTCCTCTTCTTAGTTTTCTTTTGTCACCACACCCCACTCCAATGCCTGGGAATAAGTCAGTATCCAGCCACAGTGGCCATCTTGATGCAATACGTTTACTCACTCAGTTGGGTAATTAAGAAGCCATTAAATCCTGCAAATGTTTTCTTGAGGCCCAGCATGTGGGTATTTGGTAACATCTAGATACTCGGTGTCATGAAAACCCAAACGGGGCTGCCTTTGAGAATATACCAAATGGACCTCAAGTTCCCAAGAGGTTATAAGAAATGGCGAATGCATTTACCAAGGTTTGGGGAGATTTCTTCTACATGAACTGCAAAATGTTTTGATTATCATTAGATTAGTCACAGGGCTTATTTAAACACATATTTGGGTGCAGTTTACTGTTTTAGCTAGAAGAATTACCTTAGGCTTAGAACATAAATCTCTGAAACTGAACGTAGCAGATAATATAAATTTTCTTTATTAGACTGGCAAAAGGCCCACCCTTCACGATTTTTTGTTTGTTTGTTTCTTAAAGACAGACTCTCTTGGATTTTGCTTCAAATTTTTATAGTTTGCTGACATAGTGTTAACTTCAACTCAAAACTCCCTACTTGGATTGAAATTTCCAAAAATCATTTGCAGATGAGAGTCACATTAAGAATTATAACATTCCAGTGACCCATTGACCACTTTTCTCCAAAGAGATTTTTAATGAATTTTTTGAGTAAACATATTTGGGAAAAAAGGAGAAAGGACCTCTAACATGCATTTTGTCGTCTCTTCATTCCCATTAATTTTTCCAGAGATTTTATATTCCTTAGAATCTAAGTGGAAAAAAAATTATGGGTCCAGATATCTAACAGTCAGATGCATTTCTCTCTTATTGGGTAATTTTATGTGTGTGTGTGGGGGGGGGGGGGGGTTATGTCTAGGTTTTGACACACAAAGGAATAGATGTATTCTATCTTGCATATTTCAGGGAACAAATCTGATGCTAAAACAGGCAGCATGAAGAAATAAGAATATCCTTGCCCTTAAGGTATGTTTAGTCTAGTAAGAAATAGAGTATATAACACAAGCATGTATGCATGCACGAATACACAAGCATACTGGAAAGTATCAAAGATCAGAACTTGAGGACATAAACTGGATTGATGGGCATGACGTTAAAAAAGGTAACTAATGGCTACAAAAGGAGGGAAAGATCATAAAAGAGATAAAAGAGAACATAAAAAAGGAAGTCACATTTATTGAGCAACTACACAGTGCGATGACTATGGTTTCACATGCATTTCCTCCCATAGTCCTCACACCAGTCCTGCAGGGTCAGTAGTGTTTTAGAGATCAGGAGAGGCATGGACCTCCACCAAGGGCAGCAGACTGCAAAATTCTACCTTTACTGAGCATGACCCACTAACTCACCAGACCTCAGACCATTAATTTCCTTTCTTTTTTTTTAAATTTTTAATGTTTATTTATATTTATTTTTGAGAGAGGGAGTGAATGCAAGCAAGGGAGGGGCAGAGAGAGAGAGAGAGAGAGAGGGAGGGAGGGAGGGAGGGAGGGAGACACAGAATCTGAAGCAGGCTCCAGGCTCCTAGCTGACAGCACAGAGCCTGACGTGGGACTAGAACGCACCCACCGTGAGATCACGACCTGGGTTGAAGTCAGACACTTAACCGGCTGAGCCACCCAGGCGCCCTCCTTTCTTTTGCATGTTGTCCTCTATATTTTGGAGATTTTCTAGTATGTGCACGCATGCATGCTATATACTTTATCCCCTCCCATAAAACATCTTGCAGGCAAAGGTTTTCTCACTCCTTCGTGGTGCCCATTCTAGCTCAGTATTGACTGGCAGAGGCAATCTGCAGGCGACATAAAGAAAAGTAAAATTTTAATCAATCAACCCATTGGAACTGACTTTTATCCCCACTAAAGTGGTTTAACATTAACTGTCTGCTTTGCCCAGTGTAGAGAAAGCCAAATAATGAACTGACTAAATAATGAACAAAATCTATGGACACCCTCTGCCAATGAAAATCTAATGTTCGACTTGAACGTATAAAATGAATACAGGGGCGCCTGGGCAGCTCAGTTAAGTGTCCAACTCTTGCTTTTGGCTCAGGTCATGATCTCATGGTTTCATGGGTTCAAGCCCCACGTTGGGCTCTGTGCTGACAGTGTGGAGCTTGCTTGGGATTCTCTCTCTCTCCCTCTCTCTCTCTCTCTCTCTCTCTGCCCTTCCTCCCTTCATGCTGCCTCTGTCTCTCTCAAAAATAAATAAACTTCAAAATTTTTTAAAAATAAAAAATAAATACAAATAAATGAAATGAAATGAAATGAAGTGAAATGAAATGAAGTGAAATGAAATGAAATGAAATGAAATGAAATGAAATGAATAGAGACAGCACTGTTCTGACAGAAGCAGGGCAGAGCAAACTGTCTCCACCTCAGCTCTGTCCTGAGCACATGACAATCCATGATCTGAACCTCACTTTATCAGAGCAATACTTGCATCATTTGGTCTCAATAGGAAAGATTGTTTTAAAAAACTGCAATATGAGACTAGGTCCCAAACTCTTCCTCAACTGTCTAATAAAAAACACATGGCAGAGCCTGATCTATGCTAGAAGGTTATTCCCAAGGTGATTCCCTAAGAATATGGAGAACAGGCTCCAGGGAATATTTCCAAGCCACTCAGTATAAGTAGGAATATAAAAACACATCAGATGTTTTTTTTCCTCATCAAAACATTAATCTGGAATATTCCACTTCAAGTGCAATGGAGCAGAATTGAGACCAGGAAGTGAGTTTTGTGATCTGTATAATTATTCTGATTTGGACTTTACAACCACTTAGAAATCAGAACAGAAGAATGGAAAATGGGAAATTAGGATGGGCTAGAATACAGCCGGCAGGAAGCTTGAAAGCAGTCCACTTTATTCACGTTCTAAGAAATGTACTAAGAACTCAGATCCACAGAAGTAGGGGCCTCCTTGGTGCATGGCTCTGATAGTTTTGAGTAATCTGCAGAAGTTTGCCCACAAGAGATTCAAGGTAAATGAAAACAATTAGGATGCCTCCTGTTCCCCCAAATAATTAATATACTTTTTATCATAATGAAGTCCATGACTCTATCCTTTAAAAAATTTGAAATTCTTAGGTACCTGGGTGGTTCAGTTGGTTGAATGTCCAACTCTTGGTCTCAAGTCAGGTCATGATCTCACGGTTCATAAGCTTGAGCCCCGTGTCAGGCTCTACACTGACATCATAGAGCCTGCTTGGGATTCTCTCTCTCCCTTTCTCTCTGCCCCTCCCCTGCTTGCTCATAAGCACGTGACTTGTGCTCTCTCTTTTGCCCTCAAGCTAAATAAACTTCAAAAATTTTTGAAGGGGCGCCTGGGTGGCTCAGTCGGTTGTGCTTCCGACTTCGGCTCAGGTCACGATCTCACAGTCTGTGAGTTCGAGCCCCACGTCGGGCTCTGTGCTGACAGCTCAGAGCCTGGAGCCTGCTTCGGATTCTGTGTCTCCCTCTCTCTCTAACCCTCCCCCGCTCATGCTCTGTCTCTCTCTGTCTCAAAAATAAAATAAAACATTAAAAAAAAATTTTTTTTAATTTTTTTTGAAATACTCCATCCTGAGATCAGACACTGAGTTCTCTACATGACAACACGAAATCTTAAAGAACAAAAATAGTGACCATCCAAAAGAAAAAAAAAAAAACGGGATAGGATATATGATTAGCTAATATGTCAGGCAATTAAAGAAAGTGAATAAATGGGTTCAAAATCATTAGTAATCAGAGAACTAAAAATTACAACAAAATGGTATCAGCAAAAAAACCTTGAAAGCCGAGCTGTGTCAAGATTTAGGCAGGATGTGGGTCTTATGACCAGCACATCAGGAAGAATGAAACTGCTTTCACCTGAGATGAAGGAGGGTCCTAGATAGAGCAGGTGTGTGTGAGAAAAATCTAGAGTTCCATTTTTGGCTTATTAGCTTTGAGATGCTTTTTAGATAACCAAGCAGCAGTGTCAGGTAGGTGGTTATACGAGTCTGGACTTTGGGTGAGGGATTTAGGCAGTAGATATAAACTTGACTGTTAGGAATATTTGGTGGTTATCTAAATCCATGAACCTGGATGAGACTACCAGGGGAGTCAGAGATGACCAAGCATTGGTAGGAAAGAGAATAAGGTCGAGAACCGACCCGAGCTCTTCAGCATTGGTATGAGTAACAAAAAGAGAACCCAGCAAAGGACACTGAGAAAGACTCATCGAGTGCAGAGGACAGAGGAGTGTGGCCATTTCTGAAGATGAGGAGGTGTGGCTAGCCATGTCAATGTCACTAAAGCCCAAGCACTAGGACTAAGAATTGGTCACTGGAAATAGTAACATAGAGGTGGATACCAAAAACTCAGTGGAAGGCTTCTAGGTGGCTAGAGAGTGGACACCATTGGCAGAATGCCACCAGGTGACTTTCTGATGCATTTTCAATGAATGTATTGCCTGTTCGGATGAGAAACAAGCAAGCAAACACATAAATGTCCTTTGCCCGTTAAGGCCGCTATAACAAATCATCCAAGACTGGGTGACTTACAAACAGCACAAATGTATTGATTGTGGCCCTGGAGGCTGACAGTTTGAGATCCGGTGCCAGCATGACCAGGTGAGGACCTGTTTCTGGGTTATAGACTTCTTGCATCCTCACAAGGTGGAAAGAACTTGAGATCTCTCCAGAGCCTTTTTTATAAGGTGTTACTCCCATTTATGAGGGCTCTGCCCTCATGACCTAAGCACCACCCAAAGACCTCTCTTCCTCATACCATCATTTTGGGGGGTTAGGATTTCAATATATGAATTTGATGGGGCGCCTGGGTGGCTCAGTCGGTTAAGCATCCGACTTCAGCTCAGGTCATGATCTCGCGGTCCGTGAGTTCGAGCCCCACGTCGGGCTCTGGGCTGATGGCTCAGAGCCTGGAGCCTGCTTCCGATTCTGTGTCTCCCTCTCTCTCTGCCCCTCCCCCGTTCATGCTCTGTCTCTCTCTCTGTCTCAAAAATAAATAAACGTTAAAAAAAAAAAAAAATTAAAGGATTTCAATATATGAATTTGAGAGGGACACAAACATTCAGACCATAGCATAAGTAGAATTTGATTTCTTTCCATCAAAGCATAGAATTAAATAGCAGATTAGGTCAAACTGAAGAAAGAATTAGTAAAACATAATATATACACATCAAAAAATGGCCACATTACAACACAGAAATATGGAAAATGTGAAAAAGAAGTTAGAGATATGTACACTAAGTGAAAAGGTGTATCACGCATCTAAGCAGTGTCTCAAAAAGAGAATAAAAACAATAAAGAAAGTCAGTATTTTAAAATATTGTGGCTTTGAATGTATCTAGCTAATAGATAACATGAATCTACAGACTCAGGAAGTCCAAGATATTCTAGCAGGAAAAAGAAACATCCACACCAGATATATTGTTAAAAAGTTAAAAACAAACAAACAAACACAAAGAGAGGGTTGTTAAAGCAGCCAGAAAAAGGATGGATCACCCAACAAAGAATGACAATAGGAATGACCGTAGACTTCTCAAAATCAAGAGTAGATGTCAGAAGACACTGGAATAGTATCTTTAAGGTGTTGAGATAAAATAATTGTCCTTGGAAACCATTTTAGCCAGCAGAACTGCATCGTGAACAAGACTTAAATGAAGTCATCTACAAATAAAAACTGAGGGTTTATACCAAAAATCTTGTCCTAAAGCAAGTTATCATGGATTACTTCAAATAAAGGAAAATGATTTCAGGATAGCCAATATTAGAAAAGAGGATCCAAGAGGAGGTGCAAGGAAGGTTTCGAAGGTTTTTTTCCCCTGTGAGGTCACCGTGTTCACTTCCCAAGCACATGGTCCTCAGTTTAAAATCAGACAGTGAAACAGGTTCTCGTCCTTGGCTATAGATGACTTTGCACTAGTTGACAGCTCAGCTCCTAATCTCCATGGCAAAATAGGTTGGCGTGTTTATCTGTTAACAAAATGTCAGTGGATGAAGTCATTTCAGGACTAGTGCTCGGTAAGCCTTTTCAGACTTTTCCTGTTACTACTTTTTGCTATCTTCCTATTAAAGTAACTCATTTGGTTTCTTATGGTCTCATCTACTTTTCTCTTGTCTGCACCAACCAAGGGCTTTATTTGAGGAGTCGAGGTTGTGGTCACCAAAACTAGGACTGACTCTTGGCCTCACTAAGTCTATTTTCCTCTAAAGCGAAGTCATAAGAAGGCTTTTCCTACAGAATCTGTCAACCTTTGCTCCTGGGCGCCATCCAAGACAAAAAACAACTCTCGTTTTCCCCCTCTTTGTTCTATCACTCCCAAGGCAAGTCCTCTGCCCTTGGAGAATCCAATCCCTTGCACATCAAATTTTGGCTTGAGTCAGAGGTAAGATGTTTATTTTTACAAGCTTTTATGCTGTTTAATTGGTTTGGTGTTTGGAAAGAGAGATTGTAGGGTCCAGTTTAAAGCCATTAACTTCACATGGTAAATGGATGCATAAACCAGTAACTTAGAAATACCTGAAGAGGCGATCGGTGCACTGAAACGCAGCATGGAGAGACACATAAGTGAAAAAATGATGGGGCCCCTGGGTGGCTCAGTCATTGAGCATCCAACTCTTGATATCAGCTCAGGTTGTGATCTCACAGTAGTGAGATGGAGCCCCACTTCGGGCTCTGCACTGAGATTGGGATTCTCTCTCTCTCTCTCTCTCTCTCTCTCTTTCTCTCTCTCTCTCTCTCTCTCTCTTTCTCTCTCTCTCTCTCTCTCTCAAAAATGAATAAACATTAATATTTTTTAAATGAAAAAATAAATGAAGAAATGAGAGGCACATAAGTACAGAGGATAGAATGAGAATGTACTTTCCAGAAGAGAATATTAGCTCTAGAGAAGAAAAATTCTTCAAAGAAATAATAATGGCTGTGAAGTTTCCAGAATTGAAGAAAAGAAGAGATGTTGCTAAAGAAGCATACCTAGTGCTTGTATTCTGGCACCTGTGACCCCATATGGTGAATATTGATTTTCTCCTCTCTCTCTCCACTCCAACAAGCCCCTTAAGAACAGGAAATCTGTTGGAGTGCCTGGGTGGCTCAGTCAGTCAAGTGTCCAACTTCAGCTCAGGTCATGATCTCAGTTTGTGGGTTCAAGCCCCACATCGGGCTCTACGCTGATGGTGCAGAGCCTGCTTGGGATTCTCTGTCTCTCTCCCTTCCTCTCTGCTGCTCCCCCACTCACGCTCTTTCTCTGTCTCTCTCTCAAAATAAATAAACTTAAAAAAAAAACAGGAAATCTATCATATTGACTATTGCGTCACTGGCACCTGTGAAGAGCTTTGTAGCGCTTAACAAACATGTACTGCTTATAGAGAAGAGAAAATGAAAGGTGTTTATGAACCAAATGCTCACTATGCATTTGCTGAATAAATGGGCATACCTGTGGGGCAGGGCCATTTTTCTCACCCATGTTGGGGTGACATTGGTTCATCCCACCCACAGGATGCTGTCACTGGGATTGGGGTGGGGAAGAGAGCCCTCTTCTGAAGGGAAGAGTTTGCCACAGTTTTCGAGATGTGCCCCTCAGCTTCACTTACTCTCTTTGTTTACCCAAACGTAGAATTCCAGTTGTGCATAAAATTGAGCACTGACTTTAACCTGACTCACAGGGACTAAGAACAAAGGCCAAAATCATGTACAAGATAGACAAGAGATACGTTGAAAGGTAACAACAACAACAACAACAACAACAACAAATAGCTACAAAGAATCAGGAGACGTTGAACCTCAGTGGAATGAAATCCCCAGGACTCCTTCCAGAAAAAAAAAAAAAATCCTGAAAGCAGAAGTCAACAAACTTAGATTTCCTGAAAATGTCTACTCTGTCTGCTGTTCCACCAAATATCTAGGCTGTGATGCAAGCCGATAACACTTGGCACTCACAGGGGTTTTCCACTTTCACACTCTGGGTAGAGAATCTCAGTAATTGATCCTGACAGCTCGACTCCAAGGGACGCTGGTCAGGAGCCAGGGGAAGTGTCTGTCCACACGCTCATCACGCAAGCTTTGCAGGCACTGGCTTCTCTCCCCCCCGCCCCCCCCCCCCCCACCCCGGGTTCTTGGCACCTGCAACTCCCGTTCTCACTGCAGGTTTCAGGAAAAGTCCCACCTCTGACGTGTCCTTCAGGATCACATCGCCCTCAGGGCTCGCTGGCACCAAAGTGACTCAGCTCATTTAAGTGTATCCTGGGTTTTAGTCCAAAACTGAAGATGGAGTGACGAGCCCCAGCCTTTTCTGGTGTGACGAGCACATCCCTTCATGTTTCTGGAATGATGCTGAAAGTTCCTGACTTCCAAGATGTTGCCCACAGAATGAGAGAGAAATAAAACAAAATCAAATATGAGAAAAGGCAATTTCATGACTCCAAAGGAGAGAGAGGAAAGGAAACCCCTCAAAAGAACTGAAGGGGTGCCTGGGTGGCTCAGTCGGTTGGGCGTCCGACTTTGGCTCAGGTCACGATCTCACTGCTTGTGAGTTCAAGCTCCGCGTCAGGCCTTGTGCTGACAGCTAGAGCCTGGAGCCTGCTTCAGATTCCGTGTGTACCTCTCTCTCTGTCCCTCCCCTGCATGTGCTCTGTCTCTCTCTCTCTCTCAAAAATAAACATTTAAAGAAGAAGAAGAAGAAGAAGAAGAAGAAGAAGAAGAAGAAGAAGAAGAAGAAGAAGAAGGAGAAATGAAATACGATTCCCCTTCCTCTGTCCCACCATTCTTTCTAGAAGCTAGCCTCGAATGAGGCGGCCTCATTTGTTAAAGGCTACACTGTCTCTCCATGTTTGGATGTATGGTAAGTCAAATATTACACGAGAGCCCACTGACATGAATAAAGGATAAATACACATGGACATTAAAAACTACTGGGGTTTTCCCACTTGTACTATGTTCTAGCTGTGAGAGAAATCAAGCCTGGGATGTGCCACCAGCACTAACATCTAAACCCGAGTCTATGGGACTTGGCACCTGGTTTGGAGAAGGTGCTGTGATAAGTCTCCCAGCTGTGACTCATGCTGTCCAATTCCTGATAAATTACTTGGATATTTGGCAGCAGTTAAATGAAATGTACCCTCCAAAAATATCTTAAAACACCTTTATGAAGATCTAAGAAAAGATGGTCACATACACAACAATGTGCAAAGGTGTGCGGAAAAAACTATCTTCTGAAAAATAACAGAAGTCCCATAACACCACAGCATTAAAAATAAAATGTTCACAATTATTCTTGAAAATCATCTGAGTGATTTGACGTCAAACAAATGTAAGGCTAAAAAAGTAAACCCATAAGAGCCAAGATTTTTAATTTAAGTGAAAATCTAAAGAACAGAGCAAGAAAGGGGAAAGAATTACATGGAGCATTTTGACTAAACACTCCAGAAAATCTGATTTTACAAGTTCATCCATTCTACAAATATAGCTTCTTATTAATAGTTTAACCTTAACAGCTCCCAACTGTGGGTTTTAGGGAGCACGGTTAGTGATACATTTACGATGGCTGTGAATCCCTCAAACAAGATACCGACCACTCAACATGTCAGTTACCAACTCTCTGAAGTTTCATCTAATCTTTGAAACATCACTCTCTTGACATTCGCTTATTTCAATAAGACTTTGAACTCTCTCAAAACCTCAGGCGACTCTTCTCCATGGATAGGGCCTCCTTTAAGGTATCAAATTTTCAAAACCCTGTGTGCTCCACTCATGTTCACCCCCAATGGTTCCTGATTTGAGTGAGCTTCCATTCCAGCCTTCTCCGGCCTTCGGTTGGCATGAAGGGGAGGATATCATGGGAAGATAAGTCCTAGGAAAACTAAGGGCCAAGGAAAACAAGGACTCCCATGTAAACCCTTCCACACGACTGGTCAGTGCAGAGATGTCTTTAAGTGGCATCCACGTCCTTGCAAAATCTGACCTAATGGAACATAAGTCAGGAGTGGCCAGTATGCCAGCTGCAAGAGAGACAACAGGAAAGGGTTTGTTTTTCAGATGGGGGGAAAAAAAGATGCTGGTAAGAGTCAGTTGAAATGATAAGATGCTAGTCATCAGGACCAAATTCCAGGGCAACACGGAGTCCTAATATGAAATTGAAGCTGGGTAAGAAACCAGAAGAAACCCAGTGCTGCAGAATGGGAACCCACAGTCCAGCTTGGGAGGAAGTTACAGCGTCATGAATGGCACTACCCCCGGTTCATCCCAGGCCACCAGGAATACAGCAAGACAACTGCCATGCTAGAAGGCTGATGGATCAGCCTTACACGAGCCTCCTAAGCCAGCCTGGCAGAAGAAGTCCGAAGCAGACTGTAGGCTTCAGGGAGAAGACGTGAGTATCTCACCTGGAGTGGGCTAGGGCAGGGGATGACACAGAGTTCCCTTCCCCTCATCGAGTCTGTGAGATAAATAACATAGATGAACATCAGGCTTCTCATGTCCTAGGTGCAATTCATGACTGACGCCCGGATGCATCGCCAGCAAACTGCATGCTATGCCTCCTTTCAAATGTACTATTTAAGTCAGTATCTGATGTTTTTAAGAACTTAAAGGAATCTACCCTCTACATTTTAAATACACTAATTTATTGCAAGACATGAGGTATTTTTCACATTTTAACATCTCTTAAGTCAGGATTCATCTTTTTTTAATGTTTATTTATTCTGAGAAAGAGAGAGAGAGAGCGCAATCAGGGAGGGGCAGAGAGAGGGAGTCAGAGAATCCCAAGCACTGTCAGCGCAAAGCCACATGGGGGACTCGAACTCAGGAACCGTGAAATCGTGACATGAGCCAAAAATCAAGAGTCGGACACTCAACTGACTAAGCCACCCGGGAGCCCCTAAATCAGCATTCATCTAATAATCAACGGTGTCTCACAGCCACCGTTGGCCACCTGGTCATCATGACAGAGTTGCCATTGCCTGCATGCACGTGAACTTGGTTGTTACTCCTGGACCTTGTTTGGACAACTGTAAACCCAAAACATTTCAGTCAATATAGCATTTAAAGACCACTTGAAGAAGCAACATAATTTCTGGTTGCCATTTTCTTGTAAGATCAAAAAAGTGCTTGCTCCAAAACATGCAGAAATGGTATAAGAACACAGAGGAAGACCAAAGAGACACTGCAAAGAACATTTTTAAAGAAAGCTCTTGATGGCACAGAGGACAGCAGAGAATAGAAAACCATGGACACTGATGACAGACCTGAAAAATGATTCAGAAAAATCAGGCTCTCAGTGCGAATAGGCTTTGGGAACACGTTGAACAATTTATTTTGCTTTTATTTTCCTTTCTAATTGGATGCACAAAAGTGATGTATAATTTTATAATTTTTAAAGGCCCGAATAAGTCTAAAAGAATTCTTCTGGTAAGTTTTAAGTGTAAATTCTAAGTGATTAAAAAAAAACGGTAGTATAACTACTTAATTCAAAGAAAATTTTCTCTATTACCACTATACAGTGGCTTACAGTCAAGAATTCAATGAAATACAGCAGTATTTCCTATTTCTTATTTCTCCAGGCTTTATCTTTTTCCTTGATCCTTTCAACAACTTCTTCTTACAACTACCGCTCCATCCACTGTGTTCCAACCAAACCGACCTTCCGAAAGTAACTCACACGAAGCCGAGAATGTTCGTGCTCACTGACACCACTGGTTCTTCCACTTCTCCCAGGGCACACAGCCAGATTACAAATCCCAGCACTCCCGAGTAAGTGAGACCACAGGTACGAGCTCTGACCAAGGGAACATTGGTGGGAGTGATTATGCCCCCCTCCAGACCTGGTCTCTGAAGCCACTCACACAATTCTGTCTGCACCCACTTTCTGCACCCTGGGCGGAGATGGTCCCATGGCAACCTTGGGAGCCATCGTTAAAACCCGCAGAGCCCTCCCTCAGCCTGGATTCCTGACCGACTAAGTAGAACAGTACTTCCATAGCCACTGATGACTGCTGGACTCTTCTGGAAATGAAAGACCAGCTGTTATTATATTAAACCACTGAAATATGGTGGATGCTGTTACGACGTTTTCTTATCCTGGCAAGCACATTCACATCTCAGGCATGTAGACCTGTTGTTTTTTCTTCTCCAAGATGTTCATTGGCTCAATCCCTCACTTCATTTAAGTCTACACGCAAATGTCACATCTTCAAAGATGCCATTCCTGACCTTCCTATCTGTTTAATCTATGCTGTTTTATTTTTCTTCATAACGCTAATCGCTCTATGATACTATAGTATAGGTTTACTTGTTTAACCTATATTATAGGCTTACTTATTTATTAATATTCTACAAGAATATGAAACTCTGTTTTGCTCAGTGGTGTGCCCCCATCCCACCCCCATGCCTAGAAAAATGCCCAGTACAAAGTAGGGTCTCTATAAATATTTGTTGAATTAATTAATGACTTAATTAACTATAGAAGGGAAGTAAAACAGTTTAAATTATTATGCCCGTTCTAGACAAAGAAACTGAGTCACAAACAGAATGAGTGGCATCCTAGGGTCCGAAGCACTGGCAAAAAAATGAGATTAGGGAACTGCTTGGTGAAGTTCAAGTTAGAGAATCAAGTCCAGGCGAAACATAGAGATTACAAATGAGTAACTAAGCATTGTTCAATGACCTTCAAAACTCAAGATGCAAAAATAATTGACCCATATCTCCTATCTCTTCATTCATCCCAGTCAGTTATACTCTCCTGGTATAAGGAAACTCTTCCAGGGCCCCCTCAGCTTGCATTCCAGCAACACATGGACCTCCAGTATTTTCAGCTAGACGAACAGCCCCTCCAGGTTTATTACACCTGCACGGAGTCTTTCGATCTCCTCCACTCTACCCTAAATGCACCCAATCCTCATAACTCCGAGAAAACATCTTGCAGAACTCAACTAATAAATAATCTTCCAACAAGTGGACCAAAATCTTAACCCTCACAGAATCCCTAAAGGCTGGGTTTAAAATTTAACATCTCTTTTCTTATGCACAGAGAATAGTGGAGTATCGCCCTCACATACCATATCACTGCATTTTTCTTGTAACTTTCATGCTCTAAGTACCAACGCTGGACTCGGGTTTGGGAAAAGTCCTGAAGTTGATAAACAATCATTTTTGTGCCCTTTTTTAACCCCTTCTTCCCTGGTTGAAAAATCCAGAAATTAGAACTGTGCCTCCCTGTGGCCTGCATTCCCAGATAGTATCACATGTGCTAGACCAACGTTCCCCAAAATCTGTTCCCCAGAACACTACTTGTGTGCGGCTGTCCATTATAAATAGTTTTACGCTCAGATAAGTTGGGGAAATCCTGTGTCTCATGCACCAACCTCATAGACTCACGTTGCATAAAAGTATATTAAAGGAGAAGCACTCAGGTGTTCAATTTTGTTTAAGCCAGAATTTTCCTGAAATTCTTCGAATAAAGAATCACTTTGTTTTCTCACTGTCTGCTAACTTCCCACTGAATTAGTGTTCCTTGAAAGGCATTCTGAAAAAATGTTGCCCCTGGTCTTTATAATCCTGTTTCACACATATCCTCCTGACCACCACTGCCGCCAAAGCCAAACAATGTTGAAAAAAAAAAATCAATTTACAATTTTAAGTGATTTACGCTTCTCATCAAACATCTGCACTTGGGTCTCTGGGGCTGCTGCAGTTCTGGCTCAGTCTGGTCCTGGAACTGTCCTTGAAGGCTCTGTCTCCTCCTGCCCTTCCCCTTGGCATCTGTTCAGTTCCTTTGGCCAGATCCAGCCGTCCTCGCTCAGGAGTCATGTAATGACTCTGACCCGAAGAGACCCGGCTTTCTGAATTCTTTCATTCTTTTCTCCATGCTTCAACCTTTTTCCCAGGCATTCTTCTCCAGGTTCCAAATGTTCCCTGCCATTTAAATAGTGCTTCGGGAACTAGGATTAATTTGATGATGGGAAGAGTTAAGGGAGATGAGAGGCCAGGAAGGCAAGCACTTGTGGCAGTCCAGTCAACCTCAATTACTTCTGTAAGTGAAGGAGAAAGATGATTTGGAGAATCCAAAGCACTCTCCATCTGGAACCTCCAGAACTACATTGGGTAAAATGGCAGACCACTCGCCCCCGCCCTGCCCCCGCTTGTGGCCATTCCAGTCTAAGGGCCATCATGGAATCTCACTGATCTTCAGAGCTTCACCACTCAACCATTTGGGCCGAATGATCTCATAAGAGGAAAGAGAAAAAGTAATAGATAACTTCTCCTTGGCATTGGGGCAAATGTCAACTGACCGATCCCCATACGAAGTTTCTGGGGGCTTCTAGATACACAAAAAGACTCTGTGGAATCACAACATAGAAAGAGGAGGAGTCTGGTGCACTGAGTGAGCTCTACCTTCTGACTAAGTGCCAGGCGCTCGCCCCAGACCCCATATTCTCTGGGGAATGCCAACTTGGACGACACAAACACAAGCCTCCAAGTTTTAGACCCTGGAAGTAGGCACAGCTATAAGGACGTGAGAGATAAAAGCCACAAGCCCCCAGTTTTGCTGCTGGTTCTATTTCCAATCATTCTGAGGGTGGATCAATATTCATCTTCAACCCCTTTAAGGGTTTGTAACATGGCTGCTTTCAGGATGACTGAGTCACGTTTTATGACAGCTTGGAGAATGCTGCGGTGTCTCATACTCTTCCAAGGACACCCTGAGGCTGAAGTTGACAACATAGGTCTGAAGCTAGTTAGACATGGAGGATAGTTAGGTCACAGTGCTTGGCAGCTTCAGAAAGCTTCCCACATATAGCAAATGGCACTCAAGAAGGTAACTAGGAGGTACGCAAGACACCAGTGAAGAAATAGTTTAAAATGGTAGCTAATAGGGGCACCTGGGTGGCTCAGTCGGTTGAGCGTCTGACTTCGGCTTAGGTCATGATCTCGCGGTCCGTGAGTTCGAGCCCCGCATCGGGCTCTGTGCTGACGGCTCGGAGCCTGGAGCCTGCTTCCGATTCTGTGTCTCCCTCTCTCTGCCCCTCCCCACCTCACACTGTCTCTCTCTCTTTCTCAAAAATGAATAAATGTTAAAAAAAAATTTTTTAAACACTAAAACAAATGGTAGTTAATAGTTAATACAGTAAAGTTTTTGCATGCATAATAAAAAATACAAACTAGTTCACAGAATTTGCAGATCTATGGAAACAATTAACAAATGAGAGGAAGCATGAAAAAGAACCATTACAAACCATTCATCCCTTATTTGCACCCAGCCTTCTGAAACAAAAAGGAGCAAAGGAGTAAGAGAGTTAAGAACCCTTGGAGCATAATCCCTTTCTTCGAATCTTTGTTATCATTTATACCTGACCCTCCAATAAACAAATTCCAATGTTTTAATTGACCAACAGTATTCACTCTCTCAAATAAAAATGGATAGAAATAATTGTGTTTGCTTCCATTTTTAGCTAAAGTTAACTAAAATCCAGGGCGCCTGGGTGGTTCAGTCGGTTAAGCGTCCCACTTCGGCTCAGGTCACGATCTCATGATTTGTGAGTTCGAGCCCCGCGTTGGGCTGACAGCTCAGAGCCTGGAGCCTGCTTGGGATTCTGTGTCTCCCTCTCTCTCTATCCTCCCCTGCTCATGCTCTGTCTCTCTCTCTCTCTCTCTCAAAAATAAATAAATATTTAAAAAAAGTTTTTTAAGTTAACTAAAATCCTCCGCCAATCATTTATATCCAGAGCTTGCACTAAAAATCCTTCTACTGAAAATGATTCTTGGGTATTAAAAAAATTCTAGCATGCATTCTCCCCGCTGCCAGCAAAGCTAAATAAACCAGTGAGTGGCCCATGCTTCTCAAGGTCATTTAGTGTCCTTAACACTGTTTCTGCTTCTTCAGATACTCCTTCTCCTTCTCTGCCCCTAGATTCCTTTCTCTAGAACAAAAAAGATAGAGAGGGGAGAAATCCAGGAAGAAAAGAGTTTCAAACAGGCTTGAAACGGCAATCTCACTCAATTTGAAATTAATTAAAGGGTAAGTTAAAATTTTTAGAATTTTTACTGCTTTTGAATATTATTGAGTCTTACTCAAAACACGAATGGAGATTCCGTTTGTTAGCTTTTTAAATGTCATTGGATATGACCTTTGGACTCACACAAAAACACTACAATAATCTATTCGAGAAGTAGCTCGCAACTCAAGTTTTCTCCTGAATAGCATTATGCATGCGTTTGCCTCCTCCCCAGAGCAAACACATATATTGATATTGATCTGTTGTCAAAAGGTGATTCCTGTACAAAATTAGTCTGCAAATCATCTTGCACCTAACTAGATGTCTTTGAGTCCAAACATGAGCATGATTCATCTTTTGAAAACAGAATCTAACTGGCAAAAACGTTGTATTGCTTTAATTTTGCCTTTGGATTCGGAAGAAGAAAAAAAAAAAAGCAACTCAGCTCTTGCAGAATGAACTACTTCGTCTTCAACACGGAGTCTGACTTGACCAGGAGGCCACATAAACAGACTGCTTGCTTTAAGAACAGCTGGTCGACTCTCTGATTACAGTCAGCAGATTTTCTAGCTGCGTCAGAGCCTGCTTGAGATCGCAACCAGGGAAGCAAAGATATTTCCTAGGCAGGTGGGACTTCTAAACTCAGCCGACACCTCTGGTAACTCAGAAGTTCAAGTCCCTAGGTGGCCAAAACTCATCATGTAGCCCAGATCGGCCTCTTCTCCTGATTTGAGATTCAGCCACCTGAGAAAATGTAATTAGTTGCCATCGCCAGCGGTATCTTCATCGTCACTGTCATGATCATCACCCAAAAGAATTAATGAAGCTCCCACCTGCATAGGATATAGAACCCAGTGCACGGCACACATGAGGGAAGCAAGCTCTCCTCCCCAGTCTCCCACCGTGTTTCTTTTTGAATCTCATTTGCCACCCTTTTCTGGAATGAATGGTGCAGGTGTGGGCAGGTGTGTACTTCCTCAGCTTGCGAGCCTCTGCACTGGAGACTTACTCATTCTTTTCTGCTTGCCCCACCACCCTGCACAGGGACACATAATCCCAAAGAGGATTCTAGAAGAATTCAGGGGGAACCCAACCAAAATTCAAAATTCATCATCCAAACGTGAAGCCTCAAAATGATCATTTATCAGAAGATACTTTGAGACATTTTGATAACTACACATTTATAAAAATGACGCAGATTAAACATATAAGCAAATCTCTGTTATCTTTGTTAATGAGGGGGAAAAAAGAGCAAAGCAGTCAATCCAAAGCAGAACTTAATCAAGACACTGTGAATATTTGCCTTCGCAATATTATGTGACTTTTTTTTATTAAATGTTTATTTTTCAGAGAGAGAGAGAGTGCAGGTGCATGCAAGCAGGGAAGGGGCAGAGAGAGAAGGGAGCAGAGGATCTGAGGCAGGCTCGGTGCTGACAGTAGAAAACCTGATGCGGGGCTCAAACTCATGAACCGTAAGATCATGACCTGAGCCTAAGTCTGACACTAACTGACTGAGCCACCCATGCACCCTGCTATGTGATTTTTATGCAGTGATTTGATATGTGCTCGGGTCCACTAAAACTAGTTTGCATTCCCTAAGTGCTCTGAGCAAAGCCATACGGAGTATAATTCATCATGTTCGGGGTGGCAAGGGAGAGTCAATGAGAAATGAATTAAACAGGGCCAATGTCCGATAGTATGACAAATTGTGTGTGTGTGTGTGTGTGTGTGTGTGTGTGTGTGTGAGTGAGGCGAGATGAGTATGAGGGTATATGAACGTAGGCAGGTATATGTTTATCCAGACCTCACTGTATTTACCTTAGGTACAAAGCTGTGGCACAAGTGTGTTCCATAATCATCTTTTAAAAGTAACCCTTTTAGGGGCGCCCCTGGGTGGCTCAGTCAGTTGAGCCTCCGACTTCGCTCAGGTCATGATCTCGCGGTCCATGAGTTTGAGCCCCGCGTCGGGCTCTGTGCTGACCGCTCAGAGCCTGGAGCCGGCTTCGGATTCTATGTCTCCGTCTCTCTCTCTCTCTCTCTCTCTGCCCCTCCCCCTCTCATGCTCTGTCTCAGAAATAAACAAACATTTTAAATAAATAAATAAATAAATAAATAAATAAATAAATAATAAAAGTAACCTTTTCACATGGAACTTATTTAGTTCATTTTATTTATTGATACTTATATATCGGGGCACCTGGGGGGCTCAGCCAGTTAAGTGTCCAACTATTGATTCCAGCTCAGGTCATGATCTCACAGTCGGTGGGTTTGAGCCCCACATCGGGCTCTGCATTGGCAGTGGACTCTGCTTGGATTCTCTCTCTTTCCCTCTGCCCTGCCCCCCCTTCTCTCTCCATCTCTCAAAATAAATAAATAACCTTAAAAAAAAAAAAAAAGAAAAGAAATACTTATATATCACTTCCTACGTGTCAAGTTTTGTTCTAAGTCAGGGGCCAGCAAACTATGGCCAAATCCAAGCCGCTGCCTGTTTTCATAAACGAAGCTTTATTAGAACGCAATCACGTGTTGTGAGATAACGGAAAATACGTATATTGGTCTCTACCCCCAGTTCCTGGCCCAGAGTTCCTAAAACACCTTGTAATTTCCTAAGTGATAAGAACACTAAGAGCATCTCCTTTTCTGATATTTGACCTTTGACCCTGTCCCTGACACAGGCTCCCCAAACCCTTATAAATTCCTAAGTGATAAGAGCACCGGAAGTATCTTTTGTTCTAACGTGGTGGCTCCTGGATCAGAGCGGGTCACCAGAAAGACAAGGCCATGAGTAGAAGCATGGAATTTTCGGCCCCTCTCCTCCCACCATGTCCCACTTCTCTGGAGAGGGGAGAAAGGCTGGAAATGGAGTCAATGACGGATCATGCCCAGGTGAGCAAGCCTCCATTAAAATCCCTGTTGCATGGATTTTAGAAGCTTCCAAGCTGGTGAACAGGTGGAGGTGTGGGGAGAGTGGTGTGCCGGAAAGGGTGCAGAGGCCCTGCACCCCATCCCACATACCCTGCCCTACGCATCTCATCCACCTGAATGTTCACCTGTGTTCTTTTTTTGTTTTAAGTTTGAGAGAGAGAGAGAGAGTGGGAGAGGGGCAGAGGGAGAGGAAAAGAGAGAATCCCAAGCAGGCCAGGAGCCCGACGCGGGGCTCGAACTCACAGCCCGTGAGATCATGACCGGACCTGAAGTCGGACGCTTCACCGACTGAGCCACCCAGGCGCCCCTCACCTGTGTTCTTTATATTTTTTATAATAGACTGGTAAACACGGAGTTAACATTTTCCTGAGTTCTATGACCCCTCTAGCAAATTGATCAAAGCTGAGGAGGGGGTGTCAGAAACACGGGGCACAACCAGAACTTGCCAGGGGCCCCTGAAGTGAAGGGGGCCAGCCCTGTGGGACTGAGTTCCTGCTCTGTGGGATATGACGCTACTCCAAGCAGACAGTGCCAGAACGGAGTTAATTGTAGGACACCCAGCTGCTGTCACTGAGAAGCGCTTCGTGTAGGGGGAAAACCCACACATTTGGTGACCACAAGTATCAGAAGTGAAGTGTTGTGTGTGAGTAGTAAAGGAGACACATACGAAGTGGAAAACCGAAGTTTCCAGATACACACACATTTATTTACATAATGTTTATGGCTGCTTTTCATACTAAAATAGTTGTGACAGAAACCATATGGCCCACAAAGTCTGACAATATTTTACGATCTGGCACTTTACCGAAAAAGTTGGCCAACATCTGTCCTAAACACTTTACAATTACTAACTCACTTAATGTTTACAACAACACTATAAAATAGATACTATTATTGGAAGAAATCATCCAGTCACACCCAGCAAATTAAAAACCTTCCATTGAGGGCTTCACTGGCCTTATAAAGGCATGGAATTAGAATAGAGTTGAAGATTCCACAACACCCATGATTTCTGTATCCAAACCACTCTGTGTGGATAACGAACTCAGAAAAGAAATAGAAGGAAAGAAAAACAAAACCATATCAGAAAGGGAGACCAAATTACATGATACTTAAGAGAAGATAGTTTTGAATGAATACTTTATAAAAAGCCCTGAAGAAAAGACTGAAAGCAACTGTAGGATGAAAATGGGATATGGGGTGCCTGGGTGGCTCAGTCGGTTGAACGTCTGACTTCAGCTCAGGTCATGATCTCACAGCTCTGTGAGTTCGAGCCCTGCATCGGGCTCTGTGCTGACAGCTTGGAGCCTGGAGTCTGCTTCGGATTCTGTGTCTCCCTCTCTCTCTGCCCCAACCCACTCGCATTCTGTCTCTGTCTCTCTCAAAAATAAATAAGCATTAAAAAAAAATTTTTTAATAAAATGGGATATGGAAGAAGTATAAATAGGCAAGAGAACATCACTGAAAAGGAGGTTGAACATTTATTTTATTGATTTTCAGGAAAAGAAATTTACGAAGGAAAGAAAACTAATGTTTGACATAATAAGCCAACAACTCTTTCCATACATTAAAAAAAAAAAAAAAGACCAGAGTCTACACATTGAAAGGGCCCACCAGATACAAGGAAAATTGATCCAGAATTGTCAATTGTGAGACACATATTCATAAAACATTCTACCGGAAGGAGCCTCCTGCCAAAAAAAGGAAATAACTTTCGAGGCAAAAAAAAAAAAAAAAATTTAGATTGGCTTCAAACTTCAGGAAAACAATTTACAAAACAAGACAACAGAAGGACACTATTTTTAGGAAACTTCAAATAAATGTAAACCAAACATTATATCCAAACCCCAGCGCCTTTTTCAAGGCCACAGGAAAAGGGTTTCAATGTGCCAGAACCAAGGGACTACTCCACACACGTGCCTGCTCTAAGGAATGTCGTAGAAGATGAGCTTCAACCGGGACACCTGGGTGGCTCAGTCAGTTAAGCAGCAGACCTCAGTGCAGGTCATGATCCCACGGTTCGTGAGTGCAAGCTCCCCGTCAGGCTCTGTGCCGCCTCTCTACCCCTCCCTTGCTTGTGCTCTGTCTCTCTCTCAAAATAAGTAAACATTAAATTAAAAAAAAATTTTTTTTTTAATTTCTGACCACCCCTTTATTCTGAGTCTTTTTCAATTATTGCTTGTTAAGTGTATCTCTTGTATATAGTATAGAGTTAGGGTTTGTTTTCTATGCCAATTTAAAAATTGTTTTTCCATTAGTAGGTAATTTAAGCCCATTCACATTTATTGATATGACAATAATGTTTGGTCACAATTCTGCCTTGATGTATTTGCTGTGATTATCATGTGTACTATTCTACATTTACTGTGTCTATTTGTGCTTTTAGTATTTATTTTTAACTTTATTTACTTTGAGAGAGAGAGAGAAAGAAAGAGGGAGAGAGAGAGAGAGAATCCCCAGCAAGCTCCACACTGTCAGTATAGAGCCCGACGTAGGGCTTGATCCTATGAACCGTGAGATCATGACCTGACCCTAACCCAAGAGTCGGACAGTTAACTGACTGAACCATGCAGGTGCCCCTGTGTGTCTCTATTTGTTTACCCTCTATGATTTTTTTAAAAAAATTTATTTTGGTTTTAGCAAAGTTTTCATTTTTATTCTAGTGGTTTTATATGAATACATTTTATAGTGTCCTTAAATTCCTTTTATTTTTATTTAATTTTCAATATGTGTCAGTTTTAAGGGGCAAAATTTGACCCCTACCTATTGCCTGCACAACAGTTAATGATCTTATTCACCTTTCTCCCTTCTCCTACTTTTTATTTGCCTTCCTTCGACACGGTCAGAACATCTAGGATTTACACGTTGTGACTGAGCCCATGACTCATTCTTGTTTTATTCCCACCTCTACAGTTGAATATGCAGAATGCCCACGGCCAGTCCTTTTGAACAGTCTGCCCAGTCAGTTCTGGATTAGTTGAAGCTCATCTTCTTTTTACATTTATTTCTTTTTTGAGAGACAGAGAGAGACAGAGCACAAGTTGGGGAGGGGCAGAGAGAGGGAGACACAGAATCTGAAGCACGGTACAGGCTCTGAGCTGTCAGCCCAGAGCCTGATGCGGGGCTCAAACTCACCGGCCATGAGATCATGACCTGAGCTGAAGTCAGACGCTCAACTGACTAAGCCACACAGGTGCCCCAAGGGGTGGCCAGAAATTTTACCAGGCAAAAGAGAGCAGAGGTCACAATTCTGGTAGCAGACAAGGTAGGCTTCAAGACAAAATGGATTCAATGAGACAAAGAATGCTTTTTTTCTAACACTATAAAAAAATTTTTTTTGAGAGAGAGAAAAACAGAGTGCCAGCAGGGGAGGGGCAGAGGGAGAGAGAGAGAGAATCTTAAGCAGGCTCCCCACTCAGCACAGAGCTCAACTAAAGGCTCAATCCCACAAACTGTGAGATCATGACCTGAGCCAAAATCAAGAGTCAGATGTTTCACGAACGTAACCACCCAAGCGCCCCTCAAAATGTTTTATAATCTCTTATATAATGTTAATGTTTAATCATGTTAAAATGGTATTTATAATGTCAAAAACCACATTCAACAATGAAAATTTAAAAGTTTGAATATCTGGGCACCCAGTAACCTAGAAAGCACTGACATAAAATAAACATTATACAACTCATTTCTGCAAGGAGAAATAAGCAGAAACACTCTACAAGCCAAATAGATCAAAATGGTAAGGTTATAAAATATGTGAACAGCATAAGGTGGACCTCACAGACATATACTGGACACTTTATTTGGGCAACAAAGAATATATCTCATCTCATATGCACATGAAATAAAAGTTGATCATCTACTTCAGCTCAAGTAAAAATCAGTAGGGCCCACACAGCAGAAATATTCCAACAGCACTCTCTGGTCACAATGCAAAAAAAGGTAGACAGTAAAATTCATGCCCACAAAAAAAAGGCCTTGCAATCTGAAAATTAAAAGATCCTCTAGTAAACAATTCTTGGCCAACGAGAAAAATATGAACAGCAATTACAAAATTTCTGGAAAATGGGCACTTGCACAGCTTAGTCAGTGGAGTGTCTCCTCTTGATTTCGGCTCAGGTCAGGATCCCAGAGTCGTGGAACAGAGGGCAAAGTCAGGCTCCGTGCTGGGTGTGCTTAATATTCTCTCTCTCCCTCTTCCCCTCCCCCCCCCTCAAAAAATGAAAAAGAATCTCTGAGAAGTGAGGATTATGAAAACATTAGATATCAGAGTAGGGATCCATTTAAAGGAGGGATCAGAGGAAATACAAAGCTCTAAATATCTCTATCCATAAAAAATAAAAGCATAACAATCAGTTAAAACTAGAAAAAGAAAGAATAATTAAGGAAGTGATTTAAAAGCAAAGATTAATGCATTAAATAGTTAATAATGAGATATTACAAACAACTTCACACCAAAAAGATAAGAATTTAGATAAACTCCTTTAAAAGTCCAACTCATAAGAACTTACACAAGGGGAAAAAAAAGAAATTTAGTCACACATCAACTTTTTTTTAAGTTTATTTCTTTTGCGAGAGAGTGTATATATGTATACACATGAGAAGGGAAGGTGGGGAGAGAAAATGCCAAGCAGGCTCTGTCCACACTGTCCGCACAGAGCCAGACGCAAGCTCAGTCTCACAAACCATGAGATCATAACCCGATCAAGAGTCAGAGGCTGGGGGCGCCTGGGTGGCTCAGTCGGTTGGGCGGCCGACTTCGGCTCAGGTCATGATCTCGCGGTCCGTGAGTTCGAGCCCCGCGTCGGGCTCTGTGCTGACAGCTCAGAGCCTGGAGCCTGTTTCGGATTCTGTGTCTCCCTCTCTCTGACCCCCCCTGTTCATGCTCTCTCTCTGTCTCAGAAATAAACGTTTAAAAAAAAAAAAAAAAAAAGAGTCAGAGGCTGAACCCACTGAGCCACCCAGGCACCCCACACCTCAACTTTTAAAATGAATCCATAGTTTAAAATCCTCCCTCAAAAAAACCTAGGCCCAGAAGTCTTCACTAATGAATCCATCCAAACATTCAAAAAGAAAGAACAGAAATCTTATTAAAAACACTTCAGAGAAATATTTCAGAGAAAAACATGAAAGGACACTCTCTACTCATGAGGCCAGCATAGTGGTAATAACAAAACATAACAAGGATATTTTGAAAGAGAGAAACTAAAGATATATCTTCCGTTGTGCTATTGCAAAACAGATTCACATATAATGTCCCCCAAATGGGCTTATACAGTAATGTTCCCTTGCCGCAAGAGTTCTTTTTCTGGGGAAGGTTTCTCTTAGTTCCCACAACAAGGCAAGATTCAAACATTTTGAGAGCTAGTGATTTAGGTCTCTCACTTGCCAACCATAATTAAATGAATGGAAGCCCCTTGGATGCTGTATTTCGAAGGACACCGAGGGTCTCTCTCTGGCAAAAAAAAAAAAAAAAAAAAAAAGGCACCATGATTA
The DNA here is from genome assembly GCF_018350215.1 of Panthera leo. Classification (NCBI taxonomy): domain Eukaryota; kingdom Metazoa; phylum Chordata; class Mammalia; order Carnivora; family Felidae; genus Panthera; species Panthera leo. Next base: position 59,053,801 of record NC_056696.1, read on the forward strand.
ATAAGCGTATCGCTATGCTTAGTTGCAAGTAAAAGAAAACTTGCGCCAACTAGCTTCATCAATATGGAAAATTTATTGTTTCGTCCGAACAGGCAGTGCTAGCTCCAGGTGAAACTGATCCAGCAACAACCGCACCACGTCGCCAGTCTTTTTCCGTTTAAATTCTGCCTTCCACTAGGGCCAGCTTCACCCCGATCGGGGCTCCCCTTGTGACCCCAAGATGGCTGCCGGAAGTCCTGGGACGACATGCTTCCAGCAGGTTAAAACCGTATCCTCCTTATCCCCGCGTCTCTTTCTGTAGTCCCCAGATCCACTAGCTTGAACCAGCATAGCTCACATACCCACTGTGCACCAGTGGGATACAATAAAGAATGCTTTAACCTAGGTCACATACTACACGCCTGGGTTAGCTCTCCCAGAACCACAGGTAGGGCTGATAAGACGGAGACGTTTGGAGTGGATACTAAAGGGGCAACAACCTGTGTCTGCTCAGCTCAGCAAGGACGCCATACGCATAGCACAGGCAGTGGCGACAGCATAGCAGGCATTTGTCTTCCCTGCTCTGAATGCTTCACCTCAGACCCCAGTGTGAGGGAAAGGAGGCGAGCAAGGGCTGAGGAGAAACCGCTGCCTCCAGGGGGAATGGGGCAAAGGGGGGACATTTTGTTGGAAAGTCTGACAGCTGGTCCGTCTCCGACCTACCACGGGTAACCGGAACTAAATCACCGTGCGCCAAGGATTTCTCTCCCCTGTGACCGGAACCTGCTGAGTCCCGCTCCACCTCCAAAAGCAGGAGATAGCAGCCATTTTGTCTGAAACAACAAAGAGCAAATGCCTTGCAGACCGGAAGCAGCCTAGCCCGCACGGGAAGAGCTGCAGTGTCTGGGTGCCCAACAGGAGGCGCCGTGGAGCACGCTAACATTGCTCTCCAGGGGACAGCATGGGAGGAAGACACAGGGGTTGAAAACAGGGACTGAGAAAGATACAAAGAGACGCAGAAGGGGCATGCAAGCAAGGCGGAGCCAAGGCGTGATGGGTTCTTTACACGGAAGGATACCTCCAGGGGCAAGGAAGCGATGGAGCCCTTCATGAGACCACAAGACAGACATCACTTTCATTGCTTATTCTCCCCGGTTCGTGACCCCTGGAAGGACTCCATAGAAACCACGGAGACCTACAGGGCAGAGATTTCGGTATTTAGCACATTCTTTTCTTCCCCTAACTCTAAGGCAGAGCCGTTCTCCCAGGACAAATTGCAAACGGGGAACCCCCCTGCGTACCCAGGAAACGCATCCAAACAGATGGGGACATTGCTGAGCATTCTGTCTTGTGCCCCGTCATCCAGGGAGGAAATGCTGGTCTGTGACGAAGACTCAATAATGTTCTGCAGGCTCTCTTCCAATTGCCCTCCCTTCCTACCCCTCCCCTACCTTCTCTCCATCTACTCTTCACCCTCTCCACCCTGCCTTGTGTCCGGGGAGGCTGACTTAATACAGATGGCATCAATAGGCTTTCTGGGGGCGCTTGGGTGGCTCAGTCGGTTAAGTGTTGACTTTGGCTCCAATCATGATCTCGTGGTTCAGTGGTTCGTGCGTTCAAGCCCCACTCAGGCTCTGTGCTGACAGCTCAGAGCCTGGAGCCTGCTTCCAATTCTGTGCCCGCCCCCTCTGCCCTTCCCCCACTCACGCTCTCTCTGTCTCTCTCAAAAATAAAAATAAACATTTAAAAAAGTAGGCTTTCTGGCTTCTGGTTGAGTCTGGTCAATGGGAACTTTTGCATGGAATGGGAGGGAGGTGGGGACAGACAGGGTCAGTGTGCCCCTGGCCTCCTTCCCTGCCGAGTCCTGACTGATTCTTAAGAAGGAAGTCCCATGTTCAGATCACACAGCCTGTTCCACACAATTCTCTCTCTGGGTTCCAGGAACCCCTCCTCTCCTCATCTCCACAGGTCTCTGCCCACCACCCCCCCCCCCCCCCGCCCCCCGTGTCCTCCATCACTTCCTCTGAGGAGGTGGCTTTTCATGCCCTGCCTTCTGCTCTGAAAAGAGCTCGTTGATGCAACTTGCCTCAAATACCTGCCGTCCCCTCACATTTGCTATAGAGTTTCTGACTCTACTGGCAAAGAAAACCAACTCTCGGAAAAGAACCGTGATAGCCTGGAGGCCAGGACCATGCTGCAATCAAAGTGCAAGGTCATGACAGTAAGGACATGTCCCTAATCGTCACTCCAGGATATTCCAAATTGGAAAATAAAAAGAAACACTGGTGTCCATCTTTGTTGGACATAGGAAACCGCGACTGAATGTCATCTTATTTCAGTGCAGTATCTGCACAATAAAGGTTCGCGTTTCAGAGCATTTTTTCAAACATATTAGGGAAATAACCTTCCTCCCCAACGAGCATTTGAAATCATTAATAAAATCGTGTTTATTTTCTTGTTTATTTTTTTCCTTTGTTTTTTATGTTTTAAGTCATTAAAAAAAAATTATCCCCAGCGTGGCTATACTATTAAGGATCAACTCCTCTGCAGGAGTGTCCAAGAGGAAAGAAAATGCTTGCCACCGTCCTGTGGTCAGTTTGGCTTTGACCCGAGGTCCAAGAGGGTTCAGATGACATGGTCCAACTCTATCTGCACTCCTTTCTCATTGAAATCCTGATTTCTACGCCCTCCTGAATGTGCCCACCTCAACTCTCTAAACCAGCATCTCCAACAGGAAACAAGAGGAAAATGTGTAAAGCAAATGACTGGCAGCTGCTCGGTCCAATCTAGATTGACCACACACTTCGCATAAAGTGGGAAATTGCTCAGTGTTGGAGTCAGAAGGCCTGGGTTCAAAGTACTGAAAAGTACTGTATCACTTAAATTCTCAGATATTCATATTAGTCATCTGTAAAGGGAGTATAATAACATGTTTTCATCTGCCTGGTGTCATCGTGAAATCAGGTAATTGACATGCAAGCATATAAAGATCGAATACGCCAGGGGCGCCTGGGTGACCCAGTCGGTTAAGCATCCGACTTCAGCTCAGGTCATGATCTCGCAGCTGGTGGGCTTGAGCCCTGCCTGGGTTCTCTGCTGTCACTGCAGAGCTCACTTGGGATCCTCTGTCCCCTCTCCCTGGGTCCCTCCCCAGCTCGAGCTCTCTCTCTCAAAAATAAACATTTAAAAACATTCAAGATCTAATATGCCAGGCAAATTTGTTTTTCAAATAATCTCTGATGATGACTACCAGAGGAGAGGCGGGTGGGGGAATGGGGGAAGTGGGTGAAGGGGATTAAGAGTGCACTTATCACGATGAGCACTGAGGAACGTATAGAAATGACACTGGCAATGCTGTATGTTCAGTATACGGGAGTTAAAATTTTTAAAAAAGAAATATGCAGACTTCCAATCAAAGTACACAATTCTATAAAAGCTATCAAACAAGACACAAGTAGGGGTGACTGGGGGGCTCAATCGGTTAAGCATCAGACTCTTGATTTCAGCTCGGGTCATGATCCCAGGGTCGTGAAATCAAACCCCGCGTCAGGCTCTTCACGGACAGCTTGGAGCCTGCTTGGGATTCTCTCTCTCTCTCTCTCTCTCTCTCTCTCTCTCTGCCCCTCCCCTGCTTGCACTCGCTCTCTCTAACTCTCAAAATAAATAAATAAATATTTGAAAATATTTAAAACAACACAGCACAAGTAAATGAAAACACATGCTGTCGGTAGATAATAAAACTCAGTATCATAAAAAAAAATAATAATAATCCCTGGAAAAAAATAGTGGAAACTAAGCAATTTTATCCAAAGATTATTCATCCAAATATTAATTAAGGGCTTGGCAGTGATTCAGAAGATGTATACAGCATAGAGTCGACCTCTAGAGTTTGCAACATAACTAGGGAGTAAGCTGAACGCACCTGTAAAATTTTTAGGGGTGCCTGGGTGGCTCAGTCAGTTAAGCATCCGACTTCGGCTCAGGTCATGATCTCAAGGTCCTTGAGTTCGAGCCCCGAGTCGGGCTCTGTGCTGACAGCCCAGAGCCTGGAGCCTGCTTCGGATCCTGTGTCTCCCTTTCTCTCTGCCTCTCCCCTGCTCATGCTCTGTCTCTGTCTCAAAAATAAATAAACGTTAGAAAAAAAATTAATATTAAGTCTTTCATGCTTAGGGTTCAGAGAAGAAAGAGTAATGCAGATTCACTGGTATTACCAGAGAAGTCTTCATAGAGGAATTTTGAGTGTAATAATAGTAGGAGTTAACATTTATTGAGTACTTCCTATGTTCCAGGCATAATTTTATGCTCTCTTTACATATTAACTTGTCGAAGCCTCCTAACAACCACATGCGACAATGAGTACAATTTTTCCCACTTACAGGGGAGAAAACTAAGATTCACAGAGTTTAAGCAACTTGCTCAGGGTACACAGGTAAGGGAGAGGAAGAGCTAACATTCAAACCTGGACAGCCTGACCCAGAACCCCTGCTTAGAACATCTCTATCCTACGGCACCCACATGAGGACACCTGCTAACACCAGTGCTCACCCGCCCTGCGTGCACCACGGAGGAATTTGCCATATGGCCACTTCTGTTTCGGCTCCTTCTTTAAAAAAAAAAAATGTTTATTTATTTTTGAGAGAGCATGAGCGGGGGTGAGGGGCAGAGAGACAGGTGGCCAGGGGATCCGAAGCAGGCTCTGCTGTGACAACAGAGAGCCCATCGTGAGGCTCAAGCCCACGAACCCCAAGATCATGATCTGAGCTGAAGTCCGGTGGTCAACCAACTGAGCCACCCAGGCGCCCCTCGGCTCCTTCTTCTTCAGAAACTAAGTTCGAATGAGAAGATCTCCTACTCCAGGTCCTCCGCTGACTTGCTGTGGTATCTTGGGAAATCCGATAGGTCCATAGCTCCCTTATGGATAAGGGTGAAAGAATGACACTTTCGCAAATACGCCCCAGCGCCTTGCAGGCTATTCAAATTTGTTTTTGATGTGAGAATCAAAGGGAAAGCTCCTTGAAAAATATGAAATACCTACATGGTGAAACTAACTACCATCGTCCTTTTTTTATCTATTATTTTTACTCTTCTTCTACCCAAACCCATGGCCAGGAGGTACCTATGGAACCACAATCTGGCAAGAGAAAGGGGAAGAGGGCAGAGGCATGTGGCTGGTGTCTGGACCAGCATGGCCTGCCAACCTCTGCCGGGTGAGCCCCAGTGACCACGTGTCCTGCACTAGTCACTCTGGGAACCGATCTTGTTTCTGGTTGTGTTATTTTACACAGCACTACTCAATGTCTCCTTTTTAAGCTTCTCGGAATATACATTTCTGTGATATGTCCAAGCAGGACACGGGGCTCTTAAATAAAGGAAGAAACGGGAATACGGACAAACAGTACCGGGATGTATTTCTTCCTTCTTTTAAATATATGCTTTTATCCTGGCAGCGGATGGAACCCCTTGAGGGGCATTGAGTAGAATTTTTAAGAGGCACTTCCACTGACTTAGTCAATACTCACCTCATGAGGAAGCCTGAACAAACTGAGATGAATGAGCCCAGAGGTCAGCGACAGAAATCAGTCAGACTCCGCGGCTGCCAAATTCACATGATGATAAAGTCACTGTGTGAGAGGAAGCTAAGACTGGCCCTTGCACCAAGTGTGGGGGCTTTTAAGTTGTGGGGTTTTTTTAATTTTTTTATTAAACATATTTATTTTGAGGGCAGGGGGGACAGAGAGAGAGAGAGAGAGAGAGAGAGAGAATTCCAAGCAGGCTCCATGCTGACAGCATGGCTTGTATTCCTGGAACCGTCAGATCATGACCTGAGCCGAAATCAAGAGTCAGATGCTTAACCGACTGAGCCACTCGGGTGCCCCCATGTCTGATGAATTAAAGGGAAATTTTACTTGTCTAAAATGAATGCGGGAATAGAACCATAGATGTGACAGAAACGTTGACGAATATTTACACATTTATTATTTCATTCCCTCATAAATCATTCAATGGTTGTCACATAACTGACTACCTGCCAAGTGCTCAAACTCTGGGCGAGATGCTGTGGACACAAAGATAAAGGAAGCACAGTCCCTAATAAAAGCTCACGATCTACTGGCAGAAGCCCGTATATGTAGATAAATACAACGTGAGGAGTTTAGGTTTAATTATAGAGATGCGCACAAGGCACTATGGGAGCACCTAAGGGGGCACAGGGGTGGGGCGGAGGCTGGCGGATCACTTCCTGGAGAAATGACACCTCAGCTGCCTGCTCATCTACCAGCAAGGGCTGTCCAGGGGAGGGGCAGGAAGATTTCCCACCAGGAGGACCTAGTCGAGCAAACAACGGAAAATGAGCTCGAGAACGGTTTACATATTCTCCGCAGGCAACTGCAGACGACCCCTCATCCCTCTGATGTAAAAATGCAGGGCAGGAAAAAGGGAAGAAGACTGTGGAGAGGTGGGTGGGGACCACAGCCCAGCAAGCTTTCTCAGGACAAGGATCTTATGGCTCCTCTCACTGGCTGGTGGTTCTCAGACATTAGCAAGCTTCAGATTTCCCTGATGAGTTGTTTTGTCTTGTTCTTTTAATGTAGGTTTGGTGGGCTTCACCCCCAGAGTTTCCAGTTCAGGGAGGTTTGGGCTGGGGTCTGAGAGTTTGTGTTTCTAACAGGCCCCCCTGTGATGCTGCTGTCGCTGCTCTGAAACCACACACCCTGGACAACCAAAGGGACATACGGGATTTCAAGGGCAGCGGTAAAGTGAGCTGTGTGCTTCGAGCCTCAGGCTCCTGGTGCAGGCTGGAGGGAGGGGCACCAGTTAGGAGGCTATGGCAGAGGTGGGGGGGGGGGGGGGCGGGGCGGGCAGGCGGGGAGAAGGAGGTAGACAAACCAAACCATAACTCTGCTTGTTAGCGATTCCATCAATTATTCCCCACAGAATATCATAATGGACAAATCTGTGTATCGTATTTGCGAAGTTCGGCTCCCTTATTTAATTAGGACATCGAGACTAAGCGGCATGTAAAGAGAATATATTCGAGAGAAAAGTGGTAGAACTGGAGATATACACATTTCCAATCCAGAAATGAGTCCTGCTGTTGAAAACCAGAGAAGAGAGGTTACTCTTCTATCTTGGATTCCTAGTCCCTTTGGCTGAGATAGTGAGGGACGTCTCATCATCTCCTTCAGAAAGGAGAGGTCCTACCTTGAAAGAAGAATGAAAATCTAGGGCTTTGGAATTAGAAACCAAGGAGTGAAGTGAAAATGGAAACCAGGGTGAGGGTGTCATGAAAGTGGGGTAAGTGAGCGCAGACACAACAGTCTGGCATCCAGCTTTTTAAGCCCCCCACCTGCGAAACCACTGGACATTTGCTAGTTGCCTTTCCCCAAGGTGAACTAATCAGAGTCCCTGCTGCACTCTAAAGATCCATGATAGGGGCGCCTGGGTGGCTCAGTCAGTTAAGCGGCCGACTTCGGCTCGGGTCATGATCTCACGGTCCATGAGTTCGAGCCCCGCGTTGGGCTCTGTGCTGACCGCTCAGAGCCTGGAGCCTGTTTCAGATTCTGTGTCTCCCTCTCTCTGACCCTTCCCTGTTCATGCTCTGTCTCTCCCTGTCTCAAAAATAAATAAAAATGTTAAAAAATAAAAAATAAAAAAAAAAAAAGATTCATGATAGAGCCACAGAGACTAAAAGATGCTGGAGAAAAGTCATCAGAGCAAAAGTCCTGCTATGGGGGGGGGGGGGGGGGGGGGCTCCCAGAATCCAGAGTCACCCTGGATTCTTTGCCTGGGTCATTCAGAACACCCTCAGTTTGTGAGTGGCCCAGCATCCCTGGAGGAGTGTTTCCCCAACCACCTGTGGAAAAGAAACTGTTTGTCATTTCCAATCAAACACACACCAGTGCTTTTGTAACTTATGACAAAAATGGATCACTCTAACTCTTATCAGGAGACAGGATCAGTCTTATCACGAGAAAAACATCAGGCAAATCTCAACTGGGGGATATTCTACAAAAGACCTGATCGGTACTCCTCAGAGTCTCCCAGGTCATCCAAAAAAAACAAGGGACATCTGAGAAAGTAACACAGCTAAGAGGAGCCAAAGGAGACACAATAATTAAATGTAACGTGCTGTCCCAGATGACATCCTGGAACAGAAAAAGAACATTAAGAAAAACTATGGAAACCTGATGAATGTATGAACTTTAGTCAATAATAATGAATCAATATTGGTTCGCGACTAGTAATAAATGTACCATAGTAACGTAAGATGTTAGTGTAGGATGTTAGTAATAGGGGAAACTGAGTAGGGTACATGAGAACTCTCTGAACGATCTTTATGACTTTTCTATAAACCTAAAAGTGTTCCAAAAAATAAAGTTTACATTTTAAAAAAATCATTGAGGAGCAATAAAATAGAAAAAAATTATAAACAAAATACAAGCTCAAATTTTATTATTATATTCAGCATAGATAAAATTACACTTCAATAAATACAAGAACACATGATCTAAAAAAAAAAGAAAAGAATGGCAAAAATTGTGCACTTTATTTACTGCAAGTGTGAGTAGAGGTGAATAAATGAGTTGCTGCTACATTCATAACTTGTTTTCATTCCTGTCATTCAGCTGTAACTAAGCAAAGAGGTATATGTATAACAGGGAGTCCCTATATTAAGTACTTAAATGCATGCTTTGAAGGAAGATCATATTTATCAATATCAAAGTTTTTAACATGACAAATGAGCAAGCTTTGCGCTTGTTAATGTATCTAATCTAGTTCAGATTGATTACAGCGCTTCTCACTGGTGATAATGCATATCTAAATTGCTTCTGTGCTTTGTTTTAGTAACAAGGACAGTATAGAAACCAGTCTCGCAAACAAATGGAAAGATATTCCATGCTCATGAATTGGAAGAATTAATATCGTCAAAGTGTCCATATTACCCAAAACAGTCTGTAGGTTCAATGCAAACCCTATCAGAACACCAACAGCATTTTTTACAAAACAATTAAATGGAACCACAAGAGACCCTGAACAGCCAAAGCAGTCCTGAGAAAGAAGAAGAAAGCTGGAGATATTACAATTCCAGATTTCAAGACATATTCCAAATCTGTAGTAATCAAAACAGCATGGTATTGGCACAAAAACCAACACATAGATCGATGGACAGAATAGAGACCCCAGAAATAAGCCCACATTTATACGGTTAATTAGTCTATGACAAAGGAAGAAAGAATATACAGTGGGGAAAAGACAGTCTTTTCAATAAATAGTGTTGAGATACTGAACAGCTACATCTAAAAGGATGAAACCAGGCAACTTTCCAACACCATACAGAGAAACAAACTCAAAATGTGAGACCTAAAACCAAAAAAATCCTAGGAGAGAACACAGGCAGTAATTTCGCTGACATCAGCCATAGCAACATTTTTCTAGATATGTCTCTTAAAACAAGGGAAACAAAAGCAAACATGAACTATTGGGTTCATCAAGATAAAAAGCTTCCTCACAGCAAAGGAAATAATCAACAAAACTAAAAGACAACCTGCAGAATGGGAGAAGATATTTGCAAATGACATGTATGATAAAGGTTTAGTATCCAAAATCTATAAAGAGCTTATCAAACTCAACACCCCCCCAAAAAAAAAAACACACAAATAACCCAGGTAAGAAACGGGCAGAAGACATGAATAGACACTTTTCCAAAGAAGACATTCAGATGGCTAATAAACACATAAAGATATTCAACATCACTCATCATCAGGGAAATAGAAATCAAAACCATGATGAGATACCTCCTCACACCTGTAAGAATGGCTAAAATTAACAACACAAGAAACAACGGGTGTTGGCGAGGATGCGGAGAAAGGGGAAACCTCTTGCACTGTTGGTGGGAATGCAAACTGGTGCAGCCACTCTGGAGAACACTATGGAGGTTCCTCAAAAAACTAAAAATAAAACTACCTTGCACTATTAGGTATTTACCCAAAGGATACAAAACTACAGATTCAAAGGGGCACATGCACCCCAATGTTTATAGCAGCTCTATCAACAATAGCCAAATTATGGAGAGAGCCCAAATGTCCATCGACTAATGAATGGTTAAGAAGATGTGCTATATATACACAATGGGATATTCTCAGACATCAACAGGAATGAAATCTTACCATTTGCAATGACATGTACAGAGCTAGAGTGTATTATGCTAAGCAAAATAAGTCAATCAGAGAAAGAAAAATGCCATATGATTTATTCACATGTGGAACTTAAGAAACAAAACAGATGAATATATGGAAGGGATGGAGAGAGGAGAGAGGGAAATAAACTACAAGAGACTCTTAACCATAGAGAACGAACTGAGGGTTGATGGAGGGAGGTGAGTGGGATATGGGCTAGATGGGTGATGAGTATTAAAGAGGGCACTTGTTATGATGAGCACTGGGTGTTGTATGTAAGTGATGAATCATCAAATTCTACTCCTGAAACCAATATTGCACTTTATGTTTAACTAACTAAAATTTAAATTAAAAATAAATAAATAAAAACTAAAAAATAAACTATTAGGACTACATCAAAGTAAAGAGCTTTTACATAGCAAACAAAACAAAAAGACAACCCACTGAATGAGAGAAGATATTTGCCAATGATATATCTGATAAAGGGTCAATATCCAAAATATATAAAGAACTCATACTACTCAACATCAGAAAAACAAGCAATCTGATTAAAAATTGGCAGAGGTCCTGAGTAGACATTTTCCAATAGAAGACACGCAGATGGCCAACAGACACATGAAAAGATGCCCAGCATCATTCATTATTGGGGAAATGCAAATCAAAACCATGATGAGATATCACTTCACTCTTGTTAGAATGGCTAAAATCAAGAAGACAAGAAACAACAAGTGTTGGAAGGATATGGAGAAAAAGGAACCTTTATGCACTGTTGGTGGGAATGCAATTTGATACAACCACTGTGAAATAGTATGGCCGTTCCTCAAAAATTAAAAATAGAAATACCTTATGATCCAATAGTTCCATTATTGAGCTTTCACCCAGGGAAAACAAAAACACTAACTCAAAAAGGTATATGCACCCTTATATTTATTGCACCATTATTTACAATAGCCAAGACATGGAAGCAACCTTGTGGCTTTCAACAGGCAAATGGATAAGGAAAATGTATATTTGTACAATGGAATATTAGACATCCATAAAAAAGGATGAGATCGTGCCATTTGAGACAACTTGTATGGACCTAGAGGGTATTATGCTAAGTGAAGTAAGTCAGACTGAGAAAGACAAATGCCATATGATTCCGTTCATAAATGGAATCTTTAAAAAAATGAATAAACACACAAAGAGCAGAATAAGAACTAGAAATACAGAGAATAAACTGATAACTGCCAGAGGAAAGGGGGGTGAAGGGGTGGGGGAAAGGGTTAAGAGGAAAGGGAGATGGCGTCCAGTTATGGAATGAATAAGTCATGGGAATACAAAGCAGAGCATAAGGAATACAGCCAATAGTATAATAGCGATGTAGCAAGACAGATAGTAGCTATACTTGGGGCAAACACAGCATGATGTACAAAGTTGTCAAATTACAAAGTTGTGTATCTAAAGCTAAGGTAACATTGTATGTCAACTATATTCAAGTAAAAACAAAATAAAATCTATTCAATCACTCTTAAAAAAATTAAAAAAAAAAAAAAGATGGGACCCATCAGACTTTATATCTTGCAGAAACATTGAGTTTTTATAGCTCAAGCATTCTCAACTTTTCTTTTCTACAATCACTGGACCTCAATATTCAATGAAAGTCCTATTTTGTAATTCATTTTCCATATTATCACATAGTTTGTAAAGAGAATAATCTAAAGTTTATGCATTACACTTCACTTAATTTACAATTTTTGTTATATCACTTGGTGCATTGTTTCTTTTGGCTGACATTTTTTTCATAGCAAGACTTTCTTAGTAAAGAAAGTGGTGCGTTGATTTCTATCTGCCCAACCTCTTTGATCTGGGCAAATACTCCAGAAAGTTTCCTTCTCACCGCAACTGTGACATCAGAGCATATTTCTATACTGAAGGAACTCCCAAACACACCTGATAATATTGTAACCCTTCATAGTTTTATACAGCCCAATTATAGTTGTTGACAATGAAGGTGAAAAACATGAATTTTCAAATTACCATCATGTTCTGATTGTGCATATGTAAAGAGAATTGCAAGGTTAACAATATCTGTTGCAAGTTGCAATAAAAGATACATTGCTAGTACACCTCCGTGTACCAAAAATCGTTAATACACCATGACCAGTTGGAAATCAAGATTGGTTTAACATTCTAAAAGCACAGTATAAATAAACTAAGGAAAAGCATATTATTACCTCAATAGATGAATAAAAAGCATTTTATAAATTCCAGCATTAATTCCTGATAAATACTCCCAGCAAACTAAGAACAGGTGGAAAATGCCAGAACTTGATTAACAGGCAGCTACCAAAACCCGACAGCTAGGGTCATGCTTACTGATGAAACACTGGATGTTTTCTTCCTGTTGGGGGCTGAATTTCATCCCTCAACATTCATATGTTAAAGTCCTAACCCCTGGTACCTCAGAATATGGCTCTATTTGAAGACAGAACCTTTAAGAGGTAATCAAGGTAAAATGAAATCATGTGAGTGGGGCTTAATCCAATATGACTGCTGTTCTTAAGAAAGAAAGAAAGAAAGAAAGAAAGAAAGAAAGAAAGAAAGAAAGAAAGAAGAGAGAAAAGAAAAGAAAAAAGAGAAAAGAAAAGAAAAGAAAAGAAAAGAAAAGAAAAGAAAAGAAAAGAAAAGGTAATTAGGACACAGACACACAGGCACAGAGGAAAGACCACGTGGTGACACAGCAAGGAGGAGGCCATCTGTAAGCCAGGGCAAGAGGCTTCAGAAGAAACCATACCTGCCAATATTTCTAACCTTCAGAAACACATCTCTGTTGTTATAACCACCCTAGCAAACTAATACACTGCCTACCATCAGGAAAAAGGCCAGTGTGCCTTCTCTCATTCCTTCCCTTCGACATTGTCCTAGAGGGTAAAACCAGTTAAAGAAAAAGAAAAAAAAGTTCAGCATGGGAAGGAAAACAATAAAACTGTCAATTTGCAGATGACAACATCGTCTACATAGAAAAGTCTGTGAAATTTACAAAAAAAAAAGAAATCAGAATTATTTTTAGCGAGGTTGTCATTTACAAAATCGACATACGGAGTTCTGCTCTATCTCTATACACTAGCAACAAAAAAAGGCTGAAATTGAAATTTCAAAGCACTGGGCAGCCTGTAAGCCCCATTCACTTTAGCAACCAGCCAAGCTAAGAGAAAGGACAACTCTGGCCTCACTTCTCACTCTTTATAGACAACTCCATTTGTCATCAGACCTGGTCTTTGTATTACTTGAGGGGTTATAATAGTGGCTCCCTGGGAGGGAAGACACATGGCTTGGGATTTCCTGTGGGAATCTTTGCTTCTATTACCTTTAAAAAATCTCACAATTAAAGAAACGGGGTACTTCACCTAAATCCTTCGGTTATCATAAAAACCCCTACGTTGGCCTTGCACAGACTCTAAGGCATCTTCACGTCTACCATCACACTTAATTTCACAACAGCCCTATGGGAGAGGCTGTACAGAAGTCATTGTGGCCGCTGAACAGATGGGGAACATGAGAGTTCTGTTGACCCACAAAACTGGAGAATCCAAGGGATGTGTCTGACTAAAAGCACAGCTGAATCCAAGGTTTCAAATTGCATCACTTGGGTATCCAATATCCATCTCAGAGAAGTTAAATGTTTTGCCCAAGGTCAGGCAGTTCATAACCAGTAAGACCAGGACCTGAACAGTGGTCTCCAAACTCCAAATCTAATGCTTTCTCATAGTTTCTTGTGTTGAAAAAAAGAAAGAGGCCAGAAGTCCTCTGCTCAGGACTAATTATCCCCTGATCTTTATTCCCATACTCCTTTCATGGTTCATGCCACATTGCATTATAGCTATTTGCTAATGTATCTGTCTTCTGTGCTCACAAAGGCAGACACTGGCTCGTTCACCACTCGATAGATGTCTTTTCAATCAAATTATCATCAAAAAATCACTTATTGTTTGTCTCAAAACATACTCTATCTCTCTCTCTCTCTCTCTCTCTCACACACACACACACACACACACCCACCCACGCGCACACACACACACAGAAAAAATTTGGTGGAGCTTAGAAGAGAAGGCCACAGAATTGGCTTTTGCTAATTGTGGGTTATAGCCTAAGCCAGACAATAAGAGACAGACATGATGGGCACAGTGAAATTTCACAGGATAGACATGAAAAAGACGTGACCAATGAATTAACAAGAGGGTGAGTCAATCAGGATTTTGGCTGCCCATCATTGAGGAAGAAAGCCCAGCACAAAAAAAAAAAAAAAAATTATACTAGCTCATAGACCTGAAATAACCAAGAGATATATCTGACTAAAGACAAGGCTGAATCCAGAGTTTCAAATTATATCCTTTGAATGTCCAATGACTATCCCAAGCCTGAAAGGTCAAAATCTGAGCTCCTAATCTCCCTCCAAAAATCTGCTAATCCTGTATCTTCTACATCTCAGTAAATGGTACCCTTCAGTGCCTCCACCATTCATTCAGGCAAAAATCCCTAAAGTCATTCTTGACTCTTCTCTTTCTCTGACCCCCACATTCAATTATTTACGCTGCTGTGGCCCCACCATGAAAATCCATCCTGAGTGCAGCCTTTTTTCTACCTGTCCTAAACCAAATCATCATCATCCCTCATCTAAAGAATTATAACAGCCCTTGCCTTCCTAGGGCCAATTTTCAACACCAAGAGTGATCATATATGATCATATACGACAAGTGAATCATATCATGTCACTCCTCTTCTCAAAACCCTTCAGGGCCTTCTTATCTCTCTCCACAGAAAAGCTAAAACCTTCACAATGCCCTACAAGCCCCTACACAATCTGCTCCCCTTACCCCTCTGACCTCACCTCCACTGTCCCCTCACTTAATCTGCTCCAGCCACACTGGCCTCCCTGCCCTTCTTCAAACACACAGGACATGCACTCACCTCAAGGCCTTCCATTTACTCCTCCCTTTGCCCAGATGCACTTCCTCCAAATACCCTCATACCCTCCAGATCTGTACACAAACATCATTTTCTCAGAGGGGTCTTTCCAAGATACTCTTGCAAAATTGCAACAATTCCTATCACCACCACCCAATGTTCCCTACTGTCCTTCCTCATTGTTTATCTCCACAGCACTTATCAAAATGCTATACAATTTGCTAAAGTGTATTGTTTAACACCTGCCTCTCCCTACTAGAATGGAAATTCTTTTCTCCACTGGAGGACACCAGTGTGTTCCATGCAGAAATGGTGGACTTTTGTCTCTTCCCCCTTCATCTGCATTGAGCTCTGTTATCTGAACCCCAGTTCTCATAAGGTTCCCCCTCAAAAAAGACCCTTTTAGCTTTCCCCAGTGTTCTCTTTACCACTTAGGATCAGACCTTGTCCTGGAGCCAGACTGCAGAACACGATATGATAGTGTCCCCTGTTGGGAAGGCTGAAGACACCCTCTTGCTGTGGGCCACCAGGTGCCCACAGCCAAATTCTTTTCCTCTTCCTTCAGTCAAAATGCAGAAATTCTCAGGCATATCATCTCAGCCAAATAGGCCCAAAAGATACATGTGTGTCATCATGGGCCACGGTGGGGGTGGAGGGGCAGAAGGAAATGTCAGCCTCCTGGCCTAGCATCAGCTTGGGCTCAGTTGGGACTGGATAACCCAACTGTGAAAAAGACGGCTGGTTGGCCAGTGATATCCATTCTGCTTCCTTTAATAACAGAACTCCTGAGTTTTAGCCACCATCAATGGGGTTATGTGGACAAACTCTGACCAACGGCATGTGAGCGGAAGTGATGTGTGACACCTACAGGTCATGTCCCAAAAAAGAAATGTGCATGTAATCTTCCTGACTCTGTTTTTCTCCCCTCTGGTTAAGGGAAATGACAAGAATTCATCATCTGCTTTGGACTCAGAGCTGGAAGTTCTACACAGAGGACCCCTTTGCCTCCCTACAAGTCCTAGACCACTTCCCTCTGAGCTGTCATAGGAGGAAGAGATAAAGTTCTACCACACTTGAGCCACTGTACTTCGGGTTTTCTTTGTTACGGCAGCCTGGCTGATACATTCACTAATACAACGATCCCACCTACAATGTCTTTCTTGCCATAGAGTATTTCTGGATCAAAGGAAAACAACAGAGACTTATGAGAAGAGAATAGAGGGACAATTAAAGACTCGACATTCCAGATCCAGTTCTGCACAGAATGCTGGGGCTTCTGATAGCCTAAAACGTAGAGCTGCTATTTGTATGGGTATAAAGGAATGTCAAGACAAATTGCTTATAGACTATCACCAGCTAGTTTTTTTAAAGATTTATATACAGTTGACCCTTGAACAACACGGGTCTGAACCGCCTGGGTCCACTTATATGTGGGCGTTTTACGCTACCGTACTTACTGTCAGTGCATTTTCTCTTTCTTATGATTTTCCCCCCAATTTGTTTTATTCCCACAAGACGGACAGGGGTGGGGGCAGCCTGCCACCATCTGGACAGAGGACCCTCCTCAGGCAGGAGGTGCAGCCCGGGCCCTCTGGTGGCCCCATCAGTGAGCTGGTTTTCAGGCAGGCTGTCATGAGCGCCAGCTGGAAGGCTCCAAGGGCCGGAAGCAGTGGATTCGGGGGCTGGGTGGGGAGCACATTTGTGGAGCTACAGGTGGCTGGGCAAGTCCTTCTCTATTCCCAGGAGCTCCTCCGTGGGACTGTGCCACTTCACCAAATAGCCGTTCTTGCCAAACAGAACTTGGTGAAGTTCCATTTAACGGCATTTCTCAGGATGCCCGTCCCTTGGGCTGGACCTGTTCGTTCCCTTTCACGGTGAGGGGAGTCGTCCCCACTCTCACAGATCTTGCAGCTCTTACCGAATTTGATAGCCAGCCTCAACTCTTTGATTTCCGCATTATTCCCTGGCTGCGGCCTCCTGAACCGGTTGCAAGGGAAGGCCAGGCTCTGTAAACTACTAAGTATATTGCACATGCAGGTCGACGACTTGAATATCGCTCATGTCTGTTTTGCCTCGTTGCGAAGCCACTTTGGTGAGGACACAGATGAAGCCCCAGACGTTATCCCAGGTACGCGTCCAGGTCAACCAGGCACCCTTCCGTGTCCTTGACTGACAACTCGTGCATGTGGTGAGCAAGCACCAGTCATGGCTCAGGGGGACACGGTGTTTGCTAAGCCGGTGCCCCAGGGCCCTGCACAGCAGCCCTGACTCCCTTCCTTATAATTTTCCTTAATAACCTTTTTTCTCTAGCTTGCTTTATTCTAAGAATACAGGATATAGTATATAAAATACACAAAATGTGTGTTCACGTACTATGTTATCAATGAGACTACCGGTCAACAGTAGGTTATTAAATTTTTGCCAAGTTAAAATTTATATGTGGATTTTCAACTGCACGGGGAGTCAGTGTCCCTAACCTCTGTGTTGTTCAAGGGCTAACTGCATAGGCAAGGTTTACAAGCATAGAATATTTTGGGGGAAATACAAATGAAATTAAGAGCGGCTGGCTCTGGAGATAGGAACTGACAAAGCAGGTGGCGGGCCGGAGGGCGAAGACTTGAATCTGGTGCCTTTCGAAGGTTACCATTTGCCACTATTCAAAAATAATCATATTTAAACCTTAAAAAAAAAAAAGGTGAACCAATCCAAAATAATGTGCTAGAGATGGCTAGAATTTCAGATATTAACCTCAAAGGAATGAATTTCACCATCTTTGGGTGACACAGCCCACAGTCGGACACTGAGGGGGAAAAAATGCAGTATCTGTTAAAGCTATTGTTATCGACAGATGTGAAAGAGAAGTTGCTTTTGGAGGTACACACCCATAGCTTTCAAATAAGGTGCAAGGAGAAGCAGAGTTTCCCCCAGTGTATTCCGTGTCTGTGGCAGTAGAGGCAGGAATTGGCAGGAGTCTAGCATCCCTGAAACTCCTACCCTCGCCCCAGCCCCACCCCCTGCGCACGCACACCATCATTTTGTAAAGGTCGTCCCACAATGAAGGGGCTGTCAACTCAGGGTGGAACGAGCCCAGCCGTGGCCCTCATTACACTGATCCTTGCTGTCTTCCCCCCTCATCAGCCCCGACGTCAATATTTCATCTGGGAGCTAAAATTAAGTCATCACCCTTCCTGTGAGCAACACTACTCCTGAAATAAAAATTTTACAACATTAGTTTGGAGGAGGATCACTTAGCATTTGAAAACACTTCCCCTGTGACCTTGAGCTTTTATCGCTTGGGAGCCAAAATGAGAATCTCTGAGGCAAGATTTATGAATAAATAATTAACCACGAAAATAAAATCAGCAGTGAAAAAGACGTGGGTCCTTTCCACTTACGACGGAAGTTCCTCTTGTGGATGTCACACTTCGTTTTGTGCACACAGCATTTTTAAGGGACAAAAAAAAAAAATTCCATTCCAAGATGTGTGGGCCTGACCTAACCACAGGAACCATAAAACCATGAGGGCGCGTTCTTCCACGTGTTTTCCCGAACCCTCAGAACGTGCCCAGGTCACCCAGACACGGAGCAGCAAGGACAACACTGTGTTCGCCATTCTGGGAGCCTTCTCCTCCTCGGGGTTGGCTCCTGTCCACCCCACTCCACCTTTCTCAACGAGAGAGCACAGGGTACTTTCCCAGGGGTCTGCCAACCAGCCCACAGTCCTCCCCGAAGACGAAGACGGGGTGAGGAGGGAGCGCAGCAGGGGGGAGGTCTTTGGAGAAGCCCTGAGGCTCTACAACACCACCTCGGAGCGAGGCTCTGTAAGAGCAGCTCACCCAATGAGACACAGTGATGACACGTTCCGGGCAACTTGGAAAAACCATCACCAGGAAAGAGAGCTCCCTCTCTCCTCTAAATGAAAACTCTGTGTTAAGAGAGAGCCAGCCCGTTGCCTTTGGCTCTGATCTTGCCAACAGCTCTTTGAAGATCTACCTGCAAGTGACTCTCCCTCTCCCCTGACGGGCTCACCTCCTAACGAGCCACCCATCCTCATCCTTTTGCAAGCAACCAAAATGTTCCCAGTGTAATGAGAGGAGCCCAAATCGAAGAGTCCCTGCTGTTCCAGGTGAAAGAACAGGGGCACGAGACCTGCTGCAGGGTGGCACGGAGTCGAGGGACCTCGGGAGCACTTCCCGGGGCTCCCAGTCCTCGAGGACACATAAAATAAAGCTGAAAATCTGCTCCTTGTGTGTTTTTTATTTCCTATCGGTTTTCTTTAACCTGCTGTAATCTGCCTCCCTGCTGATGCATTTTAGTCAGGTATCCTCTGAAGAAAGGGAACGGACCAAATGATCCCAAAAGCCAACAGCTGCCAAGGATCAGAAGAAGGCCCTTCCCAGCTTCCTGCCTGTGCATCAGGCAAGTTCTCCATCCCGGGTTGGGGGTGGGGGGTGGGGGAGCTGGGTTCTTGCGGAGCAGCCTAGGTCTGGGAAGTTCAACGAGGAAGCCTCCAGGCTGGCGGGGAGCCCCGTTCCTGGGGTTGAAACAGCAGAAGCACTCTTCCCATCAGAGGAATGAAAACCGAGGTTAATGCTCTTCTGTCCCCCAAACTCCCCCTCAGAAGTGAGGTTCATTTGGAGAAGAATTCCTCCAATGGTCGCGCTTGAGAAAACCCTCAGGGGGGTTCTACCTTCAGGACTCCAGGGCTCCCATGCCCCCTGCTTTGAGAAGGGGTTTTTGGTGGGTTTGCGTCTGCATGGCATTCCCTTTACATGGAATTTCCACCTGGAAGCATCTTTGGGATACTATTGGCAAAAGCACCGTGTGAACCCTACAGTATGATACTGATGGCAGTTCATCTGTGCGTTTGACAAACTGCTCACTTTTATTCTTTGATATTCCTGACAGATTTAAACTGTTGACCATCTTTTTTTTTTAATTTTATGGGTTTTTTTTAATTTTTTTTTTATTTTGAGAGAGAGTGTGTGTGAGTGCGGAGGGGCAGAAGAGAGAGGGAGACACAGAATCTGAAACAGGCTCCAGGTTCTGAGCTGTCAGCACAGAGCCCGACCCGGGACTCAAACTCGCGAACCACGAGATCATGACCTGAGCCGAAGTCAGGAGCTCAACCGCCTGAGCCACCCCGGCGCCCTATGACTATCTTATTCTTAAATCAACTTTTTTATTCTTGCCTTAAATATTTTTAAGCAGCTTTATTGAGGCGTAATTCACACATACTAAACTGCAAATATTCAAATGTATGATCGGGTGAGTTTCGGCGAAAGGAAACAGCCCTAAGACCATCCTTCCAATCAAGGTAAGAAATCTATACATCAGCCTCAGAAGTTTCCTCACGCCCTTCTGGAATCAGCTTAGTAGCAAAATAACACAATTTCTTGCCCAGCTGTGTAAGCATGGGCCTCTTGGCACATTTTCATTTCCTCACGTGTTAACTGAGGGGATGGCTCGGGACCCAAGCCTTCCATGAATCTAGTCTTACTAGATTCAATAAGGAGGCTTAAGGAGGCTTACAACCAAACCCATTAAGGATGGGTCTCCTTAATGTGCTTTCATCCTCAAGCTATGACACAACACAAGGCATCATAATATTTAAATTTTTTCTAACAAAATTCCACGAAGCTGCCTCTCTAAACAGCACTGGTTTCATGGACCAATAACCAGTATAGTCACACCGAGTCCCACCCTCAGAAGGACCATGCACTTGGGAGTTTTACACTCTACAGTCGCCACCTTAAAATTCTTAATAATTTCATCTCTGAATTTGCGCTTAGTAAGTGAAGTCCATGGGACAACGGAGCAGGAGGCTTGGAGCGCTGGGTCCCATGTAATCCTACCTCCCACCATCTCCCCACCTTCCCATTGCTCAGCCGTCTCCTCCCCAACCCCTGGTACCCTTGGCCCCTTGTTCCTGATCCCGTCCCACAATCACTGCCATCCTCCACCTGGGGTAGAGACCAAGTAGCATGGAGGGTTAGAGGCCTACATTCTGCTGTCATTCTCTGTGCCAAGCAGGGGTGGGCTTGGGGTGAGACACTCATTCTATGGCATCCTGAGACAGAATAAGACAGCATCCATCCTGCACCCAGCTGGCAGCACCCCTGCACGTTTGATGGGCCATGAGGGGTGGGGAATATGGGAGAGTCAACTTCAATCCAGGTGCCGTGCACATCCAGGCACAGGTTAGGGCAGCCAGCATGTGGGAATGGAGATTGACTTCACAACCTCATCTGCCCCCACATTTTTATTTTGCACTGAGACCCTCAAAATGTGTGCTCTCTAAGACCAGGTTTTATTAATATAAATTGCCTGATGTAGTATAGGAATCAATAGGACAGTGCTTCATCTCTGCTATGTCAAGAGGTAATACAGGAAATGACATTTCATGGCGCTAAAAGTAATGATTAGTTGATGACCCTCTGCCCGTGGCCATCGTGTCACGCAGGGGCAGACAGAGACAGCTGGCTCAAGGAGCTGCACAAAATGGTGATTTCCAAGCTGGAACTGAACTGTAGCAAACACCAGGCTGAATTATCGTTCCAGATTGCCAGGTATAAGATCTGAGCAGATGGAAGATCTTCCTGGTCTTAGGTTGAATCTCCATCCACCCTCCTCCAGATGCCTGTCCCACCACCTCACTGCTGCCTAAGATAGATTTTTAAAAAAATCTATTACCAGCACCTCATAATAGAAATCTACCCTCTAGCGCCTCAGGGGCACCTGCGTGGCTCAGTCGATTAAGCATCCAACTCTTGGTTTCAGCTCAGGCCATGATCTCACAGTTTCTGAGACCAAGCCCGGCATTGAGTTCTGCACTGGCAGGACACAACCTGCTTGGGATCCTCTCTCTTCTTTTCTCTCTGCCCCTCCCCCTGCTCTCTCTCTCAGAATAAATCATTTAAACTTAAAAAAAAAAAGAAATAAAAAAGAAAAGAAAAGAACACCTCAGTCATTTTCTAGGGCTGGCATAGCAAAGTACCATAAACTGGGTGGCTTGGATTGACAAAACATGACCGTCTCACAGTTCCGGCCACTAGAAGTCCAAGATCAAAGTGCCAGCAGAACTGGCTCCTTCTGAGGGCTGTGAGGGAGAATATATCCCTTTCTCCTCTCTGGCTTCTTCTGGTTACTGACAACCTTGGGTGTCCCTTGGCCCACAGACATACCACCCTGATCTCTCCTTCTGTGTTCACATGGCATTCTCCCTCTGTGCGTGTGTCTACATCCAGATTTCCCCTTTTCAAAAGGCCCACCCTACTCCAGCATGACATGCTCATAACTTAACTAATCACATCTGCAAAACAGTATTTCCAAACAAGGTCACACGTTCTTTTTTTCTTATTTTATTTATTCATCAAGGTCACATATTCTGAGGTCCTGGGGGTTAGAAATTCAACATGAATTTCAGGGGGCAACACAATTCAGCCCATAACAGCAGCCATGAGTCAACCGTCAGAGACCATGCTTCAACAACAACTACTCCCAAGAGGGGAAGAATATTGACCAGCCCCAAATTCACAGGGAGGGTGAGCAAGTATTGACTAGAAAGGAGAGAGAGAAATCTGAGGCCTTTGGCTCTAGAATGCAGCTGGGGTTTAGGACAGAGGTTTGCAGGGAGGGAGGAGAAGGAGAGAAAATGAAGGATCATCACAGAATAAGGGGACAAAAGAACATAGAAAAGAGGGACAGAGCCAAAGGACTGATTTGCCACCTCCTCACAGAGGCCCAGGCCTACTCCTGGAGCTGGAGGAAGAACGGCTTTGGTTAAAAGGTTGCCTGTTCTGGGGGCGCCTGGGTGACTCAGTCGGTTAAGCATCTGACTCTTGGTTTCAGCTCAGGTCATGATCCCATAGTTTGCGGTTCAAGGCCCACACTGGGCTATCAGTGCAGAGCCTGCTTGGGATTCTCTGTCTCTGTCTCTCTCCTCTCTCTGCCCCTCCCCCTGCTTGCTCACTCTCTCTCTCAAAATAAAAAAATAAACATTTAAAAAAAAAAAGTTGCCTGTTCTGATCTCCAACTTCACTCTCATTTTCCCAGTTTGGAAACTTAAACACACACACACACACACACACACACACACACACACACACACACACTACTGTCAAAAAACTGTCAAATAATCTCTAACAAGCTTTCCTTTGTTGCAGGAAGGGCCACTTTCTCTTCCAAAGCAAGTTCTTCCAGGAATGGATCCTGCATCTCCAACTGTGCCCAGGCCTGAGTCAACACTTCTTAACTGTGTTGAGCAAAATTGTGCAGCATCTGCAAGCCTGGATATCAGAAGCCCATGAAAAAAAGAAGAAAAGAAGTTGCAACTGCTTCACCTTCCTGGAAAAAAGCAATCATCTTAACACTTCTTCAAATACATTCAAGTGTATTATAATGTACATACCAAACGGCAGATGGGTATTTAAAATCTTATTAAGAGCCCCTGCCTTATCACCAGTCAACCTCAGCACCTGTCATCTCCTCTCCAATCCTGCTTTCCTAACAGCATGTGGTGGGTCAGCTAACTGCTTGCACAGCAGAGGAAAGGTAAATGCATGTTCTCATGAACATGCACTTATTAATGGCCCTAAACGTTCAACAAATTAGCAGATTTTAAAAATTCATTAACACTTGTGTTCCTAATCCATGGATTTGTTCATTTAGTAAACGTGAGCTTATGGTCAGGAGCTATTAGCATTCATAATTGCTCTTTGGGGGGAATCTGGCAAGGTGATGAATTAGATGGGGTTTTACTTTTTTTTGAACCCACATGTGTTGAAATCCTCTGCAATGGGAAATAGCCAAGCCTTGTCCAGGGGTGGAGCTACGTGGTTTTGAAGGGCCCTGGCACACCAGCATAATGATTGGCATTGATTCTCAACTCTTTGAGTTATTCTCAGAGTTTCCAGTTCCTTCCTCCACTTCTAAACTCCAGATTCATAAAAGCTTCTGCATCTTATTCCATGTGCCTTCCTACTTGACAAAGAGATTCTTGGCTTATAATAATTTAGGGTAATTAGAAGCTTTTGAATAGTAGTTACATAATGAATATGGCAGCCCCAAAGTGATACTCCAGGCAAGTCTAAAGTACTCATTTGCTGAGTGTTGCTGGACATTGGTGAACTTCACAGAAACGAGCACTGTCTGTATGCACATACACAAAACACCTTGACCCAAGTCCCAAATAAAAGAGGATGGCCTGGTGGGGGGGGGGGGGGGAAGGAAACGACCTGTATCAGTCAGCTCAGGTTGCTGTAACAAAAGACCAAAGACTGTGTGGCTTAAACAGCAGAAATTTATGTCTCGCTGTCTGGAGGGGAGAAGCATAAGCGTGGTCAGGTCTTGGTGAAGGCTCTCTTCTTGGCTTGCAGATGACCACCTCCTCATTGTGTCCTCACCGGACAGAGAGTGAGCCACCTCTCTCTCTCCTTATCTAACCCCATCGTTAAAGCCCCACCTTCACATCGTCACCTAACCCTGATTACTTCCCAAAGGCCCATCTCTAAAAGCCATCACATTAGGGGTTACAGGTTCACATGTGAACGGGGGGGGGGGGGGGGGCGGCAGGAGGGGGGAGACACAGTTCATTCTATAATATTCTGCCCCTGGATCCCAAAATTCATGTCCATCTGGCATGCAAAATGCATTCATTCTATCCCAACAGCTCCAAATATCTTGTATCATTGCAGCGTCCATTCTAAAACCCCCTCTAAATCTCATCTAAATCAGATACAATGAGATTTAAGGGTCAATTTAACCTAAGGCAAATGCCACTCCAGCTGTGACCCTGTAAAACCAGCCAAGTTATGTGCTTCCAAAGTACGACAATGGGATGGGCATAGGATAGACATCCCCATTCCAAAAGGGGGAAATGGAGGTAAAAAAAAAAAAATAAGGGGTCCCAAGCAAGTCCAAAACCCAATAAGGCAAATTCCACTTGATTCTAAGTCTGGAGAACAATCCTCTTTTCTGGACCCACTGGGGCACTGGTTCTACCTCCACAGATCTGTTGGGTAAGATATCACACCCCAAGGCCCCAGGCAGCTCCATTCCCAAGGTTCCGCAGCATATCCTAGCCACAGGGCTTTGCAGGACAGGGCAGGCCCAAGTCTTCAGTCAAAGGCCATCTGGCCCATTGGATCCAAGACAGTGACCCTAATGGTCTTTAAATTGCCTTTAGGCTCCTTCTATTTTCTTGAAGAATACTGAACAATTTTTTAACCAAATAGTTCAATGATCCAGTCCTGTAGGGTCTAAGAATTCCAACGGCCTTCCTTCATTTTATCTCACTGTTTTTATCCCTCGCTGGTATAACCCCAGCTCCATTCCTGGTTCTGTCAAAAAGGCTGGTTAGATCCACTGGTCACCCCATTGTCCGTTTATCAAATGGTTATTGAGCCACACCCTCGAGAACACACCTTGCGTTCTCTTCACAATGACCTTTCTCCCCTTCTGCATACGGATAGGGTGAGGATTTTCTGAACCTTCAAGTTCTGGTTCCTTGTTGCTTAATAATTCCTTCTTCAATTCATGTATCGCCTTTCACGTTCTGCTATAAGCGTTCAGGAAGGACCAAACTACTCCTTCAACCCTCTGCTTAGGAATCTCCTCAGCTAAATATCTATATTCATTGCTCACAAGCTCTCCTTCCACAAGACACAAGAACATTGTTCCAAGTTCTTTGCCACTTTATAACAAGAATCAGCTTGCCTCCGGTCTCCAATAACATATTCCTCATTTCCATCTGAGAGTTCACCAGAACTGCTTTTAATGTCCGTATTTCTAGCACACGCTTCAAAACCCTTCCCACTTCTACATATTCCCCAGTTTCAAGGCTGCACCCACATGTGTAGGGATTTGTTACAGCAGCACCCCCACTTCTTGGTACCAAAGTCTGTATTCGTCTGGGTTCTCCAGAGAAATAGAACCAATAGGAGGAGAGGGAGAGATAAGGATAAGGGTAGGGGTGGAGACAGGGATAGAGAGAATTAGCTCATGTAATTTTGGATGCTAAGAAGTCCCAAGATCTCCAGTCAGCAAACTAGAAACCTAGGAGAGCCAATGGTATAATTCCAGTCTGAGTCCAAATCCAAAGACAAGAGAAGACTGATATTTCAGGCTGAAGACAAGCAGGAGAGAGAGAGAGAGAGAGAGAGAGAGAGAGAGAGAGAGTTCTCTCTTACTCCACCTTTTTGTTCTACCCAGACCCTTCCAGAGATTGAATGATGAAGTACACCCACATTAGGGAAGGCAATCTGCTTTACTGAGCCTATGATTCAGATGTTCATCTCATCCAGAAAAATGTTTACCCAAATATCGAGGCACCCTATGACCCAATCAAGTTGACACCTAAAATTAGCCATCACAAGTCCCAAGGAAAATCTGGGCACAGCACTATAACAGAACGTCCTCTGCCTCTCCGCTCTATTCCCTGCCAGCAATTTCTCTCAGGACACTGGCCAAGTGTTATCTTGACTGAACTAAGTGGGGGAAGTAGGAGGAAAAGGGAAGGAAATGGAGAGAATGGGTGAGTTTGGGGCCCATACACTTTTGGAGTAAAACTCAGTTGGGGTAACCTACCAGTTTATTGAGGGGAATTTTTAATAACCCCCTTGTATTGGCTTACATCTGTCCTACATTAATACCTTACGAGGAATTACAATAACATATGACTTCCAAGCAAGTAACAAAATCAAGAAGACAATTTTTTTATTTTTGTTTCAATGTTGATTTTTGAGAGAGAGAGACAGACAGAGACAGAGAGTGAGTGGCATAGGGGCAGAGAGAGAAGGAGACACAGAATCCGAAGCAGGCTCCAGGCTCCCAGCTGTCAGCGCAGAGCCCGACGTGGGGCTCAAACTCATGATCCATGAGATCATGACCACAGTAGAAGTCAGACGCTTAACCAACTGAGCCCCCCCGGCGCCCCAAGAAGACAATTTTTTAAAAAAGGGGTCACTTCGGGGCGCCTGGGGGGCTCAGTCGGTTAAGCGGCCGACTTCAGCTCAGGTCATGATCTCGCGGTCCGTGAGTTCGAGCCCCACGTTGGGCTCTGCGCTGACAGCTCGGAGCCTGGAGCCTGTTTCGGATTCTGTGTCTCCCTCTCTCTGACCCTCCCCCGTTCATGCTCTGTCTCTCTCTGTCTCAAAAATAAATAAACGTTTAAAAAAAACTTAAAAAGGGGGCGCTTATTAAGCTCCCACCATGTCCCTGACTCTCTCCTTATACCCCAGAAGCCCTTTGAGGTAGGTATTAGTATCCCCACATTACAGATGTGGAAACTGAGGTAAAGACGTGGTCTGCCACAACAGCGGAGCAGGACCTGCCCCCAGGAGCTGTCATGGCTGGTCTGTCATTCTCCACTACCCCACACTCGGCAGGTGACCTGCTGTTCATTAGCACTGATTCCTTTTCTTCCTCCACCTGTGTGCATCTCCAGAGAACGTTTTTCTCTCATTAGTATCAAAAATGAATCAGGGTTTTTAGTGCCCAAGCTCTGTAATCAATTAAGCATTTTAATCAGAGATGAGAGTTACAAGAAGCTGTCAGTAGATGCATTCCCAGGCAAATACTCCTGCCCATGCCTCATCACTTCTAATAAGACAATAATAACACTTTTAATCCTGCACCCCACAGTTAGTGAGTCGTTCCTAATTACCCACAACTGCAAGAGAAATCTCTTTATTAGGCTCTGAGCTAATGCTGTCCTAGAACGCTTTGTATGATTTCACGAAGTCCCTGGGACAGAGCATGTCAAGGCAAGAGGAAACGGAGAAACAAATTCTTCCCCGTGCAGAAAGCCACACAGAAGACTTCACGTGTCCTACAGCTGGGATACAGCCAGGGGCTATGAGTCATATTTAATACAGTCGGATTAAAGAGTGCTCGAAGTTTGTTTGTTTGTTTTTCAATGCATCTACCACCAAAGAAGGAATCGCAGCACATTCTCCACTCCATGGGAAAACAACTGCAGAAAATAGGGTTGTTCTACGCAGTCAGATTTAGCACACCATGGCCCTGTTACTAGTCTGTCCCCATTTTAAGGAAAGCAGACCTGGAGCTTGTGTTCATTGTAACACACCCCATGATTCTGCTAAATAACATTCTAATTGATAGATAATTTCAAACAGCAACCATCTCAATTTGATACGCCTCTTTCCCTAGGACACCAAGGGACACACACTGATGCCCGCACACTTCATCAGTACATTTAATTGGTCAATTACACAGGCCACGAAAGGGACTTCTCTCCCCTGCGCCAGTGTTTGGCTGAGAAAGCCTCTGGGGGAGAGATGGAGGCCTTGAGTTTTGAAAATATAACGGAGCTCTCTGTGACAAACAAGGCAGTAGAGTCTCAGCCCTGAGAGAACCCTCTGAGCGCCACTCCACCCGCCTCCGATCCCGCGAGAATAAATCCCCTTCCCTCCAAAATAGTAGTGAGCTCTGCAACACTGTGAACAGCAGTTTGAAATAGTGTAACTCTCGCTGTCACTTTCCAGATAGGCTTAACACCGGATATTAAGCCGAAAGAATACAAATGCGGCCTGAACCACAGAACGCCGCATGCAGTAAGCTCACCGGAGCATCGTGCAGAGATTGTAACTAATTCACACCGCACCGTGCGCACTTCCCGTTCTCTTTTCATTCCACGCCACCGGCTCCTTCACCACTGACACCATAGCGGGACATCTGGGCCACTGAAATTGTGCCCTCTCCCTTGTGACCTGCCACAGGCAAGCATTTAACACTCATCCCCGAATTAGATGGGACTCACTTAATCTGATGGGGTGCACTGTGCAGCTACACCTGGACGCACTCTGCAAAAGTCTGCATTGCCGTGAGATGCAGACTTGGGAGAATTTCCGGTGGTGTTGTTTTTAGAGCCTCCTCAGACCTGGAAAAGCAGGAAAGCTAGTAAACAGTAGCCCTCTGATGACGCGCATAAGCCGCCAGTAAAAGGAAACCAGGATCTAACACTCCCTGGCTTCCACCTCCCGAGAGTGCTCTCTTACCTCTACACCATACAAAGTATCCACTCATTTCATAAACATGCTCTGACACTGTGATGGGCTCTGGCACATAATCCTGGGCCTCATCTGGGAGCAGAGAGCCAGGAGAACTGCCTGGACAAGTTCTCCCATTCACAAAGCGATTCAAATTTAGGCTTGTGATCTCTGTATGAAGTCCTCCATCAGTGACAGATAAAGTGAATGGCTGAAGGAAGAAATTCACCACCCAGACTTCACCTCCTACCCAACTGTCAGAATGCACCAGGTCTAATGCACCATGAATTGTAATCCAGCTGTAATGAAACCCTGAATGGAAAGAATTATCTTGCGCAAATTTGTTCAATGAAAACCTTTAAAATGGACTATGGCACACTGAATTGATTTTTTTTTTTTTTTTAAAAAAAAACACCACCCTCAAAATCTTTTTTTTTTTTTTTGACGAGGAGGAGGAGGAATGAGAGAGATGGCTGTATGCACTGTTCTGTGATGGACCTACTCCCTCCTAAATAGAGGAATCCGTGTTTCATGTCGTAATTAATATTTAGCCTATCAGCGTCTTGATTAAGGATTATAATGAGTAATAACTATTTTTCTTAGTGAGAGGTTATAGCGAACTTGTGTTTATTACTGTATTACTTACGTGTGTGTTAATGTATGTATTATCATACCTATTTTTGTCTATGGACATCCTGTGTATTTATTCACTATTTTTGTAAAATATTGTCTCAAACATTTTAAGTATATTCTCAAAACCTAGCAATACTTTTATCTCACTTTTATTTTTTTTTTATTTTTATCTCACTTGGAAAAACCTTGTAATAGGACAAAGAGCTAAGTCTCATAACGTACTTATTTGCATGCTCTACTTCCGCCATAGTAGGTACCCATAATCAGTTGGTGTCTTTACAAGGCATTCATGTACTACATTCAGCTATGGTGATGCATGCAATTCCCCTCTTACCTCTAAGGAAGTGTCCTTTAGATACCTGTTTGTCAGTTACTACTAGTGTGACGGAACTATAAAAATAGTCTAGTCCCCACAGAACTACAAGTAAGCTTCTATTTAGATTTCATAAAGTTTGCCTCTCCCAACACTGTGGTAACCGCTTGATAGAATATAATACATTTTAAAATTCACAGTTGACTTTGAAAGAAAGAAATTCCAGACATAAAGTAGGGATCCAAGCCAAACAGTCAACGGGAGCTGCACTTTCGGGTCTTCTTCGTGCGCCAAACACTGGAATAGCATCTTTATATATAAAGCTTTTCTTTGATTGTGGTGGCCCCCTCACCCTGACGGCCATTCCCAGCTTCTAGGATAGAGTCATTGAAGTAATATTCTTTGTATGTGTGTTTCCTCTGTGTGCATCCTCAATGCTCTGATTATTGGCACCCATTTCTTCTATTGCCATTCAATTTTGACAAACCCATTGCCAAAGCAATCACACGGTACCACAGCAAAAAATTGCTTCTTGTAACTAGATGACCAAATACCAACATGGCCACCTTTTCCCACCAACCCGCTTCCCTGCCAGCTCTTGGTATAAACAACAGTGAGCCCACAGCTCTGGGATCCTCTGACTTGGCAAATATCTCATTCTATAGGGACCACATTGACTGTATCTCTATAGAGAGGAGGGAGATAGATGATGGGAAGCACATCTACTCCCTCGTGTCCTTGAATTTCTTGGCTGGACCTGTTGGCTGGTCCACTGGTACCCCAAAGTGACAGCCACCTTAAACCAAGTCTGAGCCATCTGTACTTCCAGTCTCCAAACCCAGACCATCTTTAGTGATCTGACCTAGCTTACCAACCACCACTTCCCCACCAATAGCTGTGCTCCATACTCTGTGTGGCAGATGGTTTGTCATCAACCCAAGATCTATCTTCCTTCCTTGCTCACTAACAGAACCTCAGCCTTGGAACAACAATGTGCTTGGTCCAGGAATTATGGTTGGTTTAAGCTAATCACAATAATCCCATTGCCCAGTTCCAGTTGCCGCCACTCAGATGCAGATGGATGGGGTTGTGGTTCTGGAAAGGCTTTAGTATTCTTTTTTTTTCTTTTTAATGTTTATTTATTTCTGAGAGAGAGCGACAGAGCATAAGTGGGGAGGGGCAGAGAGAGAGGGAGACGCAGAATCCGAAGCAGCTCTGAGCTGTCAGCACAGAGCCTGACGCGGGGCTCAAAGCCACGAACCGCTGGATGATGACCTGAGCCGAAGTCGGACACTCAACCGACTGAGCCACCCAGGCGCCCCGTAGAGTTAGTATGCTCGACAGAGGAGATAGACACTGCTAACAGTGCACCTTCCCTTTTCCCGGCCATGAACATGGATGTCATGCCTGGGGCTACAGCAGACAGTTTCAACCAGGAGGAATCACACCAACTAGTTAAGGCAGAGAGGATCAACAGAAGGAGATTATGTCTTTGAGAACATGGCTGAACTGCTGCTTCCACACTACACTGCCAAACTCTAGACATATTTAAGATAATTAAATGTCCTTATTGCTTAAACCACTGTTAGCCGGGCATTCTGGTCAATGCAGCTGAAAGTATTTCTAACTGATATACCATTTTTTTCCCCTGCATTGCACTCAAGGCCCTGAGTAAATTTAAAGACTTAATTGGCTTTATTCAATGATTTATGAATCAGGCATCCCATCTGGCAAACAGAAAGCTCTGAGGAGCTGTGCAAAATGGGAGGCTTTTATAGGCAGAAGGAGGTAGGACAGAGATATTACTGGCAAAGAGTGGACTGTTTCAGGCAAGATCACCTTCCTTTAAGGGACGGGGGGGGGGGGGGGGGGGGGGGCGTCTATGAGAGAGACCACCTCACCAGTGCTCACCAGGAAATTCCAGACTGACTGGTTACGATTACATCTCTGGGAGAGGCTGAAACTGCTGTTAGGTTAGGTATTAAGTCTTGGTTTGGTGACATGGGCTTAGCACAAGCAACTCCATTTTGAACTCGTCTCTTTTTTAACCCCATCAACGCATAAAATAACTTTTAACCATTTTCCTCTGCACATATTTTGCAATAAAATAATATCATATTGTAATATTCTGTAATCTTATTTTTAAACTCAATTTACCAACTATACAAGTATTAAATATCATTTTAGTAGATGCATTAGATTTCTTCTTATGAATATGCTATATTTTAATAGTTGAATTACATTTTTTCGTATGAATATGCTATATTTTGACTAACGCCCTGTTGTTAGAGATTTGTTTCTAATATTTCTTGCTTTTGTTGCAATACTAGAATAAACATCCTTGTAGCTAAATCTTTTACACAACTATCGTATCCTTTCCACGGGATAAATACCTAAAAGTAGCATTGCTACACTAAAAAACCTCATATTTTAGGATTTTCTTATTTGAATTGCCAAATACACCTCCAAAAAAATAGCAATTTATATTGCAAACTGGAGTAAAAGACTTGATAGTCACAAACTCTAGCATTATTGTTTGTTACTTTGTATTTAATATTTGTCAATTCAGGAGCCACCTGGGTGGCTCAATCAGTAAAACTTCCAGCTCTTGATTTCAGCTCAGGTCATGATCCCAGGGTCGTGGGGATCATGGAGCTGAGCATGGAGCCTGCTTAGGATTCTCTCTCTCCCTCTGCCCATCTCCCCTGCTCATGCTCTCTCTCTCTCTCTCTCCCTCTCTCTCTAAAATAAAAAATACATACACTAAATAAGTAAAATATTTGTCGATTTGGTGGGCCAAAAATAGTTTCCTAAAGTTATTTTAATTTTGTTTTTTTCATTTCTTTATGACCAATTATAATGTCTCTTATAAACTGCCTATTCATATCTTTTGTCCATATTTTAATTGATAAAGTCATTTATACTTCTCTGCTGAGTAATTTGAGTTTGTTGTTAACCAAAACTTCCAAGACTTTTTCTGTGAATGATGCTGTTCAGACACAGCTCTCCTATCTAGTATGGGTCCTATAGCTTTAGCAATCAGTATGCTTCATTTACATGTCTCCACATTAAATTTCATTTTGTTGGGGCACCTGGGTGGGTCAGTCATTAAGCATACAGCTCTTTATTCTGGCTCAGGTCATGATCTCACAGTTCGTGAGACTGAGCCCCAGGTCAGGCTCTGTGCTGACAGTGGGGAGGCTGCTTGGGATTCTCTCCCTGCCCCTCTCCTGCTCCACCATACATGTGCACACTCTCTTTCTCTCAAAATAAATAAATAAACTTTAAAGAAGTAAAATAAATTTCATTTTGTTAAATTCACTACATTTTTTTCTAACCATGAACATGTCTGTCCTATAATATTTTCTTTCTATTCTGAGGGTTCCAACTACTCAGGCCATATTCCATCAATGTATGGGCTTAGGTCAGGATAAAAGACATCATAGGACAGGCAAGACTTTACATGGAGTCCTGAGATCTCCCTGCAAGGACACATTATTCACCATTTCTTTAACAGTTCCCTTCAGTTACGTCAGACTTTCATTCATTTATTAATGTGTGCCTACCATTGAAGATTCAAAGCATGAGTCAAGTAAGACATGGCCCTAGGTCATAAAGAGCTTATAGACTACTGAGAAAGACAGTCACAAAAACCTATAATTGCTGTAATGACAAGTACAGTAAAGGAGGGACACTCATGGCTATGATGGCCCATCAATTTCAAGAGTCCAATCAAGACATGATTATTTGGTATAAGGCAGAGATGATAGAGAGAAAGAAAAGTAAATAGACTTGAGAAAATTTAAAAAATCAAAAAGTCTTACTGGTAAATTGGGCATAGAAAATATAGGAAAATGTTGCCTAGGATGACTTATAGAATTTTGGTTTGCACAAGGTCCATAGATATAACCTCAAAGGTCCCACAGCTGCGTGTGTGTGTGTGTGTGTGTGTGTGTGTGTGTGTGTGTGTGTTTATTCCCATGCCAAACAAATTATTTTAAGCATATTCTCAATAATCTCTGAGACCACTCTTCAAATTAAACAATTCCACACTCT
Source organism: Panthera leo (assembly GCF_018350215.1). Classification (NCBI taxonomy): domain Eukaryota; kingdom Metazoa; phylum Chordata; class Mammalia; order Carnivora; family Felidae; genus Panthera; species Panthera leo. The sequence goes on from NC_056696.1 coordinate 59,087,913, forward strand.
AGAGCCCATGTCTGTGCTTGCATTTGGGATCCTGCTAGCACCAAAGTTCACCTGGGGAAGTAATGTTTAATCATTAGTGGATTGACTAATAAATTCATAGCCATGAGATTGGTGGATCTTCTTGTCAAACTAACTTGCTTTAAGTGTAACATCAAAAATTAAATTCTTTCACCAGTTATACAGATCTTCAGTCAGTTATAAACCAGAGATTTTTTCAATAGTTATAAAGATGAGATTTTGAAGAATGAAAATATTTTTATTTCTTAGTTATTAAGGCTTTGAGTTGTCATTATAAAGTACTTTTTTAATTGTCACAAGCTAATAAGAAAAATCCAGAGGGAACCTGGAAAAAATAAAAAGTTGGTCGCAGGCCAAGGAAAGGACAAATAAGAGGTCACATCAGTCTGTGGAAATGAAGGTCATATATTAGTTTGAATATTAAAAGTGGATGGAGCTTTACTGACCTAATGCTTAATTCAGAAGAAATTTGGGAATAGCAATAAGGACCATATTCACAGTCGTCAGAGTGAATTAACTACAGGAAAAAAAATATTAAAACGAGTTAGAGTTATAAGATAATGTACTGGCACAAGTATAAACATAGATCAAAAGAACAGAATTGGGAGCTTAGAAATAAACTCGTTGGCCAAAATGAACAAATCAGCAGACTACAGATGCTGGAGAGGATGTGGAGAAACGGGAACCCTCTTGCACTGTTGGTGGGAATGCAAACTGGTGCAGCCGCTCTGGAAAGCAGTGTGGAGGTTCCTCAGAAAATTAAAAATAGACCTACCCTATGACCCAGCAATAGCACTGCTAGGAATTTATCCAAGGGATACAGGAGTTCTGATGCATAGGGGCACTTGTACCCCAATGTTTATAGCAGCACTCTCAACAATAGCCAAATTATGGAAAGAGCCTAAATGTCCATCAACTGATGAATGGATAAAGAAATTGTGGTTTATATACACAATGGAATGCTACGTGGCAATGAGAAAGAATGAAATATGGCCTTTTGTAGCAACGTGGATGGAACTGGAGAATGTGATGCTAAGTGAAATAAGCCATACAGAGAAAGACACATACCATATGGTTTCACTCTTATGTGGATCCTGAGAAACTTAACAGAAACCCATGGGGGAGGGGAAGAAAAAAAAAAAAAAAGAGGTTAGAGTGGGAGAGAGCCAAAGCATAAGAGACTGTTAAAAACTGAGAACAAACTGAGGGTTGATGGGGGGTGGGAGGGAGGGGAGGGTGGTGATGGGTATTGAGGAGGGCACCTTTTGGGATGAGCACTGGGTGTTGTATGGAAACCAATTTGACAATAAATTTCATATATTAAAAAATAAAATAAAATATATAAAAAAAAGAAATAAACTCGTATTTATGGTCAATCGATTTTTAACAAGGATGTCAAAACAATTCAATAGGAAAAGAATAGTCTTCTCAACTAGTAGTACGGAAACAACTGTATCTCTGCATTCAAAATAATGAAGCTGGGTCGCTTCCTTATACCATCCACAAAAATAATTCAGTAGGAACCACACACCTAAATATTAGAACCAAAACTATAAAACTCTTGCACATCCATACAGTGGAATACCATTCAGCAATAAAAAGGAATGAATGAAGGATGGATGGATGGATGGATGGATGGATGGATGGATGGATCTTGAAAACATTATGCTAAATGGAAGAGGCCAGGCCCATAAGGTCACATATTGTATGATTCCTTTATGGGAAATGTCCAGAGTAGGCAAATCAGTAGAAGCAGAAAATAGATTCCTTATGCCCAAGGGAGAAGGAGAAGAAGAGGGATCATGGGACAGGAAATAAGAGAGAATGGAAGTGACTGCTAATAGATACAGGGTTTCTTTGGGGGATGATAAAAATATTTTTTAAATGAGGTGAAGTCGGGTGCCTGGATGGCTCAGTCAGTTAAGCATCCGACTCTTGGTTTCAGTTCAGGTCATGATCTCGCCATTTTGTGAGTTCGAGCCCCACATCCGGCTCTGTGCTGGCAGTGTAGAGCCTGCTTTGGAATCTGTCTCTCTCTCTTTCTGCCCCTTCCCCACTCACGCTGTCTCTGTCTCTCTTAAAATAAATAAATAAACTTAAAAAAAATGATGTGAAGTTTGCACAACTCTGTGATTATACTAAAATGCATTCAATTATATACCTTAAATGGGTAGACTATATCACATGTGAATATTTATATAAAATGCACAGATTTTAACTCTGCAGTTCAGTGATATTTGACTGTTGTGTATACCCATGTAACTACTACCCCAAATAAAACACAGAAAATTTCTGTTCCTCCAGAAATGTTCCTCAGGAAAGTATCCCTTTTATTTAATCTACCCTTCCCCCAAAAGGTAACCACTATTCTGATTTCTGATTTCACCATAGCTCCCTTGGTTTCACATGAATGGAATCAGACATTATGTATTTTGTGTGTGTGCCTGGCTTCTTTGGCTTAGCACAGTTTTGAGATTCATCCATGTAGTTATATCGGCCCATGGTTGTCTTTGTTTTTGTTTTTGCTGTTGACTAGCCATGCAGTGTAGGAATATAACACAATTATTCTATCAATTCACCTACTAGTGGGCATTTGAGTCATTGACTATTTGAGCTTAGTAGAAATAAAAATGCTATGAATGTTTTGTTTTTGTTTTAAGATCTTTCTAGTACCAGAGATCACATGTAGCTCCCTCCCCTTGCATTGAGGCAGCTGCTGCCACTGCCTCATGAATTAGGGTTACGGAGGAGCGATGTAGTTTCAGGGCCCAGGGCTTAAGAGACCAGCAGGTTTCACTTCCTATGACTTGGATGACTCACCTAAGGACCCCTGAGTCCAGCTAACCAGCTGGTGAGATGATATGGAGAGGCCCTAGACAATGTGAAAATGGAGAGAGTCAAATCACATCCAGCCTTCCAGCTGTCCCTGTGAAGAGACTCAACACGTGAGAAAGGCTACCCTGGACCATCCAGACTGTACCAGCTACCAGTTGAGTACCAGCAAGTGACTCAAGTCAATTCATATAGAGCAGAAGAGTTGCTAAAATAAACTCTGCCTGAACTTGTGACTCATAAAATAGTGTCCCCACAGAAGCCCTGTCCACTCCGAACCTTAGAATGGGGCCTTATTTGGAAATAGGGTCTTTGCAGGTGTCGTTCAGCTAAGGATTGAAATGTGGTTATACTGGCAGACCCTAAATCCAATGACAATTGCCCTTTTAAGAGACAGAAAGTGATACACAGAGAGACAGAAACACAGAGGAGAAGACATTGTGAAGACAAAGACAGAGATTGGAGTGACGCAGCTACAAACCAAGGAACACGAAGAACTGCCAGGAGCCACCAGAAGCTAGAAAGAGACAAGGAATATCTTCCCATGAGTCTTTGGATGGAGGATGGCCCTCCTGACATCTGCATTGCAAATGTCTAGCCGCTAGAAATGTGAAATAAATGCTTCTTGTTTATGCCACCAAGTCTGGTAATTTGTTACGGCAGGCCCAGTAGACTAGGGGTTCTATTTTGTTTTATCAGTCTATGTGCCGCTCTTAAAAATGTGGCTGGTTTCACCCTCCATGGTGGGGTTGACTACTCCTCCATTTTTATTCCTAGAAGTAAAAGCACCTTGGGTTTCCTCTCCTGGGAAGGGCTTGTTCCTTTCTGGACTTTGGTTCATTTAGATTTCATTTTCAATTCCCTGATGGGTTTTTTTTCCAACAATTCTTTTTGAGCAGTCCAGGTTTCCCATGCTGTTAGAATAAGATCCACGTTCTGTTGCAACTTTCTGAACGGCTATCTGCAAGCCTGGATATAACTTTTTAATTAGCCATGCCTACATTTTAACAAAAGCTATTACATAATGAGTTTATAGCTACTTTTTTGTTCTTCCCCTTTTGTGATATTACAATAAGACTAATCTGAGTCAGCACTAGACTCTGAGAGAAGTCTTCTTTTAAATTCTCCTTCTGAAGGTGTCCTCAGGTCTAAAATGAGTCTCTTATAGACAGCAAATAGATGGGTCTTGGTTTTTCAACCATTCTGATATCCCATGTCTTTGATTGGAGCATTTAGTCCACTTACATTCAGTGTTATTATCGAAAAATATGGGTTAGAGTCATTGTGTTTGTCATCTATAGGTTTCATGCTTGTAGTGGTGTCTCTGGTACTTTGTGGTCCTTGCCACATTTCACTCACAGAGTCCCCCTTAGGATTTCTTGTAGGGCTGGTTTAGTGGTGATGAATTCCTTCAGTTTTTGTTTGTTTGGGAAGACCTTTATCTCTCCTTCTATTCTGAATGACAGGCTTGTTGGATAAAGGATTCTTGGCTGCCTATTTTTCCTGTTCATCAGAAGACCATGGGGGAGGGGAAGGGGGGAAAAAAAGTTACAGAAAGGGAGGGAGGCAGACCATAAGAGACTCTTAAATACTGAGAACAAACTGAGGGTTGATGGGGGTTGGGGGAGAGGGGAAAGTGGGTGATGGGCATTGAGGAGGGTTCCTGTTGGGACAAGCACTGGGTGTTGTATGGAAACCAATTTGACAATAAATTATATTTAATATTAAAAAAAAGTCTCCTTAAGTATGGGAAGCAGTGAATTAGGTCAGTAAGTTAATTATGAATTTACCCAGTTTTACGCAGTGGAGCCCACAATTCCCATCTCTACATTCCTTGTTCCTGACTGTGCTCCTCATCAAATGTTCCATCCTCCTGTTTCCCTGGCTCTGTCCCCTTTTCCAAACCAAGACAAATATAGGACAGACTCCTATCTGTCCAAAAATCAGACTTTCTAAAGCTGAAAATAAACATGTAAGTAAATGTGTGTCCTAATTTTCTATGATGTTAATGCTTCCTGTACTGGACTTGATCTCATTTCCTATTACAGTGGAGACTTCTGTGGAAACAAATCTCAGTCCCGTTAGGATTTAACTAAACGGAACTGAATCTGTAGTGTTAAATAGTGTTAGAATTGGGGGGTGGGGGGATAGCTGGTTATTTTTATAGAGAAAGGAAAATGTAAGCTACCCTTTCATTAGGAATTGAGCATCTTTTTTTCCAATTCCCTTCCAGGAAGTCCTGTCAACAAACTTGAAATGCACACTGCTTTGCAGATGGCGTCACACTTGTGGTTCACTCCCCAACCTCATCACTAAATGTAGTGAAACATTCCTTTGTCTCTACATCAGACACTAACTGAGGATCCAAGGCCTGGGAGAATATAAATATTTTCATATAAAAAAGAATTATAACCTGATTTTCTGCTCCTTCACCCAGATGTTTGCCTTGCTGGTATTTTTTATCAACTCCACTGCAGACTGATCTTCCAAACGATAAAAGCTACTGAGATGCTTTATTTTCTTTTTCCCATAATGGTATTTTTTTAAAATACCCAGAGCTGATGAAATATCAAGGCATATATCTTTCTAACTAGCTAACCCCAAGGTGATTATGATATCTTACCTTCCTCCTTCCCAGGGAGGTAAAACCAGGCAAGGAGGGCCCATGGCCAAGCAGGCCAAGGTTTGGGCTTGGGTTTGAGTAGACAGATTAATGTCCTAAAAAGAAGGAGGTGGAAAAAAACAGTGAAGTCATACAAACCACATCCAAATAAAATGCTAAAGGTCAATCCTTGTGTGTCCAAGTACATTGTTAAGACTAAGGACAAGTTCAGGAAGTCAGGAGCCAGAGAGACAGAAGGATAGAGCAGTTGATATGGAGCAAAGCTGGGGCAAGGCCATCTGTCCCAGGACACCTACTGTGAGCAGAGCAGTGTCCTTGTCAGGCACTGATAACACATTGCATGGTGGGTTATATGGGCTGATCTGAGGAAGTGGGGTTCACTAAGGATGGGAGACGACCCCCCATTTCCACACTGGAAGCAGAGGGACCCTCAAATTTCTTCAGTACTAAAAACGCTACATGTTTCATTGGCAGATTCCACTAGATTCAGTGGAATTGAAGGAACGCTTCACTTTTCTCTCAAATGGCAAGAATTTATGTAAAAGAATCCATCTGTTCACCTCCATCCCAACCTCCATTGTACACTTTTATTCTGACTACAGAATGAAACTTTTCAGTTTTAGTTCTCATGTGCCCAGTGTGCCCCACAACTGCCTCTCCCCAGCCTAGATAAAGTCCTTTCCTTTCCTCCAAGGTAGTAGGACCTCTTACCACAGATTTCTGCCACCTTGCTCAAGACCCCATGCAGAGCACCTAGAATATGGTTGCATATATCTGGACAGATGTTAGGCCTCAGCATTATGGCTTCCATGCAAGCTGTAACACATTCCACTATATTTCCCCTTGACCTGCCCTTCTCTTCATTCTGAAGACAAATATTTCTCATAATTACAGAAGTTGATGTCCAGATCTGGCCTTTCACCCTACTTATAAGCTAAGTTAACCTGTTACTGTTTCACACATGCTAGCAGAAGACATGAATTCATAGATCAGAGACAAAGGACATTATTACTCAGGGCTCAGCAAGCACATGAGTTTCATGTTTCATGTCAGTTCCCTCTGACTCCCTTCCTACAGGGGCAACTCAAAGCATCCCAGGTGGATCTGCATGCAGCCCATGTGGATGCTACACACATAATGGCTTTGTATCGCACATGAGGAGCCCTGAGTTTGGGGAATCTACCTCCTCTACATCAGGCCTGCCCTTTGTCCCAAAGCAAGTCATTACCTCATTCTTCCAGGTTGCTCATTTGCAAACATGACCCTGAGAATCGCTTAGGCAAAGAGTGGGTAGGGTCTTGCATTCTTGAAAAACCAAGCAAAAATAAATAGGGACACTCAGTGTCCTTGGAGGATTGCCTCTTTGAACAGTTGCTACCAAAGACCTTGGCATTATGGTTTAAACTATACAGTAATATTGAATTTCAGATGCAGGAAAGAAATGAGGATTTTTTGGTCTTTATGCACGTAAGCCACACAACTCCCAATGGAAAGGACTGAAATATTTATCATATATGGAGAAAATATATTTTAAAATTAATTTTAGACATAATTTTCTCATTTTCTTTTTACTCATTCTTAACATTTTTGATTCTTCACTTCCTCCCTCTTTGCAAGAAACCCTCTTAGATCTTTAGCTCACCAACTTACTTCAATAAGCAATCCTCTGGATTTATGCACAGCATCCTCATTCCATCTGAGATCAAGATGCTTTTATCTTTATCTCCTGAGGGAAAACAATTTCCTTTGGGGACCCACAACTTAGAGGAGAATCTGCAGTTTGCTTGTACATGCCCCAGCTGTCATCTCTAGATGTCTTTTCCATATTTGGCAGAAAGAAAGCCACATGGACCATCTCTATACTGAGGATTATTAGTAAGTTTATTTCTATGTCTTCCTTTATCCCTTCCTTTTGTCAGTCACGATAAGAACTACCATTTACTGAGTGCCATTCTGGGGTCAGGTAGTGTTCTGAGTCATTTACATGTATTGCTTCATTTAATCCTTACAACCCCACTTTGATATATTTAACACAGATGCTATTAGTATACCCATTTTACAGATGGAAAAACTGAGTTACAGGGGCATGACATACCTTGTCCAAGTCAGCCAGTAACTAAGTGCTAGAACCATATTCAAACATAGACATTTTGACCCCAAAACCCACACTCTTCTGCTCTATATTACATTGCCTCCCCAAATTATTCTAATCCCCCCACCTCCTGCCCACTCTCCTGCAATCAGTAACTTATTTGAAGCAATACTTATCCAATTTCTACAAGCATTTGCCTCCAGTAATGGCTTATGCTTATTTAAAACTTTCTCAAAGGAAGCTGAAATAAATACAAGTTATATCAGAATACAATAGAACGACGTAGAACATAGCCTTAAACTAGTAACACCACATAAGAAAAGAATTACTGTTTTGCTTGAGGTTCCTTAGATTGCAAAAAACAGAAACAGTGAGCTTAAGTCAGAATGGAGTTTAAAATGGAGTTTGTTAAAGAATTCTTAGGTGTGCCAGAGAATTTGGGTGTCTCCAAGGCCCACAAGGAACAGGAGACAGGAGCTGGGAGCCGCCAGGAGCCCAGAGACCTCCCTCTAGTCCCTGCCTCCACTTGTCTTTACTCATCTTTTGTTAAGTGTCTACAAACATCACTTTCTGTTTCTCTGTAGCTACAGGGGTCTCGTTCCACAGCTCAGAGCTCACATCATTCTGCTCATTCTGTTCAAAGGAGCACAGACTCACTACAGTCTCTTACAGCCGGTTCCAAATTCCCATGAGATAAAATCTGATGGGCCCAATTTAGGTCACATGCCCAGATCACTTTCTATCAACTGTAGCCAGAGAATCCACTCTTTAAAAAAGGGGCATTTCTAGAGAAAGTTGGTTACCCTGGCCTGGGTAGACTTCCCAAGGTGTCTACAACATATGCCCCCAGCCAATAGTTTATTTATAGGACAAAAAAAAAAAAAATGCATCTATTAGGACTCAGAATCTGGAAATATAGTTTCCAAAGGGATTATTATGCCTATCTTCTCAGAACTTAGACATGCTGTGCAGATGACAGTGTGTGGCCATGTAACCTTGTAATCAGTCTTAAAATTTGTTCTGCATATAAAATTTCTTCTCCTGAGAATAAACCTATTGTAGGCAGATCCTGTTATCATTCTCTCTTACATCTCCCCTGTGCAGTACTTAGGGATTTGTTTTGCACCAGATGAAACGCATGGGCAGAAGGATATACAGAAATGAAGACAGAGATGGGGAGGGGGAGGGGGGGAGGATGGAGGTAGAAATGGAAAGCGGGAGGGGGAGAGAGAGTGAGAAGTAGTTCCTTGCATCTGTTTTGGTCTTCACATCCTCATAGACTAAAAAGCATTGGTCTTTGCTCCTTATCAACCATACGATCCTGGTAGGAGAGGCTTGGGTTCTCATATCCTACACAATATATATGTGGTACGCAAATGGACAGCCTATTGTCTTAAAGCATAGGAAAGGCTGCAGGGGCCCACTGAGCATACAAGAGGTACTGACATCCAAAAGCATGTTAAAATCTAATCATATCCAACTTGCTTGGTTATAGAAATTTCACTTTTTGATTATATAACCAAGGCACGGACCTATCTTCCTTTTTAACAATGAACCTTTACAGATTGAGCTCCCTTCTCTTTTGACGCCTACATCCTTTCCAGATCCTCTACCATGCCAAGACAGCTGTCTCCTATCTGGCGTGTTTCTTACCATTATCTACTTGCAACTGTACATGGTTTTGCAACTTGCTTTTCCCGTCAACAATATCTCCTGGAGATTTATTTGTATTAGTGCCTATAGATAGGCCTCATTCTTTTCTACATTTGGAATAGTATTTCATAATTGGGATGTACCACAGTTTAATTAAGCGGCATTCCCCTAATCAGTATTAGGTTCAGATGGCAGAGCTTTATCCTTAGTGGCAGATCAAAGTTTCTGTCGTTTAGAACTAGAGGTAAACAGAACCTGACACGCCTCCATGTTGAATTGTAGGTATTTAACCTCTTTAAGAAGTGGACGAACCCATGATCCATGTATTAATTGATGTGAAGAGAACCATGGGACCAGAAAGTGGGCCTTGTTGGTGCTCCAGCCACGAGCCCTCAGACATACTTGCCATCTGTGCGCACACCAGCTCCCGATATGATCTCACCCTCAACCAACTATCCACATCTCTTTTCCAGAGTACTGCCCTCAGGCTGCAGCAACCTGCTTTGCCTTTGTGCAGAGAGCCGGATGTGTCTAGAAGCTGAGATTCCTCGGGTATGGCCCTCAACCAACGTTTGAGGGATGGCGGTATACATGCTTTCACCCGCTTAGCCCTGATGGGGATAGCTCTGAAGTGTGACTTACAGTGTTTCCAGAACTCCCCCCGCAGGACTAAGATGTGGTTGTCTTCTACACAACTTGGCTTGATACCTTACCCATGTTTGGCCACTCTTTTTTTCTTCCAAGTTTCACTTCCTCACTCCCTACCAGACTTTCTTCTCAATACATCACATTCACATAAATCCTCAGTTTAGGGTGTGCTTTTGGAAACTAAAAGAACTCAGTTCAGAAACGGTCCCTATAAAGCAGACTCCCAGAATAAGATTCTAAAACTGGACCAGTCACCAACCAGATGCCAACAGCGAACCCACCGTTGGTGGGAAGAAGAGTGCAGGTATCCACTGGCATCCTGCACCAATGGCTGAGAGTCTTATTGGTGGTGACAGTGGATAGGATACACACGTGGAAGGGGACACACCAGCATGCACAGTACACATATTAGCTGGGAGATATAGAGGACTTGGTAATGAAAAAGAATGTGGAGTTGGCTGTCGCTACTCACTCAATGTGGACTGGAAGAGAATAGTAAGCTCAAGGAAGCCAATTACTAACTCAGAAAAGTATATGAGTTAGAAAGCCTCCATAGCAGTATTTAAAGAAACTGGTAGCTAAATAATGGACTGTGCTGAAATCAGGCCCAGGACTTGTTAGAGAGAGTAGCAGAGTTACAAAGACAGAAAAGTCTGAAGAAATTTCAGTGAGTAAAATCGCTGCTCTTACCGGAGGCATTCCCATCCTGGACGTCATTGACACAAGCACCGAAGTGACTCTGAGATGCAATGAACATAGCTACTATACAAAGTCAACCACCTCCTTTTTGGCGTTGACTTAGAGAGCCCCCTTACTCCTTTTACGCCAACCTCCTTTTTGGCGTTGACTTAGAGAGCCCCCTTACTATTACTGCTGTCAACCTCATATTCTTACTGTCACCCTCTTAACAGCATTGTTGTTATAGATGTCCCAGGCCATATCAGGTAAGCCTAAAGTGGACATATTTCTGTTCAGAGCTATTTGGAACTGCCTTGTTGCCTGAAAGATGCCCCTAATTCACTTGACAACTGCTGATCCACCTTACCCATCATGGGGGGAATATTCAACTCTCTCTCTCCTTAGTGTTATTGATGGATTTGTACAGAGTCATACATAGTCTCTCCTTCAACATCCTCTTTATCACCAAAAGTACCCACGAGTACGTTTGCTTATTCATTCAACAAGTATTTATTGAGTGTCTATTGCACATCAGGCACTATGCTAAGTGCTTGCAGAGACAGTATGGGCAGACTTGGTCATACTTTACATAAATATAAGTCCAAGACATATATAAATCTTGGAATAAGACCTACATTAAACAAATAATTACATAAATAAGTATACATGTAAATATAATCACTGTTTTGACAGATGCTACAAAGGAGAATTGCAAGGTGCAGCAAGAGCATACAACTGTAGGACTTACCATCCCTACTGTCTTCCGGGGACTCGGGGGAGGCTTGCTTGAAGAAGGGGTATTTAAACTATAACCCAGAAGATGGAAAAGATTAAGCCTAGCGGGATAGGGGAAGGAGAGATATAGGCCAAGAGCATTCAAAGTAAGCAAACTCTGTGAAGGTCCTGGGGCAGAAAGGAGAGAGAGAAAACCAGGCAGGATGTAGTATAAATGACCAAGGGTAAGAGTAGTAGGACATGAGGCCAGGGAGGGGCAAGGCCAAATGATCCTGTTTTTTGTTGTGATCTTCTTCAATTAGATCCGCCTACATATTGAAGACCATGCGATTAGAGCCAATAGATAATACAAATAAAGATTTTTGTTTGGCAATTCTTCCATGAAATGCATAGAACAGAGAGCAATAGGAGAAATTCACAGGACATTTCCAACTTCTTCGAAATGCCTTAATCTTTTATCCAATGTAGGTGGGATCATCTGGCTTTTTTTTTTTTTCAGTCTTTCAGGCAAGACAAGTTGTAACATCACTCAAAGCACCAAGGCCAGACATATCACAGCTAGAAGAGCTAATGTGGACATTCAGGCAACAAGAAAATGAAAGAATATCTCCCTACTTAGAGTGTTCACTTACTGCTTGCAGACTTATCCAAAATATAGCCGATTTGATTTATGTCTACAGACATTTTTGTTAAATAATAGTGAGGCTTCAGATTAGACTCATTACTTATGGTCCTCGAACTTGATGACAGCATAAAAACCAGGAGGAAGCTTCTGCTATGAGAAATCCAGACGAAATACCTAAAAGGAAAATCTTCTGAAAATTACGGTCTTGAGTGGGAACTATTAGAAATAAAACACTTCTGGGGCGCCAGGGCGGCTCAGTTGGTTAAGCATCCGACCTTGGCTCAGGTCATGATCTCACAGTCAGCAAGCTCAAGCCCTACATCGGGCTCTGTGCTGACAGCTCGGAGCCTGGAGCCTGCTTTGGATTCTGTGTCTCCCTCCCTCTCTCTGCCCCTCCCCTGCTCGCTCGCTCTCTCTCTCTCTCTCTCTCTCTCTCAAAATAAATAAACATTTAAAAAATAAAAAATAAAATAAATAAAACACTTTAGAGAAATCACCAAAAATAAAGAGCGTAGTGTGTGCAGCTGTGACTTTGGAGCCAAAGTGACATTAACAAGCATGTGGAGACCAAGGTGCTCTGCTGACTCACCAGTCCCCTCATGCTGCTCATGTGAGACCACAAGAGACTCCCGTGAACTGCTCCCTGCTGACTCGGGCTTCACCCCATGATTCCTGGGCCATCCCTCTCCTTGCCTTTCTGGAGTCAGAACATTCTTCCCCAGAGGAAGAATGTCACCCACAGGGTAACAGCAAATTTGTGAGGTCCCTAGACAAACAGTATAGAGACGTTCAGCCCTTCTTTGTTCTTTTCCAGACACAGCCCTGAAGTGGGGTGCAGGGGGAGAAAGAGAGTTCCGAGTGAGTTTTACTTTCCTCCTTTGATGTCCACTGATGGCACCACATCCAGCAAGGGAGGTGGAACCAGCTTCCCTCTTCTCTAATTAGAAACCAATGCCAGTGAGGGACCCACAACTCTGACGCTCGCTTTTTGCTGAATTTACAAGTGGCGACTGCCCACAACCGTGTCCTGTTAACACGGTGAGGTCGTCAATGAGAAGGGGCAAGGTTGTCCCCAATGAAAAATTCCTCTGATTGTATAGTTAGTAAAGATAGTGCTGAGATGATCCCTTTCTCAGGAGACATCCTAAAATTGCAAGCCTGGGATAGCAGATAAACACAGTAGGCAGTGGCCCAGAACATCCCAACTCACTTCCTTAAGTCGGTAGTGTTTCCAGACCAGAACTCAGGAGCAGGAGCTGCGTTGAGATTAGCCCATGGCGTCCAGGCCTGGAGAAAAGGGGGAAACTGCCCCAGACCTGTGCTCGCAGATAGGCTTGGCCCAAAACGCAGGGCGGATAAGGAGGAGTCCTGTGATTTTTAACTTGAGAGCGAACCACCCTATGAATCCGACTGGGACTGAACAGGAACTAAGTATAACAGGTTTGGGTTTGATTTTTTTTCATATGCAAAGAACTGTCTCCCCCCCCCCCCCACCGCTGATTTTCAAAAGGATGCATACTCACTGTGGAGCGTTTAAATAACGCAAAATCTGAAGAAGACAATAAAATCACCCAGAGATCCACCACCCTGTGATAACCACACTCAGTTTGGGGAGAGGGGGGGACATCTTTTCAGACATCTTGCCTCGTGGTTTTAGCCATGCACACCCACATACACACCCTCATACCTGCACATACATACCTACATGTGCAGACAAGCACACACATACACTACACAGCTAAGTACACATATGCACACACACGTTCATGCACACATAAACACACACTTCACTTATAAGTGGGCTTATAGTCAGCATGCCATCTTCTAACCTATTTCATCAATATTGTGTGTATGTGTACATTGAGCCCTTAAATCACAAACATGGGCAGGCATGTACTACACTATATTTAGCCAATTCCTGAACAACGGTAAAGCCAGTTTGGTTATATATAGATATATAGATATAGATATAGATATAGATATAGATATAGATATAGATATATATAATCCATTTATTTATTTTTTTTTTTGAGAGAGAGAGCGCACACAAGTGGGGGAGAGGCAGAGAGAGAGAGGGAAACACAGAATCAGAAGCAGGCTCTAGGCTCCGAGCTGTCAGCACAGAGCCAACGCGGGGCTCGATCTCACGAGCCGAGCTGTGAGATCATGACCTGGGCCAAAGTCAGATGCTTAACCGACTGAGCCACCCAGGCGCCCCTTTTATATATTTTAAACACTCTTCTTACATACCATGTTTATACATTTATCCAAATATCTTCTTAGGAAAATTCCTAATGGCGAAATTCCTGGATGAAAGGATTTTGTAAAATCTTGGTATCTAGGGACATTTTAAGAAGTCACATCTTATGTCAATAGTGCTGAGGTAGAGAAACCCTGTGTAGATAATGTATTCTCTGTTTTTCGGTTCCATTTACCAGTTTCCCTGAGTTTCAGGGAGAGAAGGCGTAAATCTGCAAACACCTTCTACCTCTCACATTTTCTAAATAAGAGTCTTGCTTTATCATTTCACCCTGCAATGCCTCTCCCACTCTCTGCCGGCTCCTGACTCAGGACCCACAGCCCTCCAGGGCTTCAGAGTTCCGACCTGCCCCTCCACCTGCTTTTCCAAAGTGTGGCCATCCACGAACCCAAACGGCGCTGATAGCAGGCAAGCCTGATTACATGTTTTTTCCTCCTCTGTCCTCTTGTTGGAAATTAACCCATAGAATCAGCAGAACCTGAAGACCTGCTCCTTTTCCTCTGGGAGGTGATTCATATCCCCTTCTGATCATTTTATTTTTTTTAATTTTTTAATGTTGATTTATTTGTTTTTGAGAGACAGAGAGAGACAGAGCATGAGTGAGGGAGGAGTGGAGAGAGAGAGAGAGACACAGAATCCGAAGCAGGCTCCAGGCTCTGAGCTGTCAGCACAGAGCCTAACACGGGGCTTGAACCCACGAACCGTGAGATCATGACCTGAGCTGAAGTGAGATGTTTAACTGACTGAGCCACCCAGGCGCCCCTGATCATTTTAATAAGCAGTCACCTTTCTCAGTACAAATCACTCAGTGTTGATGATAAACCCCTTTGGCCTGGAGAGAAAAAGAGTGTTTTCTTTGGGAGGAGAATAGCTCTTCTGTAAATGAGGGTTCCAACATTCCACATGCTGCCCTACTCCCTCCACCACACTTTAGATTTACAACAACAGGATATTAGGCATTTAGAAGCATTCAAGCGGGTCCATGGGACATGCCTCATTGGTTAGATGACTACCTGAGGGGAATCCATATTTTATCTAGACTTGGACCCATTCCAACCCTTCCTTGGGGTCTACCACCTCAGTAAGCACCTAGTGAGTGTTACCAGCTGACCGGAAATGGAGTCCCTCAGAAGAGGAAAGCAATGAGCCGTGAGTGAAAATTCTGAGGTAAACAAAGATGGCTCCTATGATGACAGAGTCTCTGTGATGCTTCCCTGCTGCATTGGGGTGACATTCAGGAACCACTAACAGAGTCTATATTTTTTAGAAAGTAAGTTTACTGCAAAACTAAATCGACTTCACAGCCTACACGTGTGTACACACAGGCGCACACCCCAAACCTGCCCCTGTGGAAAAGCAGCCATGTTTGACTTAGTTCTTTGTCCACCAAAATGATTCATCCACAGCAGATAAAGGAAACAGCCAAGTTCTATCCATTCACAGGACCAGAAACACCTTCTCTCTGCTTGTGCATCGAGATAAAAACCAGTGCTTGTGAAGCAAAGCTAAGGACAGCCCTACAGAGCGGCGAAAGCTGGCTGGCCCTGACGTTCTGGGGAAATGCTGGAACCCGTTGCAATTGAAAGCTTTGTCCACGTCTGGAGGGGAAACGCCTCTTGAGAAAAATAACAGCCACAAAGATCTCTGTGCCTTAACGCAGGCTCAGATGGGGTCTCCAGGATGATAAAAGTATACATCTGGAGCCCCTGCAAAACCTAGCCCAGTGATCTGCAACTGGCTCTTAATAAATTATAATCGAACGGATCGCTCACATCGGAAAGCACCGTGTGTCTGCCGTCTCCCAGATCCTTGCTATTCAAAATGTGGTCCAGCAGCAACATCCTGGAGCTTGTTAGAAATGCAGACTCAGGCTCCTCCCTGAACCCACCTCCCGAATCTAAATGTTAACAAGATCCCAGGTGATTCATATGCTCGTAAAAATGTGATAAGCACGGCTGTAAACAAGTCTCCCAACAAAATGTAGGAATTCTGCCTGCAAGATGGCTGAAGGCCTATCCAATCGATCCACGGACAAAACACCGCCAACAGGGTGGCCCCAGCATTATCCGAACACTAAAACATTGGTACAACACAGCATCGGCAGGATGATAGTTTGGCAATATTTTCTCTAGAAGGCACTGAGCACACCACAGAGGGACAAATGAGAGAGAAAATTGGGGTCTTGACAGGATTAGTTTCAAAAGGAGCCCTGGAAGTCCAGAAGTACAGCAAGGATTATTCCTTCAGCTTCTGCAGACCTTTCCAAGGTACTTCTCCCAATAAGTGGGCAGGCAGACCTGAACGAAGATGTGAAATCAGAGATAACGGGAAATAGCCAGCAGTGCATTGGAGTGAAGCGAAAACAGGGGAAGGCACGAGGCAGAGGTCCGTCCCTGGCAATGACTCTGGTAACCAATCTCTGGGCTGCCAGAGACAATCTTCATCAGCAGTCGGGAGCCAGTGAATGAATGGCCTCTGTCGCCATTGTGACTCGAGAGCCTCAGGTGTAATTGCCTGTTGAGATTTAGTCTTAAGGTGAAAGAAAGGAGCACCCCAGAGGGAGTAAATCTGTGTCCTCTGGCTTCTGTCTGCGTTCAGCAGTGACTGGAACACAGGAGATGAGGGGAGGGCTGAGATGAGACATCAGGTGTCTCCTCCCTCCCCCCACCACACCACCTCTGCTCCTGCTCAGGCAGGATTATAGCCCTTTATGATGGTGGCTCTCAGCTGGAGACTGAACTGCCCCCTGGGGGACACTTGGCAAGTGCAGAGACATTTTGGGTTGTCATGACTAGGTAGGTGGGTGAGTGAACACTACCGGCATGTTGTGAGTAACAGACCTGGTTACTCAACACCAGGTTACGGCTCTTTGCTGCCAAATACCGTACAAAGCATGGGACAGCCCCCATAATACACACTGGATCTGACCCCAAACAACAGCAGCGCTGAGACGGAGACACCCCTCTCCAATGATGGAGGCACTTCCTTCAAGGCCATCTTCAGGCGACAGACTCTGGGCTGTTGTTCCTCCTGTGTGCCTCCACTCACCCTGTGAGTTCCTTTAACCTGCCCTGCCTCTGAAATGAGCACCAATATGAAACTCCCCTCAAATATCCCAGCCAAGTGAACTTTTCGATTGCTTCCCACACCCTGAGTGTTGAGAGTTGAGCTAAGCTACTCCGTGCTGTTGCATCCATTCTGTTCGGCCAAGTGGCCTGCAGGGACCTGAAACTGACACCAGCCCCTTCATACAAGGCAAGCTCTAGACAGTACCCACGGTGTTCCAAGCCCTAGAGAGCAGCCACAGCATTACAAGCAAATATAAGTTCCTGACATGGGTGCCGGGGTGGCTCAGTGGTTAAACATCTGCCTTTGGCTCAGGTCATGATCTCACAGTTCCTGAGTTCAAGCCCCACATCAGGTGAGCTCGAGCCCCACTTTGGATGAGCTCCACTTCTCTCTCTCTGGCCCCCCACCTTTCTCTTGCCCCTCTCTCACTTGCACCCCCCCTCTCTCTCTCTCAAAAAGAGTTCCTGACATGACTCCCCAACAGCCCTTGCAATCAACAGTGCCCCTGCCTCCCAGAGCCTTGTCCTTGTGCGCCCCTTAGTTAAGACCCCATGGAACTTACCAAAACCCTGCTTTTTTTGGTTTAAACTGACGAATCCAGTCCTAACCTGGGAACCCCAAAGCACTCCAGCCACAGACCCTAATAAAGGCATGTTCCCCAGCCTCCGCTCCTCTCTCAGCCTGTACCCTGCCCTGACCTCCCCGCATGGCCCTCAAGGCATTCCTTGTAGTCCCTTGTTGAACCACAGCTTGCCATCTGACACCCCGGAGTTCTACTTAACAAATGTCAATTTAACAAGGTCAGAACACCCTGACTGCTACAAAGAGCAGTGGTGAGAAAAATCACACTAAGGTTTGTCCTGGGGCAGAAATTCCTCATTGATGAGAGGGCCAAAGCTGAGGAAGAGAAGAGAGAGGAAGGCCTGGAGGGAGGTGGAGCTCATTACAAGACTATCAGGCTTGATTTCTAATTTTACTGGCCACTTCCCCCCCCCCCCCCCCCGTGAGAGCTCAAACTGCACAAATATGTAATGCAGGAGCCTTGATTATCAAGGGGTTATGAATGTATATCCAGAGGCTAGCAATGCGTGGAGTATGAAAGATCCTCAATAAATTAAATGAATGAATCAATGAATGACTGGATAAAAGGATAAATGAACAAATAAGCATAGCCTAGAGTGGTTGGAGAGGCTTCTGGAAGAGGTAAGAAGTCAAAAGACACAAGACAATTTTTTAAAAACCTTGGGGTGGGGGCACCTGGGTGGCTCAGTCGGTTAAGTGCCTGACTCTTGATTTCGGCTCAGGTCATGATCTCACAGTTAGTCATTTTGAGCCCCGAGTCAGGCTCTGTACTGACAGTGTAGAGCCTACTTGAGATTCTCTCTCTCTCTCTCTCTCTCTCTCTCTCTCTCTCTCTGCCCCTGCCCTGCTCATGCTCACTCTCTCTTAAAATAAACATTAAAAAAAAAAAAAAAAGACAGCACAAACTCTGGATATGAGCCCACTGTGGAGTGAGTCCAATGAATGCACTGAAGAAGAAAAGCCTTCCAGAGGAGTGAGGGGAGGTTATGCTGGGTAGGAAGGCAGGACCAGATACTGGAAGGCCTTGGAAGCCGGAGTGCATTGACTTGTATGCTATAGATAACAGGAAGTCACTATAGGTTACAGAAGAGGGTAGTGGTGTTTTTCAAAACTGTCTTGACAGTGGAACCCAAATGGATGTCGCAGGCAGCAATCAGACCTGAAGAAGCTCAGTAGTAATTCGAGTACATTCCGTGGGCCTGGATTTAGGGTACTGGGAGTGGTAAAGCAAAGGCAAGTCTTAAAGAAAAGATTCATGGCAGGACTGATCTCCAATTAATATTAGTGAAAATCTGGAGCGCTTGGGTGGCTCAGCCAGTTGGGTGTCTGACTTCCGCTCAGGTCATGATCTCGCAGTTTGTGGGTTCGAGCCCCGCGTCGGGCTCTGTGCTGACAGCTCAGAGCCTGGAGCCTGCCTGGGATTCCCTGTCTCCTTCTCTCCCTGCCCTTCCCCCACTTGTGCTTTGTCTATCGAAAATGAATAATGTAAAACAAATTTTTTTTTAATTACAAAATATATTAATGAAACCCTCCACAGTGTTACAAACTGGTTCCTGGAATCGGCCATGGACAGAAAGCCAGCATCACGTGTCCGAGTTCTCAGACGAGCAGCTTGAGCATACGGACTCTAGGGTTATGTAATACGGCCAAGAAAAAGTTCTCCAGATAATCTTGGTAAAGAAAATAGCCACGGAGCCGGCATCTTGCCCCCTGTCTGTATTCACAGAGTCAGCTGCCGCCTCCGTCATCCTCCGCAGCTGTTCTACAGCATGTGACATCCTGAACGAGCCTCCACCGGAAGCCAGTGGGCGCCGGTGCCCATTTTAGGGCCTGCTGTGCGGCCGCCGAGCAGCACATCCTCCCCGCGCGCGTGCGCAGTGGGTGTTTTCGCCGGCGTGCTGGCTCAGATGCTCCTCCGCCGACCCCTCCGAAGGAACTTCGGGATAATTAATTAAATCAGCGCTTTTCAGTCTTCCTGATTAGGCATTGAACCAGCCCCAGAAGGTTTTCCTCCTCCTGGAGAATCATCCCACTCAATGTTGATTTCGCTTTCTCCCGGTCTTCGGGCAGGAGAAAGTGAGGCCGGCAAGCCAGCAAGAGGATCATTCATAACTTTCGGGAACACAGTCAGGAAATTACTGCTGCTAAATGCATCTGCATTATTTATCCCTCATCCTTACTCTGCAATTCCGTGCCGCGGAGTCTGTTTGTTACCCACCACCACCCAATTCAAAAGAATTGCAGTGTCCCCGGTGAGCAGGATCCAGGGTCGTTTGTGCTGTGGTTCACCGGGGCCGCCTCCGGCTGGGGAGGACCGAGGCGAGGCATCACAGTGTCCTCTGGAGGGCTGAATGGTTTTTCGTTGGCGCAGGGTAGTTGGAAGCTGTTCTCCAGATGCCTGATGTTTTCCTCCTCCCTCAGACGAAGCCCTGACTTTTGCAGCCAGTCGGTCAGAAGCACAGTGACAACCGTGGCCTTGTGACAGGAGCTGACGCTGTCCCCAGTAGGTCGTGTCAGAATCGAGTTACATTGCAGGACACCCGCTCAGTGTCAGCTGGGGATTGGAGAATTGCTTGGGGTGCTCAAAGCACACACACACACGCGCGCACACACACACACACACACACACCAGGCCTGTGCTTTAAAAAGTAAAAGGTGTGAGAACATGTCTTTGTAAACGGTTTGTATGTTTAACAAAACTTGATTCACAGCATTTATAAACATGTATTCCTTGACTTACAAAAGCTGTCCTGAAACCAGAGAAAGCTTGTTTCCTGGGTGTGTAAGTTTGCCCTTTCAAGCATTTGATGTATTTAAGAGAATCAGACAAATTTGCATTTTAATGTGCACAAAGATATTTAAAAGATATAAATTAATTAGGTTTGTAAGTGGAGTTAATCATTAGGGGAAATCAATCTGTTAAATTTACTAACTTATTAAACACTATTAATATACACAGAAAGGTAATTATTCTTACTCTTATATAAATATTTAATAAATTGAGATAGAATAACAAAGTTTAGAAGTTGAATTTAAAACCTTAAGAAAAAATAGGTTTTTAGATTTGTGACCTTAATAAAGTAAGTATTGATTTAAAAAATGCATAACTAAAGGGCGTCTGGATGGCTTAGTTGGTTAAGTGTCCAACCCTTGATTTCAGCTCAGATCATGCTCTCATGATTCGTGAATTCGAGCCCTGTGCTGACAGTGTGGCGCCTGCTTGAGATTCTCTGTCTCCCTCTCTCTATCCCTCCCCCTCTTCTTTCTCTCTAAAAATAAATAAACATTTAAAAAAATTTAAAAATGCATGACTATAAATAATCCTTTCTACACGCATACACACACAGACTCGTGCACACATGTGATCACTCCTTGGGTAACAACATTAAAGCAACTTTAATGGGGGTCCAGCAACTCTCATCTCATTAGGACATGTTCCCCCCCTGGCCCAGCTCCTTCTCCTGTAGCAAGCACATCAGACGTCCAGGTTGGGTAAGAAGTGTATTTCCTTAGGGGCAATGTCGGTGCCCCCTGTCCCCCTTGACCGTAAACCCCACAAGACGAGAAGCCACGTCTGTTTTGCTCACAATTGTATATCCCCACCATTACCTCTCTAGCAGGGGACCCAACATTCCGAAGTCACTGAAAATATTAAATGAACGAATGAGAATGAGGGCGTGGTGGGTGAACAGCTTGCCTGGGCTTCTGCCCCTGCCCTACCCTATGTCACAGGTTTAATGTCTTGCCCTATGCCTCACTCTCCAGAAACTGAACTCCTACAACTTTAGACTTCTTACCGGATGCGACCCACATTCTTGCCTCATTCTCTAGCCCCAGTGTGTCATTTGGGGACCCCTACCTAAATTGGGAATCCAGTAACTGCTTTACGTACTCGGGACACAATTTTCCAGAGACAGAGACTTTGAGGCAGATGGACGGTTTGCTGATAAGATGCCATATGTTATAAAAATTAATCATTAACTGGCAAAGGAACGTTGGACAATAACTTCTCAGCCAGGAAGGGCATGCTGAAGCAGCAGACTGTCTGTTATGAGGAAACCTAGAAGGACTTCATGAGCATTTACATCAAGGGATGCCGGCAAAAAGATCTCCAGAGCAATGCCTGGCTCCGGTTTTCCTGGTCCAAGATGTCCCTGTTGGTACACCAATACTGTACCAAAAGATGCCTCATATCTAGTGCTGCAGATTGTCAGCCTCGCTCAGAGGAATTAGATCTTTAATGCTGAAGTTTCTCTAAAAGCTATTAAACGTTAGAGGATTATATGCTGACTTGGGTGCTGCTTATGGTTAATCTGAATTTTAAGTCAAACTTTCTTTTATTTTATATTTTAGCAGTGTTTCGGTGACAAATCTGGTCAAAATAAATGGGAAACTTCTTTACGGTAGATGGAACAAGGTCAGCTTCCCAGATAAAGCACTGTCTTTGATTTCTTTTGTCACCAAAAGGACCAATCTCCTCAAAACCCCTTTGCTTGGGCTTTGCTGTAAACTGTATGTCTCCAAAACCCTGAAAGGCTTCTGGACAACTCACATTCTACTTGAAGTCTTTGGGCTTTTTCAGGTTTTCAAGGAACACTTGGGTTACCTTAACCAACACAGTGTTTTGCTAAAGATGCAGGGAAGAAATGGACACTGGAAAGTTGTTCAGGACACATCGGCAACTTTTTTTTTTTTAACATTTATTTATTTTTGAGAGAGAGAGACAGAGCATGAATGGGGGAGGGTCAGAGAGAGAGGGAGACACAGAATCCGAAACAGGCTCCAGGCTCTGAGCGGTCAGCACAGAGCCCGATGCGGGGCTTGAACTCACGGACCGGACCGTGAGATCATGACCTGAGCTGAAGTCAGACGCTTAACAGACTGAGCCACCCAGGCACCCCACACGTCGGCAACTTTTATGTCCCAACAGAAGCCCCAATATCTATCTCTTCTTTGAGCTTCCTTTTTTAAGTGTATTTATTTTTGAGAGAGAGAAACAGAGACAGAAGGCGAGCAGCAGCGGGGCAGAGAGAGATGAAGACACACAATCTGAAGCAGGCTTCAGGCTCTGAGCTGACAGCACAGAGCCCAACATGGAGCTCAAACCCACAAACCACAAGATCATGACCTGAGCCGCAGTCGGACGCTTAACCAACTGAGCCACCCAGGCGCCCCTTCCTTTGAGTTTCTTTTCCTTTCACTCCTTTTGCTTCTCTTGAGTCTCTACACTGCCAGCTCCTCGTTCTTCCTGTTTTACGGCGAAATGTTCCCCACCCTCTCTGTGCTCCCAACATGTGCTGCCTGTCTCTGTGGATCATCTGTTTCTCACATATGAATCCCCCATAGAGACTCGCTTCAGGTCTCTTAGTCACTGTCCAATATGAAACACCCTCACTGCGCCGAATTCTCCCCGGGAGTCACCCAGGCGTCCCTTGAGTAAGGCACCGATGCATGGAGTCCATGCACGAGGGGATACATGGCACAAATCATCTGCAGCGACTTCCCTCTGAGGAGGGTGGTGGGCACAACAGCTCCTCAGCACATCTGAGCCAGTACAATCGGGTTTTTATAGACATACGATTCCAATTTATTTTTATGGCAACAAAATTAAAGCTAAAGAAGGGTCGCATATTATTACATTAGCATCTTCCCACATATAACCTTGTACTGCAGACTTATGGGAAATACAATAAGGCAGCTTCTCTGTCTTCATTGAAGCCACTGAGAGAATATCAAGCAGGACAGGGGTGCCTGGGTGGCTCAGACGGTTGAGCCTCTGACTTCTGCTCAGGTCATGATCTCACAGTCCATGGGTTCGAGCCCTGCGTTGGGCTGACAGCTCAGGGCCTGGAGCCTGCTTCAGATTCTGTGTCTCCCTCTCTCTGCCCCTCCCCAACTCATGCTCTCTTTCTCTCTCTCTCTCTCTCTCTCTCTCTCTCTCTCTCAAAAATAAATAAACATTAAAAAAAAAAAAGAGTATCAAGCAGGACAGAGTCCTCAGGCACATCATGTTCACAACTAGCCTGGTCACAAAACAACATTCTTACAGTGCAGCACAGTGTTTCAGCCACTTAGGACTTTATTTGGCTTTGTGATCCTATTTCTCAAACTTAGAAATGAAAAGCACTATGTCAAAAGCCTAGCTGGCATTAAGCTACCTTGTGGCTTTGGAAAGTTCGGCTTTCCTATTTTCTCGTTATCCACAAAGCGTGTCATTATTCCCCAGGCCTCAGTCTCGGAAAGTGAGCTGGAATACCATTACTGGTACTATCCGGTCTGTTCCATTACTCCAGCTGAGCAACTCCTGGCTGAGCTCAGTTTAGAGTGAATCCACTGCTCAAGATAGTTCTTCCTCTCCATTCAAGGGCTGTTCAGCAGAAAATTGAATTGAAGAAAGCACCGATGAGCATTGCCTGGTCTATCGGTCCAGTGACCCCATCCCAAAAGGAAGCGAGGTTAGCGTGACAGGTTCTCAGTGGATCAGTGTCAACCCTTCTTCAAAGGGTTCAAACCACCCATCCAACGTATGACTCCAGCAACTGCAAGGGCCTCAAACTTAGCAGTTTGCTTTTTTCCAACGACCAACCTGTCCTGCTCTTAAGAAAGCCTTTTCATTAATTGAGTTGTAAGTCATTTCCAAGCTTCAGATCCTGTTAAAGGTCCACAAAGTCTTTGCTACTGATACCAAAAATAACAAAAACAAAAACCTCAGAAAAAGATGAGGGTGGTAGAACTCCCATCGAGAAAGGCCCAAATGTGATAGGAGGTTTTTGCTAACTGGTGCGCCCCCCTCTACTCCGCTTGCAAAATCCAAATGGCATCAGCCTTAGATGCCACTTTCTGATGTGACCTGAAGGACAACATCTCTCAGACAGGACGTCACTTCCCCCGAGATCTCAACTTCCTGTTTTCTCCTTGAAAACCTCCTGCAAAGAATCCCATACGACGCAAAGTAGTAGGCTCCTTAGTCTCTGATTAACCATGCAATCAATCAGTATTTCTTGAGCCTATGCCATGGGCCAGGATCTGGCCCAGGTACTAGGGTAAAACAGTGAACAAAACACACAAAGACCTTACTCTCTTGGAACTTACCTTCTAGCGTTTTCATCGTATGCACCTTACACCATGCATTTGGATTCCTATCTTTAGGCCTTTGTTCATATAGTCCCAGCTGCTTGGAATCCCATCCCTCATCATTCCCACTTATTTCTTTTTTTTTTTTTTAATCTGAGAGAGAGAGAGAGAAAGAGTATACACGCAAGCAGGGAAGAGGAGCACAGGGAGAAAGAGAGAATCCCAAGCAGGCTCCATGCTCAGTGCAGAGCTCAATGCTGGACTCCAACTCACGACCTCGGGATCATGACGCTCAACCAACTTAGCCACCCAGGCGCCCCCCCACCTCTGACCACTAAACTAATTTCTAACAACTTCAAAGCCCAGCTCAACTCATATCCCCTCCATGACTCTTCCCCAGATTGCCCTGGGTGAAGACTTCTTCAACTTTCAACCAAACACACCCCTTGATCAATGATTTAGTCCTTAATGTCTTACTTACTATTTATATATGTTTATGAACATAGCCCATCCCCCCAACTCTATTGGAGCCCTTTGAGGCCATAGTATAGATCTTATATTTTTTTGAAGCCCAGCACTAAAAAGAGTTCCCTATATGAAGAAGATACATAATGAATGGTAATAGTTAATGAAAATAATAGGAAATTGAATAGTATTTTTCCTTTAATCTGGAGTCAGAGAATAAATCAGGGATATCTTGTGGAGTAGTATTTTCATTGGTGAAAATTTTATAAAAGAAAACTTTTTATTGATAACCACTAGCAGCCCTGTTTTTTTTTTAATTTGGTCTAAAATACAGTTTCAAGGACTATTATGAGCTATTTTTGAAACCACTGTCTTTAAAATGTCTTTCTTCAGCACTCAGAGCAGACTGCTCATTGATGCTTGCTTCAGTTTCATTTTCAGGTGAACAGTCTATGAGCAAAAAAAGAAAAAAGCTTTGACTTTCATTCCATTTAAACTGAATTGAGCAAGGAATCATTCAGCAGGTATAATGCAGCAGATTTCATAATGATGACAATAGCAGCATTCCGTTTATTTTCAGAGGCGAAGACCCAAGCATTAACAAGACATGTTTTATAGATAAGAGGCAAAAAAAAGCCAAGCTTTTGCCAAACTTGTGACTGTTCTTCGACCAAGCAAGCTTTGCCTGTCGGTCCTAATGTGCAAGCATTATTGCTATTTGGGCTGGATTTTTCATAGGGATTCTAGGAAACGCGGGGATGTCAGGGAAGTACAAACAACAGTAAACATTTATATTTGAGTGTCACTCTAAAATTTACATGGTGTTTTCATGCACATTATCTCACTGAGTCCTGTCACAAACCCAGAGCAGATATTTTATACCCTTTTTAAATTTTAGGATAGGGAAACTGAAGCTCAAGCGTTATAATCGTTCTAAGGATTATCCATATTAGGTGTCATTTGCATCAACAAATGCATATCTCCTTGAAGCCTGGGAGAGAGTTCTCCATATTGAAATGATGGAAAGATGTGAAATCAGATTCGCCCTATGAACAAGGACACAAGCATCATCAATGCAATAGTCAATTACAGTGGGCTTACACTCCATCTTTACTGGGACTTCCCATATACGTGCCCATAAACCCATCCCCTGCTTTCCAGCCTATCATCTTTCACTCTCTGTTTAAAACTAAATAAAATAAAAACAGTGGATTGACTCATTTTGACCCACTCTCTCATTGACATCAACTAGGAAACGCGGACAAAATACTTTGAAATACCTGTCTGAACATACCTGACAACTACAAAGTCACCAAGGACTTGTGAGTGCAATATTCTGCAGAGAAGGGAAACTCAGAGAAATGAATCTGGTATTTAGTGTTGTCTTCCCTCTGAGGGCATTCGTCAATTCAAAAGCAGCAACAGAATTACAGAAACTTAACAGCTTTCCTAAATCTCACAGGCGTGGGATATATAAAAATTGAAGTTCAGGGCCACAAGGAAGACGGGTTGCTAGGAAATATTCCAGGCTTTTGGTTATGACACAGGAAGGAGTACAACCAAGAAAAAGGAGCAAATTTGGTAGAAATAGAGTCACAGGGACTCCAGCCCAGCTTGAACAGCTTGAACATTTCCTGATTGAATTCGGGTGATAATTCAATACCTGAGGTCCTGCCAGAAGCAAAAGTGAATCTTCTTGGGAGGAAGATACCATCCATAACTTCAAATCATCTCTACAATTTTTCAATACAAGGTCCAGCACATGCATAAAAAAAATAAAACCAGCATACAAAAAGATAAAAATTGACCAAAAAATAAAATAAAAATGACAGTGAAACAGAATAAACTAGAATAGAAGAATAGAGGAGACAGACACAAAAGACCAGAGATTGTAATCACATTGAGTGTGTTCAAGAAAATATATGAGAAGATGAGGAAATTGATGGTTACAGAGAGGTTCAGCTCTTAGCCATGACCATGCAAGTAATTATTAGAGGTAAGACTCAAACCCATGTTGCATTCTAAACTTGTACTTTCTCCCAATTCATTGGGGATTCAGGATCTCTTACTCTTAAAAAGTATTAACAAGGGGTGCCTGGGTTGCTCAGTCGGTTAAGCTTCCAACTCTTGACTTCAGCTCAGGTCATGATCTCACTGTTGTGAGTTCAAGCCCCACATTGGGCTCTGCACTGACAGCACAGAGCCTCCTTAGGATTCCTTCTTTATCTCTCTGTCTCTCTCCCCCCTTTTCCCACTGGCACATGCTCTCCCTCTCTTTTTTTTTCACTCTCTCTCTCTCTCAAAATAAATAAATAAACTTTAAAGAAAATAAAAAGTATTAACAATCCCACCTCAAAAAAAGAAAATACATGAGAAGATGAAGAATTTTAGGAGAGAAGTGGAAACTACAAAAAGGAGATAAACAAGAATTCTTAACAAAAATCAAGAGCTCAATGGATTAAAGCAGCTGAAGAGAGAATATAGGTCAGAAAATAATTATAGAGCAAACAAGATGATAGCTATGATTTTTTTAAGTAAAGAAAAAAAGGGGCGCCTGGGTGTCTCAGTGGCTGAGGGTCTGACTTTGGCTCAGGTCATGATCTCACAGCTTGTGGGTTCAAGCCCTGCGTGGGACTCTGCACTGACAGCTCAGAGCCTGGAGTTTGCTTGGGATTCTGTGTCTCCCTCTCTCTCTGCCCCTTCCACACTTGCACTCTGTCTCTCTCTGTCTCTCTCTCTCAAAATAAACATAATTTTTTAAAAAATTTTTAATAAAAAAATAAAAGTATAGAAAAACAGATTATAAGGAAATATCTCAAAATGACATCAGTGATTTTGATCACCTTTAGTGAAATTATAAGTAGATTTTTTTGTTTTCATTTTTTTATTACTTAGATTTTTTATGGTAAGTATATATTATCTTTACAATGGTGAAAATGTAAAAAGCCACATCATTAAAATGGAAAACAATATGAGAAGAAAACCATCCAAGTTCCTGCCCTGGCTATGTCCCTCTTCCCTTAGGGCTTTGACTTTGAGCTGGTCTTACAGAGCTCACCACTGTGCCTCATAACTGACATGCCTGTTGCCTTAATTTTGTGTTTTGTATTCTCAGCTAAAATATAGTGGCAAGGCACACTGTAGTCTCTTTTCGGTGTTCTCTTCAACTGTCCCCAGTAGAGAAATCCATGTAAGCCAACTGGAAGGCCTACGTTTCATGGCATGTAATTTTCTAGCAGTGAAATGTTGGAACACATACACACATACAACTGATTAGCTGATAGAACTTGCTGGAAAGAAAATATCATATCATCTGAACCATAACATGACCATTGAGCCCAGTTCTCCCTGATGCCTCCATTAGTTGCTGGCATAAGCCAAGTTACTTCGGACACAAATTCATTTTCCTGACCCACTAAGCACTGGTAAATGCATTCATATTGCAGGATCTACCTTTGGGGGGAGACTTTGAAACTTTTATGCATTTCAAAACTTTTATCTTAGTTAAAGCTTGGGGGGTTGAGAAAATGAGGACCATAACCGCAAAAAAAAAAAAAAAAAAAAAGGCTCAAAAGTTCACTTGTTATTGAGAAGAAATCTGCTGAGAAACTCTATTTCAGAAACTTTTTTTTTCCAGAGAATTCCCATGGAAAAGGCAGAATTAATCTGTTCCAACCATATATGTTTTTGTTTCCTCGTGAGTCATTTCACTGATTCATTCATTCCACAAACAATTCCTGAGTGTGAGGAATTGTTTGAGACACAGTTGTGTGAGACACAGTACCAGGTACTGACATAAAGAAAACAAAAGAAATTTCCCTTGCACTTAATGGGCTCAGAGTCTGGAGCAGAGAACCGATAAGTCAACAAATGCTCAAGCCAGTGGGGTCAGGGCTATGATGGAGATCAACGGTGTGTTAGAGGATTAAAGTGAAGGTAGGCATGTTCATTTCTGCTTTTGTTTACAGAATGATCACTTCCTACTTACAGTGCCATTACATTTCCTCTGAATCAACATTAAACACGTAATAAACACGCTCCTCCAACATCAGTAGCTCAGGGCTACAACTGACGAACCTCTTCACATACTCATCTGATGTCACCAGCATGCTCTGACTCCACAACCCCTCTTTTAACAACATAAAAGTTACTATCTATGGAGTATTTACTCTGTGCTCAGCACCAGGGAGCTAAGGGCTCTATGTCCATTCTCTCATTCGATTTTTATAACAATTCTTTAATTTTGTTGGTATCATATGCTTTTCTAAAACAGCTATTTTGAGGTATAAATCACACATAATCAAGTACACATATTTAAAGCATGCAAGTTGATAAGTTTGACATATATATTATACCGGTATGCACAGAGGATAACTAAAGCATAGAGAAATTAAGTAACTTGTCAAAGCATTGAATGTCAAGGTCAAGATACAAATGCAAGTGTGCCAGATTCCAGAACTTGGAACTTTATCTACTGTGTTCTGCTTCTTCACTGACTGTGCTCTTTCCAAGATTTTTACCAACCCCCACAATTCTATTTCTATGAAAACACACATTCCCAATAAGGTGAGAAAAGGAAATAAATGTTATACAGATTGGGAAGGAAGACATAATACCATTTTTGTCTACAAATGGCATGATTTTCTATGTAGAAAATTCAAAAGTATCAACAACTGAAAAATTGGAACAAATACACAATTACAGTAAGGTTGCAGATAACAAGGTTAATACATAAAAGTCAATTGTTTTCTAATACGCCAACAATTTGGGGGGCACCTGGGTGGCTCAGTTGGTTAAACCAATATGCCAACAATGCATAAATGGAATTTGAAATTAAAAACATAATACTAGGGTACCTGGGTGGCTCAGTTAGTTGAGTGTCCGACTCCTGATTTCAACTCAGGTCATGATCTCACAATGGTGAAATCCAGCCCCATGTCAAGTTCTGGGCTGAGCTTGGAGCTTGCTTGGGATTCTCTCTCCCTCTCTCTGTCTCTCCCCGACTCGCATACACATTCTCCCTCTCCAAATAAATAAATAAACATTTAAAAAATAAAAACAAGGGGTGCCTGGGTGGCTCAGTCGGTTGAGCATCCGACTTCGGCTCAGGTCATGATCTCACGGTCTGTGAGTTCGAGCCCCGCGTCAGGCTCTGTGCTGACAGCTCAGAGCCTGGAGCCCGCTTTGGATTCTGTGTCTCCCTCTTTCTCTGCCCCTCCCCCGCTCATGCTCTGTCTCTCTCTGTCAAAAATAAACATTAAAAAAAATTTTAATAAAAACACAATACCATTCACATCAGCGCTCCCAAAAATGAAATGTTTAGGTATATGTCTAACAAACTATACACAAGATTTTTATAAACAAAACTAAA
This sequence comes from Panthera leo, assembly GCF_018350215.1. Lineage (NCBI taxonomy): Eukaryota > Metazoa > Chordata > Mammalia > Carnivora > Felidae > Panthera > Panthera leo. The sequence goes on from NC_056696.1 coordinate 59,118,638, forward strand.
AATTTCTGGTCAACAAAATGAAAGAAGAAATAAATAAATGGACAGATAGTCTATGTTCATGAATAGGAAGGCTCAATATTGTCAAGATATCAGTTCTTCTAAACTTGGTCTATACATTCAACGCAATTCCAATCAAAATTCCAGCAAATTATAAGTGAAATAAGTCAGTCAGAACAGATATCATATGTTTTCACTCATATGTGGAACTTGAGAAACTTAACAGAAGACCAGGGGAGAAAGGAAAGGGAAAAATAGTTTCAAACAGAGAGGGAGGCAAATCATAAGAGTTTGAAATACAGAGAACAAACTGAGGGTTGATGGGGGGGAGGGGTGGGGAGAGGGGAAAATGGGTGATGGGCATTGAGGAGGACGCTTGCTGGGATGAGCACTGGGTGTTGTATGTAAACTATGAACCATGGGAATCTATTCCCAAAGCCAAAAGCACACTGTATACATTGTATGTGAGCCAACCTGACCATAAATTATATTTTTAAAAAATCCCAGCAAGATATTTAGTGGATATCAACAAACAGGTTTTATGGAACAGAAAAAGACCCAAAATAGCCAGCACAATATTGAAGGAGAAGAACAAATTTGGAGGACTTACACCACTTGACTTCTAAACATAGTGTAAAGCTATAGGAATCAAAACAATGTAGTATTGGTAGAAAAATAGGCAAACAGATCAACAAAACAGAACAGGGAACTCGGAAATAGACCCCCATAAATACAGTCAACTAATATTTGACAAATGAACAAAGGTAATACAATGGAGCAAAGATAGTCTCTTCAACAATTGGTGATGGAACAAGTAGACAGCCACATGCAAAAAAAGAAAGAAAGAAAGAAAGAAAGAAAGAAAGAAAGAAAGAAAGAAAGAAAGAAAGAAAGAAAGAATCTAGAAACAGATTTTACACGCTTCACAAAAATTAACCCAAAATGAATAAAACTATACACCTGCTAGAATGTAAATAAGATAGCCTAGATGACCTTGTGTGTGGTGATGCCTTTCTATATACATCAAAGAAACAATTCATCAAAGAAATGATTGACAAGCTGGACTTCATTAAAATTCAAAAACTTCTCTCGGTGAAAAACAGTAGCAAGAGAATTAGGTGACAAGCCACAGACTGGGAGAAAATATTTGCAAAATACCTATCTGATAAAGGACTGTTACCCAAAATATATCGGAAAAAAATTCTTAAACCTCCACGATATGAAAACAAACAATCCAATTTAAAAATGGGCCAACCCAGCACTGTTCAGAACCAAGAGGGAACTTCCCAGCCAAAAAGAGTTCCCCTCACAGGGAGAGTGAGAGCAAAATGAACAACATGCCTTCCCCAGCCATTCAGGTCACTACATAAAGGACCCACTTCAGTTTTACCCTACCCAGTATCCAGCAAAGCTGGGACATATACAGATGGCTACGAACACGGAAGAAGAGCAGGGGCCACCAGTATCAGCCATCAGTTATGGTTCCCAGTGACCCGGTCTGCACAGGATCCCAACAGTTTTCACCACTGAAAACAGCAACAGCCAGCCACTGCAGATGTCCTGCAGACTTCACCGGTTTTTGCCCCACAGGTATTCATATTCACAGACACCTGAGTCCCTCCCCATTTTCCCACCATAACCCCCATCCAGAGCCCATGATCCACACTGGCAGCTCCCCAGGTCCCTATAACTGTGCAAGTGCAAGATGCCAGCCTAGGCCCCCTGGCTTCCCCGCACCCACTGATAGATGCACTGATAGATGCCCCTCCAGCTGTGGACCTACCCGCTTCCGGTCTGATCCCCATCACTGGCCTCCATGGCTGCCTTGCATGTAACAAGACCCCATAGCCATGGATGTGCACGCTGACAGACTAGGCTCGCACAGCTGCTTGTAAGGCAGGATTCAGCCCTTGTCTCTTGGCCTTCACCAGGCTCACCTTCAGCTAGCCCTTCTAGCTGTGTCCCTGCATACCCTTAGCCAGACTCCTAACACTGACCTCCATTGCTATGCACCCAGGGCAATAGCCTACGGCCACAATAGTGCATGTCAGGAGCCAAGGCCCCCACAGCTGCTTGTGCCCAGCTCTGGCCATATTTCCTGTCACTGGCCTGTACCACTGGGTCTACCAGCAGCTGGTCCCTCCAGGTGCACAACCCAGCCAGACTCCCTTCACTAGCCTCCACTGTTGTGCACAAAGCCCACAGGGAAACCCTACAGCCACAGAAGTGCAAGCCAACAGCCAGAGCACCTACAAGCTGCCAATGTGCCCATAATTGGCCCTGGCCCTTGCTGCTGGCTCTGTTTCCCACCACTGTGTGTATGCCCTCATACAGACCTTGCCACTACACGGGCACCTGCAGCTAGCCCCGACCCCTGAGTGTTTGCACACCACTGGCTCTGGGCACCGCTGTTCCCTAGCCAGTTCCTAGTCACTGGAGTAGGAGGTGCCACTGAGGATCCCAACAGCCCTTGCAGCCATGTGAAACCCCCACAGTGCTCACCAAGGACTACACAGTCATTGATGCCCCAGCAGCTTGAGCCAAAGACACATCATGTTCTCACTCCCAGACCTAAAGCTGAACGGGTCTGAAATAAACAAAATGCAAATAAAAAAGAAACTGAGGCTTAATGAGTAACTTGTCCAAGGTCACAAGTTATACAATTGTATAGAAAACTCAGAATACACACACACACACACACACACACACACACACACTCTCTCTCTCTCTCTCTCTCTCTCTCTCTCTCTCTCTCTCTCAATCACACAATGGAATCAAGATTCAAAATCAGAGGCATAAGACTCCATACAATATGTTGCCTCACAATGGCATGCTGTTTGAATGCTAATTCCTTTGTGTTTCACTGTGCTGATCTAGGGATCAATTTACCTCCCATCACAGAAGATAAGCAAGCTTTGTGAAGATTTTTGAGTGTAGTTAAAGCTGAGAGATATGATTCAGCCTTGAGGTATCTGAATCGGTGTGATGGTGAATGGCATGGAGCCATACGTTCTTTAGGACGTATGGGAATTGCATACATAAACTCTTGCAAAACCTTAGGGAAAAAAGGAATTTAGTAGTCATCGATCATCTGTAATTTCTGCCTCCAAAGTGACAAATATGTGCGCAATAACCTTTATCAATGATTATTCAGTCTTCATTTAAATACAGTTAGTGACTATGAGTACCTTCCAACTCTCCAAAGACTGATATACTGTTAGCACCAGCTGTCCCTTTATAATCCACACCAACCCCCACCCCCACCCAAGCTTTGGTCTGGAGTATGTTCACCAGAACTGAACTGGGGAATCCCAGAGCAAGCTCTTCTTCCCTGTTGTTCCATTCTAATGATCTCATTTCCATTCCCAACAACCACAGGCAGGATTATGTCTTTAATTTGTACCCTCACTGACTTCAGACATCTCAAGTGGTTACATCAACGACTGCTCCACAGACATCCCCTTGCTCTTAAAGTACCTTCGGAGAGAGAGAAAGACTCTCCCATCTTTCCTACCCCCTCCCATAATCATGTTTAATTAACAATCATGTCATCTTCAGTTGACCCCCATCCTATTCCACACATGAACGATTTCAAAGTGTTTTTAGTAGCTTAACTTTAGGATCCCAAATACCCTTTGCCTCTCTCACTCTCTGGAAAGAATGGGTGCTGCCTGATCTTCTCTTTCTCTCCACCTCAAAATACCTCCATAACTTCATCTATCATTCCTACCCCCTACAGAGGTAGATGTGCTTCTCTCCATCCTAATCCAAGCATTTCCTGATGCCCTCAGTCCCATTTCCTCCAACGTCCTCCAGAACCTGGCTCCATTAACTGTCTCCTTTCCAGTGTCTTCAGCCTCTTTCTCTCCCTATTTTCCCTTTACCTAAAATATGCACCCACCATCCTAAAACAAACCAAAACAGAACATTCTCTTTGTTCTGTACCCACCTTGAGAACTTCTTTACCTAGTCTCATTCGCTCCCAAACCTGGGAGTCTCCTTCACTCCTGAAGCCAGATTCGTGATACCTACCAGAGCTTCCCCAGTTACCCAGGCTTAGAACCTTGGAGTCATAGAATCAGAAACCTTAGAACTAATCCAAGCCCATTTTTTAGATGAAAAATACAAGGACCAAAAAGTTTTCATCTTTAAGTTCCCCTTCTCTCTTACTTCTTCTGCTGAAAAAGTTCCTATCAATTCTCCCTACGAATTATTTCCCATGAATCTTTTTTGCTCTGGGCATTGGTACAGACTGTCACCATAGCTCCCCTGATCTATAGCATAGTTTCATAATTTGCCTCACACCTACAGTGTTTGCCACTCATCCCTTCCTACCCTAAAGCCATGCTAATTTCATTCAACACTTTTGGTGCGTGCGTGTGTGTGTGTGTGTGTGTGTGTGTGTTGGGAACTGTGTCTAAACCCCTGAGTTTAGACATAAAGACAGCCTCTGCCTTGAAGTGTGGTGCTTAAAAGACCCTTAAATCAGACTGTAATGGCAAAAGAGAGTTGAGGAAGGCCGCTTGCAATAGGGACATATTGACAGGTGAGCTAAATTTTCACGACCAATAGGAGTTAGCCAGACGATGACAGGGAAATGGAATTCAAGAAAGATCATGTAGCAAGACTAAAGACATAGAGAAAATGGTGTATTCATGAAATTGAGCACTTCAGTTTGGCTGGAACAAAAACTGAGGATGGTGGTAGGGGCAGGGGAGAGAACCCAACAGAGACCTGGTGAAAATGGATGAGTTTACAAGACCAAAATCACAAAGCAATGGGAGACAGACTTTGAAGAATTTTAAGCAGGATGCATGACAAGATTAAATTAGCATTTTAGAAAGATCACTTAGTCAACCTGATGAGCAGTAATATAAAAAATCATCAAAACACTATATTGTACACCTGAAACCAATTTCACACTGCATGTTAACTATAGTGGAATTAAAATAAAAAAATTTAAATGTAGTTTATCTCTTAGATGAATCAATTAGTATAATAGACTGGCTTGAACCAAAAGTATCTGCATCGCACACTTCCAAAATTACCAGCTGCCAAATTATTCCATGGTTAATTAAAATATCATTGGTATGAGGCAGTCATTAATATCTTGAAGAGTTGGTTTTTTAGTAGCATTTTCTTACTGGAAGACACAAATTTAAAGTATTTTTCAGAGGTGCGCCTGGGTGACTCAGTTGGTTGAGCGTCCGACTTCCGCTCAGGTCATGATCCCGCGGCCTGTGAGTTCAAGCCCCGCGTCAGGCTCTGTGCTGGCAGCTCAGAGCCTGGAGCCTGCTTCCTATTCTGCGTCTCCCTCTCTCTCTCTGCCCCTCCCCCGCTCATGCTCGCGCACTCTCTCTCTCTCTCTCTCCGTCAAAAATAAACATTAAAAAAAAGTTTTTAAAGTATTTTTCAGAAACGTACATAGCTGTGCCTGAGCTAACGGTAGGATAGATTTTCTGTGAGCTCAAATAGAAATTTTGGGGATCATTTTCTTCCACTAAATTCATTAGAAACAAGATTTAGTCATTATGGTTTTGTATTTGTAAATCAATCCTCTAGTAAATCATGGTTTCATTTTAGTTTGGGGTTTTTTTCCCTTATTTTTAAATGAAATTTTAGTTAGGTAACATTCAGTGCAATATTGATTTCAGGAGCAGAATTCAGTTTTAATATGACATATGCTACTTATATTTAGCCTAAAATGGCTCATGCAATCCACAGAAACAGGCAAGATATTTTAATGATTCAAAAATATTTATAATTAGGATGTGAACTAGTGAATTAAAAGTAACACTGTGCTGAGATTCTGAAAACCTAGTTTCCAATTCTTTCACTATGTTAATATGTAGTTATTTTTTAATGATGATAGTTACCACAAGGTTTATTCTGTATATAAAATGAGATCATACAAGCTAAACACGTAATTATAGTATGTGTTCAATAAATGCTAGTTTCCAATAGAAAGAAAGAAAGATCACTTAAAGTGTGGAGAACAGTTTAGTAGGCAAGACGGAAAATAGACAAACCATTAACTGATGGTCTTAACTAAAAGAATAAAGATATAGAGCAGGAGAGAAAGGAAGCACACAACTGTACCAATCCACTGTTGAGGCTTTTCTGGGTCTTTGAGCACAACGAAATCAGGTAAAGAAATCAAGAATATTGAGAAGACAGTGATTTAAAGAGTCCATAAACTACAGCTCTCAGGCCAAGTTGAGCCAAACCCCTGTGCTTTTATAGACCAAAAGCAAAGAATGGTTTTTGCATTTTTAAATGGTGGAAGAAATTCAAAAGATATGACAGAAAAGTATATGAAAATCAAATGTCAGTGTCCATGAATAAAGTTTTATTGGAACATAGTGATGCCCATTTGTTTATACATTCTCTGGAGCTGCTTTCACACCACAATAGCACAACTGAGTAGTTGTGACAAAGAAGCCTGGGAAGCCTGCTTTTTTGCCCATTATTATTATCATGAATCAGAGGCTGGGTAATCCTATGTTGCCCTCCATTCCCCAATCCTACTTGCTGCTGCTTGTAGCTCAGAAGATAAACTAACCAAATCACAGTGCTGTCACTTGCGTATCTCCTATCAAGTTAATTCTTTAAAACATTTTCTAAAAAAAAAAATTTTTTATGTTTTATTCATTTTTGAGAGAGATAGAGACAGCTTGAGCAGGGGAGGGACAGAGAGAGAGAGGGAGACACAGAATCTGAAGACAAGCTCCAGGCTCTGAGCTAGCTATGAGCACAGAGCCTGATGCAGGGCTCGAACTCATGAACCATGAGATCACAACCTGAGCCAAAGTCGGATGTTTAACCAACTGAGCCACCCAGGTGCCTTTCCTGTCAAGTTAATTCTTGTGTTGCAAATGACATCGTTAACATTGATAGCTTTGAATCACTGGAATGTGTGAATTACATTTAAAACCTTTCAATCTGGGGTGCCTAGCTAGTTTAGTCAGAAGAGCATGTGACTCTTGATCTTGGGGTTGTGAGTTTGAGCCCCACACTGGGGGTACTGATTACTTAAATAAATATTTTCTTAAAAACTCTCAGCTTTCTTGTGCTGCATCCCACAGTTAAATCCATTTATAAAATCTTCATTAAAATAAGAGAATGAAGATGGGGGGATGGGCTAAATGAGTGATAGGTAGTAAGGAGGGCACTTGTTGGGAGGTGCCTGGGTGGCTCAGTCAGTTAAGCATCTGACTCTTGGTTTCAGCTCAGGTCATGATCTCACAGTTTGTGAGTTCAGAGCCCCACGTTGGGCTCTGTGCTGACAGCATGGAGCCTGCCTGGGATTCTCTCTCCCTCTCTCCGCCCCTCCCCCACTTGCTCTCTCTCTCACTCTCTAAATAAATAAACAAACAAAATTTTTTAAAAAGGAGGGCACTTGTTGGGATGAGCACTGGGTGTCATATGTAAGTGATGAATCACGAAATTCTACTCCTGAAACTATTATTACACTATATGTTAACTAACTTGCATTTCAATAAATTTGTTTTAAATCTTAAAAATTAAATAAAGTAAAATAAGAGAATGATTCTCCAGGACAATGAAAGGGGGGGGGAGGGCGCGGCGGGGGGGAAGACCCATAACTCTTGAATTCGTTAAAAGTTTTCCCTGTGGCTACAAATAACCCATATTTACTCTGTCTCCCTAACCCTGTTCCAGTGCATAGAAATGGGTCTTAACCGTAATCTCGTCCCCTGGGAGCCGGGATTGCTAGAACCTTTAGGTAGCTCCCATCTCGTTCATGTGACCCCCACAGCAACTGGTAGGAAGATCTGTCTGCAGTAGATAAAGTCTGTTCAGGGACTGATTACAGCCTGTAGAACAGGGAGAAAAATACCCCTTCATCTTGGTGCTTTCTGGATTAAAGCAGAATGCCAATTTCCCTCTGAAGTGATCATAACCTCAAGGCAATTTGGCAGCTAAGTGAGGTATTGCTCATCATTCAGCTTTGCATAAAAATCAGCATGGTACCAGGAACAAGGATCAAGGACAAATTGTCCCCTTTCACTCTATGGGCAGAGAAAGGGAAGAGATGATGCCTTGCCACTTGAAGCGTCATCAATGGAACCCATGGTCAGGGATCTAGTCATCAGCAGCAAATCGAGTTACTAGTCTCAACTACAAAGAATCTGAAGACAATAGAGAATGGGGTTTCCCCACTGAGGTTAAAAGGACTCGTGTTCACACATTTCCACCAAAATCAGGAAAGGAGCGGCCAGTCCTGGTGCTCAGGAATCCAAATAAGAAACTTCATGGGTTAGAACTAAGTTGTTATTGCATATGCTGCATTTCCAAGGCACAGATGTATAAAATTACCTTCCATTTTGCAAAACACAGAAGAAAAAAGAGCATTTCAAAAAATAGGACAGATCTCACCTCATGGCCTGCAAAGAAGTCACAAGCAAAATGGATCTCTTCACTCTGTCACGTCCTAGACCCTGATGCACCTCTGACCATGACCTGCCCGTTTGTCTGCTTATTAAGTGCTCCTTATTCATCACAGAACAAGGCTGCTGAAGTCAAAGGCACAGGGTTCTTTCAGTTCCAGGAGCACCAATTTTCTCCATTAGTTTTCAAATGTTCATGACAGGTCAGAGGTCTCCCAAACCTGTCTGGAATTGAAGAGACCTCCCAGATCCTTCCATCATAGATTCTGGAGGAACCACCAATGAAGGAAAAATACCTTGACATTATAAAACTTAAGGGTATTTCTGAGATAAAGGGAACCACAGCTATGTGAAAACATTTAACCTGCCCATTGTGGTTCCCTTTGCTTTGCTTTTCTAATAATAACCCTGGGACCTTGAGTTATTTGGTTTTAAATGCCTTTTTTCCTACCACAAATGACTACAAATGCCAAGAGAAAAAATGCACAAGCTTTCCATTTGCCATAGTCTGTGTTTGAAAACGGTCTGATGGCTTGCTTGAAGGTGGGAGTAATTTACGATTGACAACCAGGAAAGTCTCATATTTGTGATTATTTTAATACAACTTTCAAAAAGAACATCATTTTAAAATCCTAGATTAAAGGGGGCCGATAGGCACATGTAGAAGAATTGTTTCCGGGGCACCTTGGTGACTTAGTAGGTTGAGCATCCAACTTCAGCTCAGGTCATGATCTCACAGTTCATGGGTTCAAGCCCCATGTTGGGTTTGGTGCTGAGAGCTCAGAGCCCAGAGCCTGCTTTACATTCCGTGTCTCCCTCTTTCTCTGCCCCTCCCCCACTCATTCCCTCTCTGTGTCTCTGTGTGTGTGTGTGTGTGTCTCTCTCTCTGTCTCTCAAAAGTGAAGAAAAATATTAAACAAACATTTTTTTTAAAAAAAATTGTTTCCCATCTTGCCTTTTGAACTTGGCATTCTTCACCTGTGCCACACCGAAGTTTCCCCTTCTGGTCTGCATATTTGATGCACCTGGCGGGGCCATAGAATAAAACACAGCCGAGATGTTTCCAGTCCAGCTGGCAGTGGTGCTGTCTTTTTGGGTTCAGCAGCTAGAACAATCCCCCAGCCAAAGACTTTGGAGGGTTCCATGATGCCTGCACTTGACTCAAAGAGGCAGCATGGAGACAAGCAGCCTGGTCACACTCGCTGATGAAGAAAAATGCCCTGAGGCCTCAAGTCATACCACTGGTTTAGTGCGTGGATAAGTTGTAGACTTTGGAATTGCCCATGGGCTTGGTTCAAACTGGATTCACCAAAACTGGCTTCTCTGAGAGTCTACATCACAAGACTGTTTATAAAAGTTGGGTTCATCATTATTATCATTGTGATCGTGGTGATGATAAGTCTTTTCCTTTACAATGGCCAGTCAGTCCTTCCGTCGACCCAGTCCACTTCCAACTACCCTCTCGTGACTCTTGTTCCCTATTCAAAATATTCCTGAATGCTAACATTTAACTAGTTTTTACCCAGATCCATTTCCTTAAGGAAAGTGGAAAGGAGAGAGGAAGGACACTGAGTAGGGTAGCCCTGCCTGGTGCTCCAGGCTGGGGCCAAGCATATCCTATCAGGCTATAGACTAGCAGCCTACTGGGTGCCCTCCCTCAGGTGGGACTAGGGAGGATTTGGGAGTCATTCTGCCATGGAGAGGGCTTTTCTGTGATGCATATGACCAATTCTCTGTGACAATCAGATGTAGGAACATGGATCTTCAAAAAGTCATGCAGCCACACACAAGGAATAAGAAAAACTCAAGAGGGGTGCCTGGGTGGCTCAGTTGGTTGAGCATCCGACTTCAGCTCAGGTCACAATCTCACAGCTCATGAGTTCGAGCCCTGCGTTGGGTCCTGTGCTGATGGCTCAGAGCCTGGAGCCTGCTTCTGCTTCTGTGTCTCCCTCTCTCTCTGCCCCTAACCCACTCGCATTCTGTCTCTGTCTCTCTCAAAAATAAATAAACATTTTAAAAAAAATTTTTTAAAGAAAAGAAAAATTCAAGAACATGAGCAGAGATAAGGAAAAGGGGAAAAGAAAGCCCCATCCTTGTTAGGCCTGCCTTCCCCAATTGTAGCAAGAATCCCACTAAGTCAGTTTGGTGACTGACATCTGACCACCCTGGCCTGCCTTCAGCAAGAATCTTCTTATGTTGGTTTAGGAAGAATCCTCCCTCCCCACTAACCCTTGATGCCTCCTCCTAGTAATTTTTCATTCCCTAAACCCCTCACCCTGTTTTTTGGCAATAAATGCCCAGCTGTCTTCACGGGATTTGGAGTTGAACCCCATGTCTCTCCCCTACTGCCATACTCTTGACGCCTACTGATGGAGTCCTGTATAAGGGCTTCTTTACCATTTTAACAAATGTCAGAGTAATGTTTTTCAACACAGGTCACACCCTCTGGAAGGCACACTGTGGGGGGCGGGGGTGGGGGGTGCTTCGTGGGAAGCGTGTGATTGGGTAAGTCTAGAGATGTACAGATCTGTGTGAGGATAAGAGCCCAGGTGATACCTCAGTCCTGGGATACGCAGGCTACCTATCTAAGGTAAACAGGGAAGTAAGGCTGGATGCGTGTGGTCCTAATGTCTTCTTGGAGGGGACAGATGATCCATTCTGGCTAAACATCTTTCCTCAGGATCAGTCTCTTTAGGAATTTTACAGTAGTGATATGGGAGTGTTAAGGCTCGAGAAGGGACAGACACGCTGACCTTTGCAGGCCCTCTTTATGGATGTAACGAGTGGTGTCACAGTCGGTGGAAGGTGCGTCCTGCCAAGAAAACAGTTTGGACAGAGTTTGGGTGGGAGCTCCCGTGCAGACCAGAGGGAGGCATCACAGCACTACACAGCAAGGACACTAAAACCCGGTTATGGGGCATCAGGATATCTGAATCTCCTTTGGGCCACCAGGACTGGCTCATTGGCCCAACCTCCTAACATAATTTAAGGACTTTACACAGGACAATTCAGCCTTCACCATGTGTCTCTGTCTCCAGCCATGCTATCTCCATGGGCTTCAACTTTCCCACCCAAATCAGTCCATCAGGGTATTCCTCCTCCCTCCCTCCCCAAAGGACTATTTTCTTTCCTGTAGGGAATCTGGCCCAGTAATTAAATACCAGACTTTCTTTTAACATCCTTAGGTAGCCTCTATCAGCCTTGATAAGCCGTGAGGGTGGGGGCTATGCCTTTCCAGCCCCTCACAGCTCATCCAGGACCCAGTACACTGACCAACCTTCATGGGACATTCACCAGAGGTTATTGAAGAAACACAAAAATGAACAAGCCTCCTAGGAGAGGGGGTGAACAAATCTTCCTAGGAGAGGGGGAGTTTTTTCAACTGCAGGGTCTGAAAAGTAAAAATATCACAAAGTCATTGTATTTCTTTTCTCAGTTCTAATTTCAAAAAGACACCTATGGAGATGGAGAATGTATGAGAAAACTCTATGTTCCACTCATGTCCATAACAGGCTTCTTTACTCTGTTGGGTTGGATTAGACTCAAGTGACTAAGTACTCTGAAAATGTCATTATTTTGTCCTTTCTTGGCTTAAAAGGAAAAAAAAAATGTCTTCAGCATGGGTGACAGGGGGAAAGGATCCAATCTGATCATATGATTCATTTGCAGGTTCAAAATAGATTTGGTCTAGTGGGATTAAACTAACAGACTTAAAACCCACCAGTAAAGGGCAAATGCACTATTTGTCTTTTAGGAGACAGTAGCTTTCACTGGCCATGAATTAATGAGAAACATCGTTAGATTACTCATTCTGAGGTCCTTTTCTTATTTTTCAAGTAGACTATACCAGTCAGCATGTTTTGACTGACCAGAAAGAGGTACATTTTCTGTCTAAAAAAGCTGTGTCCTTGGGAGGTCTGCTGTTTCTAGGAAGAGAACTTATCAAAAGTTACTCTTTCCCACAAGGGTCTTCAAGAAGGTTTATGGACAAGTTTTAAACTGAAGCCATGAGAAGTGTGCAAGTGTGGTTGTTTGTTTCTGTGTCTGTAGGAAGAATGCTTTCCTCTCAATCACTGATGGTCCAGCTTACTTGGGAGTACAAGGGGGCACTTCCAGAGTCCAATTGCCTGGGTTGAACTTAAATTCTGTCATTTACTGTAGGAACATAAGCAAGTCACTTGGTCTCTCAATGCCTGCTTGCTCCTTTGGAAAGTGGAGGTGATCATGGTACCTCCCTCAAGGAATGACATACACTACATGCATAATGCTTAAATAGTAACTGACATAGTAAATCACTGAGTGAATCACGGCTATTAGTACTAATGCTAATGAAGTACTAATACTATCAGCAAAAAATAAACTGTACATACCCTTTTATACGTCAGTCCTACTAGTAGGAATTTATCCTACCTACAAATATATTCATCTGTGTGAGATATATGCACACAGATATGGATTGTGGCATTGTCTGTCATAGCCAAAGACTGGATAAGGACTAAATTTCAAGAACTCAATAAAAGGGTTGGTTAAACCAGTTCAGGAACTTCTATACTATGAAATATTGTAGATCCTCTAAAAAATACACGACTGCATTATAGGAACCAATATGAACTCTAAGATGTATTGTAACTTTTTTTTAAGCAAGATGTAAAAATAAGAAGTACCTATCACATGCTACCATTTCTATAAGGAAAGATACGCATATATGCTTATATATCCAAAGACAGCCTCTAGAAGGAGATGTAAGAATCTGATTATGCTGATTGCCTCTGGGAAGGGCAACTCAGGGACTGGAAGAAAGCAAGAGAAAAAAAAAAGACTTATTTTGGAATATCACCATATGCCATTGTATATATTACCTATTTGAAACATAAAATATGACAAAAATTACAAAATTTTTAAAAGAAAATGTGAAAGAAAATAATTTTACAGAGCAAGCTTGAAATTACATTGTAAAACCAGAAAACTGTGTGTTTTTAGATTACAACCATGGAGAGGATGACCCAGGAAAGTGCTAAGCTCCAAAAGTAGGTGGATACATGGGCCCCAGATAAAGGTTCAGGCTGAAAGATCTGAGATCTTTCAGGACAAACGACCAAGAGAAAGGGAGGAGTTTTGCTCTCTCAGATTCTGGATCCATTGAGGCTAGAAAGGCCAGACTGTGCTACCCTCCACTTCATTGCTCTGCCCATCCCACCCCTCCCCCACATCTCAAAATGCTCTTTTCTTTGCTACTACTCTCTTCTCTCTTGTCAAGTGAATCTACCCATGTTTACAAATTTTGTGCATTTTGATAATCCTTCACACTAAAATCTAAAAGCCTGGAAGCCCTGATTTTTCTACTGGTCACTCACTCATTTATTTAATTAACAGGTATCCATTGAGCACTTACTATGTGCTAGGAATTATTTCAGATGTCAGGAAAACAAAATGAGTAAGACAGAAAAAAATATCAATTTTTTGAGCATTTCCCATGCACTAGAGGTTCTCAAAAGAAATTTACCGCCTAACCTGTTGGAATGAGCACTGGGTGTTGTATGGAAACCAATTTGACAATAAATTTCATATTTAAGAAAAAAAAAGAAATTTACAGCCTAGCGGTGGTGAAGAAGGCAAATTGCTCAAATGACTGTAATATGGTGCCATATAATACAGGCTGGAAGAGGCCCATGGTCAAAGACTAAAGGAGAAATCAATGAAGGAAGAGAGATTTCCTACAGATCTCATAAGATAGGAGTCAAAAAGAGCCTCTGAGAAAGAGCAGTAGCCTCATTCACACCCCATAATCGTCCAGAGGAGCTATCAGTCCTGTTTGACCTTATTGAATACGAGTAACTTCTCCAAATCTATCATTTCCCTTACTGCTTGGCTGCCTCCCTGTGGTGATTAGCAGTGGAATCTGCAAAAGAAAAATGGCCAATAGCTGTATTCAGAGATGTCAAAGAAGTATCGGGCACAGGGTCCTATTCCATAACTGTTCTTATGGGGAAATAATCCAATGAGACAAATCTACTCAGTAGATGGTGACAGATGCATAGAAAGAGGAAAGCAGGACCTACACAAGGAGGGCTGATCAGAGATGAGAAAGTGGGCTTTGCAACTGCTGATAGCTCACATGGGGCTGGAAGAGGATCCAAGTCAGGAAAATGGAGCCACTAGGAGAAGCCTTAAATGGGCACCATTAGAGGAGAAGTGACTTCATTGGGAGGTAGCACCTGCCAAGTGCTGGGAGCTGGAATAGGTAGGTGCTTTGCTGTACTTTCTCATTTATCTCAGACTTAGAGGGAACAAGCTCAATGAAGTGATCAATCAGGCCTTCCTTGAGGGCTAGGAAACAGCATTCCTAACAGATAAAGTATTTTGAAGATCTTCCTGAGGGTAGATATTTGAAGAGAGCAAAGCAGACAGAAGCTAAGAGAACAGAGAGAGTTCAGGAGAAGGTCACCATGTTGTTCCTCAAAGGACTGGGAGGCTGGATTCACTGGCATTTGGTTTCAGAGTCAATTACTGGTGGAATAAATCTGCAGTTCTGGGAAGTCTGTGACTTGTTTGGATACAAAGCTGTGTGACTAGAGAATCGAGAAAAACATTTGATGTAAGAGAGTATTTACAATTACTTAAACCACATAAAAACTGAAGTAAGAACTCTCATCTCATCTATGAACATCTTAGTCAGGGCTACCAAGACCTGGAATTTCTAACCACAAATGACATCATTTTATGACTTCTGCAATAGAAAACTAGGGACTCCTAACATTAAATGAGCCTAAAACATCCTCTAGATCAACATTAACTAATCTAGAAGTTGACCAGACTCTACAGTATCTCTGATGTAGTTGCCAAGTCTATACTGAAATACCTTCAGCAGCCAGGAGCTCACTACCTCCCAAAGTAGTCCATCCACTTTAATGTTGTCTTCCACTGAAACAAAGTCTGTCACCCCACTGTATCCAACCTAGACCTAGTTTTAACCATTGGATCCTTGCAGAACAAGTCTAATTTCTTTCTTAGGATCACTCACTCATTTATTCAGCAAATACCTATGGAGCACCCACTCTGTGCTAGGCACTATTCTAAATGCCAGGAAAATAAAAGTGAGTAAGACTCAAGGACATCCAGTCTAATATGGCAAGCAGACATCTACATAGATCAATAAACACACTGTAAATACAAAGACAGAGACAGACACAAGGTATCACAGAAGTGGTTCCCATATGAAGTGCGCAAAACCCCCATCTTGGGTGGGGCTTGAGGAGGTCTTGCCAGAGTAGGTGATGTCTGAGTTGAGATGGACAGGATGCATGGAGCTGGAGAAAGGGGGTGAGGAGGCAGAAAGGCATCCTGGAGAGAAGGAACCTCATGTATTCTGTCCCCAAAAGAGATAGCCCTGCATGTGGGATGCTGGCATGGAGGGTCAGTGGGAAGGTTGTAGAAAGAATAACGAATTATGTCAAGAAAATAACCAAAAATGCTAATTTTAACTGTATCTATCTCTGCAGGGAAGAAATACTAGCAAGTTTTATTTTACCTTTATTTTTCTGCATTTTCCAACGTTTTTCAAATGCCTATACAATGCTTTTACAATCAGAAGCAGCAAAATCATGATGATTCTGAAAACAACACATCCCTCTTGCCTTCCATGACCTTCATCATTGCCAGCCTGAGTCAGTGAGAGCAAAGGGCCTTTGGGGGGGGGGGGGCAGTTCTGAAGTAAAATGTCTCAACATGTCCACTGTAGAGCTGAATTTCCAAGTCTCCTGCTTTGTTATGACACTTTTCACAGGAGCCTGGATAGCATTTCTCAATGTCTTTGACCACTTTGGCCATATTTAAAATATCAATATGTAAGCATACTTCACTTTAATTTTTCAAGACTTGTTTCCATTACTTGTTTTTATTTTTATTTTATTATATACATCCATCATCACCATGGGTTTGTGTTTTTAAAAGATGCACGAAGAGCTTGGCCTCTCTAGTGGGCAAAGAAATGACATGGTTGGATGAAAAGCTCTGTGTTCTGAACAGATTTTGCCAGAAGAGATACAAGCCCGACAGGGACCAGGGCTACAGACAGAGAAAGGCCTCTGAACAGCAAACTGTAAACGGGCAGTGGGGGAAGGGGGAGGTGGCAGTGTCTGAATTAAAGCAGTAATTACACTTGACATTGACTGAGCAGTTACCAAGTATCAAGCACTTGGGCTTCACATGCGCAGTTTTAATTAATCCTCACAAGGAACTCTGAGAAGTAGATGATGATGATGATGATGATGATGATGATGATGATGATGGTGCCTGTTGCACAGACAGGGTAACTGTGCCATAGAGAGGCTAAGTAACTTCCCTAAGATCCCAGAAGTAGTAAGTAAAGAAACTGGATTTAAGTCCAAGAGTCATCACTAGTGCAGTGTTGCGGAGAGGGAAACATGAAATCACCTGGGCCATGGATGTCTCTGGCAGGCTGATTCAGACCCACAGACAGAGTTGGAAGGGAGGCAATGCGGAGATAAAGTAGTGTGCTGGTAAGTGCCTCGGACCTGGAGCCCAAAAATCAGCTTCATGGCCAACTTTCTACTTACAGGTTCAAAGACCTCTCTAGGTCTTGGTTTCCTCCTCAAATAATCAGACCTACCTCCCAGGATCATTGGGAAGACCAAATGACCTTATATGTGACAGGCTGCATAAACCGTTAAAGTGCCTTCAAATCTAGACTGAATATGCAAAAGCCCCTCCCTGGTGGCCATTGGTGAGTTTCTACAGAATGGCTCTTCCATTTCCCTCTACTCACCTTTGGCTTTGCCTATATGGGAGGCACAAATTTAGCTTTGAGAATAAATTTTGGGGACACCTGGGTGGCTTAGTCGGTTAAGCATCTGACTTCAGTTCAGGTCATGATCTCACCATTCGTGGGTTCGAGCCCCACACTGGGCTCTGTGCTGACAGTTCAGAGCCTGGAGCCTGCTTCAGATTCTGTGTCTCCCTCTCTCTCTGACCCTCCCCCACTCACATTCTCTCCCTCTCCCTCTCCCTCCCTCCCTCTCTCTCTCTCTCTCAAAAGTAAACACTAAAAAAAATTTTTAGGAGAATAAATTTGGCGTAGGATGCTGAGTATCCAGGCAAAGGTTATCACCTCTCTCATGAACCATCATGGAGATCCCCTTTGCTGGAGTAAGAAAGAGAAGGAACTAAGGCTCTTATTTTGCCAAAATGCATTATTTAGGTCAACTGAATAAGCTCTTGGGAGAAAATTGAAAAGTTTTCATAAGGTGAAATGAATTTACATCTATAAAATAAACAGGATACCCAGACCTAAGCCCAGCTATGTACCTCCTCCCCACACATACATACCTGTGCACACACAAACACATACACACACACCTTACCCGCCCCTTCTTTGCAGTTATTTTTCTCAAATACAAAAGCAGATCGATTTTTCCTGCACAATGGTGGGGCGGGATGGTCTCTCTTAAGGAAAGTCCATCAGTGTGCTTTTAAAAATAAGTTGCCCTTGGTTGAGGACCACTGCTTTAGAGTGACTTGTAAATGTCTTTCAAGTATATTAAGGGTAAATACCAAGACCAGCTTCACCAAGGACAGACTCAGGAAAACTTAATTTGTGAAAGTTCCAAGTTCAGTGTCAGGACATTATTTCCCAACAGTGGACATTGTTATGCACTGGGTTGTGTCTACAGACAAAGTAGTAGAGGCCCCATCTTTGTGATCTGGCTGAGGAGAGGGGGAGGCAGGAAGGACCTTTCTAGGCCCTTCTAGCTCCAGGAGTTTATTATGAATCAGTGAAAACGTAAGAGCAGTCCACTTGGTTAAATAGCCTGAAAAGTATTTCCATATCTTAAGAAATTCCAAAAACGAAGAATAGAAGAAAACAAGAAGCAAGAGAGAGATTAATGAGAACATTCACCAACCCTATGGTGTAGCCCATTTGGAGGGAGTTAGAGGAAGTGACGTATATAAAGGAGAGCATGTGGGAGACTGGCATGATGGACAAGGAGGTGGGCCATTAACCCACCTCAACAAACACGAGTTGTTCTCCATCAAACACTCCACAAGTGCCAGACATCACGGGCCAGGAGGGGCAAGTTCTGCACATTTTGGAGCTCATGCCAAATGTCTAGAGTCCCTTGCTTATGTGGATTTGGCATAATCTAAAAGATAAAGGGCCAAGTCACTTTTTTCTCTTCATTAGTATATTTCAAGGGAAACCCAGGCCATCTGTTTCTGCCTTGTCAACTCCACAGGCCACAGCATGGCTTTAGGGAGACACAGTTGCTGTCCAGATAAGTGCATGAACATTTTAATGTGCCAATTTAAGATGTTTAAGTCCTTTCAAATTTTTTTTCATTTAAATAAAGTCTGATTTCTCTGGGATAAAGCAATCCAAGTAATCAAAGATAGTAACCCGAGTAGATTCCAAGCCTGGCAAAAGCCTTCTCTAATCTTCTGAATTTCTCACATGTAGGAAATTGGGTAAAACAGTGCTGGTGTGCAAGGTCAGTGCCTCAGCCACATGCTACCATCTGTCCCACTGACAATATAGAAAGAGCATGGCGGGTAAGTTCCACATTTGTTTTAGTGATCATTTCATCTCTCTGGAAGCAGAAGTATCAAAAGTGGGAACTATGACTCTGGTCTTCATTTCGATAAAAAGAAGAAACAGGTACAGAATATAGAAACGGCAAGTCATTTGGGAAAAATAGATCATAATGGAGGATAATGAGAGAGTATCCAATCCAAACATATCAATTGGTCTCCACTACCTTCTTGCTCAATGTTCCAGCCATGGTGCTCTTCTCACAGCATCCACACATCATATCATTGCTTGCCCTTATCCACCACCTGGCAGGCCCACTCCCTTCTTGTCCCAGCCCTGCCTTGAACTCAGCTCAAAACCACCCTTTCTCAGAGACCTCCCAGACTGTCCCCACCATAGTGCCAACCTAGAGTTTTCTCTCCCCCTGCTCCCCACCACCAACCTATTATTATAACACATCAGACACATTGTTGGAGAAAGAGAAATAGTTCTCCCCATATTGTCATATTTCATATTTCTGCCCAAGAGCTTCCTCTCCATATGAAGGATTATTAGAAGTAATTTCAGGCACTATCTCTCACGGCTTATCTCCATGAGAAGAAGAGTTAGACTCTGACGGAAGCCTAATGTTCGCCGACCCATGTTTTACTAAGGAAACATGTTGATTATGCCTCGAAATCAGGAACTGGGCCAATTGTTGATGTTGCTGTTGTTTTTCCTGTGGACAGTGACAGTTTCTCCTGCATTTCCTGCCCCCCATGCAGTATTCACTCATGGGAATAGTCCACTCTTCTCTGTAGTCCTTGGCCATTCAGCTTAAAGGTGAGAGCATTTAGAATTACTTGTATAGGTCCAGTCATACTGGTGTAGAAGCAGTGAGTCCCCACCATGACCTCAGATCTCATTCTATTCCTCAGTACAACTCATCAGAAGTTGGGGTTATTGCCCAGAGTAATAAACCAGTACCTCAGTTCCCATTTACCTAGTGTTGCTTTAATGACTTCTCTAGCCCCTAGGATCCTAAAGAAGGAGAGGTGAGTGGCCATTCAATTCCACCACACTTGGCATTTGCTCTCATTACTGAGCTCTTTCAATGTCTTCAGATGCTTTGCCTCCAAACAAGATCTTATAATTGTTGAAGGCAGAAATGTCTATGCCTCCTTATAACCCCTACAGCGCCCAACACAGTGTCCTGTGGGTAATTGATATTCAATAGGCTATTTGTTAAAAGTATTCTCCACAAGCAAATATAAGCCTGTGAATCACCAGCCATGCCCTGTGCCTCCAACTCCCCAAACCAAGCCCTGCTATCAAACAAGAGCGTTGCAGTGTTTGAGTGAAAAATGAGACTCAAGGGGACACATTTGAATTCCCAGTGTGTTTCATTTGTTTTTCCCAGTGGCATAGGCAAAGAAATTGCTCATCCTGTCTGTGGATCTCAACACTTCAGAAACAATATAGATCTTATCTCTGGTCCATTTAATTGAACATAAAAAGCAAGGTCACTGCAGCCATTTGGTCCCGGTGCCTTCAGAACCACTGCATCAACTCAGAGAGAATATTTAGCTCTCCTGTCACCTACTGCTTAGAAACAAAACAAATGGCATTAACAGGTCTTTAATCTTCTCATTAGGGCAGGCATATGGGCTGGAGTTTGTGAGTCTGAGAAAAATAAGTCTCCATGCCTCTTTCAAATAAGACTTCAGACAGCAAGAGCAGGGCAAATGCCATACTCTTCCTCCCACTACATATAAAACTACTTTCAGTGAGAGAGGGAAGAAAAAAAATACATTCTGGTTATATTTTACTTGATTTCTTTTGCTTTGTGATAAGCCCATTTTTGTTCTCAGTCACCGTCATCCCATAGAGGAAGGATATTTACATGAAAAGAAGAACCAAGACCACTTTGAACCATAAAACAAATGGATTGAGGTCAAATGCATTGCATGGTCCAGCCTGCCCAGGGCACCTTAAGCAACCACACTATTCCTTTCCCAGTGAAGGGTACTTCTATTGAGCTGCCAGTGTGGGAGCAGAGGAAAGGAGCCTGCCTAAGACTCTCCCCACCCCCAGCACAGGAAGGAATGTAACCAAGGACACCATCTCTCTCAGGACCTTGCCCTTCACAGAGTCCCATGCAGCTGTTGGACCCGGTCTGTGGGTACAGGGACCAAAGGCCCCACTTCTGGGGCTCAGCGTTCCTCTGACCCCAGCACAGAGAATTCTGCCCTTGTAAAATGTATTAAAAAAAATAACCCAGATTCCTTCTCTGAATGCTTGACTATGCCAGGGGTAAGGCAGATGGAAACTCAAAG
This sequence comes from Panthera leo, assembly GCF_018350215.1. Classification (NCBI taxonomy): domain Eukaryota; kingdom Metazoa; phylum Chordata; class Mammalia; order Carnivora; family Felidae; genus Panthera; species Panthera leo. Next base: position 59,139,904 of record NC_056696.1, read on the forward strand.
GGCAACCACAGAATTTTATTATGGTATCAGGTTGCAGGCCAGGCCAAGTACAGAAATCACCTAAGGGCCTTACCTGAACAACATTGAGGGTAGGAGTGAGCAGAGTTGGAATCTGGGATCCCTCATGGGGCTCTGTAGGGAACATTCTGTTACCCAGAGACTGGTAAGTAGTGATGATCAAACTGGCAGTGATCCTCAGGATTTTGTTAACAAATAATTGGGGAAACGGAAGGTGGGTTTGCAGTGAAATAGAGCCAAGAGAGTTTATCTCTGAAAAAAATAGGTGACAGACAGGGGTGTACACAGGGCAAAAGAGCAAGGTTGAGGGAAGGCATCATGCCTCGTCCCAAGAGGGAAGGTCAGAGTCTCCAAGAAGAGGCAGGGGAAGGGAACGTTCTGAGTAAGCCTCTTTGCCAGCTACAGGGCAACTGACCCCAGTCATACTCCCCTGAAATGATTCTAAGTCATTAGCACCAGTCAGATTCCTTGGAATCTCGCCCATGAGTGGAGCATACCTTTCCAGGCCCCACCTTCCCCCACAGCTCACATCATCATTCTCCCTTATCTTTCTAGAGCCAGAATCTTGGTAGCACTGTTCTTCATTAATCATTCATCAGCCAGCCCTGGTCTACAGGGACGCCATTTCCTTCTGTAAGAACCCTCTACCCATGTACAGTCATTACTGGAAATGCACAAATTGCCACACACATTTTCATTTGCTCAAGGCGGTTGTTTTTATGAGCAGTGGTGAAAACAAAATTCCATTACGTCAAAGTTAATTCCTCTGCAGCACATCAATGGATGCTCCTCGGAGGCAATGCATTAGCCCAGCTGCAATCAGTAGCTTAGAGGGCTGACGGATTTGGAGCTTCTGTGATGCATTCGCCACTAGAATTACAGTAATGACCAATCCTTCCACTTACCTGGGGCTGCCTCTTTTGGATAAATCCCAAAATGCGTCACTGGCTACCTATATATCACTCATTCATCAGCTAAAGTAGAGAACCCATTCGGTAATCCCAGCCAGCATACGCATGTCTCCATTTGAGGCCAGAGAAATGTGGCCTGAGGGACAACCCACACAGAGCTAATCAGCTCTGACTCGCCTTCCTCCTGCATATAAATCTGGTCTTCCAGGAATTTGATTTGGTCAGAGATCTCACAGCTGCTTCCCACAGGCAGAGGCAGCTGGCAGGGTCCCACAAGGGAACATTATGGTGCCAAAACCCCAAGGAGGGGAAGGCAGGTGTTGATCAGCTAGTGCCCATCCAAGAGCCTTTGGGCTGCTCCTGTAGCAATGCAGGCATCCTATAAAAACACTTGGGGCTGCTATGGGATTGGCATCAGGAACATCCTGATGAAGCACACACAGCCTTAGGGATGGAGAAGCCCAGTAGTTCAGTGGGTTTGGAAATGCTGTGGGAAAAGGACAGTGATGAAAAGATCACCCTTTGGGGTGGAATAAAGACATACTGGGGGAACATCGCAATGTCAGGGACTCCAAGAAAGTATTCCTCATCTCCCCAAACAAGCACTTCACTTGCAGGTAATAGAACTCATTTAACAGGGCACAAGGTCAGTCAGTCCACAGTTAGGACCAAAATCAAAATGCAGGTATCCCTAAGACAGACAGCTCATCATTTGGGTAAATGATTCTTATGGGAGCCTTTTCTGATGGGTGAGGAAGGAGAGGAAGGTGTCACTGGGAACCTCACGAGAGGAGAAGAGGGTAACAACATGGAGGGGATAAGGGGCAGCAGAAGGGGGACCACAAACACCTCATCTACTTCACAACTAAATAGAAGTTGGGAGGGCTTCCCTACTTAGAGAACTGAGAGAGTTCCTCAGATGGAGGCTTCCATGAGAGGGTGAGAGAATCCAGAAATTAAAGATTGAGGAGTTAGAAGTATCCCCTGTCATTTTTTTCCATGAATTCATTTTGAAAAAATAATTTTTAATGTGTATTTATTTTTGAGAGAGAGAGGGTGACAGAGCACAAGTGGGAGAAGGCAGAGAAAGAGGGAGACACAGAATGCAAAGCAGGCTCCAGGCCCCAAACTGTCAGCAAAGAGCCCGACGCGGGGCTTGAAGTTACAACCGCGAGATCATGACATAGCCAAAGTCGGAGGCTCAACCAACTGAGCCACCCAGGTGCTCCTTGACGAAATAATTTTGACCCAGCAACAGCCATGCCTGCCTCTCTTACCACAGCTTAAGGAGATTTCGTGTCACTAATTTATTGTCCTGCCGGGGTAAGTTTTTGATGGCTAATGAAACTATTCAAGGACGAATGACTTAGATCCATCAAAGAAAAACTATGAAGAAGGGAAGATTGCATACTTGTCCAAAATGATCCTGATTAGCTCTCTACATGGGCTAAGGTGACCACACGCCTCTCTTCTCTTTATAAACTTGGGCAGAGTGGTCATTCAGAAAACACCTGTGGCCACTAGGCCTAATGAGACAAGGAACAGTAGAAGGTGGGTCTGATGGCTGAGAGGTCACCACATGTAGGGAACATGCAGTTGTCCAAAGTCAGAGAGAGAGAGTCTTGGGGGCACTGAGATCATTTGAAACCTATCACATAGGCTGTCTGTGACCATCAATATTAAAACATAATTGAGCATGAATAACTGAAGGTGACCTGAACTCCAAAACCCAACAACAAAAAGAACGTTCCCAAAGGCTGTGGAATTTTAGAAGCCATTTAATTTCTTTGCAATGTTAAGGTTTGAGGTGGATTTTCCATGCCTGAATCACACTTCTCACCCTTTCCTTTGGGGATTCTCAATAGAAGGACAGTACTCACAATGGAGCTCAATGAAGAACAAAATGCAGTTTTATATAACTGCAAAAGAGCCTAGGAGCTCCATAACACAGGACTTTGGGGATAAAGCTGAATTGGAGCACATGGCTCAGGACAGAAGACCCAAGTGGGGTCACCCACATGCTCTCAGTGCAGAGCTTGACGCCTACCTGTTTAAGCTTGTACTTCAGGAGTAAGAAATATGGTGGAATTTCATAAGAGGTCTGAGGTCTGCTTGAAAAGGGCTGGCCAACTCAAGTGACTCAATCAATACTCTATGCATTGGCAAGCCTTTCTTGGCAGGGAGTAGATGGGACGCAGAGCTAAGAAGGGGGTAAAGAGACTGTTTAAGAGCATGTCCATACTTTCCCCTATATAAGGAGAGAGATGAGTTTTCTGCCCTCTGTGAAGAGATGCTGAAACACAAGGAGAAAACACCAAAGTCATATGAACAGGAATTTGCAAGCAAGTCTATATATCCAGTGATCGCTTTGCTGAGAAATCCTTTCCAATAAGTCAAAAGCCCATATGCCTAGCTAAACAGACAATAAGGGATGAGATTCCTACCTAACTCCACAGAAAACCACCCAGGCGCAAGGTAGAGTAATAACCCACAAGTACAGGAAACAAAGGACAGCCAAAGGGATTTGTTGCCATCCCAGGGCCTTTGAAGACTTTTAGGAAATGTTATAAATGTGCAGGGAAAGGCTATGTCTAGATTGTTTAGCAAATGGGCACTAATCATCAGGACCTAAACAGATTATCCCAGTGTGGATGGTGGAAAGCAGATGTTTAACACACCCATAGCCCATATGCAGCTGGAGAACCTTAGGCCATGGTTTAGTGCTTTGTGCAACTGACTCAGGAGAATATGATGCCCAGAAAAGATGCTGACTGCCTAGAATAGGTTCTAGGGCTTGGCTCATTGACCAGTTGTCTGAGAATGGAGGTGTCCTTGGATTGCATGCTATGCCCTCTCTGTTCTGGACATAACAGAAATAAAGAAGAGTTGAATGACACAAAGACTGATATCTACCGCCTTTTTCTTGTGCCTTTGTTGGAATGAATAACAAAATCAGACTCCTCACGCGTTCTGGGTGCCAAGATGGGAGAATTCCATGAGGTCTTTAGGTGATTTTTTTAAGAGGATAGCTAAAGCATAGACAGTTGACCAAACTAGGGAAGAAGGAAGAAAAGAGAGAGATAACAAAACCCATTTGGCCTAAAAGTTCCATCCTCATTTCCTCAAGGTTTCAAAGGTGTCTCAAGGCACCTTGAGGGATAAGAGGGGTGGATCAGGCAAGGTTTCACACCTACTTTGATCACAGCCATTCAATTTCAGTTTTGTATATTGGAATTTTTGTACCATACTTCATTTGACCAACAGGGAAAGTCTTTTGCCTTAGGAAGGTGAAAATAATTTTTTTTAAGGTTTAATACCACTGCTCTGCTCTAGAAAGGATAAAGAATAGGAATTCCTAAAATAACATGGAACAAAACTCTTGGCCTCTAGTGTATCCAATTATATAAATTGACTGAAGCATAACTGGAATTAAACCTGCCAGCTGCTGGATGATTTATCCTTTCCTCTCCCTCCCATGGTCCAACCATCCCAAGATCCTATAAAGGAAAAGAGCCCTGATCTCAGAAATGAAAGCTGTAAAGTACAGGTGGGCTCTTTTGTTTACTAGAGATGTAACCTGTGCTAATCACCCAGGCTTCAGGCCTCTATTTTCTTGACTGTAAAAAGACATTACGATTCACACCCTCCCTACTTCACAGGGTTGTGGAGATAATTTATGTGAGAGAAACTTTTCCCTTGAAAGAGCATTATGCAAATGTGTGTTTGTTATTTCTGCGTATCTTGAAGCACCGATGCATTTTCCAGTACATATTTCAGTCAATGAATTACTTGTTCATATCAACCTAAACTTCTGCCACCTGCAGATAGGCAAGGGTGGGTAAATGAGTAAGACTCTTAAGTTTGGGTAATAAGTTTCAGGGAAGTCACAGGATAAAGAATTCGGGAATCCCAGGGTGGATGCCACAGCCCCATGTCAGTGAATGCCTTCCACTGGCCCTCTGCTTGGCCTACAGACCACGTCAGTCAGAATTAGAAAAGGAGCCCCCAGCAGCCCTCTGAGGGGACCTGGCCAGGGGATGTGCTCATTGCTGAGTTCTAGATGCAGTAGCCACACTACCACACTCCTGCTTCCTCTTATCACTCTGCTCCAGGTACATGCCCCAGAGTCAATGAGGGTCCCACCAACTGGCTGCACCCTGTCCATTCTGGCTCACCACCCCATACTTTAACAGAACGGTGGAAAGAAGAGATGATGTGGGTGGGAGGCAGGACAGCCCAGAGGCTATGCTGAGACCATTGGCCATGAGGTTCCAGAAGGAAAACAGATGAATGATTTTTAGCTAGGATCAGAAAAGAAAGAAAGAAACCACCATATTGCCATCCTGAATTTTCAAAAGCGAGAATAAAATCCTTACACCGTTCTTACATATGCAAATACCAAGACAGCAGCAATCTGGATTAGCAGACTACAGCAATGCCCCCTTTCAGGCCTCCCAACAATCTCTTAAGCATCAGAAACCCCAGCACCAGGTTAGCAAACCCCCTTGTTCACTAGCGCTACTGATGGCTCCACAATGACTGCAGATTTAACCATGAAGATGCCACAAAATGCTGCAAACAGACTGTTTTTAAACCATAAATTAAACCCAGGCATAAACAAAAAGTGTTACTTCACAATGGAGAAGTACATGTGACATTTTCAAATGCTATGCCCCAGCATCTGTTTATCTTATAAATCACTGTCCTCATCCTAATGAATGACAATGAGAAGTAAACATGTTCACAGAAAGAACCAATCTCAAGATTGTAAAACTGGAACCAGATCACTGAAGAGCAAGCAGGGTAACAATAAAGTAAAAAGAAAAACAATCGGACTGCATAGGAAAGTGCTCTGTTGTGCTTTGCATAGGGAAATGGTCACAGGAAACCATGAAAATTTAAAAACAAATCAGAATGTATTCATAATTATACTTGACCTTTAAAAAATGCCTTGCCATTTTCAAAGCCCCTTCACACAACCTGATCAAATTGGATGCTCACAAAACCCTAGGAAATAGGCAACACAGAGCCCGTTCCTGTCTGACTGATGGCGAACTAAAGTCTAAAGAGGTTAAGGGACTTGTCCACTATCATCCAGCTGGTAAGTAGCAAACCCCAGTTTCCAGATCTCTCTGCTATGTGAAACCTTACAAGAGCTAAGTAACCACAAATAAATATCTCACAGGAAGCATTAGATTGTCCAGCTTCTCAAAATGAAAGATCAGAAATCAACTGGCCTATGTCATGGGTCAAGAAATGCAGCGTCACGATGGGGGGGGGGGGGGGGCATCGCCTTAGCATGTCCACATTGCAAGCCCATCTACAGGTCCCTTCTCACTCACCCATTTTTTTCCTACAAACGTACTGAAGCATAAAGATGCTAGAGGATGGGCCCAGGATGAACTAAAAAATTCCACTGCCAGTTCCAGTGCCAACAAACAGCATCACTGAGTGTCCACCAGACATCACAACATTGGGGAGATGGAGGGAGGGTGCACAAAATGAACAGAACATGTGGTCCTGCCCTGGGCAAGCCAGTTGAAACCGCTCCCCCAGTGCAAACATAGTATGCTAACAGAGTCAAGGTCATCCTCACTTTCTTTTATGGAATCTGGGAGTGCCATGCCTAGAAGATCCACTTCTCATCGACCATTGCTCAATTTCTTATGAGTCATGGCTCATCCTCGAGCCATTCTTTAACCCACTTCAAGCTTTGCTCAGTGAATGAAGAGGATCCATTTTGAAAACCCCTGTGCCAGTTTTGGGGGTTGCTAGCTCTCAAATCCATGCGAGCTACCTACCATTTTGGCCAGGTCTTTTCTTGTGTGTGTTTTGTGTCTTTGCCTGGATGTACAATGTCATTAAAATATTCATAATCATAGAGGGAGGTAGACCCCACCAAGGACATGTTAAGGGGATGCCTCCCCCCCATCGTGACGCTGCACTTCTTGACCCTTGACATAGGCCAAACAAGAAACTTTGCCTTTATTATTTAACTTACTATCCCAGCATACAAGGAAACCAGAGCATAGTGCTGCAAATGCCAAGCTCGTTGATGAAATGGGTTTTACAGCCAAGAGGTGAGTGGGCTATCTAGGCTCAGAGACAATACGTTTGTAGCAATAACACTTTACTAGACAATGAATCAGCAAACTGCACTGAAGGCTTGTTTCATTTGCTCTGAGAAAGACTGGTCTTCCCACCGCACCACTTTTCTAAGTTACAATCTGGGAGAATGTTTTCTTTTCCAGTTCTCAAAAAATACCACTCTGATTTGGGGTGAAACACAGCCCTAAGCCTTATGAGGAAAATGGAGACTAATAAAATGCAATGTGACATCCTAGAGGAAACTTCAGCCCACCCAGCCAAGTACCGAAAGCCAAAAACTTCTAGCCCAGGCTGGGAAGGGACCCAGGGTCTTGCTCTATGAAAACAATATCAAAATCTATCAACACAGTTCCAGCCAGGACCCCTCACTCCTGAGATGGATCAAGGCTAATTAAGTTGCCAGATGGACTAACCATGTTAAACACTTTAAAAGACTGGTTTTCACTCACTGAAATAGCCAGCCCTCCCCCTGTTCTGGATACAGGCATAAATGCTCCCAACCTTCCTGGAATGTTCAGCAACTCCCGGAAAGGAAGGGGGCAGAATGCTTGCTAAGTATGAGTAGGGAACTAGAGTGTTCTCTTAAGGCAGGGTTTCTCAGCAGTGGCACTGTTGACATCTTGGGTTGTGGGGGCATACTGTTTTTTTAGGTCTGCTGTAAAAAAACTACCATAAACCGCATGGCTTAAAACAACCAAAATTTCTTCTCTCATAGACCTGGAGGCCAGAAGTTCAAAATCAAGGTGTTACAGCATTGGTTCTTCCTAAGGGCTATGAAAGAGAATCTGTTCCGTGACTCTTTCCTAGCTTCTGGTGATGACCTGTGATCCCTGGCATTCCTCGGCTTGTTGATGCACAGAAGTGCATCATTCCACTCTCTGCCTCCATCTTCTCAAGTTTCTTCATATGTCCCTATGTCTTCATAGGGCCATCCTCTTATAAGGACACCAGTCACGCTGGATTAGGGGTTCACCTACTTATCTTAACTACTTACATGGGCAACTACTCTCTTATCAAATACAGTCACATTCTGCGGTACTCAGGGATTAGGACTTCAGTATTCTCTTTGGAAGGACACGGTTCAGCCAATAACAGGAGAGTGTCCTGGGCATTGCAGGATGTCTAGCAGCATCCCTGGCTTCTACCCAGTAGATGACATTAGCACCCTTCCAGTCATGACAATCAAAAATGTCTCCAGACGTTGTCAAATGTCCCCTGGGGGCAAAATTACCTCTGGCTGAGAAGCATTCTCCTAGGAATTTGGCTCAAATATAAAAGTTTACATTCTGATGCTGTTTTAATTACTTGTCCTGTGACCTTGAACAATGTGATGAAACTCTCTCTTCACTTTTGTCACTTATCTCATGGAGTTGAGGTGTTGTTGGGGCTTACATGAGATACTGTGTGAAAGCATATGTTGCACAATAGGACCCAATAAGTGACAGCCATTATCTTTCATAGATGAGGGAAGCTCCCTTTGCAAGATCCTCCATAGGTCTCAGGATTTACTACACTGATACTGAACTCTGGCCTCTGTGCCTGAGACCCCGAGAAGGCACAGGAACTTTCCAAGTCTTTTCCACATCTTCTTCTGGGGCCAGACGGTTCCCTTACCACCCAGCCCATTCCCTCCCAGCATCTGTGATTGCAACACTGAAGCTGCAGATAGCCATATATCAGAGCCAGGGAAGGGGAAACTCTGGGTATGATGAGAATGTTAATGTGGCTGCATTGCACCATGGCCAGTATCAGTCCAACTGAATGCTGTAGAAAATCTACTGGAGGAGACAGGGTTGGAGAAGATGAGGAAATCTGACTCTTGGATGTTGGTTATGACATAACTTTGGAGACCTTACCTCCCTTTCACGAAATTATAATCTGAGATCCCATGCCAGGTGTTGAGGGAGGAAAATAATGTATCTTCTTTAAATGTCTATCTCATATCCTCAAAAAAAAAAAGTGCCTGTCACATGCTAGGAGGTCAATAAAAGTGTGTGTTTATTAAACGTGCCTCCTCTGGGTCCCCAAGCTCTTTAGCCTTCAAGATGGCATTTTTCTTTAAAGCTTTAATACAAATAATCCAAGCCCACGTCCCCATGGATTTTGGGGAATCCCTTATTTTTTTCATATTTACTCTCATGAACATTCCCAAAGAATTTTAACGTGTCCCACAGATCCATCCTGGTGGACATGAAACTCTTCCATCCATCATTATCCAGGTTGCCTCTTGCCATCTTTTAATTGGCTTATTGTCACTCGCTCCATATAATTTCAACTCAAGTGTGAATGCCCACCCCAGCTCCGCAACGCGCTGCTAAGAGCAGGTGGACAGCACGTAAAAGATCCATTAACAAGACTCTGAGAGACCAAGTAACTACACAAGTTGCTTTCATCTGCTGCTCCAGTGTGGATACTCTCAAGGTCCCTGGCCCATACTTGACTCCATATCCCTGCCTATTTCCCCACGGGCTTCTATGTATTGGGATAAGGGGAAGGTGGCACCTTAACCTTCCCATAAGAATCTCTGGGCCTTTTTCTGCCTGAGGACTTGGCCCCATTCAGTTCCACACCAGGGAATGACAGGAAAGTCCTCTCTCCCTGTATCATTTCCCACCCCATGACAACTGACAGTGGAAACATTGTCCCCTTCAGGAACAAGGTGCAATTTGGCCTCTATTGCCCCCACAAAGCAATCACTATATTTATACCAGCAATTTCTAAAATGTGGGTTTATTTGATCTCAAATAAGACCAATGAGGGACATCACTACCACAGCCAGGTAACACTGTGGTAAGCCCAGTCCCCACAATTTGCAAAGTCATTCCTCTGGTCCAGCTTAATAGTCCTCATGGCACAGTCCTGCCCTCAGTGAACAAATCTGGGTGAAAAAGACATCCATATCTCCCAAGAAAAAATGAAAACTTTCCAACACAGCACATATCCACATTTAAGTGGGAAAAATATATACACTCAACGTGTGTACTAGACAGAAGACTTAACTTGTAGCCATTTATATTTGAATTACTTTATTAGTTCAGATCTCCCTCAACACATTGGTAGATTTGTGCCTTATATTTGCCTGATTAAAAGGACTTACCCAAAAGAAGTTCCTAAACCATAAAAGTATGTTGAACATTTTATTTGGTTACCGAACAGGATCCAAAACTCCTTCCCAGTTTAGAGGATCCCCCTTGTGCAGGTCCTCAGAAGCGAAATGTGGCTGATTCTCATCCTCTCCACACATTGGCAACCAAACCAAGAACACACACAAGACCAGGGCTGCCACCATGTTTGTTTTTACGCCACTCTGCTCCAGGTGTGCCCTGCATATTGGAGTCATCCTTGATTTGCGTGTTTATTATAACAATATTCTGACAGAGGAATTTACATAAAGGTTCCATTTAGGCCAGTGGCAGTCCTGGTCTAGCCCCAACTAATACTTTAGATCATGAGAAAGTGGTACAAAATCCAAAGTTCAGAGAGATTAGCTCTGTGGCGGATGGAGAGTTGGATAGCCCTGGAACCCATGTCCAATGGCTAGAGTCATGGTGACAATGTCCACTGGCAGCCATAGGTAGTGGCAACAGCATTGTACATCAGTGACGATGCCCATACCGTGGCCCAAATGTTCATCCTGCTGAGCCTCCATTGATTACTGTCCATTTCCCACACCTGGTTTTCCAGCCTCCCCATCAATTCTGTGGGTTAGTCAGGACACTTCCAACTCCATGCCTGTACTACACAGCTAGACATAGCTTCAGAAAGAACTCATAAAGTCATGATCATGAAAACTGCCCAGCAATCATAATTTTTCCACAGTAAATTTGTTTCCCCACTTTTTAAGATACCATTTCACACCTTTTTCTCCCTCCTCAATAAATCTATTATCCCCTCTGATAGCTCCTCTCCCTATCCTCATTTTTTGCTGATAACTTCACACTTCATTTCACCAAAAAAATAGAAGCAAATGAGAAACCTCTGTACACACCTGCTCTCCCTTCCCCCTGTCGAAATGAGTGGACCATTCCTGGTCCTGTCTCAGCAGCCCCTCACTTGTGAGCCAACACTCTTCGCTACTCACCTCCATGAAGGACTCTACTCCTGCAGTCATGGCCTCTCTCTCCCACATCGCCTACAGGGTATCATATGTCAATCAGCAGCATCATAACCTGCTGATGGAGACAATGCTTCCATTAGATTAAAAAAAATTTTTAACGTACCCTTCAGCCCATCAGCAATACCCTACTCCAAATCCTCATGGGGCACTGTACTCCAGAAGGGCAAGATTATAGATATGCTTATATTGGACACCCTCCCATCGTGGAGGGGCTCAATTTGTTCTCACCAAAATAGACACTGACTTGTAAATGTGAATTTGCTTTCTCTGCATCATCCAACATGATTCTGCCAGGAGATCCATCAGTGGACTTACTATATGCCTATACACAATTATATCCCATAGAACATATTTTCTGACCAATGGTTTCACTTTATAGGAAAAGAAGTAAGCCAATCTGGCTGATGTCTGTGGAATTCAATGGTACTATAACACACCCCATCGCCCAAAGACAGCTATGTAATGGTGCAATAGCCCACTAAATCCTCAATTACCATGCTGGCTTGGAAACAAAACTCTGTGATAGGGGTGCAGCCCTGTAGGATGCTGTCTGTACTCTGAACCAGTGATCAATATATAGCCCTCTAATATGTGTATGTTTCCTAACACCACTAAACAATTAACTCAATTCTGACACTCTATGCCTGGAGATAGCATCAGATCCCAAAAATTAAGGACTTAGTCTGATAAGACTGGATTGAAAGTAAAAACTGTCGCCTGGTTTCTGACCCACCAGCTATAGATTGGAGGTTCCCACACCTTCCTTGGGTTTGATTAACTTGCCAGAGCAGCTCACAGAACTCAGGAAAACAACCAGATTACCAGTTTGTTATAAAAGGTTACAACTCAGGAACAGCCAGGTAGAAGAGATGTGTAGCACAAGGTATGAAGAAAATACACAGATCTTCCATGCTTTCTGCACGCATCATTCTCCTAGGTGCTCCACGTGTTCACCAACGTGGAAGTTCTCCAAACCTCCTTCTGGAGGCTTCATTACATAGGCATAATTGACTAAACCATTGGCCACTGATGTTTGATTCGATCTCCAGTTCCTTTCTTCTCTTTAGAGGGAGGGAGTAGGGCTAAATTTCTGAATCTTTAGTCACAGGATTGGGTCCCCTGGCAACCAGCCCCCATCCCTAGGTTACCTAGGGACTGTCCTGAGGGTAGCTCATTTACATAACAAAAGACATTGTTATTGCTTAGGAAACTCCAAGGGTTTTAAGAGCTCTGTGCCAAGAATAGGACAAAAACAGATATATATTTCTTATTATAAATCACAATATCACAAGTCCTATGTCCACTGTAGCCAAATACACAAGGCAATCAACAAGGGTTAGAAGAGGTCCAACAAAAGTGGCTCTGTCCAACAGTAATAGCTCTGTCCAGCAACAGCTGAGTCTAGCAATGGCAGTGATGTCCTGAAGCGATGGTCCCACATCCTGGACTGACTGCTGCCAAGCCACTCTTGGTGTCTGCCCATTTTCCAGTCTGAATTCTTCAGCTTTCCCTGTCCATTCTGTGTGCTGATATCCTTCCATTATCCTCCCCCAAAATTCACTTTCAGCCTAAAATATTCAGTCTTGGTTTCTTTTTCTTGAAACCAAAAGCACACAGACTGTCACAGAAGGTGCTGCACAGAGATCATTCAGAAACTGCTTGCAATCCCCAAAACAGTAGTTTCCCGGCTTTAAAAAATTAAACATTCAATCTCCAACAGGCGAATGTGAGAATGAATGAATTTCAGCTCTCAGCTCCCCTGAGTAGGTGACCAGCTGTTGAGAACCCCACATGGTAAACCTGAGCTCCTAATTTTTTATACTGCTTGACCTGTACATCTCGCCAGCACTAAAATGATTCATGGGACCAATCACTGGCAGAAAAAAAGTAGGGGATTTGGACGTATTGGGGTGTTCTATTTGGGGGCTATGGAGCAGATGAATGATGGGGCTGCTCTGGTTCCTAAACCATTTCTTGATTATAAGAAATTCTTAGATGAAAAGTCATATTTTAAAAATTGTGATACAAGTCGATATCATGCCTTTCGATCATGCTTGAAACCTTCGGAAGGCTGCTAGGATGAGAGACACAACCATAAAACTTAGCCATCCATTTGCACTTATTATTGGAACTTATTAGTTCTTATTAGAACTTCTTATTTGTTCTTATTAGACCCTCCCCCACCTCCTCACCACCTCCACTACAAAACAGAAGATAAATTACAACATATCTTCCAAAGAGCATGGGATCCCAACCATATTACCTACCGCTGGGCAATCTTTGCAGGATAAATCACTTTGGGGTGCATTTGGAACAAATGCAAAAGGAAATTTTCGATAGGCATTCTTTGCTCCCTTCTCCCGGAATATCCATGAACATGGCCTTTTCTGGCATTCCTAGCATGCCTCCTACTGTGATATCTTAAATTCATGGCATGTTTTAAAATACAGATTTTATCAGTGCTCAGATATGGTGAGGACCACAGATCAGATTAGAACCAATGAAAAAATAGTTTGTCACTCACAGTTCCCAAGAGGAGGGAGTATACCACACCCTGCAGGGCCATGCATAGAAGCACCAGGGTCAGGCAGGAGGAAGAAAGATCAAGATGAGAATGTGGGTAAGAACTTTCATTGTGGCTTCCACACAAAAAGCAGAGCAGGACAAGTTAAGCGGGTTTAGGATTGGCTACTTTGAATAATTTCAGCAAGCTCTGGAGATAGGGGCTTTCTCTAGTTGTCTGGTACCTGGCCCTGGGATGATTAGGACAGAGGAGTAATGCCTCCTATAAGGTAAGGGCTAGATAGAAGAGGTAGCTTGGAGTATGGGTGTTGGATTGGTTAGTTTTCACATGAGAGGCATGTTCCTGGGTGGGGCCTTTGGTGCCCCTAAGAATTGGCTAGCCCTGGAAAAGGCAGTTTCCCTCAGGCAGTGAGGTCCTCCCCGAGGCTCCCCAGATGCAAGAGCATCAAGAATGCAGAAAATGAGGGCACATGGATGGCTCAGTCAGTAGAGCATGAAACTCTTGCTTTCAGCTCAGGTCATGATCTTGCAGTTGGTGGGTTTGAGTCCCACATCAGTGCAGATCCTGCTTGGGATTCTCTCTCTCTCTCCCACTCTCTTGCCCCTCCCCTCTTCGTTCATTCTTGCTGTCTCTAAAAATAAATAAATAAACTTTTAAAAAGGCAGAAAACGGAAATACTGCTAATACAGAGAATGACACTGCAAATTCCAGATGAATCATCTAACTGGAGGCAAATCTTATTCACGATCACTTTGGTGATAAGTCCTATGACTTTTAAGATTCCTTTAGTTGCAAGTGACCAAAAAAAAAAAAAATCATTCTGGCTCAAACAGGAAAAAGGGATGTGTTGGCTCATATGTCTCAAAATCCAAGGGTATGACTGGCTTTTGCAATTGTTTAATCCAAATATCAGGCTCTGTGCTTTTTCAGGCTATCCTCACTGGGCTTCCCTCACCGTACAGCTCAACCAAAGGGCATGGAGCATACATCTTTTGTGGTTACCACTGAATTCAGGGGATGACAGACAAGGCCACTTGCCCAGAAGTTCCAGCACATGTTATCTTGATTCCCATTGGCCATGACTGGACATCCCCATGACTGAACCAATCACTGTGGCCAGGAGATGGCAAATGGCCTGCTGGATTAAGCCAATCAGAGTATAGGCTTGGAGCCAGGGTGGACCTATTCAAAGGAAACCACATAGTTGGGAAAGGAGGAGAGGTGGTTTCCTAAAGGAAATATGAATAGCTGTTTCCAGCAGGAGAGGTAACTGATGATGAATTTCAAACACACAGTCTACCAAAAATATGTGGCTTTGTATTAAAATTCTCAATATTAATTTTCTACACATGCAGTACTATGTAGAAAGAAAAGAAAAGAAAAGAAAAGACAAGAAAAGACAAGAAAAGAAAGAAAGAAAGAAAGAAAGAAAGAAAGAAAGAAAGAAAGAAAGAAAGAAAGGGAAAGGCTCATGGGGCACCTGGGTGGCTCAGTCGGTTGAGTGCCCAACTTTGACTCAGGTCATGATCTCACAGTTCGTGAGTTTGAGCCCTGCATCAGACTGTGCTGACAGCTCAGAGCCTGGAGCCTGCTTTGGATTCTCCCTCTCTCTCTACCCTCCTCCGCTTGTGCTCTGCCCCTCTCTCTCTCTCAAAAATAAAATAAACATTAAAAATACATATGTATATTTTAAAAAGCAGAAAGAAATTACCAACAAGAAACTTCCTATCTTAACCATACCCATCCTTGGCCTCACTTTCCTCTTAGCATTGACAATGTTGACTGGCTCTCTTGCTGTATTTTAACAGGAGACTTAAAGTGGTTGTGGGGTAAAATGATGAAGAGAAAGTCAAGCAAATCTCCCCCTCCTTCAACCAAAAGCGATGACCTACCTCACAACCAGAAGACGTAGCAGGGGGCATTCCTGCAGTGGTACTCTTTGCTACCCAGTACACTGCTTCCCTGTCTCCTTCCCTGGCCAGGTCTCCCTAGCCTTGTCCAGAGAGAAGTCTGGCCCCTCATCAAAGCTGGGGATCAGTGTGGGGGGCAGAGGAAGCAGTACACTGACATAAGAAAACATGTGATTTCTTTTACTTATACAGAGTTATTAAATTCATATAAAAAGTAAAGTTAAGTGCATGACTTGACATTGAATGTTATTGGTCTATAGCTATGGCATTGAAACGTTATAAGTCAGAATCACCCAGAGGACTTGCTAAAAACAGATTAGCACCCACCCCCATGGGTGCTGATCCAGGAGGTTTGGGTTGGGGCCTGAAGATTAGAATCACTAACAAGTTCTCAGTTGCCACTGACGCAGATGTTCAGGGGACCGCCCTTTGAGAACCACTGGTACTGATGGCTGATTGTGTTAAAAAAAAAAAAAAAAAAAAAAAAAAAAAAAAAAAAAAAACAAGGTTCTAGGGGCACTTGGGTGGCTCAGTCGGTTGAGCATCTGACTTCAGGTCAGGTCATGATCTCACAGTTCATGATTTGAAGCCCCAGGTCGGGCTCTGTGCTGTCAGTGTGGAGCCTGCTTCAGATCCTCTGTCCCCCTCTCTCCCTGTCCCTCCCTCACTTGCGTTCTCTCAAAAATAAATAAACATTTTCAAAAAATAAGGTTCTAAAATGCCATTCTAGCTTATAGAACTTTAAATCTGGCTTTTTGGGTGGTTAAGAAAAGGCTTTACTGTAAAGTAAAACCCATGCTGCTTGGTTTTGAGACAGCAAGAGAGGAGACATAAGAAGTCCCTACCTCCCTTTACTCCTAGATGCTGAACCAGGCAAGATCTGTCATGTGATAACGCTTTTAAGACACACAGCATTGAGGGTAAGAGTACAGACATAGATACTGTCTCCCAACATCCCAGGAAATAGGTCAGGGGAAGAGGGTACCTCTCTATCGTTTCCAGGGCAATCAATAAAAGTTAACATGGCTGGCTTTGAACCCAGGGCCTTGAGAGCTCAGATTTACAATTATACTAATGGGAAGGAAACAGAACCTGGTAAAATGTTGAGACTTTCTTCTTTCTTCTTTCTTTGTGAAACTTCTAAGACCTGTTTTATGCTCTGGCTGACCTGGCTCATTACAGTGCCCAATAGGTCCCTACATGCCATCAGTCTAAAAAGAACTCTTGTTGGAAAAGTCCACAATTCATTCCTGCAATGAATTCCCCCTTTTGCTGGACTTGTGTTGCATGAAAAGTAATCCTCTTCCACTGAGCATCACTGTGTTTCCAATTGAGAAAGGCTCCAAGGAAAAGAACAAGAAATTTTACCATCCATGGGGGAAGAAAAAAGGCAATATGTTTTTGCACACACATATGGTTTCTATAATAGTTTTATAAAAATTGACTTTGACCTAGCTCTCTGATAGAGACAGCCTGATTGAGGATGACAGGCTCAGAAAACCCGCCCCTGTCCGCAGGCAAAGAATGCCTGGGCTTGATTTGTGGCCCTGAATGGGAGCCTGTGCTGTGTGAGGTGATTTTTACACACTTCTGCTTTGCTGACCGACCTCTTCTAAGCTGCTTTCCCTGCACGCCAATCAGCTTCATATGTTTCCAAACAGGATGGTGGACTGGAATCCATAAATAATGAGCATCGCAAGAAAAATCATCTCCCTAAAATAGAACCCAGAAATTTGTGCCCACATAACAGAGCTGTCACAGGGGCCTGTGGTATCTCCTTCTAAAACAACATGGCCGCCATTGAAGCCTCCATGGTCACCGGGCCACACATCAGAACCTAACACACAAATCTCCCTAAAACCAATTTGGAAGAGTTGAGTATACTCTTTCTGTCTCCCATCTCCCTAAGCCTACCAAGCCCAGGGTAGAGACCTGGGCTATGGGAGGAAAGCCTCCATACACTTGAGGGAAGGTGGGTCAAAACCCTGAGCTGGCTTATTTTAGTCCCCCCCATCTCTGCACCTTGGGCCTCCAGGAGGCCCTTGAAGGAGACCAGAGCACGCCCAAAAGAGTGAAAGGAATGTTTGGCAAGAGGGAACTTTTCTACCTCAGAAGCCTTCTTCCATTTCTGACCCTGGTTTCTGCACACCACCCAATCTGCCATCTTTCAGACCCTGAAGACACTAAGCCTTGGGGCTTCACTTACTTTTCCCTCGTACCTGAAATGCTCTTTCCTCCAGCTCTGTGCCTGACAGCCTCCTTCTCATTGTCATTCACCTTCCAGAGAGGCTGCCTCTCCACACCATTCTACCCCCAAACCCTGTTCGAGTTCCTTCACAGCACATAACCCTACCCAGAAGTATGTGTTTGCCTGTTTCTTTACCTATATATACATCAACATATGAACTTCCCCCTCTAGAAAAAGCTCCACAAAGCAAGGCACCTATGGGCCCTGTTTACCTCTGCACCCCCATGACTAGTATTGCAGGTGTGTGGTAAATATTTGCTGAATAAGTGAATGAACCCTGAAGTGATTTCCAACTTGTGGATGCTATTCCAGTTTCTCTCAAAAAAGTAGATTTGGCAACATTGGGCCTATATTCTCATGGGGCCACTGCTTGCATGGGGTTCAGGAGCAGCTCCCCCATTTATGAGGTAGTTAATGCAGTTTAGTTCAACTAGGGATCAGTAGCCTAATGCAATGCCTGGCACATACTAGGTATCATAACAAGTGAGCTTGTTGGGTGTTGACCATGTTTCTCTGTTCGTTAGCACTTTTTCTAAACAAAAACAAAAAAATGGAAAAGACTCTAACAAATCTAGCCGTATCATGCCACCTCTACAAAGGCTGAGTAAAAATCTAGGAGAAAACAACCTCCCTCACCGAAGGACTCTTTCAAACACGTTTCTTCTGGCCCCAGCTGTGGACGCTATCTTGGATCACCCAAGGATCAAAAGTGGACAGAAGTGGGAAGGAAGAAGGAGCTGCCGGTGCCCCTTCATAGGTAATGTTTGTGGGATTACACCTCTCAGAACTTACCCCGGCCGGGGGGATCTCAGCAGGACATGTTCAGAATCTAAGGCCAAAATTCTATTCAATTGGGACAAAGTCACAATACATATGCCACCACTGACTTACCCAACACAGCATTGGACAGATTCTTTCAGGAGTGTCCAACCCGTGAGTTCTTGGGCTGCAGTTTGGGGGAGTCACTGCCCACCCCACCCAACTGTCCTCACAGCCCAAGTTGAGTGGGGTCTCTGCACCAGCCTCTTCTCTCCCTGAGGACATGAGAGCTCTGCTGCTGAGTCTCAGTCTGCTCACCTTTGCCTCCAGGCTGAAACCTTTCTTGCAGGCAGGGGCCGGTCCAGCTAGGTTGGACCGAACCCCCATTTCCGGACACCCTGGGATTGGCCCTTTTTTCTGCCCAGGCAGTGTGCTCTGCTTTCTTACTGTGCTCTCATTCTGAGTCTACGTTTTCTCTTTAGTAATAAACCCCAAATGCTTCCTTCCTCTTCCCTCCTACTAGACCTTCGTTCTTTCTGTCTATTCTACCTCCAACTGCCACTCGTGCCTGCAGGAATAGTCCACTCATTGCTAGAAGGAGACAGACTCTTTTCACACTGTGTACATCAGTAGGGCCTCAATGTCTCCCCCAGACCTGACTCAACAGCCAGATCCATGATTACTAGAGTTCCTTGTGGTGCCTTTTTTCCATCAAATTCATTTGCAAGGGAAGAGAGGCTGAAATAAGCTTGAAAACTCCTCAGTGGACTTGAGTTATCCATACTGGTCCTCTTCCCCAAATCATGAGGTATCAGGGGTGGTCCATGCTCAATCATCAGCCAGCCTATGGTCCAGTGAGAGCCCCTAGTTTCCATAGACTCCTCCCTCATAATTGACTTTCTTCCCCACTGACCTCTGCCACACCTGATCTCATTCAAACAAAAGCCAGTAAAACTGGATTTCAGCCCAGTGGTTTTACCATCTCCACACATCTGGGGTTTCTTTGGGGCTGGCTAGTGAGTTCATTGGTCGTTGGCTGGAAAAGTTTTGTTTTCATTCACAACTTTTCAGGAGACTCTACGGAGAGTTAAACTTGATTCAAGAGCCTTCTCCAGGGTTCTCTTCTGATCACTTCCTCTGGACAGGAAAAGAGGAAATACAGTGTAGTGTCTGAGAAAACAAAGCCCAGTGGCTGACTGACCAAGGCATAAGGGACTCGGCATTCAGGGATGGCCAGAATTCCCAGAATTCCCTCTGACCTCCCCAAAGCAGCAGAGAGCCTGCGCCCAGTAAGGGCGAGTAACAGCTCATTCTGACTTTCCAAGGCTACTGCGGAATTGTGCACAGATATATCCGGGAGCAGATCAAACTGGGAGCACATCCTGTCCGACACTCCCCTTCCCTCGGATGACTCCAACCTCTTGAAGCAGGTTGATGACACTCTCACTTTCCTGAGCACGTGCTTCCCTCTGTGGTCTTGGCTCTTCAGAAATTAAAAGGCCCTTTAATGCTATTAGCTCTGTCCTCCTCTCTGCAGACATACAGATACACAGCACATATTTCAGAAACACATATGCACACATGCATGCCCACACACACAGAGCAAAGATTTACTGCTCTGGAAACGTTGCCTCTTTTACAGATTTACTCTTTGAAAAGTGAGAGATTCCCCTCCTGGGATGGGCCTGGAAGGGGTTGGGAGGGGGAGAGAGAAAGGCCT
The DNA here is from genome assembly GCF_018350215.1 of Panthera leo. Lineage (NCBI taxonomy): Eukaryota > Metazoa > Chordata > Mammalia > Carnivora > Felidae > Panthera > Panthera leo. The sequence goes on from NC_056696.1 coordinate 59,160,219, forward strand.
GTATATTCAGGCAGCCCACCCAGGCTCCAGGCATCTGGCTAAGGTGGGGGGGGGGGGGGGGTCGGTGAGGGAAAGAGGGAGGAGCAAACATAAATCACAAAGATTCGTGGATTGGAACTGCCACTTGTCCTTCGAGACAGGCGAGGCTCTAGAGCCATCGCAAAGATTCAGATGCTTCAGGGCTTTCTAACATCTGGTCCATCTGGATGAGTGCCAAGGTAGGAAAGCTCTCATTTCCAGAAGCAGAAGCAGCAGAGCAGTGAATTTCAAGGTGGGGACAACGGCTTGGTTAGCGAGCTGGGGAGTTTGCACAACTCCACACGGCCATCTCTGAGAGTCTAGGAGGCATATCAGAATCTCTGGAGTTGGCCTGCATAGCTTTGCATTTCATTAACTCATCACTGCAGAGACTTCCTGATATGGATTTTAACTCCTCCACCCAGTGGCCCCACCGATACGTGAAGGACGGGGGCCGGCCCTGCACTGGGCGATGTCAGGTTGACGGGGACCTCCAGCCGGAACCCCAGAGGAGGAGCCCAAAGACCTGTGTAGATACCTGGGAAAGAGGACCACAGCTTAGAATCCCCTGCAGAGCTCTAAGACCGCCTGCTACTTATAACCGCGGCCTCTGGACTTGTCAGAAAAACAGATGTCATCAGGGCTAGCATCTCTGAGAAGCTAGTGTGGGGACAGAGGGCGGCACAGTTCTGCTACCCTCTCCCCGGTGGACCCCCTCCCACCCCAAGGAAGAAGGCCATGTTCAGTGCTGGGCTGCCTTGTGGAAGAGGGAAGGTGATGGGTTGGAAGTCACGCAGAGGACAGCAGGGAGCACCCTGCAGGTACAGGACGGCTGTCATGGGAGCCAAAGGCAAAAGAGTTCATTCACGAGGAAAGCAGAAGGTTGCGAGGACCAGAATGACGACCTTGAGAGCTCTGAGGGCCATGCCAGGAAAAGAAGGGGCTGCTCCGGGTAAGGGACAAGTGAGAGGAAAGAAAGGGAGGGCACTGCAATGAGCACTGCACAAATAGCCCCCTTCAGTCCTTTCCACACCCCTGTGGGGTGAGTGCTAGCATACCCATTTTCCAGGCAGCCAAACTGAGGCTTAAAAAGCTGAATAACTTAGGCGCGCCTGGGTGGCTCAGTCAGTTAAGCATCCGACTCCGGCTCAGGTCATGATCCCGCAGTTCATGGGTTCGAGCCCCTCATCAGGCTCTGTGCCGACAGCTCAGAGCCTGGAGCCTGTTTCAGATTCCATGTCTCCCTCTCTCTCTGCCCCTCCCCTGCTCATATTCGGTCTCTCTCTCTCTCTCTCTCTCTCTCTCTCTCTCTCTCTCTCTCTCAAAAATAAATAAACATTAAAACAAAATAAACAAATAAATAAGCTGAAGAACTTATCCAAGGTGGCCAGTTTCCAAAGAACGAGAATTAGATTCCAGGCTACGTCTATGTGATTCCCAGCCCTGCTCTTTCCATTACTCCATAAAGGAAAGCTTGCCCTGGGAGGAAAGATCACAGGAAGACGACAATGAGTCACTAGAGGAAAGACCTGTGGCAGGCGCTCCCAGTGCCCAGGGCCCAACTACACACGTCAGCTGGCTGACTGACAACAGAGGTACAGCAGGCCAGACCCCCTTGCCTGCGGGCAGCGTGAGCATCCCAGGGGACCGGACTTCGGCTAGCGGGGACCCCATTGTCACATAGCGCCTCCCTGTCCTGCCCACTCTCCCGGGCGCACTCCCCCGCTGGCGGCAGGATCCCCATCTCGGTCCCGCTTCCAGGCAAGCTCTGAGGTGCCTAGCGCCACTGGCCTCGTAGATTCCACGATGCAAGCTATCCAAAGGGTGTGGGTGTGCAATGAAGAATGAAAAGGACGGGAGACGGTGAAGGGGAAGAACGAGAAAGGAGAATCTGGGGCCCTGCGAGGTCCTGCCCTGCAGAGGTGCGATCTCAAAATGCCCCCCTGCCAGCAGGCTGACAGAATGAGCCACCACCGAGGTCTCGCTCTCGTGGCGTGGGGTGACAGATGGTTACAGCGCAACTTTATTTTCAGGTAGAGTTTCTGTTTAGCATTCAGAGGAAGTTCCAACCCCAGGGTCAAAAAAAGAGGAAGATAAAGGGAAGAAACACAAGTAAGTAGCACTATTCCCCGTGAATGTAAATATGAGAAACAGTCCGTCCTTCCCTTTCTTCTCTCACACGTGGGCCAACAGAATTTGCTACTGAGCCGAACTCTACGGTCTGAATGTGGAATGAAGGATAGGTGAGCGTGCCTCCCCAACCCCCTTCCGGGAAGGACTTCCTGCCTCAGCCTTCAGCCGTTAGCCTGCTGCAGAGGGCCGCCTCCCCCGGAGTCACACTCTTGTCCTTGTGGTCCACATCCGGTGACTGAGCCATGCCGGAGGATAAAGGTCTGGCCATCTCAGCCCCGCCTGGGACAGCCCTTGTGTTCCCCACCCACTGGGGTTCACGCCTACATGGAATCCCCTCTCCTCCCTAACAAAGAGAACATGGCAACAAGAGAATATGGCAAGACTAAGGCTGCCACTTTTGTGACGAACTTATAAAAGACCGTGACTCCCCTCTCGCTAGCTTGCTCGCCCGTTCTCTCTCTCCATCTCTTGCTCGAACGCTCTTTCCCTTCGGTCTGCTCGCTCCCATTGTGAGATGCTCTGTGGAGAGACACACGTGGCAAGGAACAGAGCGGGGCTTCTACCGATAGCTTGTGATGAACTCAGGCTGTTACCTCACAGCCCACGAGGAGCTGAATCCTGCCAACAACCTCATGAGTGGGCTTAGCAGCAGACTGTGTCCAGTCAAGCCTGCAGATGAGACCACAGCCCCACCTGACACCTTGTTTGCAGCCGTGACAGAGTCCCCAAGGCAGTGGACCCAGCTAAGCCATGCCCAGATTCCTGGCCCACAGAGGCTGTGAGATAGTTCTTGGGGTTAATGGTACTAGGAAATAATTAATACAGCCCTGAGGAGGTATTCAAGCTCCAGAGCTTCCCAAACATTGGGCTGAGGCTGTTGTTGGACCTTCGTTATAGTCAGACCTCTCATTCTGACCGTCTTCTCTAACCCCTCCCCTCCTTTCCATGGCCATTGATGCCAAGAGCGCTACTTAAAAAGCAGTCTGTAAGCCAAACTCCATCTCTGACTCTGCTTCCTGGAGACCCCAGCATGTGACAGGGCTCCTCCAATGAACATCTTATGAAATAACTGCACCCTCCAAATGCAATTCTGATTTAGTAATATTTAGGAATATCCCTAAAGACAATATAATTCAATTCAACACGCATTTATCAAGTACAAAAGTGAACACTGCCGACAGACGTGGTCGCTGCCTTAGGGGCGAATCACCTGCTGGGGAAGACTGTTGTTAAACAAGTAATTAATGGACTAGAAGCACAAACTTGCAGATTCCTGAGGGAGGGGGATCAAGAGTCAGCGTCTCCTCTTTCCTAACTCTCCTTTTACTTCCGCTTCCTACAACAAGGGAGCTGGAGCGGGCACCAATCTATCTACTTCCCCCCAGAGGTTCTTCTCATCTGTGCACACCTAGGAAGCTCACATTCTCCCAGGTCGAGGCTGGGATGTCTACCACTGACTGACCCAGAGAGAACCAGCGTGACCTTTGCTGTGCATCTGCGGGAACCCTCCAGAATGCTAAGACTACCCTAGGGGTGAGCAACCTCCAAAGCAAACAGTATCCAATGGATCTTCTGGGCCCCGGGGGCCTGTCAGCCAAAGGTGAACATGTCCCTTCTCCCAAAGGGACACAGGAGAGAAAAGAATGTTGGATAATGTTTCAACTGCAACACCAAAACCTGATCCCCTACCACGCACGATCCTAATCAAAATCGTTACTGTTTGAGGAACTGGGTTTTATTCACTATCTTCTTCATAGCATTTAACATCACATGAATTATAATACACATTTTTTTTCCATTTTTTATCATATGTATCCCCTTCGAGTGAAAGTTTCTGCAGGGCAAGGATTTTGTTCATCCATTGCAATGCTTCCAGTGGCTAGAACAATCCTAGCTCACAGTACAAGTTCAGCGGGCATTAGCTGAATGAGTAAGTGAGTGAACAAATGACTGAATGAGTGAACGAATGAGTGAATTAACTTAGTGCCAATTTTCACATCCTCAGATATTGCTCACTTTAACAGTATAGAAGCTCTCGAGGTGTGGGGAAGGTAGTACTTTTATGACCTCCATTTTACAGATGAGGAAACTGATAAACAGAAAAGTAAAGAAGCTTCCCCAAAGTCACATAGCCAGCAATCCACGAATTTTAGCTCAAACCTCTCTGACTCCAAAGTCTTAGCCCTTTCTCCTTTTTCTACCCTACAGAAATCGCTATTTACAGACACACAGAGTATAATTTATTTATTTCAACAGATACTTTTTGAGTATCCATGATGTGTCAGAACCGTAGGCTCTTCAAGAACAGGAGTCTGCCTTTACTCACTGCTGATCCCCACCGCTGGAATCATGTCTGGCATAAAGTCAGTGCTCAGTAAATATTTGTTGGATGAAGGAAAAACCCAACTGTGCTAGGTGCTTGGACTTATAAAACAGCCACAGTCATTTTCCCCATGATGCTTGGAATATAGTGGGGCCACAGTCCCATGGAAAGGCTTCGGAAAGGATGAGGATAAGAAACATCTTTGAGCATAAGCTTTGTAGAAGGTGGTCTTCTAAGCACTTTTCATGGATTAATTTATTTAATCCTTTCACAACTCTTTGAGGTCGGGGCTACTATTATCCTTATAGCATAGCCCAGAGAGGTTAAGCAACTTGCTGAAGATCACAAAGTGATGGGCAGAACCAAGATTTGAATTCAATCAGTATGACTCCAGAGCTTGTGCTCCCACCACTGGACACTATACTGCCTCTGTATGATAAATAAAGACAAGACCACACATGAGTGCCTGCATGCTGAAAATCCCTACTGGCATGGAAAGCTTTAACTGGGAGAGGAGCAGAATGAAACTTGTCTGAGTCAGCTGGGGCCACCATAACAAAATACCGACTGGGGTTTTACACCACAGAGATGTACTTCCTCACAGTGCTAGAAACTGGAAGTCCAAGATCAAGGTCTCAGTGTGTTTGATTTCTCCTGAGGCCTCTACTCCTTGGCTTACCGATGGCTGCCTTCCGACTAAGTCTTCTCACAGTCTTTTCTCGTGGCCCTTGCACATGGCACGCACATCCATGGTACGCCCTTCCTCTTCTTATAAGGACTCCAATCAGATTGAACTAGGGCCCCACCACATGACCTCATTAATCTGAGTTACCTCTCCAAACACAGTCACATTGGGAGTTAGGGCTTCAATATAGGACTTTGGCAGGTTGGTGGGCAGAGGATGGATAATTTGGTGCATGACGACCCTGTTTGAAATACACCACCATCAAAAAAAAAAAAAAAGAAAGAAAAAGAAATACAACACCATCAAAGACACTCTAAACACATGCTTCATCTGTCCCCAGGGAGAGCTGCCATAAACCCTTGTGAGCCACCGGTCAGGAGCAAGGCCATGTCTCTGTCCTTATTTGACCTGTCTTCTCCCCTTCTCCTGAGACTTTCCTACCTGAGGGGCTGGCTACCTGGACCATGTGCCTTCTTGACCCCATCTACAGCCTCACACATAGAGGTCGTGTCTGCCCAGAGCCATGAGTTTGTAAAGAAGAATTACTAATATTCTGTCGGGGCCAGGCAAGGGGTGTCTTAGCTCCCAGGAGCACAGGTGGTCACTCAGGGCAGAAGTCCCTGAGACCCCACCTCCTCCCTTCAGCAGGAGCTTCCCATGTGCCAAAAGGGAAGGACACACATTCATAAGTAGAGATTTGGTCTCGTGTTGATGCTAAACTGATTCTTAAGGGGCTTGAGAGACAATTGTCAGGAGGGAGAGCTTCTAAGGCTGATTTGCAGAGAAGTCGGGGCGGGGGGGGTGTGAACTACTTTGCCCTCTCCGGGTTCAGGTATGGAGGAGCAATTCCAGGAAATGGGCATTGAGAGGTTGTCCACTCTGTCCTCCTGCCCTCCAGTGGGATGGCTCCTAAATAATTCCAAAGTGATACAAGCTGCTAGGGTTTGAAAAACGTCCAGAAAAGGAGAGGGAAGAACACACTAACTGGATTTGGGTTTCACGATCAACGCCTCAACTGGCGACCACATCAGTCCCACCCACCTCCCACATGAGCACACCCACCTCCTAAGCTGTCTTCAGGAAGACAGCAGCCACCACAAGGGCAACCACGCAATTGCCTGTGACCTGGAGGACGGGGGAGACGAGGCGGGGAGATGCGAATAACCTCGCTGTGCTTCATGAAATTCAACTTAAACAGAAGGATGCTCACTCACACTCCCCATCCCCCTGTGAAACAACTTTGACTAATTCTGACTGTAGGAGAACAAAGGGAGAATGCGGATGAAAACTAACACCCCCGAAGAGCCAGCCAGGAGCCAGCCCTGCATAGGGAGCACCGCGCTGTGTGCCCTGCATGTGATATCACAGCACTGGTGCTTCACTCCGTGTGCTAGGGCAACCATGCTTCTCACGGTGTCTCTGCCTCCATAATCTCCAAAATCAAACACAGCCTAAAAATGAGGTGTTGAAAGGAGAGAGATCTTTAGTGAGTGTGGAGAACGGATGCCAAAGCACAGTCTCTTCTTTAACTGCATTGAAGAGAAGCACGTAATTACAATGATGCATAACTGAAGGTTAATTTGGGGGAAGCACCTTCAATGGGCTGTGTCAGTTTCAGAGGGTCTATGACAGTGGAAATTTGAGGAGAAATGGGGCTCTGGCTAAAACAATTCCTTCAAATAACAGTAGTGGTTAAGGGGCACCTGGGTGGCTCAGTCAGTTAAGCGTCCGACTTCGGCTCAGGTCGTGATCTCGTGCTTCGTGAGTGAGCCCCACGTCGGGCTCGGTGCTGACAGCTCAGAGCCTGGAGCCTGCTTTGGATTCTGAGTCTCCCTCTCTCTCTGCCCCTCCGCCCCCCAGCTCTGTCTCTCAAAAACAAATAAACATTTTTAAAAAAAAAAAAATTTTAAAGGAAAAGAAAACAACAGTATTGGTTAAAAAAAAAAAAAAAGGAATAAGGCTGTTCCCTCTTCCAAAGTATGGCTTGTGGGTTGCTTTGTCATTGGCCAACTGTGTGAAAGCTCGAGCTCTGTGTCCGTCCAATGAAATGAGCATCATCTTCCTTATTTTTTTTTCCTGAGGGGTAGAATTCACACACCGTCAGCCTATTTCTGAAGGTAACTCAGACATTCCCCGAGTCATCTGACTCCCGATCCAGGTCTTTAGTCTCAGTTCCACATGGTCATTCAGAAAAGTAGGGCATAGTGTTTGTAAGTCTTTCCCCACCTCACAGAGAACGAACCCACATGGCCAGCCAGAAGATGGCACCCACTGGGAGGTGCCTCTTGCACATTCCCCTGTACTCCTTCCCGTTGTACCTCCACCGTGTGTGGAAAACTTGATTTCAACACATGCACACATGGACACATACAACTCACACAGTACACACACAATAATAGTCAGAGACATGGAAAATGGAGCTAGAAAGATAGTTCACTGGGAGGCTCCCAGCCCTGGCCAACACCATGTCCTGGGGTTTTCTGATCTCTCTCCTCAAAAATCACAGCCCTAGCAAGTGGAACCACAGTTACACACACACAGACATACACACACAAATACACACCCCCTCCCTGGGCTTTCAACATCAGTCCACCTTCCAAAGCCCCCTCCTGAAGTGAGAACTGGCTCCCTCGATGGCCCAGCTCAACTAGGCTCCACATATAGAACACACGTGGATGAAGATCTAGGAAGTAAGTGCCACTCACTCCCACCTCATCAACCACTTAGATCCAACCCTTGGAGCCACTTAGGTTCTTAGTGGGAAAGAGACAGCAATGTGCCACAGGGCTCAGAACAGAACTTAGGGTCAGACAGAGTTGGATTTACACCTCAGTTCTCCCACTCTCAGAGAGCTCCACGACACCGTCACCTCCAAGAGCAACATTCACAGAGACAACGATGTGAATGATGCTCCCAGAGTGGTCACATGCCGTTGCCCTAGCCACTAGCCGAGAACTAGGAGTATTACTTGACCAAGTGCTTAACTGTCCTGATCCTCAGTTTCCTTTATTTATAAAGTGACTATTTTGATGTCAATGTCTCCAACTTGTTCTAAGGATTCAATTAGGTGATATATGTAATACGCTTAGCACAGCTCCTGAGACATTGAAAGCAGTCATTTATTTTCTTTAAAGTCCCCTTTAAAGGGGATCGTGCCCACACAAGGACTCAGAAGTACTTGTTTTCAGGGCTTCATGCAAGGAAGTCTATGGTGAGCCAAAGGTCTCCCATCCCTACCCATGAGCCTTTCTTGATTTGCCAGCCAATCCCAAATCCAAGTATTTTCACCGCCTAAGTTCTTCATGGAAAGGAGTAAGGTTGAGGAGAACAAAGCCACTATGGGACAGCTGAAGCTTTGGTTAGAATGATAAGGAGCAAAGAGCCCATTCTTCCACACCATGACATGCCTGACCTGTCCCCTCAATCCCTAGGGTCACGCCACCTCATACTTAGAATAGGGGTCCCCATCAGACTCTCACCCCCAATCTCCAGGCAAGGGATTTGGATATAGAACTAACAAAAAGTTAGAGGGGCACCTGGGTGGCTCAGTCAGTTAAGCATCCAACTTTTGCTTTCAGCTCAGGTCATGATCTCATGGTTTGTGAGTTTGAGTCCTGAGTCAGGCTCTGCAGTGAGAGTGCAGAGTCTGCTTAGGATATTCCCTTTCCTTCCTTCCTTTCTTTCTTTCTTTCTTTCTTTCTCTCTCTCTCTCTCTCTCTCTCTCTCTCTCTCTCTCTCTCTCTCTCCCCCTCCCCTGCTCACTCACATGTTCTCTGTCTTAAAATAAATAAGTAAATTTTTTAAAAAGAATTAACAAAGAGTTAGGTCCAAAGGAAAGTATTCTGTTATGTTTTTACCACGTCATACACATGATACAGTTTGTTATGCCCTTTGTACATTGGCCCTTCTCATCTAGGATTCTAGAAGAGAGTTATGCTCTGATGCTGAAGGCAGACACTTTCAAACATGCATGCATCCCCATCAGTGACTTGACTTCTCTCCTGCACATGTTACTATCAACGGATCCTTACAAGAATGGAGAAAATCATCACTCAAATCATTTTCTGTGTTCCTTGGTAGGATGAAGAACCCAGGAGGTAGATAAGGCAGACATCAGTATTTCCAACTTACAGATGAGTAAGATGAGTTTAGAGAGCTGGAAAATGCACGGTGACAAGATAGGTGAGTGGCAAAGACAGAACTCAGTCTACAAACTCCAAAACAAAAGCTCCCTTGTCACAACAAGTAGACCTAAGAAGTGTCTAAATCCAGCACCTGTAATCCTCACCACACAAGTAGGATCTCAGAGACTTTCAAGGAGGAAGGAACTTCAAGTTCATCTACTGCAATTTTCTCATTTTACAGATGAGAAAACTCATTTTAACAGGTACCATTATCACGTCCACCTCTCTCTAATGAGGTTGTTTCCACATTCACAGTCCATATTAACATAACTGCTCATTGGACACAGTGGATTCTGCTGAGCACAAAGGACGCAGTGGTAACAGATGAATTCACGAGTCCTGCATTTTTAGTGACTTACCTCTGTCCAGTGCCCCGACTGGCCACAAACTAGCAGCGTGACCTGAGGAAAGTTCTTCAAGTTTCTTCATCTGTATAATGAGATTGGATTAGAGAATTTAACTCCCGTTAAGGTCTGTCCCAACTCTAAAATGCCTTATCTGTGAAAGTGCTTTCAGGGGTCATCTACTCCAGCCACCACGCTCCTTAGAGGTAGTATCTGTATAAACTCTTCTTCCTAAGACCAGTTTTAGTCCCAATTCATCCTTCTGAGGGTCTGCCCTTCCGCAGTTGGCTTTGGTGAAGGCACTCATTTAAATTCCAATGAAATTCCCAGCAAAGTTGACCGCCAACAGACAGACCAGCCTTTTAGACATTAGAGAAACAAGAGTTTCCACTTCTCCAGACCCAGCCCTGCAGGCTCCAAGCTTTGTGCCAAAGGGAGTAATGTCTACCCTCACATCAGCACAGCCCTCTTCCTTAGACACCTGAGATTTACTGCTCTAACCTGAGGCGGTCCCCTGCTTCTGAGCCTCTCCATCCCCTGGAAAAGAAGTGCGGGTATAAGCCATTCCCAGTATCTCAGTCTTACAGGGCCAAAGTCTTTCTGATGGTTACAATTCCTCTACAAAAGAAAGAATACCGAATGTCCAAAGGGGGCACCCAAGACAAGATGAGGAAGTCACAGTTTGGGGTCAAATACATACAAGATGATCTAAGGAGATAACAGCAGCAAGTAGTAGGTGGGACAAGACAAAATATAATATATTAGAAATGCAGAACTACACTGACAGCTGAGTTTTTTCTTATTTTATTTGAGGAAGTATAAAAAATACAAAAAAGTTAAAAAAAAGAAAAAAGAAAAACCTACGTTAACACCTACAGCTTCTTTACTACACTAAAAAAGAGCATTTTGTTATATGTGAGTTCCTAAATGGTAAAGAGAAATAAAACATAGTAAAAGATGAAATACTATTTATAGGTTACCCTCTGGACCTTCCCTTGCCCAAGACCCCCCTGTACATTCAGACAGATACACACATACACACACACACACACACACACACACACACACACGCACACACACCCCTATGCACATACACATAAGCATGCTTAGTCACAAGGCCATCCTCATGAAGGGTCTAATCTTTCAATCTATTTCACAACTCAGTTTTTGTACACGTTACATTTAGACCGAGTTACTCAAGGGAGCTTGAAACGCAAAGACAATCGGTAATAACTAATCACAATCTCCTGAGTTTTTAATTACTTGTGTTGCCTCATAGGGATTTTTGCACTTAGGATGCCTTTTGCTTATTCTAAAGTGTAGCGGTTTCCATTATACCACTATGTTTGCATTTTCAAGTATATATATATTTTACACACATATGATATAATATGCATCTTTATTCCATTAATGATAAGACACTTTTAATCAGAGGTCCACTCACAAACGCCTGCACCATTTCTCTTAGCAGCTCTTTGGATCCCTGCGTCTACACTCAAGTCCAAATGGGCACAGCTCCAGAGTGCCTACTAAAAAACACTTAGTGCTGGTCTAGCAGAAAAAAGTTATAGTATGAAAGGTTTACAGGGCATCTGGTTTTAATCAGAGAACTCATGTACATAGTCCTGTTTGTCTTCTGACATTTCCTTAAAATAAGAAAAAGTAGTCAGTCCCATTTTATTGAAGGGACCACTAAAACATTAGAGGTTCAATGTGATTATTTTCATAAGTAGAGGAGGGTCAGAGAGGCACCAGGTCCAAAAGTTTAAGGAGTACAGTCTGCTCCTGAACTGCATCGCCAGACAGGCTTGCTACAAAGGCAAACGATCACACAGATTAGTGGAACACTGTCCCTTAAAGTCTCTCCAGGAACGACCTCGGGATCTCTGAGAACTGGCTCCACCTCAGGTTTTACAGCTGAATCATAAAGGACAGATAAAGTACCCAGTGCTGGGAGGCGTGGTGGGAAGTCAACTTGCAGACATGGGGCACTTGACTCCACAGGTCATAGGAGGGCAGACCCAGAAAGCTGGGGAATGAGAAGCTGGTTTTAGGCAAAAATCTGAGACACAGGACTTTGAATTTCAAAGAAGGCTCCATAAAGCATCAGAGAGCCACCCTACTGTCGCATCAGTGACCTGTGGGAACAGGGAGGGCAGGGGGTGCTCCAAAGGCCTAACTCACACCCAACCAATGCGATGCCACCGTTATCAGAACTTCCAGAAAAGAGTTCTGTTTGAGAACCTTTAAATTAAATCATGTGCCAAACCCATCAATAGTGGGTGCCTGCAGCACGGTGTTGAAATAGTGAGAGCCACTCTCAGGCTCTGCAAGAAAGAATTACTGTGATCAAGGGGCACCTGGGTGGCTCAATCGGTTGAGCTGAGGGTAGGACTTGGGCTCAGGTCATGATCTTGTGGTTCGTGAGTTCGAGCCCCACATCAGGCTCACCACTGTCAGCACAGAGCCCACTTTAGATCCTCTGTTCCTCTCTCTCTGCCCCTCCCTCGCTTGTGCTCTCCCCAAAATAAGTATTTTTAAAAAAAAGGAATTAGTGTGATCAGTTAGCAATGTCTGCATTGGCACTGAAAGAAAAACCACTTGTGGACAAATCCTGTATTGAAAGTAACCATCAACAGGGCACCTGGGTGGCTCAGTTGGTTGAGTGCCCCACTTTGGCTCAGGTCATGATCCCATGGTTCACGAGTTCAAGCCCTGCGTCGGGCTCTGTGCTGACAGCTTGGAGCCTGGATCCTGCTTTGGATTCTGTGCCTCCCTCTCTCCCTCTGTCCCTTCCCAGCTCGTGCTCTGTCTCTCAAAAACTTTTTTAAATAAACAAAAGCACATTTTTAAAAAATAACTATCAAAATAAAAATGTTACATTCCTGAGATGCCAGAGAGTTTCCTTAGGATACTCCCCTTGAGACTTTCATTTGTATGCTCTCTAAAAGTTTCTTGAAAATTTATATATACCTTAATGCTTTTTAGTTGACATTTCAGACTTTTCATCATAAGCATAAACAGTCACAAATGATGTGATTTATGGTTGTCATAAATATCAATATTTTAAAATACATTCTCACATTCCCCTTGCTAAGTATAGGCGATGGAATTTAACATAATTTGATAGCCATGATTATCCGTTTTTTTAAATACACGAGCAATTTTTTATGTCAAAAAATTTACATCACTTCTTTTTCTCCTTAATTTTAGTTTCTCTCCACTTTTCCACAAGACTTTATCCTAATGTAACATTATATTTGCTTAAAAGTCTTTTACTGATCACCCTATCATAATTCTATGCACTAAAATATATTATTCAAATTATTTCTAAATTTTTGGTAGCTATAAGGCTTTAAGTGTACATGAAATTTCTCCAGATTTATTGTTACAATTATTAATAAACAATCGATCAATTTAACATAAATATATAAACATTTTTGCTAAATAACTATTCAACATAAATATAATGTTTTAGAAAAACTTATTTCTTAATGAGAATGGGAGGACTGGGTTTGTTTTTTTTTTTTCAGTGAGTTCTATGACAGTTTAGGATCTGTGAGGAAACTCATGAAAGACTGACAGGAGCAAAAGAGATTTTGGATGTTCTTTCAGTGAAAAGCTGGGTGTTGTCTAGAAGGACCACACACCCTCGCCCCCAGGAAAGTTATCTGATTCTGTAGGGGTGTATGCCTTTGGTTGTCTTTGACAGTTTATTTTACAATTCTGCAAATTGAAAGTAATAAAGATGATTCTTGTCCATAGAAATGTAAACTGATTTTGTCCAATAGAGACACATATTTCTGCTCTTCGGAAAACATAATTCCAAACATTAGCTTTCATTGCCCTAGAAGATAATTGCCAGTTTGGTATCTATTAACAAATCCATTTCAGCATTTATGACTGTGTGTGTGTGTGTGTGTGTGTGTGTACATAGGATTTTTCCTTTTTGAAAATGATGCTGTAATAATCAGTTATATTTTTACTTTATGTTTTTATAGACAAAAGCACTAGGAAACTGTTCACACATGTATGATGATGGGAAAGGAAGGAGTTCTATTACAGCACTGTCCCTCTATCCTTTGCTGTTCTAAGTTATATGTCAAAACTTATACATTGATCTATAATCAAAATTTATTTTAATGAAACTTAGAGCTGAAAACTCTTCCTTTAGTTTTGGAAACAAAGAACTGGAAGACACCTAACCTGTACAAGTTTTCACAACCCAGCCATTAGACTCATTTGCTTTTTCAGAACCAGTATTTGGAAATCTTTGGAGCCCTAATGGTCTTTATACCTGGGGACAATGCACCACGGGAAGACTCAGAACAGATAAGCGGTATTCATTTCTTTTGTAAAGTGGGAACAGAGTTATTGTAAATAGGGAGGTAAGCCAGAAGCAGTATGGGCTGATTTTAAGAGAGAAAAATTTTAGGAGAGAATATGTTTATGGGTTGAGGATGTGAAATTGGTACCCTTAAAAGTTGTCTGAGAAGGCTTTGTGAACCTCCATGAACACAGGTCCAAAGTGAAGACTACTCACTCCATTAAGGCAAAGTCACCCCACGCAGAAGAATCGAAATCAAGAGAACCAGCTGGAGAGTCCTTAAGGCTTTAGCTGTGCTTCCCAAATCCCAGGCTTTGACTCCGTTATGATCCACTTGTGCCATCCACCTTGCTGGACACCAAGTTTCTCCCGGCAACTGCTGTACAAGCCTTGACTCCTTTGCCTCTGGGATATGAACCGACTCCATCTTTGATTCACTCATTCCTTCAACTCACTCTGATCCTTGTTGTTTGTATTTCTAAACAAATTATGCCAGGAAGTGTGTACAAAATGCTTTTTAAGCTTTGCCCTCCACCAAAGCTCAGGAGTAAAAATCTGTGGGAATAGAGTAGAGCCCAGAACACTCCACAGAGAGCTCAAACTTCTTACGTCTCATGCTTTAGTTTAAAATTTCACCTGAACCTTGTGTTCTATTTTACAACTCAACAGCATTCGTCTTAGTTTTCCAAGATACTTGAGATCATTTGCCACTGAATAAAATTGATGCTGGAAGAAGATATGTCAGGACCATCTTGTGACTGCCTTGCATTTCAGCAGAAAGTTGTGTTTAAGAAGTATATCATCAAGCTGTTTAGAAACCATGACATAACACTTAATCTGGTCAGCCTCAGCAGAAAAGCCCTGAGGGGACAAGGCACAAGTTAGGTAAGTTTTGAAGCCGGGAAGAAGATGGGTAAGAAAGTTGGGAACACACAATCCTCCCATTCGATGGACATTGTAATAGAGTCCTACACAGTTGTGGGAGAAAATATCCTGGAGTGATGGGTGTTCAGGGAAAGAAGGCACTAGAAAGGCACAGAAAGAGGGAAAAGAGGGATGCAATTGAGACATACGAAGGATTACATTAGATTATTCAGAACTTTGCCAGTCGACCACAGGTTGGAGTAAATAGCACGCAATCCAGGGAGGGGGCAGAGTTAGGCTTTTATTCAGACTTCTAAGCATCGAGACCCAAAAGCTAGCCTCCTTTCAAATGACAGCTTCACTTAGCACCTGAGTCAGCCGCGCTCAGGCAAGAATATCCCCGTAGAAGGTGGTAAGAGGAACACAGAATCTTCCTCACCAAAAAGGACAATGTCAACCTCTCCTTTTTATCCCAGGCACAGCTAAAACCATATGTTCACTGTTTTCATGGTTTCAGAGGGAGAAATAAAAAACGGCCTATTATTTTCATACCTCATTTGCATAACGGGCAAGAGATAACACATAGCCCAGAGGACAATGGCCATCCTCTTCAGGCCTTAAAGATGACATCATCTGCTATATCTTTGAAGCCCCAGCAAGGTGGGGGGGGGGGGGGGGCGGGGAAAGGAGGGGGCAGACACTTTCCCTTGGGTTCATGTTCAGCAGGCAGCACGACCTTAGCTTGCTTTGTTGAAAATAACTTTGTTGTCTCCCATCGGCCTCTCAATCATGAGGTATCTAAATAAGAATTTACTATAACGAGATGGGCTGATCACCTTTCAAAAGTTCACCAATGATTGATTCAAGGGCTGTGTCGGGACAATCGGCGGAGCTACATAGACACAGAAAGCTCTGCTGCTGCCCGCAAGGAGTCCACTTTCTAACACACACCAGATAGTCAACAGCCAAGTTCATTAAATATATATTTAGCGCAGGGGCACCTGGGAGGCTCAGCCCATTAAGCGACCGACTTGGCTCAGGAGTTCGAGCCCCGCGTGGAGCTCTGTGCTGACAGCTCAGAGCCTGGAGCCTGCTTCAGATTCTGTGTCTCCCTCTCTCTCTGCCCCTCCCCCGCTCGTGCTCTGCCTCTCTCTCTCTCAAAAATAAACAGTGAATATATAGTGCATAGACTATCAATCCATCAATACTTATTCACTGTTCATCTACTTCATGCTAGAGAGTATGGAAGACCCAAAGAAACAAAGGATTTGGACTCTGCCTTGAAAATATTCACAAACTGGTTGTGTAACTGGGACTGTTATGACTTCATGAAATTAACATTTGTTAAGTAGGGTCCGGGGTACCAGATGGTGAGCAGTGTTTCAAACACAGACTGCAAGAGGAATTAAATAGAGAAATTTATTACTCACAAGTCCTAGAGAAAGTACACAGCATGCCTTGAGGCGCCACCCAGGGAAGTCAAGACAGGGTGCAGGCAGAAAGAGGGGCAGGACCCAGAGCACATACCTTTAATAGGCTCCATGGGTAGAGTGTTTTGGGGTTCCCAGGCTAAGGCCTGATTGATCAATTCAAACCCAAAAAGAGCAGGGTTTTGGTAAGTTGCATGAGGGTCCTACCTACAGGGCACGCAAGGGGAAGGCCCTGGGAGGCAGGAGAGATTGTTGATTGCAAGGGCTGTTGGGGAGTCACATCAGAAACTTACATTTGCTTGTGATGCTGTGGTTGCTGTATAGGGCTTGCCTCGTATGAGGGGGCTGGTGTCAGTTTCAGGTCTCTGTAGTCCAGAT
The DNA here is from genome assembly GCF_018350215.1 of Panthera leo. Classification (NCBI taxonomy): domain Eukaryota; kingdom Metazoa; phylum Chordata; class Mammalia; order Carnivora; family Felidae; genus Panthera; species Panthera leo. Next base: position 59,176,905 of record NC_056696.1, read on the forward strand.
TAAGGTCAGGTGGCGTTTGGCTTGACAAGGTAATCAAAAAGAGGTTGAATTCGTTCCTGAGTAAGGAAAGGACATAGAGAAGCAAAGTTTTGGAAAGATTGTCTCAAAATACGTGCTTTAATTGACTTAGATATGGGTTTTATACATCTCGAAACCTATTCTGAGGAAAACATTGGAGTGGGGAAGCCCTGAACTCAATTTGCAATGTTTGCCACACTGCGGCATGTATGGTGGTTAGCATTCATTCGGTATTGCATTCAGCAATCATGGAGCACCTACCGTGTTCTAGGCACCGTGGGTGGCACTATAAGTACAACTATAATTAATGAAAGACCGTTCTTTTCCTTGAGTCTACAAGCTTCTCCTCTTGGCTCTGCTCAATTGGATTAGTGGCCACAGTTCTTTATTTCTTGGAGGAAAAGGATGTATCCACATCTTTGCCTCAATCTCAGAGGAGCAGGGTTTATTTCCCAGCCCCACTGACTTTGTCCCTGGCCCTGTGACCTCCTGGGCCAATGGCGTATTAGTAAGCACGACACAGGCAGCAGCTTGAATTGTGATTGTGTGGTTGGATAAGCCCTCTTGAGTTTCTGCCATCACCAGCAGAAGAGCTTCCCCCAGAGAGCCTGTGCCCCATCAGCCTGGGCCCCAGAATGATATAAAGCGTGTATAAATCAGAGCTGCCCAGGCAGTCCACAAACCGGAAGCCTGGAGGAGAGCCACATCAGCTGATCAGTGCAATGATGCAATATGCAATGAATGCCTATTGTTACATGCCAGTAAGATTTTTGTGTTTGTTACACAGGAATAGCTGACTGATATACTTGCTTGCAAAGCCCTCCCTAATCAAGCTCCAGGCTACATTTCTAACCTACCTCCCATTTCTCCTCTATACCTGTCTTAGAGTCTACGCAATGTACACTACTCCCTATGCCCTCCACCAACCCTGATTTCCCAACTTCATGCCCTTATTTGATTCAAATCTCACTACCAATAACACTCTCTCTTTCTCTGTCCATCAATACCCTGCCCATCCTTTTAACTACCATCTCGGGTGCCATCTTCCTCTTTAAATCTTTTCTAATCCCAACGGTATTCACCTGGACCACCTAGATTTGCTCCTCACTATCTCGGCACCCCCAGCCTTACTTGCTTGCCTTACCTCCAAGCCAGAGTGACCCTAGTGACAGCTCATGTTGTTTCTACCATCATAAAGCCCAAGCCACCAGTGCTGCCACCACAGGCTAAGAGGCACCCACGGGTATGAACTGACCATGGAAGGCTGGATGACAACCCAAAATTGTGAGGGAGTTGGTGTCCATGGAGATTTTGACTAATGACAGAGAGATGAGAGGCAAAAGCCAGCAAATAAATTGTTCCCTCTTCTTTCTGTAGGACATGCAGAGAACTGTTCCTTGCATTCTCTCTGGAGATGGTCCACATGACCGAACAACCACCTGGCTTCCCACAAAGCTGTAATCAGCGTGGCCATGCATCATCTTGCATTTGTTCTCCCTTCTCGACTCGCTTCTTTTGCCTCCTTGTTGTCTTCTTAGGATTGTACCCCCAGTAAAGTGTTCCTATGTAAGATTTTGTTTGGGGCTCTTTTTTCATGGGAATTCAGATGAAATAACAAATGGCCTTCTTCCCGTGACCCCCAAATGGGACTTTTAACATCTCTTATTTATGGTACTTGTTTCATTCTGCTTTGTGTTAAAGCTATTTTTGCTGAACCCATCCACACCAACTGCTATGTACTTTATATGAAGTAGGCACTCAAGAAATACTTTAATTAAGTGGAACTGAATTTTTCTCACTGGATTCAACTCAATAAATAAAACATTCCAATGATCAAAATACAGTTGTCCCATTGTACCTCCAAAACTCTACTCCAAGTCCTACTTTTCCTGTAAATATTGACACAAAACAGCTTTGTGCTCCATTGTCCTCACTACAAATAGAAATATGAATATTTGCATCAAATCCATGAGAATGCAGAAAGGTAGAGAAAATAGGTGACTAATAATAATTAGATAATATTTCTTTTTTTAAATGTTTTTAATGTTTATTTATTTTTGAGAGAGAGAGAGAGAGAGAGAGCGAGCATGCGTGGGGGAGGGGCAGAGAGAGATAGAAGGAGACATGGAATCCCAAGCAGATTGTAGGCTCCTAGCTGGGGAGCCTGATGCAGGGCTCAAACTCATGAAGAGCAAGACCATGACCTGAGCAGAAGTCGGATGCTTAACTGACTGAGCCATCCAAGTGTCCCATATAATTAGATAATATTTCTAAATCCTTAATAGTAGAGTTACCACTCCCCTGCCGCCATCATGACAACTTACTCCTGCCACCTATCTGGAAAGAAGACTTCTAGGACTTTTCAAATTCATCATGTTCCCATAAGTCACAGTGGCATTAACTAAATCTGCTTAGACTCATAATCTATTACTACAATGATAACACAGGAGAAAATAATATAAAACACAATGCATTATTGATGCACTCTGTAATGAATGCCCATTCAGTAATTGCATTCTTTCCTATTAAAAATATGGGAAGGTATATGCTGTCCGAATTAAAATGTTTGTTAAAAACTATAAAAATAAATGTGAGGATTTTCTGATTCAAATGCATTGTGGGGATGCATGTAATGCAGTGTTGGGAATATTACCCAAGGATACTTACAAGCATCATTACCCTAATATAAGTAGCAATTCACTAGGTGTTTTTATCTGCTTTCCATAACCCCCTTCCCATGCCTCCATCAAACCCGGCTTGTGGCCCACCCTCAGCAGAGGATCCCTTCCTAACAGCCAGAGGTTGAGAACATGACAAAGTGAGTAATGACAAGATCAGGGTCTCAAAGGATAAACACAGGGAAGGTTTCTGAAGTGATGCCCATCGGGGGTATAGCTCAGTGGTAGAGCATTTGACTGCAAAGTGCTGCCCATGGCCATGCAGGAAGGAGTGTGGATAGAGCCATGGCAAGAGGACAGCTAATGGGCAACAGCCCAACTCCCTTGAACTCGCACTTTGGGGCCTCACAGCCCCACCAGAGGAGGAGGTGATCTCCATGCAGAAAGGATTCAGTACTCACCATGGCCACAAATCAATCCTAAACAGTTCACCCCACCGAAACATAAGTGCTCCGAGGATTCAGATCTCCCATCCAGACATTATCCCCACCCAGGTGGCCATCTTGTGGCTTCTTCTGCCCTCTGAGTATGGTTCACTTTCATGTGTTTTCTGGAATAATTATTCTGCAAGCAGGACAGCATGTGATACAATGCCCTGGGACTCTGAGAATGGATGGAGGCAGGTATGAGGAGACAGGCCCTGAGAAGGGAAGTTTCGGTTACATGAGAAAATGAAGTACTTTTCTTATTAACAGAGAAACAGGACTTTTGCAAGTTTCCTTTGCAAGTTTTCCCTGCAAGTTTTTCAAACTGACACCTTCTACCATTTACCACTAGAAATGTTTTCTCCCTAGGCTCAAAAAAGCAAGAGTAAAAGGTAATTCCCCATCCTCTGCGCCAATGTCTCTCAAAACAAGGCTGTGCAGGGGACACTGACAACCTGGACCCTGTGAATGGAGATGGACAGGACAAGGAGGAGCCTGGAAGATCTGTTCTATCAAGAACAGTTCAAGGGTCTCAAGTACTGTTGTAGATTGAACGGTGTTGCCCACAAAAGATACAACGAAGTCCCAACCTCCCATCCCTTGCAATGGAAACTTATTTGGAAATAGGGCTGTTGTACTGGAGTAGGTTGGGTACTTAATCCAACTGGTGTCCAACTATGACTGGTGTCTTTACAGGACAAAGAAAGAGACACAGAGGGAAGATGCCCAGATAAAGACCCAGCGATGCAGCGACAGCGCCATGTGCAAATGGAAGCAAAGACTAGTGATGCAGCTATAAGCTGGGGAACTCCAAGGCTTTCGTGCCATCCCAGAAGCGAGGACAGAAGCATGAAACAAACTCTCCATCAGATTCCTCAGATGGCACCAACGCTGCCGATGCCTGGATTTCAGACTTCCGGATTCCACAGCTACATAAGAACAGATTTGCGTGGTTTTAAGCCACCCAGTTTACAGTGCTTTGTTGCAGCAACTCTAGAAAACCAATAGAGGTGCTGATCATGGGAGTGTTGTCTCCCCACGTGAGAAGGGATGCTACATCCAACAGGGCACACATGGCTTCTGCGTGGGCCAGTAAGGAGAAACAGAACCCCCAGCTGCAAGAAACATAAAGGAGACGTGTAACAGAGCTGTCCTTCTAACTGAGGGTGAACCACCCAGAAGTCCATGAGAAGTTTCACTGTATTTTGACAGTTCTTACAGAATCTGGATGACTTCTTACAAGGAGGATGGCTGAGGGGGTTCATGAGTAAGGAGATCTTTTCACCTCTAAGATGTTTTTCTAATACTGTGGCGTCTTCACAGGTATGGTTTGCCACTGTCCCCCACCCTGATCCCCTGAGGAGAGTCCTGCGGACAGGTAAGCAATCTGAAAACTGGTACCTATGCGGCCTTGAGGTGCTTGTGTATTACGGAAATTTGCTAACGTGTGCCCTTCTTACTTGGCTCCACCATGCTGGTAGTGGAAAGGGTATGCATGCATTTCCCAAGCATACACCAGTTTATTTTGATGGGAAAATGTCGGAATATGCTGCAAGTGATGGGAGGTGGCAGCTGGTTCGCAGACAGACACTCAAGTTTTAAAAGGAACAAAGAAAAATGTCTGCATCAGGACACAGCAGAGCAAGGGCTCTAATTCCTACAGGACACTGGTTAGTCCATGGTTAGAGCACTTATTATGTCTTCCTCTAACAGTTGCCTAAAACCAGTCGAGACAATTCTTGGCACTTTTTTGGCTGTTCTTCCCAACTTTGAAATAAAATGTTATTTGCATTCCTTCAAAGTCTAAGCAGTGAGGAAGAGTAATGTGTCTCACAATTAATGAGTTACACTGAAACTCTGAGAAGAACTCTTATGTGAGCTCCAAGTCTAATAGACCGGGGAGGTCTTGTAAATGAAATTGCTATTCAGCAGACATATGCCCTTGGCAGAGTCCCTATCTGAGGAAAGTCAGTGGGAAAAAAAGAAAACAAGGAAAACCAATTACTGCGGTTTGTACACCAAGAAGAGCTACATTCGGTCCACGAGGAGAAAATTCCTGGGTATAAATGAAAAAATGACACTTAAGTGGTTTCACCACCGTTTTTACAGATGACTTTTCACAAGAATCAAAGGGCAGAGGATGCGAAGAAGCAAGAGGCAAAGGGAATACGGTGACAGGCAGATAATTCCAGATAATTCTCTGGCTTGGGTTACTCTGCCCCATAACAGCTGTAGTAACATGGACTCTCCCGTTGACGGGAGAGAGACCTTGCTAATGATTAATTAAACCAGGTGACTGTACTCTGTTTCCACCCCACGTGGGTACGCCACAACTCAGTTATGACAAGAGCCACTTAGACTTATCACCAGGCTGTACAGGTTTAAGGGTTCAGCCTCCACAAGACTACCTACCCCTTCTTCAACTTCCAGCCTCAAGATCTAGGGGTCCTTAGTCCACGCGCATGTCTGAAAAACTAATTACAAAATGGGGGGTTCCCACGATCCCCCTAGGTGCAATAATTCAGAATGAGTCAGAACTTGGGAAAGTGCTAACTTACAATTACAGGATATTGTGAAGGATCCACACAGGGCAGGGTCTGGGAGGGAGTGCCAAGTTTCCGTGTGGAAGCAGGCACACCACCCTCCCAGCACATCCATGTTCACCAACCAGGAAGCTCTCCTGAGCTTCAGCGTGCAGAGTTTCCATTGACATTTCATTACACAGGCATGGCTGATTAAATCATTACATAGCCATGACTGATTAAATCGTTGACCAAATGACTGAACTCAATCCCTATCTCCTTCCTTTCCTCAAAGGGTGAGTTGACCCAAAGTTCCAACCTCCTAATAACATGTTTGGTTTTCTAGTGACCCCCATCTTGAAGCTACCTAGAGGCTCTCCATGATCCACCTTGTTGGAATAACAGAGACATTCCAAGGGTTTTTGAAGCTTTGTACTGGGAACCAGGGACAAATACCAGATATATTCTTTATTATACCACACTCTGTTATTCCTCCATCTGATGTAAACATTTTGAAAATGTAGTCCACTTGACCTCCACATCTTCTCCATTACTAAGATACAAAACAGCTGCCATCTGTAGTAGGGAAGGGGAAAGGGCTAGGCAGAATCATTGAGCCTGGGCTCCGTTATCACCTCTTACTTAGGCTCAACCAAGGACAGATCTAGAAGTGAATCCCTGAGGTTTTTCTATTTATAGATGTATGGTGCTGGCAGAACCCACAGGGAAGCAGTTATTCCTCTTTATTAATAACTGTAAAACTAATAACAGCTGACATTTACTGAATATTTATTATGTGCTAGGCATCATCCTTAGCACCTCATCTGTATTTAATCATTCAACCCTCTCAACAATCTTACGAGATGTTAACCCATCTCCTCTTGATGGACATATTTAGATTGCTTCCAATGTTTTTCTTAACCAAACAACATTACAATGAAAAACCAAGGGCAATCTCCAATGTTTGAGGAGCATGAACCAAAACTCCACACATTTTTTTTAATTTATTTGAATTCAAGTTAGTTCACATACAGTGTAGTATTGGTTTCAGGAGTAGAACCCAGTGATTCGTCACTTACGTATAACACCCAGTGCTCATCCCAACAAGTGCCCAACCATAAGAGACTCTTAAATACAGAGAACAAACTGAAAGTTGTTGAAGGGGAGGTGGGTGGGGGGAAGGGTTAAATGGGTGGTGGGCATTAGGAGGGCACTTGTTAGGATGTCCACTCATTTATTATATCCTCATTTTATAAATGAAGAAAACCAAAACACAGAGAAAATGAGGAGAATGGTTAAATTTTCAAAAATATAGGAAGACATAAAATTACAAGTTAACATCTCCCTCTCCCTCCAGCCTTCAGGCTGTACATTAGAATTAATGACTATTAAGATTTTCATATGAATCCTTCCTTATTTTAAGAATAACATTTCAGGGGCGCCTGGGTGGCTCAGTCAGTTAAGCGTCCGACTTCGGCTCAGGTCACGATCTCGCAGTATGTGAGTTCGAGCCCCGTGTCGGGCTCTGTGCTGACTGCTCAGAGCCTGGAGCCTGTTTCAGATTCTGTGTCTCCCTCTCTCTCTGACCCTCCCCCGTTCGTGCTCTGTCTCTCTCTGTCTCAAAAATAAATAAACGTTAAAAAAAAATTTTTTTTAAATAAAAAAAAAGAATAACATTTCAGAGTATTTTATTCATCATTAAGGATATTAAGATAGATGATGATGATGAATGATGATGATGACGAATGATGATAGATAGATATTTTCTTTATAAAAACTGGGTGTTATATGAATCACTGGGTCCTACTCCTGAAACCAAGACTAATGGTATGTTAACTAGCTTGAATTTAAATAAATAATTTTTAAATGGAATCATAGTAAAATATATATCCCTTTTTTATTTAACTCTATTAATTGGAAACCTCTCCATGTCAACAATACAAATTTACTTTATTCTTTGTAATGACATATAATAATTTATTTAACCCACCCCCTCTCGACATTTAGAATGCTTTCAATTTTGTCTTCATAAAACTACATTACAATGACAGACAAGGGTAAACCCCAGGGTTTGAGCATCACAAACGAGCATCCCATTTACTCCTAATGTCTCACCCAAGGACGTGGTAGAATCACAGACACCTTCACAATATTGACCATGAGATAGGGTTAGAGGCTCTAGCAGTATTTTAAGGATGCTATGCAAGAAGCATCTTGGATCTGTGTTTCTGCCTGGAGCAAGGACGCAGACTCCAATCAGGTAGCTGTCCCTACCACAAAAAAAAAAAGAAAAAAAAGTAGAAGATAAACCTTTGTAATACTACAGGACAACAGAGAACACATGCAAATAGTGTTTGCAACATGCAAGCAGTTGACCAAAACACAGAATGCTTAAATTGGAGTAAAACCCAAAACCTAACGTGGACTTTATATGAAGGGAGGAGCATCCTTCAGAGGAAAGGGTAGGTGTTCCAATGTCAGAATCCATTGCAACTCTGCCTTTTAGCAGTAATCTGGTCTGAACATTAGCTTCATTGTCTGATGTCTAAAAACCAGGAAGGAATAATAATTTGCAACACACACAAGAATAATCCATATGAAAATATTTCATCAAATACTATGAAATACCATCTAGTCATATTTTCTTTTTTTTTTTTAATTTTTTAACGTTTATTCATTTTTGAGACAGAGAGAGACAGAGCATGAACGGGGTAGGGTCAGAGAGAGAGGGAGACACAGAATCCAAAACAGGCTCCAGGCTCCGAGCTGTCAGCACAGAGCCCGACGCGGGGCTCGAACTCACGGACCGCGAGATGGTGACCTGAGCCGAAGTCGGACGCCCAACCGACTGAGCCACCCAGGCGCCCCTATACTTTCCAAATGCCCCTCACACGTGCTCACGCAGCCAGAGATATTTGGACCGTCTTGTCTAGCGACACTTCATTCAAGCACCTCACACCTGCAGTCTGGCTCATCCTCTAATGGAGGGTGAGGTGAGGCAAAATCATCCCCACTTTACAGATGGGAAAAGCAGCGCAAAGTAGAGAAGTATGCGAAGGACATGTGGAGATAATGATAGTTGAAGACACTTGACACAGAAAACCACAATACTGCCAGCTGCCAGCTCAGGGCTCTTCCTAGCTATTTACAAGCTTGTTTCTAAGGTACTGTGGGCATCAGCACGCAGTGGAATGCCACGTTCTACCATCTCCGGTCTGGACTAAAAGATGTAGCAAAATGTACCGCCGTTATTATCATCATGCACCCATTCTTTGTGTTATCTATTTTCCCTGTCTCCTGGGGCAGCTTAAAACACCACTTTCATGCCACTATCATTCACTATGGACACAAGGTCTATGGATTGTAGAGCCACAGCGGAGCAGTCTGACGGATGGTGGTCCTACGTTCTTGCCTCTCCCGGCCAGGGTAGCTCATGGCTCTCTGGGAACCACACCCAAAGCAGCAGGAACCACGCTCCGCGTCAGAAGGGATGAAGCCCCGTCACTATAATGCAGGGCATGACCGAAGGCTGCTGCTGTGTGTTAACAGGCTGGATCCCCTCTCCGGAAAGGCTGAAGACCGGGGTCAGGAGGTGAAAAGATTAATAATGCTGGATGGTTCCCAGGCACTTAGGATGGTGATTAATCGGCCTTAGAAAGCACTTTAGCGGGACCCTTGCAGTGTTACTCTACACGCTTTCGATGCAGAATGGCAGAGCAGCAAAAACAGACTCAGACTTCCGAGAGCGGCTTTCTAGACCAAGTCCCGCAACCTTGCAGCTGTTGAGACACCAGGCAAGTCTCTTCACTTCTCCGGGCCATAGTTTACTTGTCTGCAAGATGGGGATAAAAGATGTCTGACCCGCCTCTAAGGCTGGTGAGACAATGAAGCAAGATCACTCACGTGACAGTGTTTTGTGAACTTGGAGGTAGGAGGTCGAGGTGGTTTCGGTGACACATCGATGTGACGATCGGTTGCTCCTTCCCAGACAGCACATTCCTCATTACCACGTTCGTTTTCAGTGAACAGGTTAACCATGAGGAGAACTTTGTGAAACACATTTGCTCCTCACAGGACTTTCTTCTCTATAGACGAGACTGTGGTTGGTCACCGGCCCACAGTACACTCTCACGGTGGGAAGAAACTGATTTCTGGAATTCCCCATGTTTACAACACCCAGTCAAGAAGCAACCAGAAGTCTGACGCCATGTCCACTTAGCTAAAGGTCAACATCCGTGAACAACTAGTAAGTTCAGGCGTCTATCTGTGTACCTCTTTCCCAAGCTAAATTTTCAATTAAAAAGACTTGTCATCAGAACCGCCAGCTTTGAAACGAGGTTTGTAAAAGCCTGACTCCCTAGCTTGATACGCAATATTCTGCAAATTTAAATGCAATTTGCAGAACTGAAAGTATACTTTTATTTCCTGAAGTCTATAAAGAAGATGAATACCCTTGTTCTAGGAACTAGGTATAGGCACTATGAATTTTCTGATCATTCTTCCCTCAACAGAGATAGTAAACCCAAGGCATTAATTCAACTCTGTCTCTCCTCTGTCAGAGTAGAGCTTTGGAGGACAGGTGCCAGTTGGTCCCAGTTGTCCAGTTCCCAGGCCCAGGGTGGAGCCCGGAGAAAGCAGGAGAGATCAGTGGTGAGGTGAGTGAGTAAATGCAGAGGCTGCAACCTGCCGGAGAGCCAGTTCCAGGCTGAAAATGGATGTCAAGCTGGGCTGTCAATCCTGAAACTTCCGACAGCAATGGAATAAACACAACAGGCCAAAAAGTGAGGTCAATCGTTGAGGATAAATCCCAGTGTCGATACCTGTGAGCGCATCTTGGAAACTGCCAGCATACAGGATGCCTGGGTGGTTCGGTCGGTTAAGTGTCAGACTTCAGCTCAGGTCATGATCTCATGGTTCATGAGTTAGGGCCCTGAATGGGGCTCTGTGCTGACAGCTCAGAGCCTGGAGCCTGCTTCCGATTCTGTGCCTCCTCCTCTCTCTGCCCCTCCCCTGCTCATGCTCTGTCTCTCTCTGTCTCCCAATAATAAAATAAATGTTTAAAAAATATTTTTTTAAAAAGAAAAAAACTTCCAGCATTTATTTGCCAATATGAGCCATGTTGGCTTAAGTTAATTAAGATCATGTAATACTTCATAAAGCCCATATACAAAAGAACCACAGCTAATGTCATCCTCAATGGGGAAAACTGACAGCCTTTTCCTTATGGTCAGGAACAAGACAAGGATGTCCACTCTCACCGTTGTTATTTAACATGGTACTAGAAGTCTCAGCCTCAGCAATCAAACAACAAAAAGAAATAAAAGGCATCCATATCAGCAAGGAAAAAGTCAAACTTTCGCTATTTGTAGACGACGTGATACTCTATGCAGAAAACCCAAAAGACCCCACAAAAAAATTGTTAAAACTAATAAATGAATTCAGCAAAGTCGCAGGATATAAAATCAGTGTACAGAAATCAGTTGCATTTCTATACACCGATAATGAAGCAGCAGAAGAAGAAATCAAGGAATCGATCCCATTTACAATTTCACCAAAAACAATTAGATACCTAGGAATAAACCTAACTAAAGAAGCAAAAGATATATACTCTGAAAACTATAGAACACTTATAAGAGAAATCAAAGAGGCTGCAAAGAAGTGAAAAAGCATTCCATGCTCATGGGTTGGAAGAACAAACATTGTTAAAACATCTATACTACCCAAAGCAATCTACACATTTAATGCAATCTCCATCAAAATACCACCAGCATTTTTCACAGAGCTAGAACAATCCTACAACTTGTGTGGAACCACAAAAGACCCCAAAGAGCCAAAGCAATCCTGAAAAAGAAAACCAAAGCTGGAGGCATCTCGGTTCCACAATTCAAGCTGTATTATAAAGCTGTAGTCATCAGGACAGTATTGTACTTGCACAAAAAGACACATAGATCAACAGAACAGAATAGAAAACCCAGAAATGGAACCACAACTATATGGTCAACTAATCTTCGACAAAGCAGGAAAGAATATCCAGTGGGAAAAAGACAATCTCTTCAACAAATGGTGTTGGGAAAACTGGACAGCAACATGCAGAAGAATGAAACTGAACCACTTTCTTACACCATATGCAAAAATAAATTCAAAATGGATGAAAGAAGTAAATGTGAGACAGTAAACCATCAAAATCCTAGAGGAGAACACAAGCAGCAATCTCTTTGACCTCAGCTGAAGCAACTTCTTACTAGACGTGTCGCCAAAGGGAAGGGAAACAAAAGCAAAAATGGACTATTCATCAAGATAAAAGCTTCTGCATAGAAAAGGAAACAACCAACAAAAAGAAAAGGCAGCCTACAGAATGGGAGAAGATATGTGCAAATGATATATTTGATAAACGGTTGGTATCCAAAATCTGTAAAGAAGTTAGCAAACTCAACATCTGAAAAACAAATAATCCAGTTAAGAAACGGGCAGAAAAGACAGATACCATATGTTTTCACTCTTATGTGGATCCCGAGAAACTTAACAGAAGTCCATGGGGGAGGGGAAGGAAAAAAAAAAGAGGTTAGAGAGGGAGAGAGCCAAAGCATAAAAGACTCTTAAAAACTGAAAACAAACTAAGGGTTGATGGGAGGGTGGGAGGGAGGGGTGGGTGAGTGATGGGTATTGAGGAGGGCACGTGTTGGGATGAGCACTGGGTGTTATATGGAAACCAATTTGACAATAAATTTCATTAAAAAAAACCTGAGAACAAACTGAGGGTCGATGGGGGGTGGGAGGGAGGGGAGGACGGGTGATGGGTATGGAGGAGGACACCTTTTGGGATGAGCACTGGGTGTTGTATGGAAACCAATTTGACAATAAATTTCATATTAAAAAAAAAGAAAAAGAAATGGGCAGAAGACATGAATAAACATTTTTACAAAGAAGACATCCAGATGGCTAACACACACATGAAAAGATGCTCAGCATCACTTACCATCAGGGAAATACAAATCAAAACCATAATGAGATACCACCTCACACCTGTCAGAATGACTAAAATTAACCACTCAGAAACAACAGATGTTGGCGAGGATGCAGAGAAATGGGAACTCTCTTGCACTGTTGACAGGAATGCAAACTGGTGCAGCCACTCTGGAGAACAGTATGGAAGTTTCTCAAAAGGTTAAAAATAGAGCTGCCCTATGATTGCACTGATTGCACTAACAGGTATTTATCCAAAGGATACAAAAACACAGGTTCAAAGGGGCACATGCCCCCCAATATTTATAGCAGCATTATCAACAATAGCCAAGCTATGGAGAGAGCCCAAATGTCCATCAAATGACGAATGGAGAAAGAAGATGTGTTCCAGAAATACAATGGATTATTATTCAGTCATCAAAAAGAATGAAATCTTGCCATTTGCAACATGTGGATGAAACTAGAGTGTATTATAGTAATGAAATAAGTCAATCAAAGAAAGACAACTACCACATGATTTCACTCATATGTGGAATTTAAGAAACAAAATAGATGAACATAATGGGGCGGGGGGAGAGGGAAACAAACCATGAGAGACCCTTAAAGATAGAGAACAAACTGAGGGTTGATGGAGGGAGATGAGGGGGGGATGGGCCAGACAGGTAAGGGGTACTAAGGAGGGCAGTGCTTTGATGAGCACAGGGTGTTCTATGTAAGTGATGAATCACTGAATTCTACTCTTGAAACCAATATTGCACTATATGTTAACTAACAAGAATTTAAACAAAAATTTGAAGAAAAAAGAAAGACAATGTAATGCTTTCCTAGTTGCATAGCTCCAGAAATATGCTCATCTAAATATTTTTAAATGCCACGAGTACCTGGGTGGCTCAGTCAGTTGAGCCTTCAACTTCGGTTCAGGTCACGATCTCACAGTTTGTGAGTTCGGGCCCCAGTTCAGGCTCTGTGCTGACAACTCAGAGCCTGGAGCCTGCTTGAGTTTCTGTGTCTCCCTCTTTCTCTGCCCCTCCCCTCCTCGAACTCTGTCTCTCTCTCTCTCAAAAATAAATAAACATTAAAAAAATTAATGAAATAAAAAATAAGTAAACATTTTTTAAAAATATTTTTAAATGCTTTGTTTAAGATGTGCAGCTCTATTCTTTAATATAGCATCAAAATCTATGATTTGGAACTAGCAATTATCTAATCGACCTCCCTGCCTGCAGCCTGGCTTCCTTCATTCATTCCAAGCAGATGAAGGTCCATCCTCGGTATTCCCAGGAAGGCAAACCCACAGCTTTCCCAGGTAACGTTCTTCAAAATTTAACTGTGTTTACGGAAAGAAACTCCCCCTCTGCGTTTGTGCTTCTCTCTTCTAAAATCACCAAGCCAATGTTCGCTTTACCTCCTATATTCTGCCTCAGTCCCTGCTGTATTTTCCTAATGCCCCTTTCTCATGTAGCTCTTCCAATACACCAAATTCGCTTTCTTATTTCCAGGGACATCAAAAAAGAGATTATACACTTAGAAAATGCATTTGCCAGAAGCTATGTAAATGGTCAAGTCTAAACTTGACTTAATTTATTTATCAGGCAGGAAGACAGCAGCTTCCTGGCACCTTGCTCAGGACAGGTGCACAGTTAAAACAGAAAGGGGCACTGTCCTCAGTCCAGCTGGACCCAAGCCATGGCATCAACCAGGAAGGTGAACAATGGAGCCCTTCAAGACCTGTGACACACGGATCTTACAAAGAAGCTCGGCACTGAACCTACCTTTCCACCAGGTCATCCTTCTTATGCCAACCACTCAGATGATGCACCTTCTAGGTGTCCTGCTCAAAGAAGGAGCTGGGGACGTGGCCAAGAGAGAAACTATCTTCCCTTTGACAAATGGATCACAGCAGCATTTGTACACAGCCACAAGGTTTGGGTTATTTCTCTAAGTCAGCTTAAGAAAATCCCTCTGGCGCTAGAATGCTTCTAGACTGTGTATTTAGAGGAAGGAAGCTGCTGCCAGCCTCCCAGTTGCCTTCCCATCTCCCTGACCTCCTTTCCCCACACACACACATACACACACACACACACACACGAAGGTCTCTGGCCTCTGGAGGAAGTTTGATCCTGTCTGCAGAACTGCAAAGGTGCCATTTGCATCTTTGAATTATTTTATCAAGGCAAGAATTGGTTGAGTGTAGCATACACACATAAAATATCCCTTGCAAGCACTTTCTCTATGGTACAGACCGTGCAGATTCATTTACTGAACAGACCACTAATAGAAGTAGTAATATTAGAAGCAGGAGCAATAGGACTTCCAGCTGATAGCTCCCACTTATGAGCTGCCTCCTATGTATTGCATATTTTCTGAGCACTCCAGAAATATGTGGAATTTCCCAATTCTCACATCCACCCTTTGACTTCAGTTTTTGCTGCTGCTTCTACTGATGCTGAAATGGAGGCACAGAGAGGCTTGGGCACGTGCTCAAGGGTGCACTGCTCACCAGCAGTGTGACGGAGTCGGGATGCAGAACCAGCTCCATTTTGGTCCAAAGCCTGGGCTCTTCACACTGTGCCCCATCCGACCCCTCCTCACAGCGAGAACAGGGTGGAAAAGAGGACACAGGTTCCAAGTCCAACGTGTCAGGTAGCTAAATCTCCTTAGATATGATTGATGACCCAAGGTACTTGGTTGAAATAGAGTTGGCTTCTTTTCTGAATTTCTTTTTTCCTTGCAGATATTTTGGCTCTCTTCTCTAAGCGCTTTCACCTTTTGTTGATCTACATTTAGCATGTGAACATTTGCACAGAGTAATAATGCCCTCTCGTTTGCATGTTACGAAGGTACAAGTCAAAAGGCTCTTGGGTATATTATGTCTTCCATTGTTTGTTCTCTGCTTTGCCACCTCCATGTCTTTCTTTTCCCCTTTTTTCCCAATGCAGCCGTGCAGCATAAATCATGCACTTGTTCTGTAATTGAAAATTAATCTGCAGACAGAGGGTTAAGTCTTAGTGAATGTCAGGAGGACAGGTCCTCAGGAACACTTCTTCTCCTTCCTTTCCCATATGTTATGAATGTGACGGTGTGAATTGTAGCCCCCAGAAGTCTGAGTTAAGAAAAAAAATTTTTTTAATTAAAAATCACAAAATAAGGGCTACTGTAAGTGGAGAAGATTACCACGCTATAGACTATGTTATTTAATGATAGACTCTGCATCTCCAGATTATCTTTCATTTTATGAAGCTAAACACTTTATAAAATATTGATCTATTTGGGAGGGAGCCAAGATGGCGGAACAGCATGGAAGTTTTTTGTGGGTCTCGCATCCATGAAATTCAGCCAGACCAACACTAAACCATCCTGCACACCTAGAAAACTGATCTGAGGATTAACACAACAACCTGCACAACTTGAACCACAGAATTCAGCAGGTACACGGTGCAGAGAGGTGAACTTGGGGAGAGAGAAGCCAGAGGGCAGGGAGCTGCTTTTGCGTGTGGAGAGAGGATGGAAACCAGGGGTAGAATACAGGAAAAGCACCCCTCCCCAAAAGCAGCTGGAGAGAAAGTGGAAAATTGGAAACGGCCGCAGGGACTGAACTAACTAAGAAAGGAGAAAGGAGTGGGTTTAAACTCCATTAAGACTGTAAACAAGGGGAGCAAAGAGTCAGCAACTCCGCAGCTCGATACCTGGCGGTGCTCTGATGGGAAGGGCGAATCCCCAGGAGCAGAGTGGAGTCCGGGGGTCTTCAGGCCACAAGGGGAGAGGCGGTTTCCCCGCTGGGAGGACATTTGGTAGAGCCTGTGAGGCTACCTGAGCCCAGCAGACCCCAGAGAACGGCCACATTCGCTGGTGCTGGAACAAGGTCATTAAGGGTGAAGCCTGGTGCCAGATGTGTGTTGCGATTTTCCATAATCCCTGAAATGCTGCTGCTACACTATCTCGTGAACTTTTTCTGGGGCAGACTGGCACCTGGCTGCAATCTCTAGGCTTCGGCCGCAGCCCGGGCCCGGGAACTTTTCTGGGTGCAGCCGGCATTTGGCCATTGCTCAGTGAGACCCCGCAGAGGGGCGGAACGGGTCAAAGCCGCGGTCCCTCAGAAGGAGCAGGGGAAAACAGCCGCATCTGAATCAAAACTCAGGAGGGAGGTACTACCTGGGGCTTGGTCACGGACAGGGTAAAAGCTGTCCACGGAGTAGACAAAAGCTGAAAACAGGATGGGTGCGTGATTGCTGATTGGAGAGGAAAGAGTTCCCATACTAAAGACTGGACAGCTAAGTGACACCATTTTCACTGCTCCTGCGCACATGCATACGCACCTATGAGAGCCAGAACAATCCACCCCAGTGAGCTAAGCAGCGCCATCTAGTGGAGAACGGAGTCATTACACTAAGCCCCACCCAACTGAGCCAACCTCTCGCTCTTCAAGAACACAATTCTCACCACCTGCTTAGGTTATGGACTATAAAGCACTTCATAGTTTGACTTCTAGGGGAAAATGAAGTAATTTCAGTCATATTTCAGTCTGTTAGCAGGTCCAGCTATTCAATTTTCTTTCTTTTTTATTTTTTCTTTTTCATTTCTTTTCTTTTTCTTGAATACAGAAAGAGAAAAAATTCATTTTTATTTTCAATTTTATTAAAAATCTTTTTCTTTAATTGTTTTTTACTATATTTTTTAGTTTTGTGTAATTTTTTTCAAATTCTATTTTACTTCCCTCATTTCATTTTGGTCTACTTCAGTGTATTCACTTGTTCAAATTTTCAACTGATTTCCTTTTTTTTTTTCTTTCTTTCCCCTCCCTTTTTTCTCTCATCTATCAAACCACTTTCAACACCCAGAACAAAACACACCTAGGACCTAACATCATTTATTCAATTTTGTGTGTGCGTGTTTTTTTAATGTTTTAATTTTAATATTTTTTTAAATTTTAATTTGTTCTACCTCATTGATTCCTTTTCTCCCTTCAAAATGATGAAACGAAGGAATTCATCCCAAAAGAAAGAGCAGGAAGAAACAACAGCCAGGGACTTAACCAACACAGATACAAGCAAGATGTCTGAAACAGAATTTAGAATCACAATAATAAGAATACTACCTGGAGTTGAAAATAGATTAGAATCCCATTATTCAGAGATAAAAGAAGTAAAAACTAGTCGAGATGAAATAAAAAATGCTATAACTGAGCTGCAATCACAGATGGATGCTGCGGTAGCAAAGATGGATGAGGCAGAACAGAGAATCAGTGATATAGAGGACAAACTTATGGAGAATAATGAAGCAGAAAAAAAGAGGGAGATTAAGGCAAAAGAGCATGATTTAAGAATTAGAGAAATCAGTGACTCATTAAAAAGGATCAACATCAGAATCATAGGGATCCCAGAAGAGGAAGAGAGAGAAATAGGGGTAAAAGGGTTATGTGAGCAAATCATAGCGGAAAACTTTCCTAACCTGGGGAAAGGCACAGACATCAAAATCCAGGAAGCACAGAGGACCCCCATTAGTTTCAACAAAAACCGACCATCAACAAGGCCACAAGTATTTTGTGAACAAATTCACAAAATACTCAGGCAAGGAGAGAATCTTGAAAGCAGCAAGGGAAAAAAAGTCCTTAACCTACAAGGGAAGACAGATCAGGTTTGCAGCAGACTTATCCACAGAAACTTGGCAGGCCAGAAAGGAGTGGCAGGATATATTCAATGTGCTGAATCAGAAAAATATGCAGCCAAGAATTCTTTATCCAGCAGGGCTGTCATTCAAAATAGAAGGAGAGATAAAAAGTTTCCCAGACAAACAAAAATTAAAGGAGTTTGTTACTACTAAACCAGCCCTGCAAGAAATTTTAAGGGGGACTCTCTGAGGGGAGAAAAGGTGAAAAAATAAATAAATAAATAAATAAATAAATAAATACCAAAAGCAACAAAGGCTAGAAAGGACCAGAGAACACCACCAGAAACTCCAACTCTACAAGCAACGTAATGGCAATAAATTCAAATCTTTCAGTACTCATTCTAAATGTCAATGGACTCCATGCTTCAATAAAAAGACATAGGGTAACAGAACGGATAAAAAAACAAGATCCATCCATATGCTGTTTACAAGAGACCCAATTTAGACCTAAAGACACCTTCAGATTGAAAATAAGGGGATGGAGAACCATCTATCGTACTAATGGTCAACAAAAGAAAGCTGGAGTAGCCATACTTATATCAGACAATCTAGACTTTAAAATAAAGACTGTATCAAGAGATGCAGAAGGGCATTATATCGTAATCAAGGGTCTATCCACCAAGAAGACCTAACAATTGTAAACATTTATGTGCCAAACGTGGAAGTACCCAAATATATAAATCAATTAATCACAAACATAAAGAAACTCATCGATAGTAATACCATAATAGTAGGAGACTTCAACACCCCACTCACAGCAATGGACAGATCATCTCATCAAAAAATCAACAAGGAAACAATGGCTTTGAATGACACACTGGACCAGATGGACTTAACAGATATATATTCAGAACATTTCATCCTAAAGCAGCAGAATATACATTCTTCTCCAGTGCACATGGAACATTCTCCAGAATACACCACATACTGGGACACAAATCAGCCCTCAGCAAGTACAAAAAGATCGAGATCATACCGTGCATATTTTCAGACCACAATGCTACGAAACCCAAAATCAACCCCAAGAAAAAATGTGGAAAGGTAACAAATACTTGGAGACTTAAGAACATCCTACTAAAAAATGAATGGGCTAACCAAGAAGTTAAAGAGGAAATGAAAAAGTATATGGAAGCCAATGAAAATGATAACACCACAACCCAAAACCTCTGGGACACAGCAAAGGTGGTCATAAGAGGAAAGTATATAGCAATCCAGGCCTTCCTAAAGAATGAAGAAAGATCTCAGGTATACAACCTAACCTTACGCCTTAAAGAGCTGGGAAAAGAACAGCAAATAAAACCCAAAACCAGCAGAAGATAGGAAATAATAAAGATTAGAGCAGAAATTAATGCTATCAAAAAAAAATACACAGTAGAACAGATCAATGAAACTAGAAGCTGGTTCTTGAAAGAATTAACGAAATTGATAAACCACTAGCCAGTTTGATCAAAAAGAAAAAGGAAAGAACCCAAATAAAGAAAATCAAGAATTAAAGAGGAGAGATCACAACCAACACAGCAGAAATAAAACAATAATAAGAGAATATTATGAACAATTATATGCCAATAAAATGGGCAATCTGGAAAAAAATGGATAAATTCCTAGAAACATATACACTACCAAAACTGAAACAGGAAGAAATAAAAAATTTGAACAGACCTATAACCAGGAAGGAAATCAATTAGTAATCAAAAATCTCCCAAAAAACAAGAGTCCAGTGCCAGATGGCTTTCCAGGGGAATTCTACCAAACATTTAAGGAAAAGTTAACACCTATTCTCCTGAAGCTGTTCCAAAAAATAGAAATGGAAGGAAAACTTCCAAACTCATTCTGTGAAGCCAGCATTACCTTGATTCCAAAACAAGACAGAGACCCCACTAAAAAGGAGAACTATAGACCATTTCTCTGATGAACAGAGAAATGCAAAAATCCTCAACAAGATATTAGCCAACCAGATCCAACAATACATTAAAAAAAATTATTCACCACGACCAAGTAGAACTTATACCTGGGATGCAGGGCTGGTTGAATATCCGCAAAACAATTAATGTGATTCATCACATCAGTAAAAGAAAGGACAAGAACCATATGATCCTCTCAATAGATGCAGAGAAATCATTTGACAAAATACAATATCCTTTCTTGATAAAAACCCTCAAGAAAGTAGGGATAGAAGGATCATACCTCGAGATCATAAAAGCCATATATGAACAATCCAACGTGAATATCATCCTCAATGGGGAAAAACTAAGAGCTTTCCCCCTAAGGTCAGGAATAAGACAGGGATGTCCACTCTCAACACTGTTATTCAACATAGTATTGGAAGTCTTAGCCTCTGCAATCAGACAACACAAAGAAATAAAAGGCATCCAAATCAGCTAGGAGGAAGTCAAACTTTCACTCTTCTCAGATGACATGATACTCTATATAAAAACCCTAAAGATTCCACCAAAAAACTGCTAGAAATGATTCCATGGATTCAGCAAAGTTGCAGGATATAAAATCAATGCACAGAAATCAGTTGCATTCCTATACACCAACAGTGAAGCAACAGAAAGAGAAATCAAAGAATCAATCCCATTTACAATTGCACCAAAAACCATAAAATACCTAGGAATATATCTAACCAAAGAGGTGAAAAATATATACATTGAAAACTATAGAAAGCTTATGAAAGAAATTGAAGAAGACACAAAACAATGGAAAAAGATTTCATGCTCCTGGATAGGAAGAACAAATATTGTTAAAATGTCAATACTACCCAAAGCAATCTACATATTCAATACAATCCATATCAAAATAACACCAGCATTCTTCACAGAGCTAGAAAAAATAATCCTAAAATGTGTATGGAACCAGAAAAGACCCCAAATAGCCAAAGCAATCTTGAAAATGAAAACCAAAGCAGGAGGCATCACAATCCTGGACTTCAAGCTATACTACAAAGCTGTAATCATCAAGACAGCATGATACTGGCACAAGAACAGACACTCAGATCACCGGAACAAAATAAAGAACCCAGAAATGGACCCACAAATGTATGGCCAACTAATCTTTGACAAAGCAGGAAAGAATATCCAATGGAATAAAGACAGTCTCTTCAGCAAGTGGCACCGGGAAAACTGGACAGTGACATGCAGAATAATGAACCTGGACCACTTTCTTATACCATAAACAAAAATAAACTCAAAATGGATGAAAGACCTCAGTGTAAGACAGGAAGCCATCAAAAGCCTCGAGGAGAAAGCAGGCAAAAATCTCTTTGATATTGGCCGCAGCAACTTCTTACTCAATATGTCTCTGGAGGCAAGGGAAACAAAAGCAAAAATGAACTACTAGGACCTCATTAAAATAAAGTGCTTCTGCACAGTGAAGGAAACAATCAGCAAAACTGAAAGGCAACCAACAGAATAGGAGAAGATATTTGCAAATGACATGTCAGATAAAGGGTTAGTATCCAAAATCTATAAAGAACTTACCAAACTCAACACCCAAAAAAAAAAAAAATAATCCAGTGAAGAAATGGGCAAAAGACATGAATAGACACTTCTCCAAAGAAGACATCCAGATGGCCAACTGACACATGAAAAAATGCTCCACATAACTCATCACCAGGGAAATACAAATCAAAACCACAATTAGATACCACCTCACACCTGTCAGAATGGCTAACATTAACAATTCAGGCAACAACAGATGTTGGCGAAGATGTGGAGAAAGAGGATCTCTTTTGCATTGATGGTGGGAATGCAAACTGGTGCGGCCACTCTTGAAAACAGTATGGAGGCTCCTCAAAAAACTAAAAATAGAACTACCCTACGACCCACCAATTGCACTACTAGGTATTTATCCAAGGGATACAAGTGTGCTGTTTCGAAGGGACACATGCACCCCAATGTTTACAGCAGCACTATCAACAATAGCCAAAGTATGGAAAGAGCCCAAATGTCCATTGATGGATGATGGATAAAGAAGATGTGGTGTATATATATATATATACACACACTGTGTGTATATATATATATATACTCAGTATATATATATAATGTATACACACATACACACACAACATATATACAATTGCTGAGTATTACTCAGCAATCAAAAAAGAATGAAATCTTGCCATTTGCAACTACATGGATGGAACTGGAGGGTATTATGCTAAGTGAAATTAGAGAGAGACAAATATCATATGACTTCACTCATGTAAGGACTTTAAGAGACAAAACAGATGAACATAAGGGAAGGGAAACAAAAATAATATAAAAACAGGGAGGGGAAAAAACATAAGAGACTCATAAATATGGAGAACAAACGGAGGGTTACGGGAATGGTTGTGGGAGGGGGGATGGGCTAAATGGGTAAGGGGCACTGAGGAATCTACTCCTGAAATCACTGTTGCACTATATGCTAACTAATTTGGATGTAAATTTTTAAAAAAATAAAATTTAAAAAATATATCGATCTATTTAACATTCTACTTCCCTCTGCCTGGAACAGCCCTACCCTTTTTCCTGCCTTAATTCTCCCTCCCTTAGCTAACCTCATTCATTTCGGGGGGCTAGTGTAACTATCACTTCCCCCAGAAGTCCGTCAGCTCTCCAGATCTGGGTTAGGAGACCCTCTTATGAGTCCCCAAAGCACTGTATACTTCCCACATCATAGCTCTTTGAGGCCCCATTCATGGTCCTTCCCATTCCTACTTCCACCTAAATCCTAGGAGATAAGCACATCCATGCAGATAAACCACCCATCTGATAATCCCAACAATGTGATCTTGAAGTTCATGGATCTCCCTAACTCTACTCAGTTACTGCCCTGCATTTGGATAACCCATCCTCACAACGCTCTCGGTTTTGTCATCACCCAAAAATCTTAAACTCCAATATTCTACTCTCTGGCCATATTTGCCTACCTTTTCAGTTTTTGCACTTCCTTATTCCATCCATTTTGCTTGATTTCTGGCCTCACAGAATGTTCCAGTTTCTTGCTTCCCCATTTTTTTTCAACAAGCAATGCTTTTTCTTCCCTGACAATCCCACACCCTCAGACAGGTTATCTGAACTCTTCTGTCTGCTAACCTTGATTACCTTACATCTCTCAGTCTCTTCCCATGTTGCTCAGGAAAATCCCAACCTTGAATCAATGCTCCAGTCTTCCTTCTCCATCCCTATACCCACCCATCAGCTGCACACTGCTGACAAAAACCAGGATGTCCTCAGAGTTGGCTCCATTACATATTCATGGCTTCAAAATTCATTTGAGCCTCGAGCACCATGCATCAAACCCTTGACTTGTTCTTGGTCAGCACCCTTTTACATTCTCCACAGTAATTATTCCAAGTGTTTACCATTCTGTTTGTATCCCTTAAGTTTCTTTCTTCCCGTGGATGATCTTTCCTCATATTTCATCAATGAAACTGAGATTATAAAATGGAATCTCCCTCATCTTTGTGCATGCCTATGTATTAATTTGGATACCTTCCCTCCAACCTCAGAAGATGTGGTATCATTCCTCTCATTAATTGTCAACCTTTCACCTGGGACCTTTCTCCTACCTCCCTGAGCACTGTCTCCTCCATAAGTTACTCCCATGCTCTCTCTCTTCCATGGAGAGCATGAAAGAAACACAGGCATCATCCCAGCCTTCAAATAATGTAAAATCTGCTAGGAGAAACAAGATTAAGGGACACTGGGCCAAATAATAAAGCAGATGGGTAAAATCCTGAACCTAATATAGGTTCTCATGAATCTACCCAATCATAAAATGCCAATACTGGGAGAGATCACAAGGTCATCTGGTACACCTGTCCAAGGCAGGCATCCAACTAAATGGACCAAGAAAGACAGTTGTCTCACCCTCCATTAAAAACCTCCAGGGACTGAAACTCCAACAAGTTTCCACCCCAAATTGGCAGTTATACTGTCTTTAAGAGCATTCAGAAGGGATATATTTTGATGGTGAGCCAACCCTTTCAATTTTCTCCTATTTTATAAAATGCCTCATTCAAAAAGACCACAAGGCAATCAACTAAAATTACTTTCTGGAAATGAATAATGTGAAACTCTGGGAAAGTACAGTCAGCCTCAGAACTATCAGAGTTACAATAGATCAATTTCTTTTTGGAGGATTTAATGGCCTTTGGAAGATAACCTAAAAGAGTGGGGTGACCTTTGCCTGGTAGCTGAGGATAATCTGAGCATTTCTGGACACACACACGCGTACACACACACACACACACACACACACACACACACACACACACTGCCCCAAACAGAATCTCTGATGTCCCTCCGTCCCTCAGCTTTTTCATTTCTCCCTAGGAAGCTCAGTCTGAAGCCTTGAAATTTGCCTGGCCTGCTCAGTGGAAGTCATCCAAACCTATCCAGTGACTGACAGAAGCTTTGCAACAAGGGCATAACCCTGGACAGTGAGCCAAACCCAATGCAGGAATCACTAAGCTGATGCTTTCCATTGGCTATGGAGCAACTCCCTTTTCCTGTAACCTACAGCATCACAAATATCCACAGACAGACCCTGGAGCTGCAGAGTAAAGACCACTGCACAGAGGCAGCCAGAATCCCCCAAAGAAGATTCCTTCCAATGAATGTGAGACCTTCTGTAATAGTCATTAGCAGAATAGAGCCATGTTCTACTCTTCCTACTTATATTTTCCTATAATATAGCCAAACTTTATGTCCAAGATATATATCTTCCAGATTTTCCACTCCAAGATATACATCCCCCAGATATTTCTTCTTGGAAGAATTTAGTCACTGAAATATATGAAGGCTTCAAGCTATTAGAAAACAGTGCAGTAGTTTATTACAAAGAACAGGGAACCAAATTAAGGACAGGACTGAGAACCTAGACCTGTCTCTACCACTAATGGTATGATGATGAGCAAGCCCAAGTCATCTGTAACCATGACCACAAAATAGAGAAAAATTAGAGAACTAGGGACACAGCCTAGTTCTATATTATATATGTGTGTGTGTGTGTGTGTTATATGGCATTATTAATGTTGCATATTTATAAAATAGACTTTATTTTTAATAAAAAATCTTAATGACAATGTATTCATTTCAAGTCATCAGCTCCTCCCATCAATTTGAAAAACATCACAGCACGGAAGAAAACGGTACTATATGGGGAGTCATTTCACCTCATTTCAGAGAGAAATCCAAGGCCCAGAAAAGCTAAGTGACTTATCCAAGATCTCATAGCTTTCAAATGGCTGGGTCCAAATTCCAACTCAGGTCTTCTGATTCAAATAAGGTTCATTCTCTATAAAAGTAAAATGCTACGGACTCTTCATAGCTTATCAGTCAGACTTTCTAGCTATTGTCCCTCTTAGAATATTCTTCCAAATGACAATATCACATGCATCTCATTAGCAAACTCTACCTCAAATTGAAAGCTTCCCTGAAGACTGCCAAGCTCTACCTTCCCTATTGCGTCCACTGTCTCCAGCCTCAGTGCTGAATTTACGTAATTCTGCAAAATCATTTGCATATATGATAGCTGTTCAAGGAGAATAAGACAGGGGGACTTGCTGGTATAACAGGCGTAGTTTGGTGATTTTGCTGGTAGCTCAGCAGACTATTAGAAATGTGTACTTTGCATTAGGTATGACTGTTTTAGCGTACTCTTCAAGAAAAATGGCCACGCTTCTAGACCATAATGGTTAGATAAAGAGTTCTCCATGGAAAGATCTTCAAACAAAATACTTTTGTACAGATATAAGTCACCAACTTACCAAAGCTTACATGAAGTTCTTTGGAATGTAAGGACCTATTAAAAGAATGAGTTAAGGATGCCTGGGTGGCTCAGTCAGTTAAGGGTCCAAGTTCAGCTCAGGTCAGGACCTCTCAGTTCATGGGTTCAAGCCCCATGTCAGGCTCTGTGCTGACAGCTCAGAACCTGGACCCTGCTTCAGATTCTGTGTCTCCCTCTCTCTCTGCCCCTCTCCCATTCACGCTCTCTCTTTCTCACTCTCTCTCTCTCTCAAAAATAAACTCTGAAAAAAAGATTTTTTAATGGGTTAGAGCAGTGTTGTCCAGTACAAACATAACGCAAGTAATTTTAAATCTTCTGGTAGCCACAATTTTTAAAAGTAAAAGGAAATAGGCATATCTGACTGGCTCAGTCGGTAGAGCCTGAGACTCTTGACTTTGGGGTCGTGAATTCAAGCCCCATGTTGGAGGTAGAGTTTACTTTAAAAAGAGTAAAAGGAAATAGGTGAAATTGATTTTAGTAATATATGTTACTTAACTCAATGTAGCCAAAATATTGTCATTTCGTTTTTTTAATGTTTGTGTATTTATGTGTTTTTGAAAGAGAGAGAGAGAGAACATGCAGTATGTGAGCAGGGAAGGGTCAGAGTCAGAGGGAGGCAGAGTGTCCCAAGCAGGGATTCAACGTGCGGCTCAAACTCACAAATCATGAGATCATGACTAAGCTGAAATCAAGAGTCGGCTGCTTAACCAACTGAGCCATGCGAGTGCTCCAAAAATATTGTCATTTCAACATATAATCAACATAAAAACTATTAACAAGGTGGTTTACATTCTTTTTATATTCATACTAAGCCTTAGAAATCTAGACTAGCCATTTTAAAGTGATCAACAGCCACACATTGCCAATGGCCACTATATTGAACAGAGCAAGGTTAAAGACATCTACTCATTCAGGCGGATACTCATGGTGTGTGTTCACGGGGGAAATGTACGGTAGAGGATATTAAACAGTAAGAGCTCATGTTTAGGGGAAAAAAGAACCTATACATATCAGATCTGTTTGTATAGGCTCGGAGGAGTACGAAGAAAGATGTTAAAGAGTGTATACAACAGACTTTTAACACTGGTGATTTCATAAGAATAGGATTTAAGGAGGCTGTGTCATAGATCAGCTGTTACTAGCTATTTCATACACACCTTTGTATTGTTTCACATACTACAATGATCCTATATTAATTTTGCAATTTTTCTTTAACCTACTAAATAAATGGGCAAACGCTGGGGGGAGAATTTAAGAAGAGGAGAGTTTTAGTTGATAGAGCAACCAGGTAGGACACAAGCTTTCAAGAAAAAGGAAAATTGAAGAAAATGTATATTTTACTCAACCCACATAATGACAAAACAAATCTGTTTGGAGGTTATGTAGAAAAATAGTAAGTTGTCATTTTAACCTTAGAATCAAAGAATATTAAGGAAGCAGTAGTCACTGCCTCCCCCTGCCCCATCAAAGGAACTCTTTTACCTCACCTTGAAAGGTAGACACTTGGTGTCTTACCAGATACAGCCGATGCTAAAAGGTCACTCCTTAGCCAGGAATCCCATTCCATCCCAACTGCCTATCCTCCTGACCAAGGTTCCACTCCACATTCAAATGAAAGTTCCACAACTTAAAGAGTCAATAACAGGGCAGAAGTACTAAGACACAGCCCTAGTCAGCCCAAGTCTTCTGGATACACTGAGGGATGGGAGGCACACCATAGGGTAGGGTATCAATGTAGTTCTGAAGGTAGATGAGGATCACCAAGCCCAAGCCCATCCCAACAGAGAAGGGCCAGGAACAGGTGAGAGAAAGGAGTTCAAGGACATCCCGGGCTAGATCCCCAAGATCACCCTCACCACCACTCCTTGACAATTCTGCTGCCTTTCTTTATAATCCACCAAATTATGGCATAATCTTTGTACAGTGGAAAGTGACATGGAAAACTGTGTCAACAATCCTGAAAATGCTGACAAAAAATCTACCCTACACACACAAAGGATCATTCAGATGATTCCCAGAAACTAACTGGAAACAAGAGCTGTCTAAATAACTGGTTCTTGACACCACCTGTTTAGGAAACAAGATAGCATCTTAAGAAAAAGACAGCATGTGAACCTTAAACTGCTCTAGAAAAATAAAATCTTAATTTTTACAAAAAGATAGCAGGACAGTGCTTTTTTCACCCTGCTGGAATTCTTTTCCATAGTCCTTTCTAGAGGATGATTCTCCATGTCCTCCTGTAATCAACCAAAGAGACTTCCACTTACAAATCAATTCATCCAGGGGCCATATCAAATGATGAGCTAATGTCTTTCACTTTGGCTGACCCTCCTACTAACTCCCACCCTGGTGAACTTGAGACTCAATTTCAGAGTTCAGAAGGAAATAAATCAGTAGACACTGGTGGTTTAAAAAAAAAATGTCAGCTGTATGGAACCAAGGTCTAAGGAACAGAAGCAAGGAGAGAGAAATCCAACAGAGGACATATGGGTGAAGAATGACAGGTGGAAATGGGTAAAGAGACAGGTAACAGATCTGTAGTTTGTTGTTTGCAATTAGTCATAGTTCTGTGGCTGTAAGTCCCTCCTCCAGAAAAAAGAGAGAGAAATTGTATAGATAAAAACATTATTAGATATATAGTAGATTGTTAGAACAACCACTAGGTGGGAAAGAGCAGTGTCATTGTCATTGGGGGTCTCATGACCCACGTCTTCCAGCGTCCCCTTCTGGCAGTGTCATAGAGACAATTTGAATCTTCCATGATGTCAAAACCTGATGATAATGTGATTTATTCCAAATAATTCCTGATCCCCTGAGCAGCCCACTATGAATACATTAATCTGTCCAAGGTCTTGAACATTTCTGTAATCTCAGTCTCACTTTAGAGAATAAAAGTTCCCATCAAATAGACTCTCTAAAGGCTTTGCTTGTATTTATCCTTCAACTGCCTATCTCAGGCTTTGAGGGTTTCGTCTAAATTCTGTTATTGTGAGACTTGTTATCAAGTCCATGTTTGTGCTTTCTTTGTTCCCTTTACAATCTTCTTAACTTCTAAGGTACCAGCCTCAATCTGTATGTTGAGGACAAGCAGAAAACCAGCCAGACTCAACTGTTCTTTTGCCTTAAAGGTTGTCACAGTGGATGATCTTCTTTCAGAAAAGAGTTCAAGAGCCTTAACCTCAATTAAGTTTCCATTTCACGTCAAGGCATGATGTCCATTTGGAACTTCCAAGAAAGAATCAAAATACAAGAGTGGTTACAAGAAACATAGCATCTATTCAACAAATTGCTCAGTAGACTAAGAGCATAAATCACCTGTCTCTGGCTCTTTATCTTCTTACCTCTGTAGGGAAGGAAAAACAATTTTTTTCTCTACCCTTTTATGTTCTTTTGGCTGGTCTATTAATTAAATTGGCATAAGACAGATTAACAGGAGAAAAACAAACTTAATTACACATGTACAGGAGCCCCATAAAAAATATGAGACCTCAGGACAAGGCAGTCAGTTCAGGGTGAAATGCCATCCTGTGCTAAGGAACAGGATAGGGGCCCGGGTCTTCAAAGGAGACAAGAGTAATTCACAGGACAGTAAGAAGATCAGATGCTTAGCAATGAGCTGTTTGCCCCGCCATACAGAGAGGTCTTTCAGATAAAAATGTCATCTTCGATAATAGTTCTCTTTCTGGGCCAGGTCTTCTATACAATTTTTTTTAGGTAGTTAAGGGAAAGTTAAAAGTTTCTCTTGCGTCTGCTGGATCTTGATCGCCTTCAGCTCAAAACAATCTGCATGCCAAAGTGGCACATTTTGGGGTCATGTTTTGCCCCCCCCCACTTCCTACCCATCCTCTGGTTTAGATGAGGTGTCACCTCCCCCAGAAAGCCTTCATCCCTGCTCCCAGGTTTAGTTTGTATGCTGTCCTGGACACCCCTAGCACCTTCTCACTTGCTTTTTCATCCCACGTTATATTATAATTACCTTCCGTTTACCTGTAGCATGTCCCCCAACCCTTGGCAGTCTTGTTCTCAGACACATTCCTGGGACCTAGCACGGCACCCCCGACAGACGGGGCAATAAATACATGAAGAAGGCACGGATAGGCCACTTCAGCATAAATGACAAACTTCTTACCTGCTGCGATGAAACTAGAAAACGTGCATCTTTAGTGGTTCTAGATCAGGGGCATCCCCGGTGGTTCTCTAAGTCACACAGGGTAGCCACACCTCCCATGAAACCTGCATTACGACTTCCACTCCTCTTACAGCACTTTAACACATCCCAGAAATTGATCCAACTTTATAATTCATCAACACAAATGAATAAACACTCGGTTGCAGATTTCATGGGGAGGAAGGGAAGAAGGTCTATATGCTCACAGCACAGCAAAACTTTCTTCAAAATCCCCTGGATAGGGGCACCTGGCTGGCTCAGTCAGAAGAGCGTGTGACTCTTGATTTTGGGGTCGTGAGTTCAAGCCCCACATTGGGTGTAGAGATTACTCCAATAAATTTTTAAAAACTTCAAAAAACTAAAATAAAATCCCCTGGATACGTTTTTTATTCTTTCCCATGAAATCCTCCTAGCACAGCCACTCTGGCTTCTTCTCTCCTCGCAGGCCACCTCTGCAGCCTTGGCAGACCCCTGGACAAGACCCTTTCCTCACCCAGCCCTTCTTCAGCGTCCCTTCATCTCCATTTTTAGGTGGAAAAGATTCACTATAATTTGCATCCGCCCCATCACCACCCAGCCCAACACATAAGCACTTCACCTTGGCATCCACCCTCATTAGAAAGCTGAACTACACATAAAATTAAGCATGTTTTCCCTGAATCCTATTTCTGGATTGCAAGTTTATATGGGGTAGAGTGCATGCCCACTTAACTGGCCCAGGCCAATTCCATACCCAAACTACCTTCTCAGCCTCAACTCCTGAGTGATTCACTAAAAGGCCTTTCATTTTATTCTGAGGGTTCTGTGACAATCAGCTGTCCACTCAGAAATGGGAAGGGACAGGGATTTGAGCAGAAACTGTTTTTATTTTTTTATTATTTTTTTAATGCTTATTTTATTTTTGCGAGAGAGAGCGCAAGCGGGGGAGGGGCAGAGAAAGAGGGGGACAGAGGATCTGAAGTGGTCTCCAGGCTGACAGCAGACAGCCCAACACGGGACTCAAATTCACAAACCGTGAGATCATACCCTGAGCTGAAGTTGGACATTCAACTGACTAAGCCACCCGGGTGCCCCAGAAACTGTTTTTAAATCCGTTCCAAGCATCTTGAAATACCTCCTACCAGATGGACATAAAATACTACAAATAATAACTGTCTCAGTAAACTTCAACCAGAGGAGTAGAACCCATAGAAGCTACATGTATTAAAAGATTTATTACAAGGCATTACCTATGCAATTGTGGGGGCTGGATGAGCCTGCCTGAAGTCCCAAAGGCAGGTAGGGAGTCAGAAAGAAAAGATCTCCTGTGGGCTGAAACTCACAGGCACAGGCTGAAGCTGCCATCCAGGCGATGAGTTCCTGCTTTCCCCTGGGGAAGTCTCAGCCCTGCTTTTAAGGCCTTCTATATGATTCAGTCAGGCCCACCCAAGTGATCCAGCATAATCTTCGTTACTTCAAGTCATCGGATTAGGGGCATTAACTATATCTGCAAAATACCTTCGCAGAAAGACCTAGGGGCGCCTGAGTGACTCAGTCGGTTAGCTGTAGACTCTTGATCTCGGCTCAGGTCAGGATCTCACAGTTTGTGAGTTTGAGCCCCGTGTCCAGTTCTGCAATGGCAGCAAATAGCCTGCTTGGGATTCCCTCTCCCTCTGCCCTTCCCCCACTTGTGCAAGTGTGCGTTCTCTCTCTCTCTCTCTCTTTCTCAACAATAAAGAAACTTAAAGAGAGAGAGAGAGAGACCTTGATCAATTTTCATTTGTTTGTTAAGTAATGTCTACACCCAACCTGGGACTCAAACTCACAACTCCAAGATCAAGAGTCGCCAGGCACCCCTAGAAAGATCTAGATCAGCATTTCTATAACTGGGGATTAGAGCCTAGGCAAGTCAATACATCAAAGAAGCCACCACACCCTAACAAAAATGAGAAGAAGGAGCACTCTGGGCACTTTGAAGAAGGAGCACTTTCCATGTAAACACTCCACAAACGTAACTTCCTTGCCCAGGCACAACCATGTGATATTACTGTCTCCGTTTTGTGCAAACTGTTCAAGTGATTATGCGTTAAAATGCCATTGTAAGGCAGTGTCTCGTACTTCGATTCGTTTTACAGTTATTAGCCAAGTGCTTTATATTAGTACAGAGAGGAACACAAATGACAGAGAGGAAATCCCTCCTCCAGCATCTAGTGGGGTGGACCCAAGGAAGGGCTCTCAGCAGGTGCCTCAATATCCCTCCACTGTCAGTGCACCTCCTTCTAAAAGTGCTCTTACAGGGAGTTCAGAGGCAGAGAATTAGTGCAGAGACTTCCACCGCCATTTCTCAGGAGCTGCAAGATTGACATTTGGGGCCTGAGAACCCTTCGTTGGAGGTTGTCCTGTGTAGGGTAGGATGTTTAGCACTATCCTTGGCCTGTACCCACTAGATGCCAGTAGTGCCCCCCACCCCTCCAGTTGTGACAACCAAAAATGTCTCCAAATGTTGCCAAATGTCTCTGGAGATGGGGGCGGGGGGGGGGGGGGGGAGCGGGTGGTGAGCGCAGCAAAATCCAGTTGAGATCACTGGTGTGGACCAAAAGCTCACACAGATGACTCCTGTCAAGAAAGGGGTCAATTCGAAATAGAGGGCAGTAGTCTCTCTCCAGGAGAGCAGTCACCCTTTGGGAATCTAATGCTCTCTTTCTTACCCTCAGTCACCCCTCCTCTTTGCCTAGATAATATCCACTTATCCCTCAGATTCACTGAGCCCCTCAAGTGTGGGAAGCCCCTCCACGTGTCCTCTCTCTGAGGCATTCACTGCTTGGTTTCCTGACCTGTGCCCCCACTAGACGTATTCCTCCCCAGTACGTGCTGTGTCTTACTCAGGACTTCAGATCTTCTATGCCTATAACAGTGCCTAAGACTCATGCTCAACTCATGCTCTCTTTTTACCTAATGCCAACTTCTATATTTTATTGTTTACCCCGTGCCAGGCACAGGGTAATTCTTTCTTAATTGTTAAGAAAAAGTGAAAGGGGTCATTGTAAATGAGAAATGAATGAGTGAATATTGACTGGGAAATGTAACATGAGCTACACATCATCCATCATAGTCACAACCATACTAATTATCTCAATACTGAGAACATTCCTAAATACACTGTAAGGCCTAACAATTCTCAAAGAATGTGTACCATCCTGTGATACTGTGACTGATAATAAATATACAGTTTGGTGTTTGTCTATGGCTCCTTGCTCACAGTTCCCAAAACACTTGGAATTTCCTGAGCAGGAGCAGTGGGACCATATTTTTGTTATAATATTTGGCCGTTTGTCCTCAGGTCTTGAAATCCCTTCAGAGCCGTAAAATTAAATGGGTATCTTGTTATTCCCAACAAATCCCTTTCCACCATGACCGTGGTGACTTTTGGAACTAAGGATGGGGGTGGTTGCCAGGGGAGCCGATCTGAGAAGGTTAGGACTTTTATTCTCCCCTGCTGATTTCTGGGGAGGGGCAGGGGGTGGGAGGTTGACTCAATCATCAATGGCCAACAATTTGGTTGTGGAATGAAGCCTCCATAAAACCCCCCAAGAAAGGACAAGGTTCAAAGAGCTTCTAGATTGGTGAACCAGAACGCTTCCATGTGCCGTTGTGCTGGGCCCCAGACTCCACAAGGACAGAGACCATCCGATGTATCTCTTCACCTGGCTGTTCATTCGTATCCTTATGTCCTTGTTAATAAACTGATAATCTAGTGAGTACACAGGTCTCCCGAGTCCCATGAGCCACTTTAGCAAAATCATAGAACCCAAGAGAGGATCAGATGCATAGGTGACAATGTGGACCTGAGACTAGCATCTGGAGTGGACTGAGCCTTTAACCTGGGGGGTGTGACACTATCTCCGGGTAGATAATTCCAGAAGTGAGTTGAATTGTAGGACATCCAGCTGATATCTGAGAATTGCTTGGTGGTGTGGGGGAAAAACCCATACCTTGTAACTGTCCCCAGAATTGGACCTATGACATACATTTTACATTAAAACTTCAGTGAACATGATGTAATGATATAAGGGGCCATTTCATGTATTTCCATCGTGAAGGGTCATTACTAGGAATATCAATTACATTTCATTGATGGGGGAAGAGTCCATCAATATTCAGTCCTCGTTGATAGAATACCAGGTAAACAGCCTCTTCTGAGGCAAACACATGGCTTCAATACAAACTTAGTCACTTTTGACCCCTTGAACCGAGGGTTCAAGCAACAGGGTCGCTGAATTTTCCCTCCCCCAAGAGTCAGTTCCTAAGGGCCCAAAGAGACATTTTTATTTGGTACTTAGCCTGGGTTTTACACAAGGGACTAAAATGTTTTATTTGAGCCAGATCCATCAAAACTAATGAGGCCTCTGCACTTTATGGTTCTTCTTCTCCATCATAGGCTATTATCGGCGACCTATGAGTTCTCCCCTTCCGAGAGCTGCCCGGGGGCTCGGCCACATAACTCGGGCATAACTGCCTCCCGGTCCTGCAAGCAGGCCCTGCATTTCTGTGCAGATGGCCACGCTGAGAATCAATTCATCAGATGGCTCCAAAGAGCTCAATACAATTAAGGATATGCAAACTGGAAAAACCCCAAGCCCAGACAATTTACCCGGCGCTCTCTGTTCTGGCCTTCCAAAAGTAATTGGCTCAGCCCTGTTCCTCCAGTGGTAGGAGGAGTGACCTAGAAGGAGAGGGACAGGCATGTTCGTGTTCAGTACTCAGTGGCCATCTTGAAATTGCAGAAGGAGAGCAGATGGAGAAGTAACCTCAAATGAATATTCATAAAAAGAAAATCAATTATCCACCTTATGTGCCACCTGCCCCATCAACCCAACTTAGCACACAGCTGTGAGAGGCAGGGGGGCATAGACGCAAATCACAGGCTTCACCTCGAAGGCATTCACAGAGTCCAAGGGTCCAATGCCAAACCTGGAATTTTGGCACACCTGACCTGAAAAGATGGAATATTTCGTGTTTGTGACCTTTACGACAGGAACCAAAGCCACAGAAAGACAGCAAAGCGTTCCAAGTCAGACTAGCTCAGGCTCAAATCCCAGCCTCGACCCTTCTTAACTCCTGCCCCTTTGCTCTGATTATACTGGACGGATTCCCCAGACTCAGCCTCTGTCCTCACCTGCACAACAGGAACAGACACCAACCTGGGTCCAGGGAGGGGAGACAGGGCGGAGGGACTGAGAGAGGTAACAAATGGGAAGCATCCAGCCATGGCAAGAAGGAACAACTCTTAGTTCCGGCCGCCCCAAGGGCACCATGACTTAGGGGAGAGACTGGATTTACAAGCATCAAAACCATTAAAATTGACTGTCTAGTGAGAGATGAAGACATGCGATTCCTAGAAGTTCATGACTCCACCATAGGACTTTTTAGGGACCTAAGGCATATTGAAGGATTTGATACTAATATAAAATGTTTCTTGACTATCTTCAGTTGTTATTTTAAGTAATAAAGCTTCCTTACAGAGATCCTTCATTCCTGCATCCAGAGCCATTACAAGGACAAGGCCACCAGGGTTTACCCAGCATTTAAAAATGTAAAAGAGGGGCGCCTGGGTGGCTCAGTCGGTTGAGCGTCCGACTTCGGCTCAGGTCATGATCTCGCGGTCTGTGAGTTCGAGCCCCACGTCGGGCTCTGGGCTGACGGCTCGGAGCCTGGAGCCTGCTTCCGATTCTGTGTCTCCCTCTCTCTCTGCCCCTCCCCTGTTCATGCTCTGTCTCTCTCTGTCTCAAAAATAAATAAATGTAAAAAAAAAAAAATTAAAAATGTAAAAGACCTCAAGATTATGAACTGTGCTTTCAAAAGCATTTTACAAAATAGCAGAAATGAATGGAGCCAGAGAGCCAAAGTCAAGGGCAGGCACCCCCAGTTGCCCAAGGGCCCCTTCCTGGGCTCAGGGTCTACAGCCCCTCATTCACACCCTTGCCTCCTCCCCCCTCTCCCAGTGAAGCACAAAGAATGGTCTCCATCCCCCCCAAGTGGGTGTTTCCTGGCAATACCCTATTCCTAACCCTGTCATGAAGCCATCGCAAAGCAGACTTGGGCTTCCTACAACGAAAACTCCAGCTTTCAATATAATTCCCTTAATGTGGAAAGTGGGGGCTGGGGAGAGTGGCAGTTAAAAGTCGGTGGCAGTGGGCGGGGGGGGGGGGTCCTATGAAGACAATTTCTATTCTTGAGTGCTTATGATTTGCCTCCAGGCCGTATTTTTTTTTTCTTTTGCTCGTCTTTTGTTTTCCCAGTTTGTTGATCTGAGTGTGTGTTTGCAAAAGCAGGCGGTGGAAGGAAGAGAAAGGATTTGTATGATTGATCACCACACCAGATAAACGCCCCAACCTGGTAACTCAATGGTGCCAAGAGAGAACTGAATTACTCTGATTCGGGGCTACAGAGCAACCTCCCTTTGCCAAACCATAATGGGGAGCAAGTCGTTGGAGGCACCTGGGCCCCTTCCTGCCTCTCAAACAGCTGGCTACCCTTCCTTCCCTCCAGGTGGGAACAGGTCACCCACAACCCAGAGCCCCCTGTCACCTGGAATTCTGCTGTGACCCCAGCATGTCTCACCTCCCTCACAGGAAGTGAGACAAAAGCCTGAATCAATGTGGCATGCGGGCTTCGCCCTCTCCCAGCCGATCCACGGCGGTCACACCCCCACCGAGGGCTGTGACCGCCCCTCAGCTCCCCCCAGAGGCGGACAGCTCACCGCCTCTCCCATGCAGAAGTGGGGAAGCTTTGCCCTGCCTCCATCAGCACCTCTGCCCTGGAACTCACGGAACCCCATGCTTGAGGCTGGGAACAGAATGCCGTGCTCCCCTCCCACCGAAGTCATGCGGGCGTGTTCTGGCATGCAGGGTGGGGGCCGCCTGGAAGGAAAGAGAGGAAAAGAGGAGGAAAAGAAAAGGGCTGGTTCCTAAAATGCTGCTGTTGCGGATCAAGCCCCAGGAAGCGTCTTCTTTCCGTCCTCCTCCAGAGCCTGACCTCTGAGGGCTTTGAGATGGCCCCGCAAGGAAAACCCTAACTCCCTCCCTGCACTTGGCTCTCTAAAGCCCTCTCTCTCTCACTTCATCTTGCCGCCCTGAGGCCACACAGCATGGTCTTTGGGCCTCACCCGTGACCTACACGTTCCCCCTCACCCCTGCTCCTCTCTCCGGGCCCCTTGGTACTCAGGACCCTTCCTTTCTCCTGGCTGTTGCTCACAGGTCCGTATGCTTGGTGGGTCTGCTCAGCCGGTCTCTCAACCTGCCTCGCTCCCAGTGCCGTCCACCAGAAACACCTGCCTGGCCCAGCTGGTTCTGCAGAGGCCTCAGTGAACACTCTATCCAGAGCACGAGAAGGAACCCAAGAGGCCGCTGAGCCGGCATGGGTCACCATCACCCCCTGCGCCTCTTCCTTGACATTTCCCCACCGTTATGATTCCCCAGAAACCCCGACGAACGTCACTGGGGGTGACTGAGACCAATAGGAAAAAGCAGGCCAACTCCTCGTGTGTCCCTTTCCGGGGCTGCATGGGCCCGGGGGCAGCCGGCAGGGCATCTCAGTGACTGGCGGGCTCAGCCCAGTGTTTACCAGCAGAGCCTGGCCCAGCCGGAGCGTCCACGAGAAACTGGACAATTCTATAAGGAGAAGACGGATGTGCCTCCTGCGCGTAGTATGGAGGTCAGTGAGCCGCTGCGTCCAGCCTTAAATCTGTGAGGTGCAACATCTTGGCAGACGTGGAGATGTCCTTTATTTTCTTTTCGATAGCAACTCTGGACACGCTGCAGCCTGGGTCGCCACATATATTCAGGCCCTGACAGCCCTGTGGGGTGCCTTTCCCCACACAACGGGGGCATTCTCCGTTGCAGGCTCGCACCTGAAGCTGGGACAGAGCCGCCATTCAGGCCCCAGCAGGAAGGCCGTCCAACCACAGCTGCGCAAAGGGCCCACCCGACGGCCCCAAAGGTTCAGGAAGAAGTAAGGATCCTGCCATCACCTCCACGCCGCCCACTGGGGATGGTGCACAATCGTCAGGTGCTTAAAGGTTAAGGGTCAGCTTCACACGCCAGCACCGGCTTTGTGAAAGCCGGGACTGGGAGAGAGACCTCATCATCTCTTCCCCGACGGGCACTCCTGGAGAAGAGATAGGGGATGAAACGCTAAACCCCGGGCCCCACGCACAAAACTAAGCCAGTGGTTCTCTCCATACCGTGGAGATTGTCCACACCGTGACTCAGCACAGCATCCACTACACGGAAGGTATTTGAACACGCTCCTCCCCACCCCTGTACCCTTGAACTGTGCTCTTTCTTTCTCCTCTTTCCCTGCCCTCCCCACCTGCACCCAGGAGCTAGTGCTTTCCTCCCAGGGGATGTTCTTCCCCAACCCTCGCCAGCTGTGGAAACCTCCTTTTTCTTTGGCACACGCCGTAGCCTCGGCCTGGGGTGCCCTCCCCTCCCTCCCTGCCCTTTGGGCCCAGAGCAAATTCCCACTTGCAAGCTGAGCTGTGGGGCCTTCTCAGCCCCCCAGTCCCGGGCTCGCTGACCACTCCCCGGCCCCCACCTTGTAAGTCCCTCTCCTGAAAGTGCTCTTTTGTGCCATCACGTGTTTACCTGCACCCTCCCCGGGGGTATTTTACGTGTGTTCATCTTTGTCCCTGTGCCCCGGCCGGCACCGATAAGCATCGCAACGGAATCGAACACACTGACCAAGAAGACCATGGTGACGCTGCTTCTCAGAGCAGGGAGGGAAGTCAGGAAGGAGGCACCTCTCTTACTTGAGCTAACCCTCTGGGACAGGCCACATAAAGGAAACCTCTTTAAACCGTGCTGCAAGGCCAGGCTTGCTGGCAAAGCCCCTATGTGACAGCAGGAGTGTCCACAACATGCCAGGAGGGAGGCAAAAGAGCAGGGGCCCCCGCACGGCCTGAGCCTGACTGAGCAGCAGTGACCTCCTCGGTTCTCCGGCCACCAGCCTGAGGAGGGTGACCCCGTTGCCGGCTCCACAAGCCCTAGACCAGCCGCTTCCCCCACACCCCCTTAAGCAAAGGCACCTCCCACGTGGGGCATCGGAGGGTGGTGACCACAGACCAGTGGGGCACGATGCCTCCTCTGACATTTTTACCCTACTGGCTTCCGTGGGCAAACTGTTCTTTAACAGAACTTGGGGGCACGTTCCACAGCCCACAGAGTTTCAGCAGATGCGACAGGGGGCAACTTGCTGAAAGAATTACTTAAGGGGCGCCTCGGCGGCCCAGTCGGTTGAGGGTCCGTCTCCGGCTCATGTCATGATCTCACAGTTGGTGGGCTCGAGCCCCGCATCAGGCTCACTGCTGTCAGCGAGAAGCCCACTTCAGATCCTCTGCCCCTCCCCCCTTGTGCTCTCCCAAAAATAAGTAAATATTTTTTTAAACTATTTAAAAAAAAAAAAAACAGAATTACTTGAAGTGGGAAGGCCATTATAAAGGCAATGGGCCTCCCTGTCCTCCAGACCCGAGGGGAGATGCCTTTTGTGCACAATAACCCCTATGTTTGTGGGGCCTGGCCACTCTCAGACCTTTCTCTCCGTGGAGATGAACTCCTCCAAGGTGGGAGATCTTGACCGTCTCCATGGGGAATAAAAACAAGCCAAAGGGACGTCTGGGCGGCCCAGTCGGTTAAGCGTCTGACTCTTGATTTCGGCTCGGGTCATGATCTCATGATGGGTCGTGAGATCAAGCCCCCCGTCAGGCTCTGAGCTGAGTCTAGAGTCTGCTTGGGATTCTCTCTCTCTGCCCCTCCCTGACTCATGAGCTTGTGCGCGCACGCTCGCTCACTCGCTCTGTCTGTCTCTGTCTCCCTCTCTCTCTCTCTCTAAATAAAGAAATAAACATTAAAAAAAACTTAAAAGGAAAAACATGCCAAACCTGGACCTGACTGAACCCCCAACTAAGTCCTTCACTGTTTCTACCGCTTCCTGCCTCCTTGGTTAAAAAGGAGAGAGGCGTTATGAAAAGTGACAAGGTGAAAAAAGAAGGCCTTCCGGAGTGACAGGGCCCAAATTCCAAAACTTGGCTTCACCACCCGCTAGCTGTGTAACCTGGAGAAAGCGCCTTGGCCTTGCTGGACCTCGGTGTCTTCGTCTGTAAAGTGGAAATGAAAATGTGCAGCTCAGAAGGCTCCTGCATGACTAAATAGATAATGTCTACAAAGCGTCTCACAGGTTTCCTGCGATGGAGGAAGCTCAGGGAATGCTACTCCCTTCATTTTAATCCAGGTTCCCGAAGTGTAGGTGTTATACGTGTAAAATGGGTTCCATACTCAAGTGTGTGCAGTGCTTGGTTAAACGAATTCAAACCTTTTTCCTCCCTGCAGGACTTCTCAGAGCCTTTAAACTGCCAACATGAGCTGTGAATTGCCAAGAGGCACTGTAGTCCTCAGGCTTCAGGCTGTCACCCCAAAACCCTCTTCATGGAACATCACTCGAGGGCAGTGCTCTTTGGCCTATTAGTTTGGAAATGATGCTTTAAATTAAAGAAAATATAGGGGCGCCCGGGTGGCTCAGTCTGTTAAGCGTCCGACTCTTGGTTTCGGCTTGGGTCATGATCTCACAGTTTCGTGAGTTCGAGCCCCACATCGGGCTCCAAGCTGACAGTGTTAACAGTGTGGAGTCTGCTTGGGATTCTCTGTCTCCCTCTCTGCCCTTCCCCCACTTGTGCTATCTCTTTCTCAAAATAAATAAGTAAGCTTAAAAAATTTTTTGAATTAAAAAAAAAAAAGAAAACACAGCAATTAAATGTCACGCCACACAGATGACCCCTCTTCTGGAGTCTGTGAATGGCCACCGTTTCCCTTCAGGGAAGCCATCACCAAAGAAGAGAATCCAAACTCAGCTTTCTTCCTCCAAACTGCTGCATTAAATGTTTATCCCAACCCTCGCTTTTTCCTAAACATGACCCACTGCCTCAGCCTTCACTGCTCACATGGGTGCTGATGTTCCCCAGCACTCACTTCTCAGGAAGGAACTGGGGCCGAAAGTTAAAGGAGACGGGTGAATGGGTAGGCATTTTTGGGGATTTTTGTCTGATTTTATGCCTTATATACCAATTGACTCTTTTTTTTTTTTTCCAATTTCCTCTGAATAGGGATTTTTGAGCCAATTTGTAGCTGCAGAGAAATTTTTAGCTGTCTTACCAACTTTGCACACCCTTGTAAAGGAAACGGGCTAAGGACTCCCATGCCCAGTTGGCAGAGTTAGAAACAGCCAGCCAGAGCAGTTAAGCCAGAGAGCAAACCACCATGGGAAAAGGGGACGGCCCCCCCAAGTCCGTGGGTGAGTCCCAAAACCGTATTCTGCGATCACCATCACTTGCACGCATCAGCTATGCATCCTGGCATGTTGTAAAACAAGGCAGCACTACTCAAAAGCAGATTTCATTTTGCAGAGAAAGGGAATTAATATTCACACTCTGTCTTTCCAAACTATCTATCTGGTAGGAAGAGCCACTCTAGACACTCGGGTCCAATAAAGCTCTGCCTGGAGACCTAGGTAATAGCTTTACACTTTAGTTTGTGGATTAGATTCAAGGACAGTTTATCCCGTCATGCAGATGAGAATGTCAGACAGCTCACCTTCACCACTGTCCCCTGAATCCACTGGCACACTTAATCCCGCCAAGTCAAATGCAAAGTTACAATCGTATCAGCTGGGGAGAGGTAGATGAAGTGGAGAAAAGAAGAACTTGGAAAATAAGGATTCACGTTGCGGAGTTTCAATCTCAAAACCCTCATCTCCCCACACGCCACCCCCGACCCCAGCTGCGTTGTTCCTCACTTAGTAACATCCCCATGTGTGGGACAGTGTCTGGCTCCAGGGAGGCACATGCCTATTTCTGTAGAATAAAGAGCCGTCTGTTGAGCATTTAGGCTGCGAAACTCCGCGTGGGGATCCTATCCTCACGCCAGCTCAGTGGAATAGACAGTCTTCCCATTTAACAGATGATGACATCAAGACTCAGGAAGGTTAGGCACACCTGGGTGGCTCAATCGGTTGAGCATCCGACTTCAGCTCAGGTCAGGATCTCACGGCCTGTGGGTTCAAGCCCCGCGTCGGGCTCTGTGCTGACAGCTCACAGCCTGGGGTCTGCTTCCAATTCTGTGTCTCCCTCTTTCTCTCTCTCTACCCCTCCCCCACTCATGCTGTTTCCCTTTCTCAAAAAATGAATAAACATTTTTTAAAAATTTTAAGACTCAGGAAGGTTAAAACATACCCAAAGATGCTCTCACAACATCTAAATGACAGGCAAGGCTAGCAACGAAGAAGGAAATGGACCCCCAACCTCCTGCCGTTAAAGTGCAGGGCGATTGCATCAGTCACTATTCAGTTGCCATTTCAGAGTCTTTGAATCGCCAGGGAAATGGGAAACATACCACTGCTCCTACTGTAACCTTGCAACAATAATAACTCTCACTTATCACGTGCTTCCTACTGGCCAGGCATTATTCTACACGGCTTATATACGTTACATATCCCATCTTCACATCCCAGTTGACAAGGGATGAGTCTTGTCCCCCATTTTACTGAGGAGGAAACTAAGGTATATAAAGGTCAAATGCCTTTTCTTAAGAGCCGTAATTCAAATCCAGACAAGACAGGCTGGCTGCAGGACCCACACAAACTCTAAGCCGTCAGTTTTTACCACGGGCCTGCCTGTGCTTTCACAGCAGCGGAATTCTTCCCCGGTAGACTGATCGCTCCTTCAGTGTCGAAACCAAATTCTAGTCACCTTGTATATATGCGTGTGTATAAACACACACACACACC
Organism: Panthera leo; assembly: GCF_018350215.1. Taxonomy (NCBI): domain Eukaryota; kingdom Metazoa; phylum Chordata; class Mammalia; order Carnivora; family Felidae; genus Panthera; species Panthera leo. Next base: position 59,219,938 of record NC_056696.1, read on the forward strand.
TTAAGCACAATACATGGCACATGATAAGTACTTAAGGAACCTTTAATGTCTTAACATTAATTAACCCCACTAATTTTCCCTTATTTTGTTCCCATCTTACAGGTGAGAAACCATGTGTTTTGTTGGTCCCATTTTAGAGGCAGGAGGTTACGTCACCTCTGCAAATAGCCTTCAGAACTCATCAAAAAGTAAAAAGCAAGTTCGCTTGGAACCAAGTGCCGGAAGCTGTATCTGAGAATAAGGTCTTCCTGACCGAACATTTCAAACCCTCAGGAGGAGGCTTAGGGAAAAAATGGGGGAAACCGAGTTGAGACCATCTCATCAATGATTGCCAACGAATTGCCTGCCGAAAGCCCAAGTCCAAGGAGCTTCTCTCCTGCAAGGTTTTGACAAGAACCTGTTTCAAGCCTGAAGCCACTAGAACCACCTGGAAAACATTAAAAATACACTGATTCTATTGGTCCAGGGTGGGCTCTGGGCATCAGTAGCTTTCAAATGGTCCCAGGTGGTTCTAACACATAGCCAGAGCTGAGCCCCGATACGCTGCACTCAGAGAAGGAAGGATCTGTTAGCAGAGAGACTGAAAGAACGCTCCTAAACCACATCCCAGAGGACTGAGCCTCACCTGGGAGCGGGGTGTTATGTTCTTATTAAGTCTCTCGGGGCACCTTTGCAAACAGAAGATGTGTTGGTGGCTGGCATCTGGGCACTGAGAAGGCAGAGAGGTAAGTCCATGGCAGGGAGAAGGCAGCAGCAGGTGAAGACTGTCCGAAAATCGGCAGCTCACCAGCTGGGAGGTCAACCAGGCAGTCGCTGGCCGCCCCACAGGAAGGGCTTCTGCTCCCGGCCCCACTCCCGCGTGCCTGGCGGCAGCATCCCCACGGGACGAACGCCAGGGCACATTCACCAGACAGAGACATCGTCTGCAGTATTCATCGCTGGGTCCCCAGTGCCCACCGGGCACATGGGAGGCTCTCGATGAGCATTTGTCAAATGAGTCAAGAAACTGGAAAGACTTACAGGCGAGGATGGTCAGTGAATCCTCAGAATGTCAATAGGAGGGGAAGAACTCAGACACGGCGGCCACAGATACTCCAAAAGCGCCTGTGACGATTCATTCCAAGCAACAAGCATTTCGTCAGAGCAACGAAGAGCTAACGGCACTGTGCATTGTATTCATGGTGACCACTGTCGTGTAAAATGGTTTTATGCACCATCCAACCTAAGCTTCAGAGTAACCTAAAAAGGCAGAAACTAGGGGCGCCTGGGTGGCTGTGTTGGTGAAGCGTCCGACTTCAGCTCAGGTCGTGATCTCGCGGTTCACGGGTCCAAGTCCCACATCAGGCTCTGTGCTGACAGCTCGGAGCCTGGAACCTGCTTCAGATTCTGCGTCTCCCTCTCTCTCTGCCCCTCCCCTGCTCACACTCTCTCTCCCAAAAATAAACAAATAAATAAATAAACAAACAAACATTTTAAAAAAATTTTTAAGGCAGACAAACTAGTACATATTAATTTGAGTTTTGCGGATGAGGAAATTGTAGTTTATAAAGCAACTCGGCCACGGTCAAATAGTGGGTAGGTGGTGGGGCTGCCTGATACAGGGTCTGTGCCCTCCCCACTCCACTGCCCCCTGAGTTTGCTGGATAAGGGACTCACAGCCGCAGGGAGAGTTGGGAGAAAGAGAGCACACACATCCACAGACCAGATCCTCTGCCCGCCCAGGTACGGGGATTTGAAGGCAACAAGATGACCCTGTGGTGATTTGATGGAGCGACTTGTAAGTCCTACGAGCCCTCCCAGATTCGGGAGACCAAGATGAGGTCACTGAGCTCATCTAGTTGATTCTCCCTCTCTACGGAACCCCAAGAACCATTCCAGGGATCAGGGAACCAAGCTCTAAGCAAGACTCTGGGGAGAAGCGTCCCCCACCTTGCTCAGGTCGGCCACCTCTCCACAGGAAGGGTCGACGTCCCTTGATGACACTTGATACTGGTCCTCAGAGCACACCCTGTGAACACGCTCCACTTGTAACCTGTCCCATCCGGCCCCACCCAAATCTTACATGCGTTTCAAGAACTAACTCCTTCCCCACTTTGTCCAGGAGCTTCCACGGACCACTCATGTGTCTCTCCCACAAGCGACACTTCATCTCTTCTTACTGTGCATTTGTGATGCTCGATAATACTCATTAACCTCCGTCCATGTTTGTCTTCCTCCCACACTGTGTTGTAATTCCCCGAGGGCAGGAACCACGGCCCACATGTCCTTGCCTTGCTCAAGGTTACCTAGGACAGCACTCCTTGCAGAAAAGATGCTTAAATAAATATGTGTTGATTAAGGCATAAACTTCACTAGGACAATTCACTGGAAAGCGCTCAGATCTGAGCTCTAAACCCAAGTACATTCTCAAGCTGCCTAATGAGAGACAAGGTCATCCTTGAAGACATCTCCACATCAGGGCTAATTACAGGTATGTTTCAGGTACTTACTAGGTAAATGCATCTAAGGCATCTAATAAGTACCTGAAACATAGTGTGCCCTTAGTAAATGTAAGTTCTCTTGCCCAAACCATCCTACCTGAAACTGATGACACCGAATGGCCTGGTAGGGAACAGCCTGAGTTGACAAATATACTTTACATCCCAAAGCTCAGAGATCCTGCTCCAGGAGGCTCAACTCTTGGGCAAAGTATGAAAAGACAAGGCGATCTCTGACTGTACAGGGTCCTGAAATGAGGTGTGGGAAACAGTGAGATGCTAACAAATCAGAAACGAGAATTCTTTCAAGAACCACTTCCGACCCAAAGGTTTGACCTCAGAAGGGTGCTGGAGACTGTCTATCACTTTGTCACTGCAGGAAGGTGAGTGTTCGACCCTGAAGCATCACGGGCCCAGACAGCCCTGGTTTAATATCCCAGGGTTAGGGGTCTGGCCTACTCTAAACCAAATGGGAGAAGACAGGGGCTCACTTGGTGGGGTCTGGACCAACAGGTTCACATCCCCCTTACGTGTTGGCAAATTTCTTAGCTGGCCATGAGGAAGGCCACCCAGTAGGACACCCAATGAGCCCATGGCTATTCATAACGTGATGAATGTGTGCAACTCAGGATAAAAACAAAGTTCTGCATCTATGTGAAGGAGTGTATGTGCGTGTATGTGTGTCCTTGGGAGGATGGTTAATGACTGAACGAGAACTCATTGCATATTCTTTCCAGAGCAGCCTTGAGACGCTTTATAATCTGAGGGAAAAGACAGAAACTCTGCTTCTCCTATGGGGCAGGTGAATCTTCTCCCCACCTGCTTTCTCAGACAGACCTGAGTTGGCCTCCGGACTCTCCTGCCCACCTGTCAGACGACCGTCCACAGTGGCCGGCCTTCGTTTCCTCAGCTGTACCCTGCGTGTGGTAATACGTGCCTGGCAGGTGTTTGCGCACATGAAACCAAGTGGCGGCAAATGCCCGCTGCTCCAACCATGGGCACCCCTGAGCCACCCCACCCTGGGGTGGCAAGTCTAGGCAGCCACAAGCAAAAGTGAAAAAGAGCTAAAAGTGCTGAAAACGGCATTTGCCCATGTCCCTTTGAGGTCCCTCCTCTGGGTGTAACACTCCCGCCATCACACGGGGCTGTCTGACCCCTTCATTTGCAAGTGCTCTCAGATTCCAACTGTCGTGAGCTCACTGGGAGCAGTTTTTGCAAGCTCCCTGTCCCTTTTATCCCTACTTTACAGATGACAGCACCAAGGCTGAAACGCAATGACATTTCCAAGGTCAAAGAGCTAGGCGGTGGCAGACCTGGAATTCAACACCATTGGGCCCAAATCCCCCCTTTCACCCCTGTTTTGCTCTGCCCCTTTCTAAAGCATATCTCGCTCCCCCTGCAACTCCGTGGGCATGGCTCCTGGAACGCGGAGACCACTGGGTGGCTCATTTGGTTAAGTATCTGACTTCAGTTCAAGTCACGATCTCACGGTTCATGAGTTCAAGCCCCGTGTCAGGCTCTGTGCTGACAGCTCAGGGCCTGGAACCTGCTTCAGATTCTGTGTCTCCCTCTCTCTCTACCCCTCCACTACTTGCACTCTGTCTCTCTCTCAAAAATAAATAAACGTTAAAAAATTTTAAAGAAAGAAAGAAAAAGAAAGAAAGAAAGAAAAAACAGATGCTTGTGAACTTGCATAGGATCTAGTGAGTTCAAATCCAACCCCATCAAGTGAGTGAGAGAGCCCCACGGAGACTGCTCTGGGCCCCCTGAGCAGCTCGATGGCCCCATCACCATGGCAACACCCAGATGGCACCTCCACCTTTTCCCTCCCATCCATTGCCTCCTGTGATCTTCTAACACACATAAGGAAAGGGAGCCCCGTCCCAACAGGTGAACACTGAGGCCGGGAACAGTGGCACCTAACCGTGGGGCCAGGCCTCTCCTCATTGGGAAAGAGCCAACCACACAATGAAAAGGGTGTCCACATGACAACGGCACATTTACACGACAGTCATTAGAGAGGAACATCGGTGCCAGATCCCAGACCTATGGCTGAGCCCAGCTGGTTCTCATTCTCTTCTGAGGCCAGGCCTGCTGCGTGGCTTCATTTAATTGTGTATTTTTATCATTCGGTGTCTGTAGCCGGATGCCTGTGGGCAGTTAATGCCCTTCTCCATCAGTTCGAGCAAGAAAATGTACCTGCCATGGCAGTATTGGCTTCACTGGGCTGCTGACTTATTTTAAGTACTAAATCTTTCCTGTTACTATATTTTTCACTGTGGGGTGTGCGCGTTCCAGCACTGACATTAATAACGGGCGTCCGGGGCCCAGCTCTCCTCTGCTGTGAGAACGGAGCGCCACCTAGCGCCCACTCGCTCCACTGCAGCCAAAATCAACAACCGCGATAACCTTGACAGAGCTCTGGGCTCTTACCGAGAATTTTCACACGCATTCTCCTCGCCTCACGTATCAGGGCTCGCCTAGCAGGATGATACTTATCTTATTTTTTAAGATAAATAAGTTAAGACACAGGCTCCAGCGAGAAAGCTGAGTAAGTTTTCCACTTGCCAGCCCGGTGTCAGACTTTCCAACGTTGGCGGCTGTCATTTATAAACGATGAGCTATGAGAGAGGAGACCTAATGAAACTCCCAGGTGCCCAGAGCACAACCGTGGAGAAAGACAGCCCTCCCGCGGGACCTGATGCAATCGTCTTGGCGTTATTTAAGCCTTTCATGCCAGCGTCTCTAAGCTTTAGGTGCAAGATTATCCTCACGGCACCTCTCAGGGGCATAATGCCAGGGTTCCTAGCACCTGCAGGTTACCACAGGAACTCGTATGCAAAGAGGTAGAAATCCCATCCTCCGTGGGGACTGAAAGTAGAGATGGAGCGGTTTAGTCTCCCCGGAACTCGCCACTCCCCTGTCTCATCAGTGCAAGAGCCAAGAATTATCATCCCAATATCACCCCAACAGCTCTGGCCTTCAAACTCCCAATTATTTTCAGTTACCCAGGGCAGGGGTTTTTTGTCCTTGGTACCACTAGGTTGAACAACTCTTTGGGGGCAGGGGAGGGGTGGACCTGCCGTGCACACTGTAAACGTCTAGCAGCATCTCTGACCGATACCCACTGGATGCCAACAGCATCCCTCTCCCCACCCATCGTGACAATCCAAACATCTCTAGACATTGCCAAATGTTCCCTAGGGGTGCAAAATCACCCTGCTTGAGAACCACCATTGTAGAAGGCAAGTCCACCAGAATATAAACATCATACTACTGACAACTCCTATTTCTGCTACCACTTAAAAGGAACAAATGACATTACTCTATTTAACCTTCACAATCAAGAAAACACTCTGTGTTGACTCTCTAAGGAAATATTTACCTTACAGATAAAGAAACTGAAGCTCAGAGAGGTTAAGTGACATGGCCAAGGTCACACAGCTGGTAGTGGAAGAGTTACCACTTAAAACCAGGCTTTTGTGACTCTGGAACCCGAGCTCGTCACCAGACCCTGGCACCATAGATCCCAGAGATTTCCAGAACAGTCTTCGTTCTTGACAGTCCTTCCAGAGTATACTGACACTATTCAAGTAATAAAGTCTAGATTTATGTTTAGAGGCATAAATATGGTAGCCATTCCCCATAAGAACACCAATTCTAAGTGTCAGAGCTGAGGAGATTTTGCTGCAGGGTAATGGCGAGAGCCCTGGGTCCGAGTTCAGACCTTGGGGCCAATAATTGACTCCAGGGTCTTTATTTGGGGTCAATTATCTGAGCTCTCAAAGTCTCCGTGTATTCATCTACAAGATAAAAAGGATTGGTGGGGCGCCTGGGTGGCTCAGTCGGTTAAGCCTCCGACTTCAGCTCAGGTCACGATCTCGCGGTCCGTGAGTTCGAGCCCCGCGTCAGGCTCTGGGCTGATGGCTCAGAGCGTGGAGCCTGCTTTTGATTCTGTGTCTCCCTCTCTCTCTGCCCCTCCCCCGTTCATGCTCTGTCTCTCTCTGTCTCAAAAATAAATAAACATTTAAAACAAAACAAAACAAAAAAAGGTTGGTTAGATCAGGTTCTCAGATGTAGCTGCAGAATTTCTGGGGCTTGGGCAATGCCATTTTTTAAAGCCCCCAGATAACTAATGTGCAGCCAGAATGGAGCCCCACGGGCTGGAAGAACTGTAAGACTCTCGCGTTGTGTATTTCTGCCCCAGACTGGATGGCTTCTTTTGTCTCTTCCCACCGGGATCAGAGGGACGCACAAGAGCTCTTTGGGGGAAGTTTCTTGGTCCCACAAGACTGTCCCAAAAGCCTTGAACAACCTCCTAAGATGCCTTCAGTGTCTCAACTGGCATCCAGTCTCTGAATGAGCCATTTCCAGTATCATTCTACCCACCAAAAGTACGGACCCGCACCCCACTCTCCTCTGGCTGCTGGGGGTTAGAAACTCCTCCAAAACACCGAGGGGAGCAGGGAAAATGACAGAAGACAGCTGCGGCAATGAAAGACTATCCTCTTCCTGGCCTGGTGGAGCCCTTGCCTTGTCTGGCTTTAATAAGGTTCATTCTAATCCGTGGTCTTTCAAGAGGTGAGAGAATCTCCTGTTTCTGGACATGACTCACCCACTCCTATGTCAGCTCCCAAAGGAGAGTGATAACGTCTCACTCAGCAGGTGCTCTGGCTACAGAAAAGGGGCTCTGGGCCCTACGAACCCTTTTTATCCCCTAGGTACGACCAGTAAAAAAAAGCAATTCATCCCGATTAAGTACCCCCCAGATGCCAGGTGAAGTATTTACACGCATGGTTTCACTCACTCTTCCCACGTGCCCACACGAGATGGTACCATTGTTCACATTATTTTCACCAACCTCTTCCTCGTCCCGTTTTACATGCGAGGAAACCAAGCTGTCTGTATTCGCCGTTCATGCTCCCGGCCGTGGGCCCTGCGCTTCCACTAAAAAGCTGCCCAGCTCGGACTCGGGTGCTCGGGCGCCTGCGGCCGGACCCTCCCCCGCGAGGGGGGCGGGGGGCGGCAAGGAAGGTGGGGCCGCAAACAAGGCTGAGAAGCAGCCTTCCGGGAAGTGAGCGGACTCTCAGGAGTGGGGGCCGCGAGGGACACGGCAGAGAGTGTTCGCAGGGGAGAAAGTGGTCAGTGGGGTCAAGACCCCAAGGTCCTGTCTGCCTAGAGTGGGGCGGGCCCAAGACAGAGGGCCAGTTGGGCGAGGAACAGAGGGAACCAGGGCAGACAAACCCCTGCAGCGGAGGGGTTTTCTTTCCTTTCCTCTCACTTTATGGTCTCTGTGGGAGAGACTCCAGTGCGGTAACAGCTGGTGGCAATGAGGGGTGGGCCTGGGTAGCTCAGCCTCTGACTCTTGATCTTGGCTGGGGTCATGACCTCACAGGTTCATAGGGTCGAGCCCTGCCTGTGGCTCCGCCCTGAGGGCGGTGGAGCCTGCTCAGGATTCTCTCTCTGCCCCTCCCCCTCAAAATAAATAAATAAGATTTTTTTTTTTTTTTTTTTAAGCTAAAGGGAAGGGTCCAGTGACCCGGATGTTCCAGGGATTAAAAGGCGCAGGCGTGGGGGGGTGGGGCGCGTTTGGGTGGCTCAGTCGGTTGTTTCCGACTTCGGCTCAGGTCATGATCTCCAAGTTCCTGAGTTCCAGCCGTATGGGCTCTGTGCTGACAGCTCGGAGCCTGGATCCTGCTTCCGATTCTGTGTCTCCCTCTCTCTGCACCTTCCCTGCTCATGCTGTCTTTCTCTGTCTCTCAAAAATGAATAAACGTTAAAAAAAAAATTTTTTTTAAAAACGGCGCAGGGGGATGGCTGGTTGGAAGAGGGCAGAAAGCCGGAGGGATCACTGCCTCTGGAGCCAGGGGTACAGCTCCTCCGCCCCAGTCCGAAGGAAAGCGAGAAAGAAGATGGGGATGGGGACCGCGCAGGTCCTGGTGGGCAGTACCTGAAGGGGAGGCGAGGCCCAGTGCGTCACCGTCTGCCCCCATGACTACCCCAGGCAGCACGACCCTATCGCCCCTCGGTACAGGTGCAGCCTTGGAGGTGCAGTAACTTCGGTGCCGCCAGCAGGGGGCAGAGCTGGGCTGGGAACCTAGTCCCTCCGAGGCTGAAGCCGAAGCACCCACTGCAGTTCGGCGGAGGGCGGCCGGGACCAGGTGTCCCCAGGTGTCCCCGGATTCGAACTGAGGTCTTGCCAGACCCCGAAGCCCAAGATCTTTCCCCTACCCGCCGCCCCCTCGAGTTTGATCTGGAAGGGCTGGGGGCAGCCCACCAAATGGGACTTTGAGCTACTAAATTCGTTCTGCAATCCAGGTATCAAGGTAACGGGAGGCTAAGGGTGCATTTCCTCGATCTTTTTCCTCGGTCTTCGTCCCCCCGCCCCCATCCTTCCACCCAGAACAACCTGAACACCACCAGGAACCCCGTGGCACTGCGAAGTGGCGGAGCCCCTGACCCAAGGCCGTCCCTGAACCGCTGGCGCACCTTATCTCCAGACTCAGTCCCTCTCCCCCCACCTCTCTCTCTCAAAATAATAAGTAAACATTAAGGTAATTTTAAAAAAGAAAAGAAACGAAACACGGGGAGAAGCCGGCCATCTACCAGTGCCAAGGAGAGAGGCTGGGATGGATCCTCCCTCAGAACCTTCCAAAGGAAACGACCCTACCCACACCTTGAGTCGAACCCCCAGCCTCCAGAAGCCTGAGACAATACACTTCTATTGCACCCGCGGGTGGTACTTTGTTAGGCAGCCCTAGAAAACTAATAACACTCTCCAGACCACCTCTGAGACGGGGAATAAGCCAGCTCTGATGCTCTTGGGAAAATGACACGAGGCGCTGAAATCAGGCTCAGATGTTCCACGCGGAAGAAGCCATGTAAAGAGAAACGGCGGTGCCAGCGAGGTTAGCCTGGGGGAGAGGAAAAGGTTGTTTACCAAAAAAAAAATGAAACTGAGGACTTTGGCCTTTATCCTGAGTACAACAGAACGCTCCTGGAGGGTCCTAGAGCGGAGGAAGAACAAAGGCCACGCATTAGGACAGTGAACCTCAGAGCAAAGGGCAGGGGAAGCAGAACAATAAGAAAAGCAGACGGGCCAAGAAGACACAAGGGTGTTCCCAAAATTCCAGCTGGGAGGGAGAGGCAGTGGAAGTAGAGGGGAGTTGAGAGGCCGTCTCCCCCAAGCACTTGCCTGATTTCTCCCGGCTTAGGACCTGAACATAGATGTCGTTCACTCAGCCATTTACTGAGCACCTACTACGTGCTACACACTGGTCTGGGCGTTGGCCGCAAGGAACTGACACGCTAATGGAGAGACAGTAAAGAATAATAGAGTACATTATCTAACAGGAAAGAAGGTTAACACGTTAGGGGGTAAACGGGACAGGATAAGGAGGCTAGAGCAGTTTCAAGGAGCGGGTCAGGAAGGGTTTGTTGAGTAAGTGAATGTGAGCAGACCCTTGAAGGAGGTAAGGGAGCGAGGCAGGCAGCTCGCTGGGCCAAATGACCTTCATTCCCTCCTTCACGCAGGAATGGGTCATGCTGTGACCATAACTTCATTCCTTCGGTCAATAGTTCATTAAGCAAAAAAGAATGAGGTACAGTTTCAGGATCCCAATCATTAAAGAAACAACAGGAACAGAGCTTTATTTATTCACCCTACCCCCGAAGTCTAGAGGTATGTGAGTACTCAATAGATACTGTTCAATCAATTAATTCATCCATAATCAATAGCTTAATTTATGAGAAGCAAAGACCCCCCCATTTCCCTGTATTAAACTTGATACAATTTGTCATATAAACAATGAATTGGAGGCTTTTTTTTCACATGTAAAAGAACCACTCCTAATACGATCAGAACATGATTTCATTTTTACATTTTCCCTTCCAGCCCCTGTCTGTATGCTTAACTTACGGAGGTATGATTTCGTGTTTTATAATCATAAGCCTAGGACTTTGAGATTTTTTTAATGTTTGTCATATTGTAGGCATTTTTCTCCAACAATTCATAGTCTTTATGATTATCACTGATAGTGGATGCACGAAGTCAGTTGTCTTCAGATTGCCAGCAAAAGCAACATTGCTTCCAATGTCCCTGGATTAAAGCACGACAGGTAACGAGTTGGCTCCATAGCTCAGTGGTTAGAGCACTGGTCTTGTAAACCAGGGGTCGCGAGTTCGATCCTCGCTGGGGCCTCTTGTCAACTTCTACTTTTTTTTTTTTTTTTTAATCCTCCCCTTCACGGACTAGAAACTCCAAAATGGAAGAGCGGTTTCTGAAAACGTTACTTCTGGAGGATTAAAAATGACTCTTCCTGAAATGCAAATGATGGGCGTCCTTAAGGTGCTTTAGAGGCGACCCGGAAGAGAAAATCCTGGCCCGACACGAAGAGCAGGAAAAAGAAAAAAGAAAAAAGGAAAAAAAAGCCGTCCTCAGCGACCCCAGAGCAGGAGACACGAGGCTCCACGGACTCCTTTTCAACGCCCCGCAAGCCAAGAACCAGCCGCGCGTTAGGAGAAGCTGGAGGGGGGAGGGGCGTCGGCGGCGGGTTCAAGGGGCCGCGGGCGGGGCGGGCCCGGGACGCGGCCTGCGGGCGGGGGCGGGGGCGGAGCCGGCGCCGCGCCCGCGGTGACGCCGAGCGGCCGGCGGGCGGCGCTGCCGCGCCGGTTCCCGCTCGCCTCCCGGGAGGCCGGCGAGCGCGCGTCCCGCCGCCCGCCCCGCCCGGCCCGAGCGCGGCCAGCGTGGCCGGGGCGCAAGCGCGCGCGGTGGCCGCCACGTGGCAGCCGCGCCCCCGCGCCCGGCCCGGCTCCGCGCGCCTGCCCCCGCGGAGGGAGGGGGAGCGGCTCCCGGAACTAAACCGCCCGGGGCTGCTGGGGGAGCCCGCCTGGGCAGCCGCGGGAGTCCTTCCCGAGTACGCGGAATTTCCCCGCCCCGGCTTTCTGGTCCCATGTTTCCCGGCTGGGGCTGAGATCGGACTAGCTGCAAAGTAGCCGCTAGCCCCCGTGGACGCCGAGGGTCCGAAATGTGGTCGGCGTCGATTGGGTTGTTGAAAGAGTACAATCCACTCGGGTATACAAAATTTAGTACCAAAAAGAGAACGTAAGTTTTCCCATCAGTTAACTTTTGATTGCTGGCGTGTTGAAAGAATACCGGATGAAATAAAACACGTAATTACATTAACCTTACTAATTTTTCTTAACGTGGCTACTAGAAAATTTGTAATTCCCCCCGGTTGCAGCTCCCGTGTGTTTCTGTTAGGTGGTGCAGGTTTAGAGAGCCAGAGTCCTGTGACCTAAAGTTCAAGTGAATTCTTAACCTGCGCTCACACCAGGTAAACCGGTGGCCAGAGTCTCCTCCATCTGTGGGTCTCCCAGAGCCAGCACTGTGTTGGGCGAAAAAGTGAAGAATGGCAGTGGTTGAGGTGGAATTAAGTATCTCCCCAACCTAATGCTAAACTCCACAAGAGCAAGGGAATTTTTTTTTTTTTTTTTTTTAATTTTTGTTTGAGTACAGTTGGCACGTGTTGTTCCGTTCAGGTGCACAAGTGATTCACCTTCTCTGTGCTGTGCTCCGCCCAAGAGTAGCTACCATCTGTCACCATACATACAACACTATTACAATATCATGGACTATGTTCCCTATGCTGTGCCTTTTATCCCCGTGATTTATCCATTCCGTAACTGAAAACCTACACCTCCGGTTGCCCTTCACCCATTTTGCCCCATGCACCCTCCTCTCCTCCCCTCTGGCTCCCATCACTTTGTTCTCTGTGTTTACGGATGTGATGCTGCTTTTTGTCTGTTTTTTAGACTCCACGGATGAATGAAATCATACGGAATTTGTCTGAAGAGGGTGTATTTCTTCAGTTGAGTTAGCTTTGAAAATAACACAGCTGTTAGACTTTCCATCTCGGCTTGCAGGATTTTAGCTCTGGGCAAACACACTCGTGCTTTTGTTGGTTATCGGCCCTTCTGTGGTCGGGGTAGCTGCTGCTAGGGATGCTGCGGAGGTGAGATGCTCAGAGCGCCCTGAGTAAATAGGCCCCCGCTGGTGCAGAAAAGAAACATCCATAATGATCACTTCTAGAAGGGTCAGCTCTTCACTGACACTGAAAGCCTTTCTGCAAGGCCATTTCAGATCCTCAAATACTGTAATACGGAGACTGCTTACTTCGGGTTATTTGGTCATCAAGTAACAGAGTTAGTACGAAGATGCCTTTGAAGCATTCCAGTCCCTTCTCCCTCCAGCATGACCCATCCTCATGCTTCCTTCCCCTTCCCCCTCCTCCAGCCGGTCTCTAGAAAGAGCAAGCACGTGCATGTGTGCCTTTTTCTGAACTTTCCAACACCTTGGCCTCCAAGGAAGCCCAAAACCATTTAGGCTATGACCTAGTGATTGTTCCCTCACGGGGCCAGCCTCTTTGTGACAGCTCGCAGGCATTGCCATCTTCCAGAAGATAAAGCCACTTTGCCAGAGAGGAATACGCTGCCTCTCCCCAGCTTCCTGGCATCTCAGGGATACCCATTCAGTTCCCTTCTCTAGACCTGCCAACCCTCCTATTCAAAACCTGTGTTCAGAAGGCCTGGACCCTGAAGGACACGGTCCTTTATTTTGACACAGTTCCCCCAGGGCCCAAAACACTTCCAGGTCAGACCCTATTTTTGCCACATGTCTTTGAAGAAAGATTGTATTTTTTTCCTGTAATGAGGAAAAAAATGAGGCGAGCAAGCTCAAATATTTGTTCCAGAGGTAGGTCCAATCTCCCCGACTGACCCGGGATGTTCAGCCACCTTTCAACAGAACGACCCAGGGTAGAATTCCTCCCACGTTTATGTTGGTGTCTTCATCTAAGAAGATGTAAAAAGTATAAAATACCAGAGCTGGTGAGATCCTGAGGTTTATGTCTATCCTAGAGAGTGTTCATAAGAGTTCCAAAGGTAAGCAGAAGTAAAACAAAAGCCATGGGATAGGGCAAAGGAAGTGGCTAAAAAAAGATCTAAAAATGATCTTCAGTAAGTGACCAGTGTTTTGTATCTTTCATAAAGGCCGAACAAGAGAAAAGGAATCAAAAAGAGGCCTGATGTATTTAGATTTGGTTAGGTTAGGTTAGCCTACAAATAAAGATTGCTAAAGGAAAAAAATGGAATCTGTTTCTTTGGATCTAAAACAAATCTATGCAGGTTATGGAAAGCATATCAAACGCAGTGGTTACATGGCCTCTGAAAGCCCTCCAGAACCCCGGCATTTCGCGTTTTTGTTCTCTGTAAGCCAAATTGCCAACACTGTTCTGGATGATTTGCAGGATTTGAAGAACTTCTCAGAGATGGGGATCATTTCCTCCCTTAACTCTTTTACTCCTCAAATACCCGGGTAAGAGCTACCAGCCCTCGCTGAGTGCCCTACAGGGTGGCGGGTGCACAGGGTATTGACAGGGGTGTTGGCTCCTATCCAGCTGAACAGTTCCCCGTCCCCTCCCTGCTGTGGTCTAGGGCAAGTAGCTTAAGCTCACGAAGAGTCACCTTCCTCCTCTTCAACAGAACATTACATGGCAACGCATAGGAAGAAAGGTTTTGAGGTTTCGGATAATGTATATAATCTTGGCACATAATAGGTACTCAAAATGTAGTCACGTTCATTCTGCTATTTGCCAGGGCAAATTAGTAGGTGCCAGAGTTTAGGAACGTAACCTGTCCTTATTCGGTCTGTGAGCTGCAGCCTGGGGCAAAGGACAGGGACAGGCTGGAGGGTCTTTCCTTAGAAATATGTCTTTTCAGGGGCGCCTGGGCGGCTCAGTTGGTTAAGCGTCAACTTCAGCTCAGGTCACGATCTCACGGTTCGTGAGTTCGAGCCCCGCGTCGGGCTCTGTGCTGACAGCTCAGAGCCTGGAGCCTGCTTCAGATTCTGTGTCTCCCTCTCTCTCGGCCACTCCCCCACCCCTGCTCTGTCTCTCAAAAATAAATAAATGTTAAAAAAATATTTTAGAAAAAGTAATATGTGTCTACAGCCCTCCTCTGGGACCTGGGGTGAGGTCACACTGATGGAGCACACGAGATTTCTTAATGCCAGACAAACATCCAAGAGATCAAAGGATACATGTCTGTCCGAGCAAGTATTGATTTATTACTTTGGGTTGTAGGCATTTGTAAAACAAAAGACATCCCGTGGGAGTCCAAGGAGGCTTACCGACCAGTGCACACAGTTAGCCAGGTGCACTGGCAATGTGGGATCGGGTCTCTCCATAAAAGCAGACAAGGAGCATCCGTTCAGATAGCAAGAGTGGAGAGGACAACCACACCGGCCCTAAGTCAGGCTCCCTCTGCCTGCCCACTTCTGACTCCAGCTCCCGTCCACCTAAAGCCCAAGTTCAATAGCAGGGGCTCCCATGGGGCGAGGTGATTCTCCCCTGGCATGTCCCCTGGCCAGCGACCCTGACAGAAAAGGCCGACGGAGACTTCTGCCGGCTCGGCTCTGCCTGACCCTGCCACTGTGGCTTTTCTGCCTCATCTTCCTCTTGCCCTGGGAGCCTGGGGACCACACTCTGGCTCTCTTCTTTGTCCCAGGCCCTCGAAATGTCTTCCTGCTGCTTGTGGGAGAAGCTGGCTTCCTGGAGGGGCCTTTCAGAGATGAGGTCCCGACTGGCCGAGAGGCTGAGGTTGCATTGGACAATTTTCTAGCAGCTTTCTTTGACTGCTCCTTTAGCAAGTCCAAGACTGTCTCTGGGAAACGAACATTTATTTAGTGAGAAACAGAAGTCCTGGAAAGTGGCTCTAAGGGAAACACCACCCAGGGGGGCCAACATGGCGGAGAAGTAGGGGGATCCGTACTTCCCGCATCTCTCAAACAAAGAAGGGCTGAAGCCAAAAGACTTTGAACCCCAAGAGTTTGGGAGGAAAAGAGACTGAGTCTACCAGGGAAACATCCTCCAGGAAACCTACGACTGCATGAGGGTTCTTCAATATACAGTCTTTAGATGGGCACCTAGCTGGTTCAGTGGAAGAGCATGTGACTCTTGATCTCAGGGCTGTAAGTTCAAGCCCCATGTTGGGTATAGAGATTACTTAAAAGTAAAATCTTTAATATATATATAAATTCTTATATTTTTTTAATTCCCTTAACTGGCCTTGATCGAAATATATTACTTTTTTAATAGGGTCACTCCAGTGATTCATGGCTCTGGAATAGTTCCCTTAAGATAGTATGCCTCCTGGGGCACCTGGGTGGCTCAGTCAGTTAAGAGTCCAACTTTGGCTCAGGTCATGATCTCATGTTCATGAGTCTGAGCCCCACATTGGGCTCTGCGCTGACAGCTCAGAGCCTGGAGCCTGCTTCCAATTCTGTGTCTTCTCTCTCTGCCCCTCCCCTGTTCTCTCTCTCTCTCTCTCTCAAAAATAAATAAAAACATCTTAAAAATTAAAAAAAAAGATCGTATCCCTCCTCTATAAGTCTTTCCAGAATCCCTACTCTACTCACTCTCAGGGTCCCCTCAGTCTCCTGGCCGTTATACCAGAACCTCAATGCTATATTTATTTCTTTATTTGCCTACACTACATTTGCCTGAGCTCCTACAGGTCAGGTTCACTGCTGTAGCCCCAGGGATTAGCACGGTGACTGCCGCAAAGTCAATGCTAAGTGAACGATGCCCAGTGAATGACTGATGAGTGGATAGAGGACAACAGGTCTCCTCAGAAGCAGGTGCCACCCGGTATGCATACTCCAGTGTACAGAGATGTATAGACTGAGCCACGAGTTACACTCCTCATCCAGAGCAGAAGCCCTCAGTGGGGAACAGACCTCCCACCCTGGGAAGATTAGAGCGTGTTTGCAGAGGGCACTGTGCCTGCATCTCAATGCCAAGACCTGGGCCTGAGACAAAGACAGACTCACTGGCGAGTGGCCTGAACCGGACCCGCTTACTCCTGGTTTTCACCGGCACTGCCTTGTACTTGCACTTGCCTGGCGGTGCTCGCCTAAAAACAGATAGAAAAAGTGGGGACACAAGATTCTGAAGATGGGACCAGGAAATCAAGGTCACCAGAAGGTATACATTTGCAAGAACTGGATTCAGCTCTCCTTTATCCATGAGGATGGGGCAGATGTAGGAGAAAATACATGATGAGCTCAGATAGACAGGAGAAAGAACAAGGATATCACAGGGACACCATGGGCTCTTGGGACAGAGGGTAGTGAGGGGGTCAGGGGCAAGGGCATGATGACAGATAGAACTGGGTTCAAAACCTGGGGACCATGAGCAAGTAAACCTTGATATGTATCAATTTCCACATCTATAAAATAAAAAAGAAATAGTATCTATCCTCACAGGGAGATCAAATATGAGCTGCGTACTTGACATACCATAAGTGATTGATGTCACTTTTTTACTTTTTTTTTTTTTTTTTTTTTTTTTTTAACGTTTTTTTTTTTTTTTTTTTTTTTTTTTTTTTGAGACAGAGAAAGACAGAGCATGAACGGGGGAGGGGCAGAGAGAGAGGGAGACACAGAATCGGAAGCAGGCTCCAGGCTCTGAGCCATCAGCCCAGAGCCCGACGCGGGGCTCGAACTCACGGACCGCGAGATCGTGACCTGAGCCAAAGTCGGATGGATGCTCAACCGACTGAGCCACCCAGGCGCCCCACTTTTTTATTTTTTTAACGTTTATTTATTTTTGAGAAACAGAACAGATCATGAGTGGGGGAGGGGCAGAGAGAGAGGGAGACAGAATCCAAAGCAGGCTCCAGGTTCCCAGTTGTCAGCACAGAGCCTGACATGGGGCTGGAACTCACTGACCTCAAGATCATGACCTGAGCTGAAGTCGGACACTCAAATGACTGAACCACCCAGGCAGCCCGATGAGTAACTTTTTAAAATTATTTTTTAAATTTATTTTGAGAGAGAGATAGAGAGCAAGTTGGGGAGGGGCAGAGAGACAGGGAAAGAGAGAATCCCAAGCAAGCTCCACACTGTCAACACGGAGCCTGATGCAGGGCTCAAACTCACAAACTTAGAGATCATGGCCAAAATCAAGAGTTGGTTGTTGGATACTTAACCGACTGAGCCACCCAGAAGCCCTAAAATTATTTTTTAAGGAGATTTAAAAAGAGAAAAAAAGGATACTTGGAACAGTGCCCAGCACATAACAAGTGCCCCACAGATGATGATCATGATGGTGGTGATGGTGAGGGCTCCTATCCCAGGCCCCCTCCGGCTGGCTGTACCTCCGGCAATGTAACTTACCTGAATACCCTCACAGATGGGAAGCTGTGTTGTGGCTTTTGCCCAATCAGTTGGTTAGTCTCTGAGCCAGGTCGGCAAAAGAGCAGACGTAAAGGTCTTCACCACCAAGTGAATAAATACTGCCAAAAGGGTCAGGTGGACACAAAAGGCACTAAACAACCGGTTTACGACACTTACCTAGGACCTTGAGACCTCCACCAAACCCAGGGGACAGGGCAACAGTACTCACTCAAGTGGTCACAAGTACACACCCAATTGTCAGATGATCCCAGACAGAAGTTTCCAGAAGCATATCAAAAAAAAAAAAAAACAAAAAAACCAGGAGCCATAGGTCTAGACCTGTCATCCCAGAAAGGCTTGAGATCTTCGTTTCTAACCACAAAGAGACCATTTCTCAAATATTTCATAAATTCTACAGACACGTCGCCCTACACATTCGTTTGCCCGATCTGCTTTTTATCTGCGGCACAGATTTGCTTCATTGATCATTTCTGGTAATTCCTGGGGAGTCAGGACTATTTTTATGATCTCCCATGAAGATAAGGGCTGATAAGAATGCACCGAAGATGGGCGCTGGGGTGGCTCAGTCGGTTGAGCACCTGACTCTTGACTTTTGGTTCAGGTCACCATCTCGTGGTTCATGGATTCAAGCCCTGCATTGGGCTCTGCGCTGGTGGAGCCTGCTTGGGATTCTCTCTCTCTCTCTCTCTCTCTCTCTCTCTCTCTCTCTGCTGGTGGAGCCTGCTTGGGATTCTCTCTCTCTCTCTCTCTCTCTCTCTCTCTCTGGCCCCCCAAAACAAATAAATAAAAATAAATAAAACTTTTAAAAAATGCACCTAAGAAGGAAATGAGACCAAATCTCACCTTGATGGGTCA
Source organism: Panthera leo (assembly GCF_018350215.1). Taxonomy (NCBI): domain Eukaryota; kingdom Metazoa; phylum Chordata; class Mammalia; order Carnivora; family Felidae; genus Panthera; species Panthera leo. Next base: position 59,238,526 of record NC_056696.1, read on the forward strand.
ACAAACTTGTAAATAGATCCGTGTGGTAGGTAGGCACTCGGGTAAGAGGTGGCCAGGAAATAGAGCTCCCCTGAGGACACAGAAACACACAATCAGGAATAGGACGTGAGGCAGGGCTGAGACACAGAGCTGGGTGCACAGGAAACCGTCCACAGGGGGTGGAAGCCCTGAAATGGAGGGAGCCCCAGGAAGGGAACCCCAGAATCCTGTCGCTGGGCCTTCACTGGATTGTGAGCTCCCCAAGGAGAAAGTCCTTCTCTGAGTCCTCAAAGACTAGCTGAGAGTGTACCCCAACAGGGGTACATTTCTGTTTACATTCACTGGACCAAAGGTTTCCCCTTATCTCTTGGCTGTCAGAAACTTCACCTTAACCAATCTCCATTTCCTTCCCCATCTATTTACTACTGACAATTCTCTGTGGAACCCCGAAATAGCGATCTCCAGGCTAAGGACCATTTATTAGTCACCTCACACTGCCCCTTCTTGAGTCCACGGGTGCCTCTCCCCACCAGCCCCGCCTCACTTTTCCATTACCACCTTCTTTCCTTGGCCTTTGGGTCCTGCGTTTCCCCGGACCCTCCCACTCTTCAGTCTGTACTCCTGGCCTTCTCCACACCCCCCAGAAATCACCCCTACCCATGGTCTCCTTCACCTCTTTGAGGAGGAGCCCTTGTCCCTCCCATTTCCTCCAGTGTGAACACTCTCCACTCACTGTGACTACCTCACTCTGCCTCTTCTCACGCTTACCTGTGAGGGACAGATAGGATAGGGTTGGCGAGAACAACAACGTTGGAGTTGCAGCCACCTGACTGAGTTCTGAGAACACCATTTGCTAGACGTTGTCTTGGGAAAACTCTCAACCTGTGTAACCCTCACGTGACCTATTCATTTGTACAATGGGGCTAATGATCCCCCACATGACTCTTAGGTATTCAATTAGAAAGCGATGATCAGCCATTACTCCTTACACCGTCATATTTGTGCCACTGCCCTGGATGGCCCTCTCAACTTCATGGAAGTAAATGTCTACTAAACTGCAAACTGGAAAAGCCTAGAACTTTAGAGAGCTCTGAGTTATTTCAACAACCTTCTTCCTTGAATTTGTGGAGGATGGTGACCAATGTCTGTCTCGTGCCGGATGTGAGGCTTACGGTCTTCACGGAGCACCCCCTACAGCTGCCTAGTGGACTTTGGATTTTGTGTGCTCACGAACTAGTTTATCATCTTGCCCTACAGCCAATTTGCCTCCTCTGATTGGATATCCCGGGCACTTTCCATTAGACAAAGGAGGTGTCTACCAAGGGTCTGCCTGAACACGGGGTGCCCTCATGCAGGAGCCCCTCGCAACCACACCTGCTCTGACTGAAAACCCCACATTGCAGCATAGTCTCTACACAATATGTAAATTGTATGTCCTAAACATGCCGGAAACTCCCCATTGTATTTTTAGGAGAAAACAGTGCTAGAAGCGAATTTCTATAATTTTTTTTGAGTTTATTTTGACAGAGAGAGAGAGAGAGAGAGAGCACAGGCAAGCAGGGGAGAAAAAGAGCAAAAATCCCAAGCAGGCTCCATGCTGTCATCGCAGAACCCAACTCCGGGCTCGATCCCACAGACCATGAGATGAGCCAAAATCAAGAGTCAGACACTGAACCAACTGATCCACCCAGGTGCCCTCCAACTGACGATTTAAAAAATACGTTTTAGGACAGAAAAGAACTAGACACACAAAAAAGCTGTAACATGCCACGTAAAACAAAATGCACGTGATGTAAATTTATTGCAAGCATTAGTTCTTCGACCAGCCCTCTTGAGAATGCACTTCAGTGACCGACATTCAGAGATCCAGCCCACGGGGACCCAGCAACGGGGGCGCCCCGTGCCCACCCCGCCCTCCATGGTGGCCAGCTGTCAGCTAGAACATCTGGAAAATACCACCACAGTGGAGGCAGAGCTCTGGTTCAACCAACAACGACGTGTCTACAGCTGGTGACTGATAACAAAATAATGACATACTCAGATCTAAAAAGATGTCCTTCAGTGGGAAAGGCTATGGCATGAGCAGAAAATCTGAATCACTCCGTACAAAAACACAAGAGCAAGCAACTCTGGAAGAAAATAAACTTGCCTTGAAAACAGCCCTCCTGGCTTCAAGGCCGCCTTGGGCAAAGTCTGGCTTGGGAACACCCTGGCAAGTCCACTCGAGAAAATTCGGCCAAGGACACTTAGTCTTGTTTGCCAAATGTACCGACTGGTGTTCAAACACTGCCTGTTTTTCTCCTGCGAGAAGCTTACAGGCACAGCAAACCAAACCGCCAAAGTCACGGTTTCTGAGGCCTGAAAAGGAGCCAGCCGCAGAAGACAGCAGCCCGGGATGCCAGGGCAGGCCCGCCCCCGGGGCTCTAGCCTCTGGGGAGAGGAAGCTCTGGCCTCGGAGGACTCCAGCCTCGCTGGGGCATCAGCCTCCAGAGGCCCCGCCAGGCCTGTGGCTTTCCCGTCGCCCTCTCTGCACCGAGCACCATCCTGCCGGTCTGTGGTTTCTCTCCTCTTGCGTATGTTTGGACTTCCAATTTGGAACTCACTTTGCTCTATTAAGAATGCTTGAATCCTCTAAAATATCCTCTGCTTCTCTAAAATATTCATCTCAAACTATTTCTCATACGCTAGGAAAAGGTCCAGGAGCTGACTAGATTTCTTAGCGTCTTGCTCAAAGGAAAGTCTTGCACAGGGACCGTAGGGCTCAGAGCGGGAAGAAACCCATTACTGAGGAAACCTGCAAAGCTCTGGTTTTCACTCACAGAGAATCCCAGGTCTGGAAGGGGCCCTGATAGACCACTTTCTTCTCTTCCCTGACTCCGAGCATGACTAGAAGCAGTGCCCAATACCAGAAAGGTCACAGGCCCTGTTCTCCTCCCAAAGTAACATTTTAGCTTTCAAAATGTAACAAAGCATAGGTAAAGCTGAAATTCAAAATCCATTTTCTGATTACAAAATTTGGGGAAATTTAGTAGAGCCGAGTCTCTCTCCGTCTTTGTGTCTCATAGGTGCCTACGCGTCTGGCTTTGCTGATGCCCTTAACAAAGACCTTGTCTGTCTAGCGAATAGCCTCCCACCTAGCTGTTTACCCTTTCCCCAGGTCTCTCAGGAAAGAGATTCTCCCTTGCACGCTCCCAGCAATTACCCCACAGGCTCCTGGCAGGGTCAGCAAAGAGCACAGCCGGCCGGGGGCCCATCACCACAGGCGCTCTCTCCCAGGCAGCAACAGCAGGACAAATATCAGTGTCCACGTGGTCTGCCCCACGGCTGGCCCTGTCCACCTTCCTGTGACTGCAGATTAGAATGAAATCAGGGAGGGGGACATGAATCTCCTTCATGATCAAAAGACAGGAGTGTAAACCTTGATTTGCTCCCCCCGCAGTCGGTGTGGGCCCCAACCAAGAAGGGGTAGGTTCTGTTGCATATTCGGTCTGTTGCCTCACTGGACAAATAGGGTTAATAATTTCATCGTGGTGGCGTTGCAATTACTAAGTAACATAAAAAATGCAAAGTGTTTACGATGGTATCCAGTGCATTATAAAAGTTGACTCAGTGGTAGTAAAAATAGGCGCGCCTGGGTGGCTCAGTCGGTTGAGCGTCCGACTTCGGCTCGGGTCAGGGTCTCGTGGTATGTGAGTTCGAGCCCCGTGTCGGGCTCTGAGCTGACTGCTCAGAGCCTGGAGCCTGTTTCAGATTCTGTGTCTCCCTCTCTCTCTGCCCCTCCCCCGTTCATGCTCTGTCTCTCTCTGTCTCAAAAATATTAAAAAAAAAAAAATTAAAAAAAAAAAAAAGTTGACTCAGTGGTAGTAAAAATAGGGGCACCTGGGTGGCTCAGTCAGTTAAGCATCCAACTTCAGCTCAGGCCATAATCTCACGGTTCGTGAGTTCAAGCCCCGCATCAGGTTCTCTGCTGTCAGCACAGAGCCCGCTTCGGATCTCCTGTCCCCCACCCCCACCCCCACCCCTTCCCCGAGCGTGCATGTGCACACTCTCTCTCTCTCTCTTAAAAATAAATAAACATCTAAAATAAAATAATTTTAAAAAATAAATGGTAGTGAAAATAGAAGGGACGGTTGCTACTTAAATGAAAATGATAGTAACCGTAGTAATAATTATTATAATAAATGTTTAGCTCACAATGCCCGTGATGATTTAAGTTCCAGTAAGCAGAAACAGAATAACCCTGTATATTTTTACCTGCTTCATCTTCAGCAAAAGAGATGATAAATTTGCTGTAGGTGCTGATCAGCCCTGGGAAGGCACAGGATTCAGTGCTGCCCAGGCAAATGTCCCGTTTCTTCCATTTCTTGGTTTTCCTATCTTCCTGCAAAGCCATAAGTCGACTAGATGAAAAATAAAACCTTTATTATAGGAATCCATATTTTCACCCTGCAGATATTTTTCCTCCTGGAAACAAAGAATCTCTGAGTACTAGCACTGAGTCACCCATAGGTGATCAACACCTAGCCTCTCCCAAGAATCAAAAAGCTATTTCGAGATACCTTGGTCACCTGCTTGTGCTAGATGGAGAAGCTCATCTTCTATTATAGGAGGAGTCTGGTGCTCAGTAAAGACTGCATTACTACAAAAGACTAATCTAATTTCTATTAGTTTGCAACCTTTGGCTAGTTGCTCAACTAGCTGAGCCTCAGTTCCCTTATCTGTAAAATGGGGAATGGTAATAGAATTTACCACGGACAAAAGTTGCAAAGGTTAAGATAATATACATGAATATCTCCCCAGTGAGCTGGGCATATAGTAAGTGCTCAAAACTCGTAGCTATTTTCATTGTTATTATGTCTATGGAGTAGCAGGTAGATACTTTAATATCCCTCTATCATCTATTTGACCTAAAAGCAGGGTTTTTTTTAAAAAGGAATATGGGTATATCAGGGTTTCACATGAAACATTTTATGGAAACAAGAGATGTTCAACCCCAGGTGATTCTGGTGCATATGCTTTGACTAAGAATCACTGAGTATCAACCAAGTGATATGTAAGCAGACGGAATTATGGGGAAAACACAAAGAACAATTAAATCCCAGAGATCTAACAAGTGATGATAAAAGAACTAACCAATTACTAACTCTACCCAACCTCTGGAACCAAGAATTGCAGTATGACAATATTACCATCCTTCCTAATGAAGATGGGGGTAACAAGGACCAGATTTACCCTCTCATCTTAAGCAGTCAAAAACCTAGACAAAATAGAATGACAATTTTTTAAGTTTATTTATTTATTTTGAGAGAGAGACCAGAGGAGGGGCAGAGAGAGGGGGAAAGAAAGAGAATCCCAAGCAGACTCCACACTGTCAGTGCAGAGCCCGACATGGGGCTCAAACCCACAAACTGTTGAGACCAAGACCTGAGCCAAAATCAAGAATCGGACACTTAGCCAACTGAGCCACCCACGTGACCCCTAGAATGACAGTTTTTAAAAGACACTGGAGGGGCACCTGACTGGTTCATTCAGTAGAGCATGTGACTCTTGATCTCAGGGTCATGAGTTCAAGCCCCACATTGGGCATGGAGCTTACTTTAAATAAATAACTAAATATAAAAGACATTGGAGATCAGACAACAAAGGGCTATGTTCCCTATGAGATGGGAAATAAACAAGGTAAACCCTAAAATTGTCCCAGTCTACTACCTTGAAAAAGTTTCCAGCTTGAGGAAGGAAAACACAGGCAGAGCCAGCAGACTCCTTGAGTTGAAAAGACAGGAAGTTGAAAAGAGTCCAGGAAGACCTATATAGGAAGAGTATGCAGGACAGATATTGGAGAAAAGAGGGAAGCACAGAGAATAGGCTCCTGAGATCTGCAAAGTGTACCCCGCAAGTATTCATCAGTATACTTAACAGCACATACATATGAGGAAACTACTTAAATCAGGGGGGAAAATTAGAAAGAAAAGCACCTGGCTCTTACTCAAGGTCAGGCACAGTGTAAGTATAATTCACAGGGAACTGAAAAGAGTTTGTAGGAAAATCCTGCCTCAATATTGAGGAATAGATAGTTCCAGAATAAGCACCACATTGGTTCTACATAACAAATATTGACAGCAAGACTTGAAAGGATCAAACTATTTCCAAGTAGTTTGTCCCAGAACAAAGCTCAAGAATATTTATGGACATACAAAAAATATTCAGCACCCACAATGTTAAATTTACAATGTCTGGCATCCAATAAAAAATTACTAGGCGGATAAAGAAGGAGGAAAATACAAACCATAATAAAGAGAAAAGTCAATCAAAACTGACAAAGAATTGCCACAAATGTGAACATTAGCAGAGAAAGACAGTGGTTTTTACTATGATTCCGTATATTCAAAAAGTTGGTAGAGGCATGAGAGATACACAAAACACCCCAATCAAGTTTCTAGAGGTAAAAAATTCCATCAGTGCAAACACTGGATGGAATGAATGGCAGATTAGACATTGCAGAAGAAAAGATTCATGAACTGAAGACACAGCAATAGGAACTATCCAAAATTAAACACAAAAAGGAATAAAATTTCAACATGTATAGATCATCAGTGAGCTGTGGGAAAACTTTAAGCAGCCTAATATACACATAATTCAAGAAGAAAATGAGAAGAAAAAACAGGGTGGGGAAACAGAAAAAATATTTGAAATAATTATAACCAAAAATTTTCCAGATCTGATGTAAGCTATAAATTCACAAATCCAAGAAGTTCAACCAAATCTAAGCACAAGAAGAAAACTACATGAACACATATCATAATGAAATTGCACAAAACCAGTGATAAAGAGAAAATCTTAAAAGCAGCCAGAGAAAACATGGCAGATTAAATATGGAGGAACAAATTTAAGGATGACAGCAGATTTCTCATTGGAATTAAGACAAAGCAGAAGATAATGAACAATATTTTTAAAGAATTCAAGAAGGGCTCCTGGATGGCTCAGGCATCCCACTCTTGAAGTCAGCTCAGGTCCTGATCTTATGTTCATGGGTTTGAGCCCCACATCTGCAATGAGAGTGCAGAGCCTGCTTGGGATTCTCTCTCTCTTCCTCTCTCTCTGCCCCTCCCCTGCTCTCTCTCTCTCTCAAAATAAATAATCTTAAAAAAAAAAAAGAATTAAAGAAAAAATAGGTCAACATAAACTTCTATACCTAGCAAAAATATCTTTAAAAAACAAAGGGTTAAAAAGACACCAAAAGCAGAAAGGATTCATCACCACTGGACTCATTTTTCAAAAGATGTTAAAGGAAGTTCTTCCAGCATTAAAAAAAAAAAAGAAAAAAAAAAAAAAAAGAAAATTACATCTAAAGGAAATATACAGAAAGGAATGAAGAATATTGGGAATGGTAACTATATTTGTTTCTTGCCACCACTGTCATACATTACCACTACTTGGCTTAAAATAACCCACGTTTATTTTCTTACAGTTTTGGAAGCCAAAATCCTGAAGTGGGTTCCATGGGGGCAAAATCAAGGTGCTGGAGGCTCTAAAGGAGAATCCATTTCCTTGCCTTTTCCAGCTTCCAAAAGCTGTCCTCATGTCTTGACTCACAGTCTCATCATACCACTTCTGTTGTTAACACTGACTTCTATCTCTTCTATCTTCAAATTTCCGTCTACCTCCTTCTTCTAATGATATCTGTGATTACATTTAGGACCCACCTAGATAATCCAGAGTAATCTTGCAAATCATACACAGTTTGTTTGTGACCACAATCAAACTAAATTATAAATCAAACAGCAGAAAGACCTCAGGAAATCTTCAGATATTTGGAAATAAATAACACACTTCAAACTAACTTGTAAGAAAATAAGCCAAGGGGAAATTAGAAAATATATTCAACTGAATGAAAATGAAAACCCAATCTACTGAAATTTATGGGATGCCATTAAAGCAGTATCTGAGGGGAAATTTGTAGCACTAAACATACGTGTTAGAAAAGATGACAGTGTCAAGTCAGTGACCTCAGTTCCCATCCCGAAGTGGTATAATGTTATTTGAGTGTGGACTTGGATTAGTTGTAAATGTATATTGCAAACTCTATGCAACCACTGAAAAAGGAAAAAAAAAAACTATGAGTGATGTGCTATGACAGTGGAGAACCGAAATTATATAGAATGCTCAGTTAAATCCACAAAAGGTAGAAAAAGAGTGAAAAGACAAAAAATAGGAACAAAGAACAAGGGAAACAAATAGGAAGCGGTAATAATTATGGTAGATACTAATCCAACTAAATCCATAACGACTTTGGTTTTTTTTTTTTAATTGTTTATTTACTTTTTTTGAGAGAGAGAGAGGGACAGAGTGCAAGTAGAGGAGAGGCAGAGAGAGAGGGAGACACAGAATCTGAAGCAGGCTCCAGGCTCTGAGCTGTCAGCACAGAGCTCGACCTCACGAACTGTAAGATCGTGACCTGAGCTGAAGTCGGACGCCTAACCGACCGAGCCACCCAGAAGCCCCACCACTTTGAATATTAATGGTCCAAATGCACCAACTAAAAGAAGAAATAATAAACAAACAAACAAATAACAGAGATCGCCTGAGTGGATCAAAACCCAAGACCTGACTATACGTTGTCTATAAGAAAACATTAGGCCTGGACAGCTTCACTTGGAAGAAACATGTAAGGAAGAAATAATACCTCTCTTTCACAAACTCATCCAGACAACTGAAGAGGAGGAGACACTCTCCAAATCATTCTATTAAAGCTGGCGTTACCCTGATGCCAAAATCTGGCAAAGATATTCCAAGAAAGAAAAACTATAGCTCACTATCCCTTCATGAACACAGATGCAAAATTTTCAAACAACGGGCTAGCACGTCAAATCCAACAATATGCTGAAAGGATAATACATCATGACCAAGTCGTGTTTCTTCCAGAAATGCAAGAATGCTTCAATGATTTAAAAAAATCCATCAAGGGGCGCCTGGGTGGCTCAGTCGGTTGGGCATCCAACTTCGGCTCAGGTCATGATCTCGCGGTCCGTGAGTTCGAGCCCCGCATCGGGCTCTGGGCTGACAGCTCAGAGCCTGGAGCCTGTTTTGGATTCTGTGTCTCCCTCTCTCTCTGACCCTCCCCTGCTCATGCTCTGTCTCTCTCTGTCTCAAAAATAAATAAATGTTAAAAAAAATTTTTTTCTTAAAAATCCATCAATGCAATCCATTATGTTAATAACTAAAAATGAGAAAACCACATGATTTTCTCGCTAGATGCAAAGATGCATTTGGCAAAACACAACACCCATACCTAATACAAACTCTCAGTGAGCTAAGAACAGACGGGAAACTTCCCCATCTGATAGAGGACATGTATAAACACCTACAACTGACATCATACTCATTGGTGAAAATGGAATGCTTCCCCCACTTCTATCCAATGTTGTACTGAAGGTGTAAGACGAAGCAGTAAGTCAATAATAAAAGGCTTTCGATTCAGGAAAAGAAAAGTATCTATATTCATAGGCAAAATGATCTTCTACATAGAAAACCCAATAGAATCTACACACACACACACACACACACACACACACACACACACACACGCCAAAAGGGCTAATAAGGGTTTGACAAGGTAGCCAGATACAACCCGATACACACACACACACACACACACACACACACACATAATATATATAACAAATAGATAATAAATATAAAATAAATATACAGTAAAAAACTGGAAAAGCCAAAAATAGGAGAATAGATGAATAATTTGTGGTATATTCATGCAATTGAATATCACAAAGCAATGAAGGGGAAAAACTACTGATACATGTGACAACAGTGATGAATTTCACCAATATTCTTGAATGACAGAAGCCATACATGTACAAAAAAGAATACATATATATGATTCCACGTGTATTAAGTCCCAGAAGCAAAATTAATGTGTGATGGGAGTGGTTATCTCTGACTGATGTGCTTCTGTGTGTGTGTGAGTGTCAAGGAGAAAGGGGTGGTACTGACAGGCAATAGACAAGAAGGAAATTTCTAGAATGATGGAAACGTTCGGCATCTTGACATAGCTACAAGCGCATAGATTGTAAAACTTTATCCAACTGTGCTCTTAGAGATTGCATCTTACCACATGTAACTTAAATCCCAATAAAAATGTTAAAATTTAAAAAAACGAAAGGAGGGGTGCCTGGGTGGCTCAGTCGGTTGAGCGTCCGACTTCAGCTCAGGTCATGACCTCACGGTCTGTGAGTTCAAGCCCCGCATCAGGCTCTGTGCTAACAGCTCGGAGCCTGGAGCCTGCCTCAGATTCTGTCTCCCCCTCTCTCTGCCCCTCCCCTGCTCATGCTCTGTCTCAAAAATAAATAAAAATATTAAAAAAAAAAAAAAAGGAGATATTAATCCTTTCTTACCCACTCATGAAGTCCCCAAAGATGTAGAGGCCATTGAGATTTGGGGATTCACACCCACGGTAGACATATCCTCCGGTGACTGACTTCCCCACTGCATGGCCATAAGCATAGATGGGCAGAATGTCATCTGTCCAGGAACAAAGACAACGTCGTGGCTGACACTTGATAACTTCGAGGAATAAGTTGGGGCTTTCTAGTGCAGTTACCTGACTGAGTGGAGAACACTTTATCTCTTGGTCTTTGGTAAGGCCAAGAGAATCACATTTATTTTTCTCAACAGACCAGCCACGATATTGGTAAGCTTCCCATGTGACTGGTCTCTGCATGCAGAGAGGAAGCCGAAAATTCCCCCACCTATGAGGCAGTGATCAGGTAATCCACACACCTAAGTTTATCCCCTAGGTTGACATGGCAGATACTCAGGTTTAAGGATTTGAAAAACTTGTCTGTAAAGGGTCTGTAAGACACCTTTGTAACCTAGAGGGACAAAAAAAGATTAAACACTGGTGAAGCACACACCTTGATTATTGATGTTTAGGGATTGTATATGGAATATAGCACCTGAATGTATCTGGAAGGTGATTTCAGTGGGCTATTCCAATTGGGAAATAAATTAAAAACATACAGCCACCAATTTGCCTCTGTGAGTGGTTCTCAAGATAGTATGCCTGAGAATCATGTGGGTAATTTATTTAAAATCTCGATTCCCAGGTCAATCCCTCTCCTTCAATCCACCCAAGATTCAAATGCATTAGGGTAACAAACATCCAACATGCTCCTGGCCAACACTACATCCTGCAGGACAGAAATAAGGGCACCTGAATGACCCTTCCTGGTACAGCACATTCTCAGGTTCTATTCCCCCACCTCCACGTCCAACCCCCTCAATTCATTCAAGAAATCACCCAGAGGCTTCTCACCCAAAGAGGCATTGTGACAAAGTTTTCGGTCATAACATTCAAACCCTTCCTTTGCCCTCCAGCCATAGTTTCCGCCTTTCACAATGAGGTCAACTTCTTCAAACCTATTCTGTCCCACGTCCCCACAGAACATCCGGCCTCGGCCCCAGCGTGTGATGGGGTCCCCTCGGTCCACGGCACAGCGCCACATGTTTCGGATCCCGTAGGCATAGACAGCAGGGTGGGCCCCTGGCTCAGCAACAAACGGATTGTCACGGGGGACTCGATACCGCCTGCCATCAGAGCCTGCCCCGTTCACATCGATCCTTAACACTTTCCCCAGCAGGGAACTTCTGAAAGAAAGAGGGCCGGGAAATAGGCGCAGGTTAAGTACCCGGAAACCGGACTGCTGGATCATCTGCTGGTATTATTTGTAATGTGTTTGAAGAATCTCCATACTGTTTTCCACAGTAGCTGCACTATTTTTCATTCCCAACAACAGTATGCAAAGTTTTCCATGTCTTCAGCAACACCTGCTGTCTTTTGGAAGGGCGGGGGTAATAGTGATCCGAATACATACGAGGTGATATCTCACTGTGGTTTTGATTTGCATTTCCCTGATGATTTGTGACATTGAGCATCTTTTCATATACCAGTCGAACATTTGTTTATAAGAGGAGAAAGTTCTAGAGATCTGATGTACAACATTGTCCCTACAATTAACAATATTGTATTTACACTTAAAAGAATTTTTAGGGGTGTCTGGGTGGCTCAGTTGGTTAGGCGTCTGACTTCAGCTTGGGTCATATTTCACGGTTCATGACTTTGAACCTGACATCAGGCTCTCTGCTATCAGTGTGGAGCCCACTTCAGATCCCTGTTCCCTGCTCTCTGCCTCTCCCTGCTCACTCTCTCTCTCTCTCTCTCTCTCTCTCTCTCAATAATAAACATTAAAAAAATAAAATAAAAATTTTCATTACAGTTAAAATCTTTTAAGAGGGTAGATTTTGTGTTAAATATTCAAACTTTCAAACTAAATAAAATAATAAAATAGAAAATAAGGTAAAATAAAATGGCACAGGACCAGAGATCGCCCGGGGGGACCTACTGATAGTCAATGCCAAACAACTGCTAGGAGTCACATGGGGAGACATGATTTTATATACACACATGATATTATATGTGTATGTGCATGAACTGATTATATGTGTGTGTATACACACACACACACACACACACACACACACACACATATATACATATAGTCATGTCTATATGATATATGTGTATATGCAAAATGTTAAGACTTGACAGGTTTGAGCTCACAGAGAAATACCAGGCAAAAGTTTGATGTGACCCTGGCCCATGTAACCTAGAGCAAGCAAGCTGTAGTTTCCATTTTTAAAATGTTTTTTTAAACATTTTGAGAGAGATGGAATGGTTTCTCTCAGGTTTGGTTTAACACTATGGATTTTTTTTTAAGTTTATTTATTTAGAAATAGAGACAGTGCCAGTGGGGGAGGGGCAGAGAGAGAGGGAGGGAGAGAATCCCAAGCAGGTTCCACACTGCCAGCACCGAGCCTGATGTGGGGCTCGAACCCACGAAGTCGTGAGATCATGACAGTGGGGCCAAAATCAAGAGTCGGACGCCTAACCGACTGAGCCACCCAGGCGCCCCTGAATTTTTTTTTTAAGATGAAACCTTCACGAATTTGCACTCATCCTTGCCCAGGCGCCATGCTAACCTTCTCTATAGTTCAATGTACGTGCTGCCAACATGGGCACTAATAGCATGAATTCCTAAAAGGGGCTGGTTCTGTTCTTCCTCATATAGCACTGTGGTCATAGAAAGAGCTTTTAGAGTGGCTCTGAGGGCAACTGTGGTCTCTGGGACTCCATTTCCACATTTGTAGAGCAGGGAAAAGAAACACTAGCTTGCAGTGTGGTTACAATGTAAGGGTTAAGGGAGGTATCTTGCATGGAGCATGTAAGGCAATTCCCCACACGCGGTAAAGGCATTTGACAGATGTTAGCTCTTGATTCTTAGAACTTTAATATTTTACTAGTAGGGATAATGGGACTCAAGTACTTGCTGGTGCAAAGGATCACATGACTTTTATCTAGGGCAGCAGGACCCTCATTGGGCTCTCTTGCACCAGATTGTCGGAGTATAAATTCTGGTTCTGCCACTTACTTGCTGTGCGGCCTTGGACAAGCTACTTTACTCCTCTCTGCCTCTATTTTCTGGGCTGTGACATGACTATCATAATACCTACACTTCATAGGAACCATCCATCCCATAAGTATTTCTGAAGTGACCCCCACTCCAGGCACTCTTCTAGGTGATGGGGATACATCAATTAACAAAATAGATAAAAATTCCTGCCCTTGTGGGATGTTAGAATTACATTCTTTTTTTTTTTTTTAATGTTTATTTATTTTTGAGAGAGAGAGAGGAAGAGAGAGTGCAAGCAGGGGAGGGGCAGAGTGAGAGGGGGACAGAGGATCCAAAGTGGGCTCTGTGCTGAGAGTAGAGCACCCGATGTGGGGCTCAAGCCCCCAAAACGCGAGATGATGACCTGCGCCGAATTCAGATGCTCAACCAAGCCACCCAGGTGCCCCTGGAATTATGTTCTTAAATACACACAAGGTATTCAGAACAGTACCTGACACACAGTAAGTATTATGTGTGTCGAATATATATATGAAACATTCTGAACTCGTCTCTGCATAGCATTCTGAGCGTTACATTGTGCATCCATAATATTACTTACCACAAAGCACGTGTGCCTGAAATTTATGGGACAGAAAACCAATTCTTCCTCCCACTTGCCTCAACAGAGGGGGTTACATCTTGCAGTAGGTGATTTGGATGTGACCCTCTGTAGACTCCATCTCAGCAAAAACGTACCAAGGGCTCACCCTAAAGGGGGTGGGAGGACAGATCCAACCAGCTTACTTGTTCTGAGCATTTCCAAACTTGCCGAAGGGATCCCCGGCCTGCCCTCCATCCCCGGTGAAGATGTACAGGTAGCCGTCCACACCGAAAAGAAGTTGTCCACCGTTATGATTTGAGGCTGGTTCTTCTATCTCCAAGATGACTCTGGAAGGAGAAGAAACCATGCATGAAGCTTTGATACAAACTGAAACTGCATCCTCTTGAGAGACCGAGAAATGACTGGTCCCATCCAGCCAAGACCTGCTTCAGAGTTTCCAATGATCACAAAGCTTGGAGCTCTGAGACACCCCTTGTTTCCCAGTATGCCTCCTTCATGGATCATTCTTCTTTCAGATCGTGATTTCATGAGCTGTGGACACAGCCAGGGTAACAATCACTCTTTTGGGGGGCTCGGCCTTCCTCTCTGCTCTACCAGAACTCTTAACCCCTTCCTTTGCACAGCCCAGCAGGGATTAATCAATCAGTTCTCCAAACTCTTTTCGATCCCCCAACCTGGCTATATGGGAAAAGAGAGAGAAGGCAGAAAGGAAAGAAGGACAAAAGGCAGAGTGGTAGAGTGGAAAGACCATGAGCTTGGAGTCAGAATTAAGTGCTTTATCTGATTGGGCATCCATAGATCTATGGCCTTGTGCCACAGCTTCCTGTGAGGGTAATTCCCAGGTTCAAGCTAAAGAGCCTGGAATCCAATGGCCACACAATAATCAGAGGCCACTATTACGTTTAATATATTGATTTGATCTATAATCATTTCTCAAGCCCTTGTAGCTGCTGGCCATTGCTTACAATTCTGTAAAAACAAGCAAGCATGGTTCTGATTAGGTAACTCTAAGGGATGGCTACACGCCACAAAGACCCTCGACTCAGAAGCCTAACTTGTCTGTCCTTGTTATTCAACAATGACTCCTTTGTCAACATTAGAAGCTAGTGGCTCTGAAACCAGAAAAATGTCCCTCTATCGCCTCAGAGGACAGACTGGCATTATTTTGGGACACAGCCCAAAGTTGCCCATTTTCATGGGCACATCTCACCTTTCTGATTTGGGGTCGGCTTTGTTGGGATCAGCCCGAGAAACCTTCATCTCACTGATCCGGATCTTTTCTACCTTCTTCTTGCCCAGACATGAATAATAAATGTAGAATCTGCGGTTGCGGCGGAATCTGGGATGGAAAGCCAATCCCAAGAAGCCTCTCTCATCCCCTACCCACGGAGTAGTCAGTACGATGTTCTTGAGGTCCAAAAACGGTTGTTCCAGGCGACTCCCGTCAGGCAGATAGACCCATACCACCCCCACCTGCTCGGCCACAAAGAAGCGACGGGTGCCGTCCCCCGCGTGGACCATGGAGACGGG
The DNA here is from genome assembly GCF_018350215.1 of Panthera leo. Lineage (NCBI taxonomy): Eukaryota > Metazoa > Chordata > Mammalia > Carnivora > Felidae > Panthera > Panthera leo. The sequence goes on from NC_056696.1 coordinate 59,254,120, forward strand.
GTTCCTCAGCCCGTTGGCCACCTCGGTCAGGCAGAGCTGGAGGCAGCCCCGGCCGTCCTCAGCCACCACCCCCAGGTTGCGGTTGAGATGGTCATTCCTCAAGACGTTAGGGAAGCAGTAGTCCTTGTCGGGAAGGTTGAGGAGGTGACAGAAGTGGGCACTATCCTTTTCCCGTGTCTCCCGGAGGCGGCGGTCATTGGTCAGTAGGGAGATGGCAGAGTGGCAGTTCGAGTGGAAGGCAGAGCAGTAGTCGGAGCAGAGGCCAGGAAGGTTCCGGAGGGGCGTCTGAGGGTTCTCCGCATCGTAGAGATGGGCTGCGTAGGGTGAGCACTCCTGGAAAGAAACAGAAGCCCAGCTGGTAGTCGGACTGGCCACCGTGGGGCTGGTCCCAATTTGTGAGCAAGCAGAAGGAAAACGGTCTAGGACAGAATCCGGATTCTAGAGTTTCTATTACCAGCTACTGGTAAAGCCCTTTCCTGGGGCCACATTTTCTAGCCAGTTAGTGCTTCTGGAAGGCAAAAAGAGGGGGAAATATTTCTCACCCGCTGTACTGTCTTTAGCATTTTAACTTAGTTCTTGACCCTGAAAGTTTTAGTAAGTGGTGGACTTTTTCTTTCTTTCTTTTTTAAAGAGTACCAAATTTCTTGGAGCCTGGGTGGCTCAGTGGGTTAAGCGGCCGACTTTGGCTCAGGTCATGATCTTGCAGTCCGTGAGTTCGAGCCCCGGGTCGGGCTCTGTGCTGACAGCTCAGAGCCTGGAGCCTGTTTCAGATTCTGTGTCTCCCTCTCTCTGACCCTCCCCTGTTCATGCTCTGTCTCTCCCAGTCTCAAAAACAAATAAAACATTAAAAAAAAAATTAAAAATAAATAAAGAGTACCAAGTTTCTCCATCTTTCCCTTTAGTATAAATGCTGTATCTGCAAGGTTTTATGTCTTTATCCAAATCTGAAGCAATGTAGCAGAAGTTTCACATTTGTTAATCTGGGTGTTGGTTTTCTGTGCTTTCCTGTGTGGTTGAAATACTTTACAGCTAAAAATGATATTACCAAAATGGACACACGATGTTATCACTCCCAGAAATTAGGCATCTAGCAATTTCTTCACTTATTTATTAAAAGTCTTGGGGTGCCTGGGTGGCTCAGTCGGTTGGGCGTCCGATTTGGGCTCAGTCAGGATCTCACGGTTTGTGGGTTCGAGCCCCGCGTCAGGCTCTGTGCTGACAGCTCAGAGTCTGGCACCTGCTTCGGCTTCTGTGTCTCCCTCTCTTTCTGCCCCTCCCCCCCTCAAAAATGAAAACATCTTTAAAAGTTAAAAAAAAAAAAATCTTTAAGTGCTGGGTCGCCTGGGTGGCTCAGTCAGTTGAGCATCCAACTCTTGATTTTAGCTCAGGTCATGATCCCAGGGTTGTGGGCTGGAGCCCCAAGTCGGTCTCTCAGCTCTCGGCACAGAGCCTGCTTGGGATCCTCTGTCTCTCTCTCTCTCTCTCTCTGCTGCTCACAGACTCTCAAAAATAAATAAGCATTTAAAAAATTTATAAATCAGGATGAGAGAGCAGCGAACAAAGCGGGCTGTGAGCCGCTCACCAAGGGACACTCATGCAGAAATTTAGAGTCTGCACAGCTGCTTCTACTCAGTTAGCTCAGGATATGGTTTCTCTATTAAGGAAAATAAGGCCCAGGAAGAGGTCCCCTGGAAGTCTGACACTGCTCTGGGCACTGGGGACAGGGAGCAAGAAACACTGAGGCTTGTTCTAAAGGAACCTCCACCTGCCCCAGGGCAGGAAACCATTAAGGAAATGGCTTGTGCTGTTGTGACTCTGCCTTTGGCAAATATGATCAAAAGGGCAGGAGACTTGAAGCCTCAGCCTGTAGATTTGTGCCCCCAGCCCTGTGTCTGACCTTAAACAAGTTCTTTAAAACTCCGGACTCCTCCAGGCGCCTGGGTGGCTCAGTCTGTTAAGCTTCTGATTCTTGATCTCTGCTTAGGTCATGGTCTCATGGTTGGTGAGTTCCAGCCTGCTTGGGATTCTCTCTCGCTCTCTCTCTCTCTCTCTCTTCCCCTACCCCACTAGTGCTCTCTCTTTCTCTCTCTCTCTCTCAAAATAAATAAACTTAAAAAAAAAAAAACACAACACATTAAAAAACCCTCCTGTCTCCTTACCAGTACAATGGGGGTCAGAACAACTTCCCACAGAAGCCTTTGCTGGGCATACACCGTGTGTGCGGAAAGAGGAGGGGCTGGGGAATTGTAATAAATAGACTCACGTAGGTTATTCTGATTCCTCCAACGCCTAAAGCAGGAGAGCTGCTGAATTTGGCTTTCTGAGACTTCACCCAATAGGGAAAGTGGGAGGATGGGGAGGGGAGGGTGGAGACATCCTTACCAGGGGGTCTCTTGGAAATGAATAGTCTTAGTGCGGCTCCTAAGAGCCCGGCTTCTGCCCCAAACGGCTGGAGTTAAATTCTCCTTGGAAACAGCGGAGGGGTGGTGCCTGAGGTCGGAGACTGCAGCCCTGGGCGATGCCACCCAGGCTGGCTGCTGTGTCCCCAGCACGGGAGTTGGGGCAGCCGGTGCGCCGGGGAATGGTGGCAGCGGGAGAGCCTGTACCTGCGCTGACATCGCCCGGGAGGGTGTCAGATGTCAGGTCTGCAGGGGGGCTTCCTGCCTCTTTGCCCCCAGCGCATTATTACAGCCCCCACCCCCGCACCTTTCATCTGCTCTCCAGTGCGACTGTCCCCTGCACCCCGAGCACCTCTCTCCAGGGTCGGTGCGTGCTGCCTGCACCGGCAGGGGGGGATGCCCGCCAGGGACGTGCACTCTGGCCCCCAGAAAAGGACTCTGTGAGTCCTTGCCTCCCGGCTCCACGATGCTGGGGAGGGCCCCCCACCACCCCACCTCGCCACCTCCATCACCACCCCGAGACCCCCTGGCACAAAGGACCCAGACGAGGACCCCAGCAGGTGCCTCCACTCCCTCCACCTCCCCCCTCCTCCCCGTAACCACCACCTGTGCGTGCTGTGCCCCCCTCCCCGAGCAGAGCAACGCAGAGGGACCCAGACAACGCAGCCCTGAGAGCTCCATGAGGGACACCCACCTCCTCCTCCTGTGTGACAAACCACGAGGGCCAGCAGACCCCAGGGGAGACTCTTGGAGCCCACCCCAGCACCCCCTGGCCTCAGTGCACCCACGCAGAGAGGCAGATGTCAGGTGCCCACGGAGCCCTCCACCCAGGACCCACGCCACCAAGCCCAGCACCCCGCTAAGCCTCCCCCCGTCACTGCGCTGAGGGGTTAGGCTCAGGCCCACCTGGCAGAGGATGTCCTTAATATAGCCACCACACAGCTCGTGGCCCTTGAGGTCAAGGTAATCCATGATGACCCTGTACCGGGCAGCAAGGCGGTGGTCCTTGTGCTGGTCACAGCAGCCGAAGGACTCATAGTCTGAGCAAAATTCCAGGTGCAGCAGGGGCTGGAAGGGGGGCCCGTAGTCCAGGCACTGGGGGTGTCCCTGCAGCAAGCCCACCTGGCCCAACAAGAATGTGAGGCAGAGGTGGAAAATGCCAGAAGAGGTGGGGAGGCTGGGGGCCCGGGGAATAGATGTCCTCAGCATTCTGGGCTTGGGAAGTCTCAGGCTGCTGTGTTGGCTCAGGTTGGCTCCCTGCTGTGCACAAGCTCCCTCCCTCTCCCCACCCCCAGGCTGTTTTCTTCCTGCCTCCCCACCCCCCCACCTCCCCCACCAGGTTCCCTGAGGTGGTTTCTGAGCAGTGTCCCTTCCGCGGTCTGGGTGGCCAAGTGTCTCCGTGAAAACAGTGAGAGGTGTCCCTGCCCCTTCCACCCCAGACACGAAGCCGGTGCCACGTTCTGCCCCCTACCGCTGAGTTATTGGGGTGCGTGGCTGCTTAGGAAGAGGCACAATGATGTCCCTGGCAGGCGTGCTGTGATTCATTAAAACTGCTAAGAATTCCTGCAGTGGGGGTCGGGGGGAGGGCAGGAAATTCACAATTTGTTTACAGTTTCTTCACAAGCTAGAGACCAGCACATATTATGCGGTCCCAGATGTCAGACCGTGAAAGGGCAAGATGCGAGAGAGGTCCTGTAGTGCTGAATGGCACCCACTGGACCTCGGGTGTGGATCTGGGAGGATAGGGGGGTCGGTAGGGGGAGGCAGGGGGAGCTTAGGGTTCCTGTGATCCGGACAGCTCTATATTTGCCGTGGCTGGAAGAGAGGACATTCCATGAATCTTGGATCCACAGCAAGGAGTAAGAAGAAAGGAGACAGTGAAGGAAGCAGGGAGTGTGGCCTGGTACAAACAAGGAGTCGGCAAGGGCTGTTGGGACAGTGTCCTCGGGAGGCACACAACACCTGGGGTCTTTATTTTTGCCAAGTCCATACCTGCTCTCAGGGCACACTTCCCCACTTAGTTTATGTTCCAACATTAGCATTTAAGAATGTGTTTTGCTTTATACATGTTCTTGGCACACGACAGGCCTTTGATAAATATTTCTTAAATGACTGAAGGACATGGAGTCCCAAACTCACACGACCCCAAACCCAGACAGAGGCATGAACCAGGGCACAAGCCTGCAGAGGCATTAGGTTCTGAGTTCACTTTCCTTCTGGTACTTTCCACGATTCTCCACTATCCGGAAATTTCCTCACTGGCAAAAAACTGCGCTTTGAAATGCAGATGAAATCAAAGACTTTTCTTGGCCTGGATCCACTTCTAAGGAGGGATCCCACTCACCACTCCAAACGGCCTTTCCAGGATGTCAAGAGGGGATGAGCCTCAGTCTAACGGGTGTGTGTTCACAATGCTGTGGATTGTGAAGGCCCAAAATGGCATTTAAAATAAAAACACACTACATTTCGGGGCACCTGGGTGGCTCAGTTGGTTAAGCATCCGACTTCGGCTCAGGACATGATCTCGAGGTTCGTGAGTTCGAGCACCCCACGTCGGACTTTGTGCTGACAGCTCAGAGCCTGGAGCCTGCTTCGGATTCTGTGTCTCCCTCTCTGTCTGCCTCTCCCCTGTTCATGCTCTGTCTCTCTCTCTCAAAAATAAATAAACATTAAAAAAATAATAATAATAAATAAAATACATAAAAATAAAATACAAACACACGACATCTCTATAAGTAAGGGATAATTCAGGAGGGAGTGGTTAAGAATCATCAACACACCCCTGCTTTCCTGTCTGTACTGTTCAAGAGCATCCCTAGTTGAATGCTGCTTTTTAAAACATAATACAGCATCCATGATTCATTGATGACTGTACTGTTTCCATGGGGTTGTTTGCTGAGAGGTTAGATAATGTCACCCTTCTGGAAGCCTTGGGTGGGAGGAGTAAAAAACACAGGGACCGATTTCAGCCAGGGGATTCACACACCATGCCTTCTCAGAAATGGGAGGTAACAGTCTGACCCCACGAGGAGTAGGAATGAGTGCATTCTCTCTTTCCACGTGGGACCTGGGAGTACTTCTGGATCTTTTATTGACATTTATGTCTCAGTTTTCCCTTTGCCACAAAAAAAAAAAAAAAAAAAAAAAAAAAAAAAAAAAAATACTGAGTTTAAAAGGAATGCCTCCTTCTTGGAAAATAATTCTTTTTAAAAAAAAAATGTTTGAGAGAGAGAGAGAGAGAGAGAGAGAAAGAGATCATGAGTGGGGGAGGGCCAAGAGAGAGGAGACAGAGAATCCCAAGCAGGCTCTGTACTGTCAGCACAGAGCCCGACTCCGAGGTGGAACTCACGAACTGTGAGGTCATGACCTGAGTTGAAATCAAGAGTTGGACACTTAATCACTGAGCCACCCAGGCGCCCTGGAAAATAATGCTTAATGGCTGTGTTTACAGAATTATAGCACAGTATTAAAAAAAAAAAAAAAAAACAACAACAACAGAAAACACAAAAACAAGGTGCTTGGGTGGCCCAGTCAATTGAGCATCTGACTTCAGCTCGGGTCATGACTTCATAGTTCGTGAGTTCGAGCCCTGCATGACACTCTGTGCTGACAGCATAGAGCCTGCTTGGGATTCTCTCTCTCCCTCTCTCTGCCCCTCCCCCACTTGCTCATGCTCTCTCAAAATAAACAAACTTATATTTAAAAAAAAAAAGACAACAGGGGCGCCTGGGTGGCTCAGTCAATTAAGCCTCCAACTTCAGCTCAGGTCACGATCTCGCAGTCCGTGAGTTTCGGGCCCCGCGTCGGGCTCTGGGCTGACGGCTCAGAGCCTGGAGCCTGCTTCCGATTCTGTGTCTCCCTCTCTCTGCCCCTCCCCTGTTCATGCTCTGTCTCTCTCTGTCTCAAAAATAAATAAACGTTAAAAAAAAAATTAAAAAAAATACAAAACAAGAAAACAAAAAACCTTAGATATAATAATTCCTATCTACCCAGGACATGTAAATCCAAATCAGATCTTACTGTTTTGGGCAAAGATGGATTTCAAAATTGACAGGGAGAGATTGGCTAGCAGGTCCCATCAGACACAGTGACAGCACAAATTTCTGATTATTAAAAGATGCAACATTTCAGATGGGACTACATAATATTTTAGACATAATAACATAATACAGGTGATTATATAACTATACAGTTACTAATTTTACCATAGATATTTATTATCACGCACAAAGCATGATACTGAAAGAGAAACATTTAACAGAAAATGGATGCACGAAATAAACTTTTTAAAGGAGTTTATGCTCTGAGAAGAAAGGCTAAAATAAGAGTCCAAATAATCCTAGGCAGATGATATTCAGACAACAATAAGGAAGGAACAAACTGCCTGTAGGAATCCCAAGGAAGGAGAGGGGGCATCAGACTGGAGTGGCTAAGAAAATCCTAATGAAGATTGAATGGAGTATTCAGATGAAGTCCAGGTGGAGAAGAACAGAAAACCAAGTTTTGACTGTTAGGTGAGCTTAGGAGAAAAAAATCTAGAACTGCAAGCTGGGACCAGATTGTGTAGCGAAATCACTTTAGCTCCAACCTTGGAGGCAAACAGAACATTTTTTAAAATATTGTTATTCGTCAGCTAGGGTTGCTGTAACAAAGTATCACAAACTGGGCGGCCTGAACCACAGAAATGTATTGTCTCACACTTCTGAAGGCTGGAAGATGAGGTCAAGCTGTCAGCAGGGCTGGTTTTTCTCTAGGCTGTGAAGAATTTGTTTACAGGCAATCTTGTACCCTTGGCTCAAGGATACATCACCCCAATTTCTGTCTTTGTGTTCACATGGCATTCTCTGGGTGCATGTCTGTGTCCAAATGTTCCCCTTTTTATGAGGAAACCAGTCATTTTGGATTAGACCCACCCCAACGACCTTATTTTAACTTGATTATCTCTGTAAAGACCCGATCTCCAAACAAGGTCACATTCTGAAGGATTGGGGGTTAGGACTTGGCCATATCCTTTTGGGGATACACGATTCAACCAATAACAGCCACACACACACACACACACACACACACACACTTTCATATAGCAAGTGACTTTCTTTTTTTTAAGTTTATTTTTTTAGTAATCTCTACACCCAATGTGAGGCTCAAACTCATGACCCTGAGATCAAGAGTTGCATTTAAAAAAGTCACATTGAGAGGTTCAGGTCTGGTGTTCATTCTAGCATCGTATCATGGAACAGAAAAGAAAAAAATAGAAAAGGAAATGCTCTAGGGGCACCTGGGTGGCTTGGTCGGTTAAGCGTCTGACTCTTGAATTTCGGCTCAGGTCATGATCTCTTTGTGAGTTTGAGCCCTGCATCGGGCTCTGCACTGATGGCACAGAGCCTGCTTGGGATTCTCTCTCTCTCTCTCTCTCTCTCTCTCTCTCTCTCTCTCTCTCTCCCCCTCTCCCGCTTGTCCCCTCTCTCTCTAAAATAAATAAACTTAAAAAAAAAATAGATGTTCTAGCCAGTACCTTCTCATGTAACTTCTTTTTCTCTGGAAGTTTATCTGTCTTCACAGCCACAGCCTAACTGCCTTCTCACTGTATGAAAACGAACAGGTGTGTTTGAGATTAAGGAAAGTATTAATAACTCTTCATTTGTATTATGCATTACAGTTTACAAAGTATTGTCTCCCACTTCTTCTCATCTGATTGTCACAAAAATTCTGAGGTAAGCAGGGGAGATACTCTATCACGAACGTATACACAAGTGAATTAAGTCTCAGCGAGGTTCCATGAAATACTTAGGGTCCTGCTTTGGGTGGAGAGGATGGCAGTAAAATTTAGGTGTTGTGAATTACAGCCCAGATCTTGTTCATTCCGTTATGATGATGTATCAAAACATGAAAAGTATAGCAATCACTTTAACTTGTTTTCTTCACTTAGAAAAATCTGTGTCAGACGCAGCCTGCCAATTAAGGAGTATATTGACTGAATGAAGATCCAGGCACGTCGATAAGAATGTGTGAATTCTTGGTATAGGCATAATAGGAGGTAATAAACAAACAACGGACAGTGGTGTCTCTCATCGTGGGGCTGACAAGGCAGAAACAAATTCAAGATCTGCCTCTAGGGGTGCCTGGGTGGCGCAGTCGGTTAAGCGTCCGACTTCAGCCAGGTCACGATCTCGCGGTCCGTGAGTTCAAATACATTAATTTTTAAAAAATTAACTTATTCAGAGGATACTAGTCCTAGGATTTGCAAGCCACATCCATCAAGGGTCTGCTTATTTCCTTTTGAAATATTTAAAATATATTCCTTTTTGGGGCGCCTGGGTGGCTCAGTTGGTTGAGCGTCTGACTTCGGCTCAGGTCACGATCTCGCGGTCTGTGGGTTTGAGCCCCGTGTCGGGCTCTGTGCTGACAGTCCGGAGCCTGGAGCCTGTTTCAGATTCTGTGTCTCCCTTGCTCTCTCTCTGCCCCTCGCCCGCTCATGCTCTGTCTCTCTCTGTCAAAAATAAATACACATTAAAAGAAACAAAATTTAAAATATATTCCTTTTTATATTTTTATTTATGTATTTTTTTTTTACTTTAGAAAGAGTGTATGTGGGGGAGAGGGGTAGAGGAAGAGCGAGAATCTTAAGCAGTCTCCATGCTCAGCTTGGAATCTGATGCAGGGCTTGATCCTATGACCTGAGCCGAAATCAAGAGTTGGACACTGAACCGACTGAGCCACCCAGGTGCCCCTAAAATATAAATATTCTAATGCAATCCAGCAGATAAAGCCCTTGTGCTATAAATATGGATAAATAACTAGACCCCAAAAGGCCACACTTACCCCTTCATTAAAGAATGGTTGGCCTGGTTTTGTGTTCATTTTTTAGTTTAATTTCCTTTGTTGTTGTTGTTGTTCATAATAATAAATGTTACCACTTATTGAGAAAACCAGTGCACCAAGAATATGCTAAGCACTTTCTGCCTTTCTCAGATCACCCTGTTTTACAGAATAAACCTGAGGCTCAGTTAGGTGAGGTGCTTGGTTGAATCCAGACCTTTCTGACTCCATAAAGCTAGTTGGTTTTTTGGTTTTGTTTCTTTTTGGTAATAGTGTCACTGATAAAATTCACATGCCATACAATTCACTCGTTCAAAGTGCACAATTAAATGCTTTTTAGTATATTCACAGAGTGAATTCTGCAACCAGGATCCCAAAGGAACCCTGTACCCACCCCTCCGGCTATCACTTCCGCCTCATCTTCTCATCCACCCCCCCTCTCCTCGCCCTAGGCAATCACTAGTCTACTTTCTCCATTTCTGTAGACTTGCTTACTCTGGACATTTCGTATAAATGGAATCAGATATTGTAGGGTCCTTTCCATTTTTTACAGTAGCCCCAAGTGCACAAAATGGGATAAACCACAACCCGTGGCTCATCATGCACTGTCAATATTAGTCCACGGAGAGCCTGCCACTTAATTAAAAAACTAGAGCATTAACAATAATTTACGTCCCTTAACGATGAGCTTTTCCTCCATCCTTTCCCTCTGCCCTCCCATTCAGAGGTAACCACTCTGCATGGAAGTTTTGTTTATCATTCTCTTGTTTTTTGGGTTTTTTTTATATATATGTAGCTTCATCACAAGCTACATACATTTATAAGCATTTTAGTCCTTAGTTGCACTTTAGAGTTTGAACTCTATGTAGTCATGAAGTCGTACACAGGGACACGTTTCTTTCACTCAGTATGTTACGGGGTTCCCTCTACATTGGTGTGTAAATCTACAGTTTTATTCATTTTTCCTTGTGCGACTATCACAATTTATCCACTCTCATGCCACTAAGCATTTGTGGGTTCTTTCTAGTATTCCCAGTCTGTTGGTGCACACGTACAAGCATTTCTCGAGTAAACACTCAAGAATAGTATTGGTAAATGGTACCAAAAAAACCCAACCTATTTCTTGTATTTTATTCCCCATCATCTTAATTTTTGCTAACTGAGTGGGTCTGAACTGGAATTCCACTATGCTCTTGATTTGCATTTCTCAGACGTAGGTGTTTGTGGTCCATGTTTAACTTCTGTGAAATACTTGTTCATGTGTTTTGTCCATTTTTTTCTATCGGGCTCTTTCTCCTGTTCTTATTGATCTGAATTTATTTTAATCCTGTCAGTTTATGTGTTGCAAATACTTTCTTTTTTTTTTAAGATTTTATTATTTTTTCATTATTTTTTAAATAATTTTTTATGTTTATTTATTTTGAGAGAGAGAGAGAGAGAGACAGCACGAGCAAGAGTGGGGAGGGGCAGAGAGAGGAGAGAGAGAATCACAAGCAGGCTCCATGCTGTCAGCACAGAGCCCAGTGCAGGGCTCAATCTTGAAAACACCCAAACAACTGGGCCACACAGGTACCCCTTTAACATTTTATTTTTCAGTAATCTCTGTACCCAATGTAGAACTCGAACTCACAACCCCGAGATCAAGAGTCACACTCTCTACCAACTGAGCCACCCAGATGCCCCACAAATCTTTTAACAGACTACATTTAATTTTCTTAAAGGTATCATTTGACTGGCAAAAGGTCCTAATTTTAGTTATTTTGCCTGTCATCTAATCTAGATCAACTATATGAGGAACTGTTTCTCAGGCAGTGGACAACAGACAGCACAAGACCGGGATTACCGAAGAAGTGCAACTCATAAACTAAGTTCTACACAGTCTGACTTCTCCACCTTGGAACAACCTCTCCCAAACAGCGCACTGGGCCGGAGTCCCAAGCAAAGCACGGCAGTCCCGCTAAGCCAGTGAGCCGGAGGTCAGAGTTGGGGGCAGCTGAGCAAGGAGGGAACTGTGCGGTGGACTGCGTATCCTCAAAAGTGTGTGAAGCCCTTGAGTCCGTGGTTGATGGCTGCACTGTCCATAGACTGAAAGATGGGTGTATTTTAGCAGAAAGCATGAACTCAACTATTGCACAATTTCTGTATTTCAGAGGCTTTTAAGAGAAAACAAGACTTTAAATTATCCTTAGTTCCTGTTATCTGCTGTCTAAAATCGTCACGATGGGTGTTCACTTAAGATTTGTTAAGTATTGGGGTGCCTGGGTGGCTGTCGGTTGAGCTTCCGACTTCAGCTCAGGTCATGATCTCACGGTTTGTGAGTTCGAGCCCCGCGTCGGGCTCTGTGCTAACAGCTCGGAGCCTGGAGCCTGCTTCAGATTGTGTGTCTCCTTCTCTCTCTGCCCCTCCCCTGCTTGTGCTCTGCCTCTCAAAAACCAAAAATAAATTTAAAAAAATAAAAATAAAAGATTTGTTAAGTATTCATTATTATCCTAGGCATTGGTTATATTTTTCATTCTTCGTAGCAATCCAGTGAGAGAACTCCTACTATCTCTCAACTACAGGTAAAGAAATTATGAAAGCTCAGTAATTTGTCCAAGAAGTCACAGAACTACCTAATGATAAACCCAGAAGTCAAACCTAAGTCTCCCGAGGCCCCTACCCTGGGCACAGGAGCCCCCAGATACTATTTCCTATGCAACGGGCACACTAGGTCAATAGCTTTCATGAATTTCCATTCAGTTCTACTCAATATTTATTTTTTTAATGTTTATTTATATTTATTTTCGAGGGTAGGGAGGGGTGGAAACAGAAAGAGAGACCATCCCAAGCAGGCTCCGCACTGTCAGCACAGAGCCCTATGCGGGGCTCAAACTCACAAACCGTGAGATCATGACCTGAGCTGGAATCAAGAATCGAACGCTCAACTGACCGAGCCATCCAGGTGCCCCTTCTATTCAATATTTAATGCGCTAGAAATTCTGTTGAGGGTTGCCGATAAAAGATTATTAAGTTCAGATAATGTACTATTAAGGACAGGGACGCCTGGGTGGCTCAGTCGGTTAAACGTCCAACTTTGGCTCAGGTGCTGATCTCACAGTTCGTGAGTTCAAGCCCCATGTCGGGCTCTGTGCTGACAGCTCAGAGCCTGGAGCCTGCTTCGGATTCTGTGTCCACCACCCCACCCGGCCTCTCCCCTGTTCGCGCTCTGTCTCTCTCTCTCTCTCAAAAATTAACTAAATGTTAATAAAAAAATGTACAAAGGTAACATAACAATGTGATGATTTGAGAAGAGGCTGTGAGGGACCAGTGAGGACACAGAGGGGAGACCGACCTACCAAGCCCGGCAGAGGACAGGCTTTGCTGGAGCTGCTAGGCTCTGGGTTGCGAATCCCCTCTACTCTTTTCCTTGCTGCCTAGCTCAGGGCTCTGCGGGTCACAAACACTGACGGAACTGGGAGGCAGTACTCGCAGTACAGATGGAGCGCGTGCTCTCTGGAGCCACAGTGGTCAGGTTAGGGTCCTGGTGCCACCATCTATGAGCTGTGACTTTGTGCAAGTCACTTAACCTCTGAGACCCCCCTTCCTTCCTGGGTAAAACGGGAATAACTCGTAAGATTGTGGGGACAGTAAGACATCATGTAAAGCCCAAAGTGCTTGATAAATTTTAGCCATTATTATTCATGAAACTGACTATAGTGGACCTAAAAATCACAGTAGATTCACACCGCTCTTACTGCATCGTGCAATATGATCATTGGGTATGAAAACCCTAGCAAGTTAAGCTCTGTGTGGAAACCAAGAACCAAGTCTACTCGTTTCTCTTGCATTCCCACCTCCATTTGCCAGAGATCATGAGAACCCGTAAATCCTACTTAACAGCCTTTGACTAAAGTTTCAGAGAGGAGATGCCCTGACAATCTCGGCCTGAGCTTTGAGACCTTGTCCATGTCATCCGGGCATTTCGTTCCTGTAGGGCTGACCTTCCACAGAAGGGTGGGTCTCCAACCCACTCGCCAGCCCCCAGCAGTAAAGCTGGTCCTACCCATGTGGTCGCTTGAACTTGGTTTATGTTGGTCTGTGGGGCACCTACGTGTTTCACATGTATATCATAAGGATGAGTATTTATTGAGTCAGCTTACTAAGTATAAAATATTGAACCAAGTTACTGACAAAGGATAATTTGTGCTGTTTTCTTGCAGATGGCTTACATTTTTTTTAATGTTTGTTTTTGTGAGAGAGAGAGAGACAGAATGTGGACACACAAGTGGGGGAGGGGCAGGGAGAGCGAGACACAGAATCTGATGCAGGCTCCAGGCTCCAGGCTCCCAGCTGTCAGCACAGAGCCTGATGCGGTGCTTGAACTCATGAACCATGAGATCATGACCTGAGCTGAAGTCACACACTTAACTGACTGAGCTACCCAGGAGACCCTTGCAGATGGGTTAAAGCCAGTGGGGAAAATGTGAGGTTTGCCATCTAAATACTGGGCTTGTTCTAAAGTTAGTGAGCCTTCACGGAACTCAAATACAAGTTATCTGAACCGTAAATGTGTAAGAGCTGAGACAGTTTCGACGAAGCACTCACTCTACCAGTTACCACAACATATTACATAAAGCGCCAGCTCCTATTCCAGGAACGCTGTTCTTGGCTTCTGAGCCAAGCTTTCCCACTGGGCTGTGTGACCCTGGGACACCATCTCACTGGCAGATTCTTCTCCACTGTCCAGCTGCCTACTGCCACATCCCCGTTTCCAAGAGAAAGGTAAGGGACACAGGAGTTCCAAAGCATGTCTCAGATTGCTGTGCTTGGCAAAACAACAACAGACTAGAGCCCTTTGAAGTCAGGCCAACCCTCTACCCGCTCTGACCCAAATTAGTCTTCTAGAGTCAAAGGTAGCTCTCTTGTCAGAAGGTCACTTAGCCCCAAGCCCCCATGTCTTAATACCCCCGAAACAAAGAGAATTCCTTTCCTAAATCCTTCTCTGTTTCCAAAATTCCTCACGAGAACTCATGACCAATATATTCCTTATGATGGTAAACCTAATGTGGATCGTTTAGAAACTCCAAGAATAGAAATCCATTTAACAACACTACAAGTTATGTTTTATTACACAACAGTCAGAAGGAAATTATCTGCAGACAGCAATAACTGCCGTACACCTGCATTCTCTAATGAAACAAATATATTTCTTATTTGAAGGTTTATTTCTTAATAAATATTATATTTAATGGTACAAAAAAGAAAAATATGCTATTTACAAAGAACAAAGGCAGCAAGGCTGTTTCTTTTTTAGCTATAATTACAATAAAAGAAAATACAGAAATATAGAAAATATAGAAAAATAGAAAAATATAAATTACATCATAGATACGCCAATTAAATACATTCAGTAACACCTACCGAGCTACTATTCTGTAGCTACTCATCGTAAATAACTAATATTCGGTATCAGAGTCCTGGATTTACAATACTGTGTTTTTTCACAGATTTCCTTATCCGCCTTATTTTTTTCCTTAAGACTGGATGATCTTGTTTGCAAATATACCGAAAGTATCTACAACCTACAACAAAAAAAACAAACGAAGCAAAATCAACAAAGAGTTTTAATACTTATCAAATTCTTCAAGTATATTTCCACATTTTGAAAATTTTGCTTCAACTCTGGCATACTAACGATTATGAAAATAAGATGGATTTGTATTATCTATACCAAGGTATCCTGAGCACATTCTAAGAGCTATCACCAGTGAAACGCACACTTTCTACATATGAAAACGTTTCTGATTGGCTGCTAATTAAAGCACATACTTTAGCTGGTTCCACCCTGCCTCCCAAGCCCCAGTCAAGGTGATATGCATATTATACATATATTCACATATTAAACGAGACTTCGCCAAAAGCAAATTACTACAAATTCCCTTTCAATGTCAGCTTGTAAAACAGCGGAAGAGGCATCTGTAACAATACAAAGGTTCTCTGTAAGAAAACCTTGATGTCAAGGATTAAAATAAACTCCTCACAGGTCAGAAGAGATGAGCACTTAGCCAGCCGTTCTAGCCATCCAGAGAGCAGCTGGATGGTGATGGGGCAGCTCTGACAAAGGTCTTTTCACAGTCTTACAATGCCATCGGTTCACTGGTCAAGTATTTCAAACATGAATCAAATTTCTATTAAAAAAAACTAGACTGGGTGCGTCTGGATGAACATCTAAATCTTGATTTCAGCTCAGGTCATGATCCCAGGGTTGTGGGATCAAGCTCCACACTGGGGTGGAGCCTGCTTGGGATTCTTTCATTCTTTCTTTCTCTCTCTCTTTCTTTCTTTCTCTCTCTCTCGCTCTCTCTCCCTCTTTTTCTCTCTCTCTCTCCCTCTCTCCCTCAGCCCCTCTCCTTGACTCACGCTTTCTCTTCAAAAAAATAAATAAAAATGTAAACTGGGTATTTTAAGAGATTTTTTTAGGGGCACCTGGGTGGCGCAGTTGGGTTAAGCGGCTGACTCTTGATCTCGGCTCAGGTCATGACCTCACAGTTCGTGAGTTCAAGACCCGTGTCAGGCTACGCATTGTCAGTGCAGAGCCTGCTTGGTATTCTCTCTCTCCTCTCTCTCTGCCCCTCCCCGACTCCCTTCCTCTCTCTCTCTCAAAATAAATAAACCTTAAAGAAGAGAATTTTTTTTATATTTGATGAGTGAGACCATAAATCACCTAAGAACTAATTTCATTATAGTCTCACCATACATTCATCTTCTCTGGGAAATTGCTAGGATATATACTGTACCTACAGTAACCATTATTCCTGAAATAGTATGCCAGAATTACTAACGTTTTATTAGCTAGAAAGCAGTGCTGTGATGTTAATGTAATAATCTGTATTTCCAAACACATCTACCACTTTAGCAAAAACAAAATACTTTGTACACAGATTTCTGCTTCCATCTAGAATATAGAAAGATAGAAAGAACTCTGATCTCACCCTAACACAGAGAAAAAGCCAAATAACCTACAAACTCCTTCCTCCGCCAGAAGACGTATAGTCACAAGGACAAAAGGCCTGGCTTGCCTTACCAGAGCATGGAAGGAAGGGCAGCTACCGGACCCTGCTCTCAGCATGAAGTAAAGGCAGATCGTGACCAGAATTTGAATCCTGTGATAGAATGGGGATAACCAGAGCACGGACAAAACCCAGCTCAACTCCTGAACAGACTGACTCAACCCCCACACTAACACCGGAAAAAAGAAATGTGCCCATTTTCAGGCATGATTATGCCTGATATTCACAGAGCACTTTTGAATTTATAAAGCACTTTGATGTGACGCTCACTTGATGCTTACAACAATCCTGTAGGCAGCATGGACAGGTGTTAGGAAGCCCACTCAGAGAGAGGGTCCCAAAGGTTAACTGTTTGATCTAAGTGACAGGAAAAGGTGACAGACTGGAAAATCAGTCCAGACTCGGCTCAAACACAGACACCTTTAGATATCTGTACTAGATGCCTCTATGCTCATAAGGAAGTAGAAATCTCAGTCTGAATCACATTTCTGTTCCTTGGCATCAGTGTGTTCAGAGAGAAATCTTACAATTGTTTTCCTATTTATTTGTCCTTTTCCTCTTAGGAACCAGCATTTCATTGACCCTTGTAATCATCTGAAACACTCACTGAGAATACTAATTCCAAAATAAAACCATCTCACAACCGAGCTGAAGAATCTCTTTAGGATACCCTGAACTCTCTAGCAACAGACTGCTTACTCATGGACACGGGTGACACTCACTTTTTCTCTGACCTACAGTTTCCCTGCTCCATTGGCACCGAGCGCTGAGAGTTTTAACAGCCAGCATGTTCCACGAAGAAAAGGTCAATTTCCCTTTCTTTAAGAGGATTTTTAAATAAGTTAATAGGAGGTATACTCTTTTTACGGGAGAAATGTTCCCTCCGAACCGGAACAGATAAGTTAAGTATAATGCGGAGCTATTATCAAACAGTAAGGTCAGCAAAGAATCTTTTTCTATTTCTAATACTGTCAAGTGGACAATGTCAGTAAACTTTCTATGCGGTTGTTGTGGAAACAGTCTGCATCCTCTATCTTAACTGGCCCCTAAAGATACGCAAATTACAGCATAAAAAGCAAGCACCGCAATCAACAAGATGAAATCAGTTTCCAGTCCACGGACAGTCCTTACAAGCAGATCACCTGGCCCCAACTCAACGTTCATTTTTCCATTCACCAGTTATCCTCCCCAGCATCTAATGTCCTTGGGCACTGTACCAAGTAAGCTGTGACACGAATGAATGGTCACACTTTGTAATTTCAAAATCGTCCAAAAGCTACGTCTACGTAAGAAGAAAAAAAACCCCATACCTTTTCCTAACAGTATTCCAGCTACCAAAGCCTTCTCACAAGCCAAAGCTTTATCTTCTTTCCAATCGCTTTTTGCCCAAAAGGAGCTGAAGTGAAAGCTAGGCCACCAGGTTTTCCTGGAGTTCCACTCTTCTTGGACCCAGGCAAGGTGGTTCCTGGAAAAGAAAAATGTCAAAAGAGAAGGTCAGTGATGGAGATGGACCTATACTGGCAGAATATGAACTTAAGAAGAGTCTGTGGAAGGGAGCCTGGGTGGCTCAGTCTGACTTCAGCTCAGGTCATGATCTCACGGCTCGTGGGTTCCAGCCCCGCGTTGGGCTCTGCACTGACAGCATGGCACCTTCTTGGGATTCTCTCTCTTTCTCTCTGCCCTGCCATGACTTGCACGTGCTCTCTCAAAAATAAATAAACACTTTTTAAAAATGACAAGGGCCACTCCTTCTTTTCTCAAAATGGTATTATGATCAGAGGCATAGTTTTAGATATCCAGCTCACAATGGACTTAACAAACATCTGCTGAATGGATAACTGACGATGATCTTATGAGGCCCTAAAAAGCCCCACAAAAAATTATTGAAAACCAGCTGGGAGAAAAGCAGTTTCCATGTGATCTTACAAGATGATGACACACAGATCACCAAGAGCTTTACAAACAGCCTGGCGGAGAGTGGGGATGACCCCTTTTTGTCATCATTTCCAACTTGAAAATACACACATTCTTTAGTACTGCAGTGGTAAGGTACAGTACTTACTTGGACACAATAAAAGAAATCTTTTTTTCTTTTAATGTTTATTTGTGAGACAGAGAGAGAGACAGAGCATGAGTGGGGGAGGGGCAGAAAGAGAGAGAGAGGGAGACACAGAATTCAAAGCAGGCTCCAGGCTCTGAGCTGTCAGCACAGAGCCCGATGTGGGACTCGAACCCATGAACCATGAGATCATGACCTGAGCCAAAGTTGGACGCTTAACCGACTGAGCCACCCAGGTGTCCCCATAAAAAAATCTTAATAGAATTTTTGTATGTTTTACCTGTGACCTTATTTCCTTGCTTCTGATGTACCCAGAAGAAACAACTGAAGACACAATTCAAGAAATCAAAAAACATAAGCAAAGAATGATACTTAAACATTGACAGACATCAGCTACAATACTGGGAAATTTTACTGGTGCTGAGCCAGTAATAAACACTGCTTCTTCTACTTACCCCATTAAAGTCTGTCTCAGATATTTTGCCAAATATTTCCAAGCAGTTATATTTTTAGTGCATCCAGCAAAATCTAAGACTCCAAATAATACTTCCAGCCCAAGTTTATGGTGATCTTTTTTTTCTGCAATGGTCACAACAATTAGAGTTTACACAAGATACTGAAGTGCACAAAGCTAAAAATATATATTCAGTTGACAAAATATTACTGAATTGTAAGCCTTCTAGTTTGGTTAACAGTTTAAAATAATTCATTCTGTTCATACTCTCCTGTGATAAATCTGAAATATTCAATAATTCATTAATTTAGTCTTTGCTAATGAAGTCAGAGTGGTGAGTCTGATTTCTAAATGAGCTATACTTTACTGAGAACATTAAAGTGCCTGCCCTATGTAGGCATTTTATATATGTTCTCTTCTAACAGGAGAGGGACTGACACAGTCCCAGTACCTATTGGACTTAAGCTGATTTCCTTCTATGAAGAAGTTATGTTCTGGGGCGCCTGGCTGGCTCAGCTGGTAGACTGCATGACTCTTGATCTCAGGGTCGTGAGGTCAAGCCCCGTGCTGGGCATGGAACCTACTTAAAAAAAAAATGTTCTTTTCTATACCGAGCTGAAATGCAACAGAGATTAAATGAGGTGAATTATACTGCAGCCATTTCTCTTGTGCTAAATATTGCCTCATATTCTACAGCAGGGGTCAGAAAACTTTTCCTAATAAAGGGACAGTAAATATTTAAGCTTTGTGAATGATACGGTCTATGTCACAGCTACACAGCTCTGCTGTTGTAGTGCAAAAGCAGCCACAGACAACACATAAATGCTCCAAAAGAACCTGATTTATAAAAACAGATTAGGGGTGGATTTGGCCCATGGGCCATAGTTTGCTAGTCTACAGCTTATCTGCACATGGAGATACAAAATAAAAATTATTTACCTGATTTTCTCAGTAATCTATGGAATTCTAACATGAGTTTATGAGATGGTACAATCTGATACAAAATCTGGAAGAAAAAAATAATCTTGTAAATTTTACACGTGATAACAGCATTCCTCAAATTTCAGCTTAGTTTCAAATAAGGTCCTTATTGCCTAATATGCCCTCAGTAAATGAATCAAGGATTTAAAACATGTTTTGCTCTTGTCCAGTTTCAATTTGGGTATAGAAAGGTGTTCTATGTAAAGCTATTTTTAAAAATCCCTGTCGGGGCACCTGGGTGGCTCAGGTGGTTAAGTGTCCAACTTCGGCTCAGGTTACGATTTCGCAGTTCGTGAGTTTGAGCCCTGCATTGAGCTCTGCTGACAGCTCAGAGCCTGGAGCCTGTTTCAGATTCTGTGTCTCTCTTTCTCTGTCTGCCCCTCCCCCACTCACGCTCTGTCTCTCTCTCTCTCTCTCTCTCAAAACTAAATACACGTTAAAAAATTTTTTTTAATAAAAATTTTAAAAAAATAATAAAAATGCATTTAAAATGGTCAATTCTATGTTATATATATTTTACCATTAAAAAAAATTTTTAAGCAATGTCCTATACAGTAACAACCCCAAACACGAAACAGGGATAAATTTAACAAAATATATACAAAAACTATAAAACATTTCATAGGGAAACAAAAGACCTAAATGAATGGAAAGACATATGATGTTCACAATTTGGCAACCTCCATACTGTTAAAATGTAAATTTTCTCAGAATTGATCTATAGATTGAAAATCCCAGCAAGACAATTTCTAGCACTAGACAAGCTGATTTAAAAATGTATATGGAGGGGCGCCTGGGCGGCTCATTTGGTTGAGCATTCGACTCTTGGTCTCGGCTCAGATCATGATCTCACAGTTTGTGGGACTGAGCCCTGTGTTGGGCTCTGCACTGAGGAGCCTGCTTAGGATTCTCGCTCTCTCTCCCTCGCTCGCTCTCTCTCTGCCCCTCCCCTACTCATGGTATCTATCTCTCTCTCAAAAAAAAAAAAAAAAAAAAAAAGCATTAAAAAAATAAAAATAAAAAGGTATATGGAAAGGGGAGCCTAGGTGGCTTAGTCAGTTGAGTGTCCGAATCTTGGTTTCAGCTTGTCATGATCCCAGGGTTATGGGATTGAGCCCGTGTTAGGCTCTGTGCTGAGCGTGAAGCCTGCTTGGAATTCTCTCTCTCTGTCTCTCCCCCCCCCCCCCCCCCCTTCTCTCTCCAACTCATGCTCTCTCTCTCTAAAGAAATAAAAATAAAATACTTAAAAAGAAGTATATGGAAAGTCAAAGAACCTAGAAAAACAATTTTGAGAAAGGACAAATTTATATGACTGTCATGACACAGACTCACATAAAGCAACAGTTATAACATGTGGGGTAGCTATAAGGATGGCAATATATAAACCACTGGAAGACAACAGAGCCCATATATACGGTCGATTGATTTTTTTTTTTTAATTTTTTTTAACGTTTATTTATTTTTGAGACAGAGAGAGACAGAGCATGAATGGGGGAGGGTCAGAGAGAGGGAGACACAGAATCTGAAACAGGCTCCGGGCTCTGAGCTGTTAGCACAGGGGCCCGACGCGGGGCTCGAACTCATGGACCGCGAGATCGTGACCTGAGCCGAAGTCGGCGCTCAACTGACTGAGCCACCCAGGCGCCCCATGATTTTCAACAATATTACCAATGTAATTCAAAGGAGGACAAGGAGTCTTTTCACCAAATGGTGCTGGAATAACAACATGGGGGGAAAAATGAACCCTGACCTTGACCTCACACTACACAAAAAAATTAGCTGAAAATCTATCATAGACCTAAACACAAATTTGTACTACTTCTAGAAAAAAGAAAAAAAAACATAGACGAGAATCTTCATTATCTTGGGCTTGGCAAAGATTTCTTGGACAAAAAGTAGTAACTATAAAAGAAAAAATGCATAAATTGTACTTCAAAATTAGAGATTTCTGCTCTTCAAAAGACATTATTAAGAAAAAAAAGGCAAGCCACAGATTGGAAGAAAATATTCTCAGTCCATGTTGTGAATCCCATGTCATATGCCTTAGGTAAGGACAGATTATATAAAACTAACAAATCCATGAGAAGACAAATTACTCTCTAAAAAAAGAGACAAAACGTTTGAACAGACACTTCACAAAAGATGATACAGGAGTAGCCAACAGGCATATGAAAAGATACTCAACATCATCAGTCATTAGGAAAATGCAGCTTAAAACCACATGAGACACCACTGCATATCCACTAAAATGGCTATTAATTCAAACGATTGACAATACCAAGTGTTAGTGAGGAAGTGAGAAACTGAACCTTCACATACTGACGGCGTGAATGTCAATGGTACGGTCACTTCACAAACCGGTGGGGCAAAAGGCAACAAAAGCAAAAAAAAACAAGTGGGACTACACCAAACTAAAAAGCTTCTTCACAGCAAAGGAAACCATCAACAGAATGAAAAGGCAACCCAGTGAAAGGAGAAAATATTTGCAAATCACCTATCTGGTAAGGGTTTAATATCTAAAATATAAAGAGCTAATACAACCCGAAAGCAAAAAACAAACAAAAAGGTACAAACTTCCAGTTATAAAATAAACCTAAGTCCTGGGGATATAATATAGAACATGGTGACCATAGTTAATACAGTATTGTATATTTGAAGTTTCTGAGAGAATAAATCTTAAAAGTTCCCATCACAAGAAAAGTAAGTTGTAACTGCGTGGTGATAGACGTAATTGTGTGGTGATAGACAGATAGAATTACTGTGGTGATCATTTTGCGATACATACAAATACTGAATCGCTACACTGTATATCTAAAAATAACATACCGTTATACACCAGTTACATCTCAATTGAAAAAAGAAAACAGTTGGGCAGTTTCTTATGAGGTTGTTTCAAATTTTCCAGCAATTCCACTCATACAGTTACCCAAGAAAAATGACAACATATATGCACACAAAGCCCTGTACGTGAGTGTTCACCGCAGCATTCATAGCAGGCAAAAAGTAAAATACACCATCAAGAAGTGTATGTGTAGAAATGGAACACTACACAGCAGTAATAAGGAACAAATTACGGATACCCACAATAACATGGATGAATCTCAAAAACATGCGGGGCAAGACAAGCCACACAATAAAGAGCACTTATTGCAGATTTCATGCATATGAAATTCTAGAAGAGGTAAAATTAATCTGTCGTGACAGAAAGCAGATCATTATTTGCCTGGGGCCAGAAAAAATGTGGGTAGATAGGCTACAAAAGGGAAATCAAAGATGTTCTGAGAGGATGGAAATGTTCAGCGTCTTGATTATCATGGTGGTTACATGGATGTATGTCTCTGTTAAAATGCCTTCAAGTATACACTTAAAATAAGTGTCTTATTGCGTGAAAGGTTCCATAAAGCTGATTTTCAAAAATTATCAAAGCAGAACTTTCCAAGAAGGGTGGCAAAGGGTTTCTGCCCTCAGTCTCACTTGGGCAGGGCGATGGGGGAACGGCCGGCCGTGGTGGGGTCCCCTCAGGGCGGGATCCCCTCTGTCCACCTCAGGGCACCATCACACAAACAGAGTGACTTGCTAGGAGTGCCAGAATCTGCAAGTTGGAAGGCACGACCTAAGGATGTTTTGAAGTTTCTTTGTTTTAGTAATCTCTTTACCCAACATGGGACTTGAACTCACCACCCTGATCAAGTCACATGCTCTTCCAACTGAGCCAGCCGTACGCCCCTAAGGATGTCTTAAAGTAGACCTCCGACCCTGTTCAGTCATTGAAATAAACATTTTATACCTTCAGCACACTTATCAGTTTCTCTCTTGGTGCCTTCTCCCTCTTTAGAAAGTTGTATAAGTAGACGTGAGCATTTGGATTTGACGGGAACTTTTCATCGTAGGCATAATTGGTGAGTACCTCTCGGGCTCCATCTTGATCCCCATAGAACTCCAGCATCTATATAAAATAAGTCATAATGTCTTCGCTAAATTCTGTAAGACAGCTGAGTGAAAGATAATGCACAACTTGACTTTGTTGACGGGTACAAAAATTCACCAAAACGACAAACAGTACTTCCTGTACAGGGAACGACAGTAATGGCAGTTTTTGCTGTCACCAGCATACCTTACAACCTCTGTGGAACACAGATCACTTACAACAAAGGCCCACATGGGTTCCCATTTCTTCCTGATCACATTTTTGTTACTGAAAAATGCAGCCACTTCAACCTAGGAACTGTTCCTGAAAGAAATGAAGGCCTCAAAGCAGGGCCCACCGACGAGTGAGAAAGACCCCACGAAGCAGCGAACCTCAGTGCCGACATGACTTCAGCCACAGAAGGAGCACATGGGAACTAGGATTCCTTCCCTTTCGTTCCCACCCACACAGGGGAATTCCCAGATTCACTGGCATGTGGTTTCAGAGAGTATCTTTTGACAGCATAATTATCATGTTAGCGTTTATGTAACTTTCAAAAATTCTGAAGATTTATTCCCAGTGCCAAGCCCCCCCCACCGCCCCGTCCTTTCACAGCAACTCTGAGATGACACAGCACCCTGACGAACTTCCTAAAAGCCATTATTCTTCATCCCACATTATGACCTAGTTTCAGATTTTTGTCCCCTGGTCTTCTCTAGCCCACGAAATATAAAATATCTTTCTGCTTGGGAACACCTGGGTGGCTTGCCTGGTTAAGTGTCTGACTCTTGATCTCAACTCAGGTCATGATCTCAGGGTGGTGAGTTCAAGCCCTACGTTGGCTCCGCACTGAGCATAAAGCCTACTTAAAAAAGCAACAACCAACTTTTTGCTTTCCTTCTAAATTCAATAAGAATACTAACGAATTAACATTTACAAATTATATTGCTATTAATTTTATAAATATTCGACCATGTCCCATTACTCAGTGGTGAGGGGAACAAAAACAGTAACATTTACAGGATATTAGTAAAACAAAAATGACTCAGACCAAAAAGACATATCATATTCCCTCTTTTAAATTTTTTTTAAAAATTTTTATTTATTTATTTAAAGACTTTATTTTTTTAAGTAGTCTCTATGCCCAACATGGGGTTTAAACCCACAACCCTGGAGCGCCTGGGTGGCTCAGTCGGTTGAGCGTCCGACTTCGGCTCAGGTCATGATCTCACGGTCCCTGAGTTCGAGCCCCGCGTCGGGCTCTGTGCTGACAGCTCAGAGCCTGGAGCCTGTTTCAGATTCTGTGTCTCCCTCTCTCTGTGACCCTCCCCCGTTCATGCTCTGTCTCTCTCTGTCTCAAAAATAAACGTTAAAAAAAAAAAATTAAAAAAAAAAAAAAAAAATTAAACCCACAACCCTGAGATGAAGAGTTGCATGCTTCACTGACTGAGCCAGCCAGGTGCCCCTCTCTTTTTAAAAAAAACAAAACAATTTTCTCCATTTAGTTGCCTTCTGACCAATAAAGATAAGGCTTATAACAAATGAAACGAATAAAACTTTATGAGAAGCCTACTTGCCTCTACATAACTCTTCACAAAAGGGTCCCAAACTCCAGGAGTTTGAATCAAGGCACCAAGGTTTACCGATGTCTTCCAACTGTGGTTGAGCATAGTCTGGGATGCTGTGTTGTAAGCATAATCATCTTCATCTGTTCAGAGATAAAAGATTTTTGAAAGTTATTCACTAACGAGGACACTCCTGATAGTAACAGCAATCAATGAACTATCCACAGGAAAAGTTCACGCCCTGATGGCTCTGCCAGTAAATCCTAACAAACATTTAAAGAATAATACTACATCTTCACAAACTCTCCCCGCCCACCCCCAACACCCTCCCTCCCTGCCAACACACACGAAAGGAACAAAAGGAAGTGTGGTCAGGAAGGCATACCTGGGGAGCTTTGAGAATGAACCTAGGTGGTAGCTACCTGGATATTTGTTTTAAATTATTCATTTTAACACACATTTGTGTACACACTTTTTCTGCATGTTATATTTCACAGTCTTAAAGGTTTAAAAGGAAAGTTAGTCTAGGGGCACCTGGGTGGCTCAGTCAGTCAAGCGACCGACTTCAGCTCAGGTCACGATCTCACCGTTTGTGGGTTTGAGCCCCGTGTCGGGCTCTGTGCTGATAGCTCTGAGCCTGGAGCCGGCTTCAGATTCTGTGTCTCCCTCTCTCTCTGCCCCTCCCTCACTCGTGCACGCTCACACTCTCTCTCTCTCCCCCTCTCAAAATGAATATTTTTTAAAAAATTTTAAAAGAAAAGTTAGTCTTTCAAAAGTGACAGCTAACAGAAACAAAATACTTTTTATTTTTGGCCAAAATAACAGCCCTTCCCCTTCCCCAAAATGCACAGGTATTCTCCTCCCAGAGGATCAACTAAATATATATCAATACGGACCTGAATATGAAGTGATAAAGGGAAAATAGGTTAAGAAACGATAAAGAATTTTAAAAGGAAAAAAAAAAGCACGCCCCGAGTCAGTGAAGTGGAGTGTGAATTTACCGTGGAAGGGGGTCTCCAGTCACCAGTGCGTCAAATCCAACCAGGACAGGCCAAGAGCAACAGAGAAAAATCCCAAACCAATACTGAGCATTCGTTCAGGTGTTATGTTCTCATGAGTTCAGTTACACAGAACCAGTCCTAACCTTTCTTTATTAAACAAACATCCAAAGTTAAAGATGATCTAAAGAGCTCCACACATTATGTCATCTTTATGTCTTCTTGGTAGCGAACAAGCCGTCAGCTGCAGAAAGGTCCTAAATCATCTACCCGTGGAAGAGACCGTGCAAATGCCATGTTCCTACTGCTTTTATCACCAATGTTTGTTTGAATTCCACCTAACCAGAAAGGTTAGAAAAAGGCAAATACTGACTTTAAAACTCATCTAATCAATTAATATCAATAAGCCTTTTTTAGTTCTTTAGGTTTTATTTATTTTGAGACAGAGAGAGAGCGTGAGCAGGGCAGAAAGGCAGAGGGAGGGAGACAGAATCTTCAGCAGGCTCCACGCTCAGCACAGAGTCCACGCAGGGCTCAATCCCACAACCTGGGATCATGACCTGAGCTGAAATCAAAAGTCGGACACTCAACCGACTGAGCCACCAGGTGTCCCTCAATAAGCCTTCAAAAAAAAAAAGAAAAGAAAATTATACCAGGCATTATGTCAAGGTTAACCAAAGAAATAAGAGATATGTAACCTCAGAAGACTGATTAGTCTAGAAGAAAGAAGAGATACAACATAAAACAGACATGAAAAAACTTAGGACAATTAAAAAGCAAGAGGTAAAGAGTCAAATGATATAGGTCAGACGTGGAGCTATGAGGTTTATGGTATGAGAATGAGGGGGTCTAACGAGTCATGGAAGGGCAGATGGCCTTCTAGACGGAGAGGAAGCATGAAGACTGGACAAGATTATCACAATGAAGACAGCTTTTCACGAGTGTCTTGGGAGAGATCATACTCAGAAAGAGGGAATGGAATTTTGAGATTAGTGAACCTGCATATCCAAGAGACCAAGGGAATACTACGTACATATAAGTATCATAAGGAATCACTGCTTATACATATTAGCCGATATATACGGGGACTGAGATTTGGATGGAGGATGAGAAAATAAAAAGGGTGAATCCTAGAGAGGCTATGGAGGAAAACTACACAAGAGAAGGAAGATGCAGAGAATTAAACACAAATCCGGGGATGGGAGAGGTAACATCACCACTGGAAGCCAGAGAAAGGGAACTCTGAGAAGTGGGGACATGCAGCCAATTCCTGGTGTGGTCAATCAAGAAAATCATGACCTTTGTACAGGAACAAAACAACTTTACCTTGCCCTATTCTCTAAGCATATTAGAGAAGAATATGAAGAATATGAATATGAAGAATGACATCGTAAAACAGGGGCACCTGGCTGGCCCAGTCAGAAGGTCGTACAACTCTTGATCTCAGGCTATAGGTTCAGGCCCCACACTGAATTTAGAGATTACTTAAAAATAAATTTCTTTTTTAAAAAAACGAACATTATAAAACAAACTAAACTCCATTCTAAACACACAGGAAAATGGGGCGCCTGGCTGGCTCAGTCAGTAGAGCACGCAGCTCTTGATCTTGGGGTTGTGGGTTCAAGCCCCATGCTGGGTATAGAAACTGCTTACATAAATAAACTTTAAAAAAATAAATAAGTAAAAATAAATTTAAAAAACAAATAAATACACAGAAAGAAATGTTTATTATATGCAATAATGTCTACTAAAAAAAATTTGTAATCTTTGTTGAAAATATTTAAAAAAACAATAAACTGGGGCACTCGGGTGGCTCAATCAGTTGAGTGTCCAACTTTGGCTTAGGTCTGATCGCGTGGTTCATGAGTTCAAGCCCTGCATCAGGGTCTGTGCTGACAGCTTGCTCAGAGCCTGGACCCTACTTCAGATTCTGTGTCTCCTTCTCTCTCTGCCCCTCCGCAGCTCACGCTCTCTGTCTCTCAAAAATAAATAAATGTAAAAAAAAAAAAAAAAAATTAACAAAACACTAAATCTAACATGGTCATGGACTTAATTTATGCATCATCTAATTTATGTCTGAAAAGTATGATATATCAGAAATATTACAAAGGATGATCAAGAATCTTACATCAATAGATATGTCTGTTCTCTGCAGTATCTGGAAAGAGCCAGGCTTCAAAGTAGGGGAATGAGGTTATTCCTTAATATCCTGTTTGTCTAGGGGCACCCAGATGGCTCAGTCGGTTAAGCATCTGACTCTTGATCTTGGCTCAGGTCATGATTTCATGGTTCGTGAGTTCAACTGCCACATCGGGCTCTGCACTGGTGCCGCAGAACCTGCTTGGGATTCTGTCTCTGCTTCTCTCTGCCCCTCCCCCACTTGCGTGCACGCTCACGTGCACTGTCTCTCTTTCAAAATAAATAAACTTAAAGGAAAAAAAAAGATCCTGTCTGTCCCTCTGATTCGGTCTCATAGCCATAAAAAGTACACTCATCTTCACTCACCAAGATTAGACAATTCCATCTTCTTTTTAGACCAAGTATAATACTGCAAAAGCCCTTTATAGGCCTGAACAAGGTTGATTAACACTTCCTGGGACGATGACTTTTCACCGTATCTCCATGTCTCTGCACGACTGAGATTTCTGTTTGCATCCTCAAGCATTCCATGATGCAGAAGGTATAATGCGTGTTGTAAGGAGATCTGCAACAATAAAAAGAAAAAGCCCACTGACAAACAGGTCATTAGATATCCGTTCATCCAAAACTTCAGTAAATATATATGCTGGGGCTAAATTCTTGGTAGTACATAAGTGATGTAACAATATTGTCTCTATCATCAAAAACGTCAATTTAGCAAAGAGGAAAGATACATGAAACAATTAACATTATGCAAATGGGAGCTAAATTAGGTAAACTCACAAAAAGAAGGCAGTGTCGTTTAGTGAAACAAACAGACGCTTTCAAGACAGATAGTCCTGGCTCAGATGCTACTTAAAACTACGTAAACCTGAGTATGTGACTTGGCCTGAGTCTTACCTGTTATATGGAACAATTATTATTAACCCTTCAGAAGGATGTTATAAAGATTAAATGAGATAATACCTGCATCCCACCTACTGCCTAGTTTGGTCCACAGCAGGTGATCAATACATTATTTTATAGATGTCATAGAAGCTCACAGAAAACATCTTAAAAAGGACTACTGAAGAATGTCATTGGTTCAAATGGAAAAGTGAATGCGTACTATAGAAGCAAGAAGAACAACTACACAAAGAATGAGCATCACAAGTAGGGAGGATATTAAAGAGGGGAATAACGGGAAGTACAGTTAGTCATGTGAGTAGAGTCAGAGTTCAAGGCCTTCGTCACAAACTACTTCAGTAATTTCTCAACTGGTCTCTCTGATCTTGTCCCTCTAAAATCTGCCTTCCATGGGGCTGCCAAAGAAACCCCATCTTGTTACTCATTTGTGTGAAACCTTCAATGGCTCCCACTGCCTACAGAGGAAAAACTAAGCTCCCTGGGGATGGCACAGAGGACCCAGCCGACTTCCCCTGGCTTCTACCCAAGTGACTTTTAGAGTAACTGAAGCACTGGATGCAGGGCTATCAAATTCTCATCAATCCCTGCCTTGCCCGCCCAGCTTTTCCTCTGATCTGCCCAGTGAACACCCACTTGTTTTCTCAGCCTCAGCTGAAGCATCGCTTCTTTCCGTGACCCCCCTATGCATTTAATCCCAGCCCTCTCTGATTCCAGAGCTGACCGTTCCCTCCTTCGTCTTCTCACTGTATCTTGCGTTTCTACTCTGGTACCCATAATTGATTCCACATACATGCCCGTCTCCCTCTACTGCGAGGACTATGTCTAGCACATTATCTGGAAAATAGCAGAAAGTGTTTTACAGGAAATGTTTTACTGCCTATCTTAATTATCACCCTCGGACTCTGGAGTGTGAAATACGGTTCCTTTCAGGTTTCTTTACTTCAACTGAATAGATTCTATGGGCTTAAAAGAACCCAACCAATAATTTAGTTAAAATTCGACCCTCCCTCCCCAATCAAATGGCTAACCAGTGTCTTCCTGAAAGAAGAGAGGGGAGCACACACCAAGACAGGCCATTTCTTTTTCCAACCGTTCAGCTGGAAAGTTCTTCCTCAAGCAGAACCATAAGGTGCTTCCGTTTAAATTCCACCCGTAGCATACCTGGGCTACCAGAGAATAAGATTGCAAGAGAGCACCTGGCACGTAAGGAGAACCTCCGGAAATTTTTTCTAATTAAGAAAAGAATCCTAAACTGGGAGAAATCTTTCTTCAAAATAAGAAAGCAGTGAGAATGTAAAATGGCGCAAAGTTAAACGTAAACTTGTATCTTTGTATATTTTATATTTGCTTACATACAGATTTACATACATTTTATATGTATAAAACGTGGCCCAGCAATTCTACTCCTAGGTAATATACCGAAAGGAATTCAAAACAGGAACTCAAAGAGATACTTGTACACCAATGTTCACCACCAACAACGGATGAATGTGTGAACAAAATGTGATAGGTACATACGATAGAATGCTAATGAGTCATAAAAAGCCATAAAAAGTTCTAATACTTGCCACAACATAAATAAGTCTTGAAAACACGATGTTAAGTGAAATAAGCTAGACCCAAAAGAACTAATACTGTTTGATTCCACTTATGTAAAATACCTAGAATAGATCAGGGTGTCTGGTGCCTCAGTCAGTTAAGCATTCGGTTCTCAGTTTCAGCTCAGGTCACAATCAAGTGGGATCAAGTCCCCCGTAGGGCTCTGCCACTGACAGTACAGAGCCTGCTCGGGACTCTCTGTCCCCCCCCCAGTGGTGCACGGGTGTGCACTCTCTCAAAATAAATAAATAAACATTGAAAAAATCTAGAATGTGTAAATCCATAGAACAGCAAACATATTAGAGGTTACCACGGGCTGGGAAGAGAGAATGGGGAGTAATTCCATAGCGGGCATAGAGTTCATGTTTGGGATGATGAAAAATGTAAACCACTGGCAATGGCCGTACAACACTGTGAATGTCATTAATGCTATTGAATTGTACACTTAAAATGGTTAAAATAACATATTTTATGGTCTATATATTTTACCACCATAAAAAAATTGGAAAATAGAAAAAGTAAAAACAAAACAAAAAAAGAACCACAGAGTAAATATTTTAGGTTTTGCAGGCCATATGGTCTGTCACAACTACTCAATGCTGTCATTTGTCACACTAAAAGCAGCTGTGGCAATGAAATGAATGGGTATGGCTGTGTTTCAAGAACTTTAGAGATACCAAAAAAAATTAAAAAGCAAAGCATTTTAAAACTTTATTGAAAAAGTACTCTTTTAGTTAAATGTATACCACAGACAGGGAAGTGTCTACCATTTTGGAAACATCGCAATGTTTCTGGATGAGACTCAATGTTTTTGGATGAGGCTTTAATAAAAAAAATCTAGAAAGGGAGCTCTGCCTACACATTAGGACCATTAAAACATTTTTATGAATGGATCGGAGAGTTAATATGCTAAAATGTCCATACTACCCACAGCCATCTGTATTTTTTTCCCTGCACATTCTAGAATTTATTTATTTTTTATAATTTACATCCAAGTTAGCACATGGTGCAACAATGATTTCAGGAGTAGATTCCTTAAGCCCCTTACCCATTTAGCCCATCCCCCCTCCCACAACCCATCCAGCAACCCTCTGTTTGTTCTCTACATTTAAGAGTCAGAGCCATCTATAAATTCAATGTAATCCTATCAAAATTCCAGGGTCATTTTTCACAAAAGTAGAAAAAACAATCCTAAAATCTGTATGGAGTCACAAAAGACCCCAAATAGCCAAAGCAATCCTGAGAATGAACAATGCTGGGGCATCACACTTCCTGACTCAACTACATTATAAAGCTACAGTCATTAAAGCACGCGGTGCCTGCATAAAACAGGCACATAGACCAATGAACAGAATCAACAGCCCAGAAATAAAGCCACACATATATAATCAACCAGTTTTTGACAAGGAAGCCAAGAATACTCAATAAATAGAGAAAAGACAGTCTCTTCAATAAATGCTACTGGCAAAATTAGATACTCTCAAAATAATGAAATTCATCCTCTATTTTCTACTACTTACCAAAACTAACTCAAAATGAATTAAAGACTTAACTACTCAGACACGAAACGATAAAACTCCAAGAAGAAAACATAAGAAAAAAAGGTCCTTGACACTGGTCTTGGCAATGATTTTTGTCACCAAAAGCACAAGCAACAAAAGCAAAAATGAACAAGTAGGACTATATTCACCTAAACTGCTTCCGGACAGCAAGAGCAACCATCAACAAAATGAAAATGCTATGGAATGGGAGAAAACATCTACAAGTCATATATCTGACGGGGTTAATATCCAAAATAAATGAGGAACTCAGTTCCATAGCAAAAACCCCAGCAGTGCCTGGCTTGCGTCTCTTGATCTCGGGGTTGAGTTTGAGCCCCACGTTGGGTGTAGAGATAACTTAAATAAATAGAACTTAAAAAATAAAATAACATCTTTTTTTAAAAACCCAATAAAAAGAATGAGTAGAGCGGGAATGCAAACTGGTGCAGCCACTCTGGAAAACAGTATGGAGGTTCCTCAAAAAATTAAAAATAGAACTACCCTAAGACCCAGCAATAACACTAGTAGGTATTTATCCAAGGGATACAGGTGTGCTATTTTGAAGGGACACATGCACCCTAATGTTTATAGCAGCACTATCAACAATAGCCAAAGTATGGAAAGAGCCCAAATGTCCATCAATGGATGAATGGATAAAAAAGATGTGGTATATACCTAAGTGGAGTATTACTTGGCAATCAAAAAGAATGAAATCTTGCCATCTGCAACTACGTGGATGGAACTGGAGGGTATTATGCTAAGTGAAATTAGTCAGAGAAAGACAAAAATCATATGACTTCACTCATATGTGGACTTTAAGAGACAAAACAGATGAATGCAAGGGAAGGGGACAAAAATAATATAAAAACAGGGAGGGGGACAAAACAGAAGAGACTCATAAATATGGAGAACAAACTGAGGGTTACGGGAGGGGTTGTGGGAGGGGGGATGGGCTAAATGGGTAAGGGGCACTAAGAAATCTACTCCTGAAATCATTGTTGCACTATATGCTAACTAATTTGGATATAAATTAAAAAAAAAAAAAAGAATGAGCAGAGAACTTGAACAGACATTTCTCCAAAGACATATTATTGGCCAACAAGCACATAAAAAGGTGTTCAACATCACTAGCCATTAGGGAAATGCAAATCGAAACCAGAATGAGATATCATCTCACATCTATCAGAATGGCTATTATCAAAACAGGAGATAAATGCTGGCTAAGATGTGGAGAAAATGGAACCCTCACACACAGTTGGTGAGAATATAAATTAATACAGCCACTACCGAAAACAGTGTGCAGGCTTCTCAGAACACTAAAAGTAGAACTACATATCATTCAGCAATCCCACTTCTGGGTACATATCCAAAGGAAATGAAATCACTATCTTAAAGAGATATCTGTACTTCCATATTCATTGCAACATTATTCACAATAGCCAAGACATGAAAACAACCTAAGTGCCCATCTAATGGATGAACGCATAAAGAAAATGTCGTATGTATCTACACACACATATACACAATGGAATATTACTTGATAATAAAAAAGGAAATCCTGTCATTTTGGGTAATGTGGATGGACCCTGAGGGCATTATGCTAAGTGAAGTCAGTCAGAGAAAGACAAATATCGTATGATCTCACCATCTACATGTGGAATCTAAAAACACTGCACTCACAGAAACAGAGAGTAGAATGGTGGTCGAGGGGGTGGAGGAAATGAAAGATGTAGGTCAAAGGGTACAAACTTAGCGTTGTAAGATGAGTAAGTTCCAGGGATCTAATGTAGAGTATGGTAACTATAATTAATCACACTGGATTGTATACTTGAAAGTTGCTATGGGAGTAGTACTTTAATGGCCTCACCACAGCAACAACAAGGCGGCAGTGTGAGGGGAAGGATGCGTTAACTAACCTTACGCGGTAAACATTTCACAATATACACGTGTACCGAATTATCACACCGTATGCCTTAGACTCACCCAATGTTATAGGTCGATTATACCTTAATAAAGCTGGGGGGGGGGGGGGAACCACTTTCACATATTCGAATTCCCAATTTGTTTTAGCTGCTTCTTTTTTCTAAGAGCATGAATTCCTAGAGAACCCAAATGAATTAAGCAAAGAGGTTAGAATTTGGTCCAACGTCATAATAAGGCATAAGTGCCATCTCTTAAGGACTGGTCCTGGCAGCCGCAGATAAACAAAGACAAGGTATTTTGCCTCAGAGAACAAGGCAGGCAGCAGGAAATGGAGGAATAAATGGTTTTCACAATACTACTTCCTTTCAGGCTCTTGTATTTATCCTCTTACCCTTTTTCCATGCCTTTTACATCATTACCTACCTCATCACTGAGAAGATTTTTTTTAAGAACAAGCACTGTCAATGTCAATTCACAAAGCCTGCATTCTCTCACCTTCAAGTAATTCATGACACCCATGTTTTTCATCCTGTCAGCAAAGGTATTGAAAGTCTCCATGTTGCTTTTGGGATGATAAAACAGAATTTCACTCCCGAGCTTCCAAATAATCTGTCAAAACAGAAATTACTAATAAAAATGTAAAATCCTTCCCTTAACCAATTTCTGCCTAAGGACCCTATCTTTTTTCTGCTTACAACCTATAATTCGTTTTCCTAGATACCACTACTATCAACATTTTACTATACTTCATTTCACTCAGTAAAACTAAATATTATATCTCATGCGATAAAGTTTTTCCATCCATTAAATAAAAATAGCAGATGGCTGTAATAGTGCCATTTTAAACTTAGTAGTCTAAAGAAGGTACGCAGCTCAGATCCATATTGAAAACAGAATTTCTAATTGGCATAGGGGCAAGAATGTTAAAGTCAGAAAACTCAGTTTCTGTTAACCCTGGCTTTTTCACAATTCTTGGTCTCATCTGCAATATGAGTGCAATGGACTAGATGTTTCCTGAGATCTATAAAGCTCTACAACTGACTATATTTAATCTATATTGAGAACTCCAACTTAAAATTTTTCATCAGCTACAGTCAAATTTTAATAAAGTATTACTTTCTCCCCAGAGCACCAAAACTCTGGGAACAGAACCTGGAGCGCTTCTTGGGGTAAATCTCTATTTCTCTTACCCAGTTAAAATATTTCATTACTGATTTAAAAAAAAATTGTTTTTAATGTTTGTTTTTGAGAGAGAGAGAAAGACAGAGACAGAGAGAGAGTAAGTGTGTGGGGGAAGTAGGGGCAGAGAGACAGAGACACAGAATCTGAAACAGGCTCCAGGCTCTGAGCTGTCAGCACAGAGCCCGATGCGGGGCTTGAACTCACCAACCATGAGATCATGACCTGAGCCGAAGCCAGATGCTTAACCGACTGAGCCACCCAGGCACCCCTATTTCATTACTGATCTTAAAGTATATTTAAGAGAATTTTAAATCAGTTCTTTCTGTGAATATATATATTAGTTGTTTGGTATAATCCTAATACTCACCTTTCCAACTCAAAAAGAGGAATCAAGATTTCCTTTGTAGAAAAACCAAATTGTAGTATTTTGGAGCTTATAGAAAATTTGTAGACTGTAACAATTGTT
This sequence comes from Panthera leo, assembly GCF_018350215.1. NCBI lineage: Eukaryota > Metazoa > Chordata > Mammalia > Carnivora > Felidae > Panthera > Panthera leo. The sequence goes on from NC_056696.1 coordinate 59,290,107, forward strand.
CTTAGACCCAGCTGTGTATAAGAATTACCTGGGACACCTTTTAAAAATAAATATTCTAGGGATTCAGAGTCTGATCAGTATAGGGTAGAGCACAGGGGTCTGTATTTTCAACAAAAGCCCTAGATAATTCAAAAAGAAGCAGACAAGTGTCTGGAAACCACGGATTCAAATCCTTCATTTTATAATACAAATTCTGGACAAAAAGAACCTATAACTTGTCCAATGTTTTATAGATGAACATAGCTTTGTCCATAAACTAAATTTTCAACCAATAGGTTTTTTTCTCTCAGATTTTTTTTGGGCTTTATTAAATACCTACCCAATGCGATGGTTACTATATTAGTAAGAGCTATTTGAGAGCTCCACGTGAAGTTATTTATGGATAAACTATATTTTACTGAACAAATTTAAAAGTATATGCCAGGCCCTGTTCTAGATCCCTCTGCTCAGGAAATTTACATTCTATTGTAGAGAGACAGGCAATAACCCAGAAACAGAATTAAATCGGCAAGTATGGTGGGAGAAGAATGGAGCACACTAAGGGGGTCAGGAGTGACAGCTGGAAAGTGGAGGGGGCGGTATGGAATTGCATTTTAAACAGTCACGGTAGGACTCACTGAAAATGAGACTTGACAGATAGCTATAGTGATATCTGAAGAAGGACCTTTCCAAGTAAAAGGAATAGGTACAGCAAAGGCAATCAGGCAAAAGTGCACATGGTCTGCTCAAGCAAGAACCAGGAGATTAGGGAGGCTGGAAGAAGAAAAAAAAACAGTATTTGAGTAATAGGAAATGAGATCAGAAAGGTCAAGGCGGAAAGGGAATGAGCAGATCATACAGAACTTGCAGGCAATCATTAGGACTTTGGCTTTTACTGAGTGAAATGGGAAGCCATTACAGAGTTTAGCAGAGAAGTGACATGATCGATCCTGTGTTTTAAAAGGATCATGCTGCAGGGGCGCCCGGGTGCCTCAGTCGGTTAAGCGTCTGACTTTAGCTCAGGTCATGATCTTGCAGTTCGTGGATTCGAGCCCCGCGTCGGGCTCTGTGCTGACAGCTCAGAGCCTGGAGCCTGCTTCAGATTCTGTGTCTCTGTCACTCTCTGCCCCTCTCCCTCCCACTCACTCACTCTCTCTCTCTCTCTCTCTCAAAAATAAACATTAAAAAAAAAAATTAAAAAGATCATGCTGCATCATTAGTCACTAGGGAAATACAAATCAAAACCACAAAGGGCTACCACCTCACAACCACTAAGGCAGCTACAATCAGAAAGACAGACAGTAACAAAACCTGGCAAGGATGCAGAGAAATTGGAACCTCATAGATTACTGGTGGTGATGTAAAATGGTGCAGGTACTTTGGAAAACAGTCTGGTAGTTCAAGAGGCCAAACACAGTTACTGTATGACCCAGCACTCTGTTCCTTGGTACATACCCAAGAGATTTCAACAAACATCCCTAACAAAAACGTGAATGTTCATAGCAGCATTACCCATAATAACTAAAAAGTGCAAATAACGCCCATGTCTAACAACAGACGAAGGGACACACAGAACAGGATGGAATGTCACCTTCTAATACAAAGGAAAGAAGTACTAATAAAAACTGCAACAAGAATAAATGTGAAAACACATTCAGCGAAAGAAGTCATGCACAAAGACCTCATATCATAAAATCCACTTCTCTGAAATGTCCGGAAACGGAAAGTAGATTAGTGGTTGCCAGGGGCTGGGGAGTGGGGGGAAGGAGGGACAGGGCAGAGAGTGACTGTGAGTGTATTCTTTTGGGGGGGGGGGAGGAGGAAAAGGTTCAAAATTTAGATTGTGGTAATGGCTGCATATCTCTGCAAATATATGAAAAAACATTGAATTGTACCATTTAAATGTGGGAACTGTATGGTGGTTTATTTATAAGACTATTTTTTAAAAAGGATAACCCTGGTCGCTCGCTATGCTGAAAAGAGACAAGGGGGTGCCGGAGAGCAAGCAGTCATCTACGGGAGATGACAGTGGTTTGGGTTGACGTGCAGTCACGCAGCTGGCGAGAAGTATTCAGACCGAATTCTGAAGGAGAGCCAATAGGATATGGGGTATGAAAGAAAGGGAACTTCAGAGTCGGGCCCCAGCGATTAGATACTTAAAAAACCATCATCTGAGATGAGGAAAATTAGGTTTGATGGTGAAGATCAGAAGGTCCACTTTAGGTACGCTGGTGTGATACGACTGTTAGACACCTGAGTGCTGATGCGGAACAGACAACTGGACAGAGGAACGTGGGCTTGGAGAGATGTCAGGGCCGCAGATACACAACTGGGCATACAGTCCGGCATACAGACCAGATTTAAGGCCATTTAAGAAGAGGACTAAGGACTGAGTTCTGGGGAACTCCCAAGTCAAAAGGCCAGGGAGCAGACGAGCAATCACAGGAGGCTGAGGAAGGCCAGTGAGGCAAGAGAGAAAAGTGAGAAACAGTGTCCTGGAAGCCAGATGAAGAAAGCTTATCACAACATAGGAGGCAGCGATCTACTGTCTTCAATACTGCTGACAGGTCAAGTTACTCGAGCGCTGAGAACTGGGCACCAGATTTAGCAACCTGGAGATCACTGCTGACCCTGACAAAGCAACTTGGTAGAAACGGTGATGCTGGTGGGCAGAGGGGCCTAACTGGAGAAGGTTTGGCGAGAACAAGTATGCACATCCTTTCAAGGAGTTTGGCTGAAAGGGGAAGTGGAAAAATGGCACACACCTATGGAGAAAATGGGGGTCAAGAGATGATTTTAAGACGCAAGAAACAACACGTTGGTATGATGATAGGAAACATCCTATGGAGAGGGAAAAATAACAACACATGGAAAGGAAGGAGAATTTAGAAGGAAGGAATGAATAGTGGGGAATCTGAGAATTCAGAGTTCAAAATATTTTTAGTTTCCTTCAAAATCCTAATAAGTAGCCCTTCCTGGGTGGCTCAGTAGGTTAAGCGTCCAACTTCGGCTCAGGTCATGATCTCACGGTTCCTGAGTTTGACCCCCGAGTTGGGCTTTGCACTGACAGTGTGGAGACTGCTTGGGATTCTCTCTCTGCCCCTCCTCCCTCCCTCCCTCCCTCCCTCCCTCCCTCTCTCTCTCTCAAAATAAATAAATAAACTTAAAAGATAAAATAAAATCCTAACAAGTAAAAAGATGTGCAAGAAAAAATGTCCCAGTATAAATTCTCCACCCAAAACCACTTTCAGTAGCTTTTAGAAAAATCAATTTGCGATCCTTGCAAAAGCTATTCTGGGTGGCGCTCAAGGGGCAGAAACTCTCTCGGGTAGCCGTAATCTCCTCCCACAGGTTCACACTTCACTTACCTCAGGTGCAGCCTGCCTCTTGTGGCTGTCGGAATCTTCCAGGATCTGGAAGTAACTGTGCATGTACCCTGCAGCTTGTGGCCACTGGTGCTTCAGCAAAGCTTCTTGGATACGATTCAAACAAGCACTGGTTGTCTGAGCAAAATCCTTCTCCTTTTTTCCTCCAGTTTCTACAGATTAAAAAGAAGTCTTTACCCACAGTGATCCCAATTCAAGTGTTAAAAAAGTCCTTTCTGATAAGCAGAAATTTTAACAAGCAGGACAGTAATTATTACTCAACCCAGCCCGGCCCTAATATCAAAGCTAGCTTCCCTTGAAACAAACTCTTGCACGCTATTTTTACTAGTCTCAGCAAATGGAAAAGAAAAACCTGACTTGATGTTCATGGGCTACCGGGGTACCAGAGCTTCCAGATCAGATCCAATCATCCTTTCATTTTGCACCAAACAATCTGGGCCCCAAAAGCAAGTCCCAAGTATTTAGAATGGGTAAAAATCATTAGGGTTATCCTAGACAAGCATGTCCTGTATTAACTACCAGTATTCTGAAAACTCTCAGAGGTGGGCTTTCATTATTCAAGGACCGAGTTCTAGTAACTCAATGACATTAAACACAAATGAGATTTAACAGCTGAAGACATTAGCGTTTATATCTCTAAAGGATCAACAATCCTCACCTTAAGAACATCTGGGCTTAGTTACAACTGTGTTTTAATGTTTATTTTGGAGAGAGAGAGAGAGAGAGAGAGAGAGAGAGGGAGAGAGAGGGAGAGAGAGGGAGAGAGAGGGAGAGGGAGAGAGAGAGAGAGGGGGAGGGAGAGAGAGAGAGAGAGAGAGGGAGAGAGAGAGCGAGCTAGCACACGCACGTGTGAGTGGGGCAGAGGCAGACAGAGAGAGACACAGAATCCCAAGCAGGCTCCAGGCTCCAAGCTGTCAGCATAGAACCCAATGCGACACTCAAACCCACAAACCGTGAGATCACGACCTGAGCTGAAGTCAGAGCTTAATCGACTGAGCCACCCAGGCACCCCACAACCCTGTTTTAGGAGTAACAGGTGGCATACTGACACCTCCTCTTTCCTTCCCACACCACCACAGGACCCCGCTAGGTCAGAGGTCCTCCCGCGGGGTACCCTGACCCCTGGGAATACAGAGAGACTTACAGGTACTGGGCAAAGACAGTTTCAGAGCAATTGACTTGCAGATCTTCAACTTCCTCACATACTCACTCATGCCTAAAATCAATCTCCTAGAGAACCATGCTACAGTCAAGGCTTCACAATCAAAATCAATATATACTACCTGAAGGTGAAAATGTAGGTGTAACTATTGGGACAGTGACTGACTCTAACAAACCCTTTGGCAAGTCAGGTGATTTCCAAGTCTTTGCTTATCAAAAGCGTGGAAGGACTTAAGAATTCTTTATAACAGATCACTACGCAATTTTGTCATGAGTAATTCAAGAATTCAAAGACCTGATACATTGCTACAATTACACTCTATCCAATGCCATCTACTTACTCATGTAACTAAGGTTTCTCAGAATTACATCAATAAAAACAAAATAGAACTGAAGCTAAATCTTTTCTCATTCCAGAAATACATGCTACTCCTTCACGGATATATCAAATCATTGGAAAAAAGTGATAACCTTATTTATTTTATTGAAATAAAGAAGTCATGGGGCACCTGGGTGGCTCAGTCGGTTGAGCGACCGACTGCAGCTCAGGTCATGATCTCATGGTTTGTGAGTTCGAGCCCCGTATCGGGCTCTGTGCTGACAGCTCAGAGCCTGGAGCCTGCTTCGGACTCTGTGTCTCCCTCTCTCTCTGTCCCTTCCCCACTCATGCTCTGTCTCTCTCTCTTTCTCTCTGTGAAAAATAAATAAACATTAAAAAAAAAAAAAAAAGAAATGAAGTCATAAAAATTTACTTTTAATTAAATTTTAACACAACTTTTTAAGTTTTTTTTAAATGTTTATTTAGTTTTGAGAGAGAGAGACAGAGACAGCACATGAGCAGGGGAGGAACAGAGAGAAAGGAAGACACGGAATCTGAAGCAGGCTCCAGGCTCTGAGCTGTCAGCGCAGAACCCAATGCGGGGCTCGAACCCACGAACCGTGAGATCATGACCTGAGCCATGGTCATGAAATAGGATGCTTAACCAACTGAGCCATCCAGGTGCCCCTAAATTTTAACACAACTTTTAATACTTATGTTGTTAGCATCAGTTTTGTAAAACCATAAATTATGATGTCTCACTCCAGACAAAATCTTAGTACCTAAAGTCCTATAGGATATTAACAAAAAATAATTAAATGTAGATACACAGTTTTATTGTAAAAACAAAAGTATGAAAGGAAAACAAACAGTATAAAATCTTCATCAATTAAAATCTTTTTCAGGGTGCCAGGGTGGCTCAGTTGGTGGAGTGTCTGACTTTGGCTCAGGCCATGATCTCACAGTTCCTGAGTTCAAACCCCACATCAGGCTTGCTGCTGTCAGTGCACAGCCCAGAGGGGATCCTCTGTCCCCCTTTCTCTGCCCCTCCCTAGCTTGTGCTTTCGCAAAAATAAACATTAAAAAAATTTTTTTTCATAAATATTTTTAAATGGATGGTGAAAGGCATCACATTCCTATGCTGCTTAGATTCCACTGGATATATTTTTAAAAGTAGTAAACTTAATTTCATTTAAAAATGCCAAAATATGTTGGAAATTAGATCTTTTGCAACTATTCAGCTTACAATAAACACACTTTTTAGATGACACTTTAAAACCATGCAAGGCAGTACATAATTGAAAAGAAAAAAAAAGGGTACTCAAACAAAACAGGTTTCAACACAACGGCTCTACACTAGGGTTTCTCAAACTTTTTAAAAATACTTACAAATCTCATGGAGATCCTATTGCTTGCTATTCAGTGTGGTCCTGGAAACAAAAGCCTTAGCATCACCAGGGAACTTAACAGAATGCCCCACCCAGCTCTCTGAATAAGAAGCTGCATTTAGCAAGATCCAAGCAGCAGCTGGTCCGGGAAACTGACAAAACACCTCTTCCCTAAAACCTCATTTATTTACCTAAAGGAGGACTGACCTCAGGCCAACCCCTCAAGTTTTCACTACTCAGCCTGGAAGTCGGGACTTTAGACTACTGTCCTTAAATTCTTGGAAAATTCCCCTTCTGTCTTGCAATTCAGCCTAGTTACCTCAGGAATACCTCTCATTTCATTCTTTTAGGAGCAAAAGATCATCCTATTTGTTGCTGATACACTTTCAAAAATAACTGCCTAGGAAAAGAAATTTGACATGAAATGAGCTACAATAGAGAACCAGCACCATCAGCCTATCTCTACTGCCCTTGAAAGAATCTGGAAACTTGTCAGTCAACAAATATTTTTTGAGCACTATTTTGTGCCAAGTACTACTCTAGGTACTCGACACAGTTTTTTTGTTTGTTTTCTAAAATTTTATTTTTAAGTAATCTCTACACCCAGCGTGGGGCTCGAACCTACAACCCTGAGAGCAAGAGTTGCACACTTCACCAACAGACAGCCAGGTGTCACGTAACGTATAGTTTTAATTCAGAGTGGCCTCTGCCTTCAAAGTTTTTATTCTAAAGGGCATACCCTTCAGAACGCCAATAGATATTTACTAGAATAAAAAAATTAATAATTGTTGGGCAATTTTGTTTTCCTAGTATGGTCATTTATCACTACAATGTCAATATTACCTGAAACTATTGTTCACTGCAGGCATAAAGTATTTTGGGTTTAACAGGCTATTCATAACTTCTAAAACATTTCTAAGCATGTAAATTCTGGTGTTAAACCTGTCTGCTTTCAGACTGACTCCAGTTCTCTATAGAACCCTGATGACAAAAACTTGCCCAAGTATATCTTAACCAGCAGGAACTTGAGATTACTAGTTCCCTATCAGGCGGGGAAGTAGCATTCACTCTTAAGTACCAACCATTCAAAGCTAGCTTAAACCATGTACGGTCATTAGCAAAATTAAAACGAGAAGAGAGGAAAGAAACTATTATTTTTTCCAACATTCACTATGTATGAGGCTCTGCACTAAGCACTTTACATATAATACCTCATTAATAAAATTATATTTCGGTTGTCAAAAGTATAAGCTTTGAGATCAGATGGACCTGGTTTAACTCCTGATACCAACATCTAGAGTTTAACTTCTTCAGGATTCATTTCCCTCAACTCTAAAACGCCCAGCAAATGGATTTACTGAGGATTAATTTACTGAGATAACTAAATGAGATAATATTAAAACTAAAAGATAAAGAAACGGGAGCAAACTCCAGGAGCCAAAGAATCTCAGTCAAGGGGAAAGATGGCTAGTCTACGAGAGATGTTTTGAGGGTACTAAGTGCCAGTTCTGATATATTCCCAGAAGTACACCATCCGACAGGTCAATAATATACACATAACTGCTTCTTTTATATATTCTTACAGGGAATATACTCCACAGAAACATTTGCTCATATTTATAGAGAGAAAAGTTCTTTTTTTGGAACCTATTATAGATCAATTATATTAGGAATAATTTCAATGCAAAACAACAGAAATTTCTTAAAAACACTTCCTACATATGTACTCCTCACTGCCAGTGACCATATATTATTCATCTATGTATCCCAATATTTAGCCAATGCGAGGCTTATAAGTGACTAATAAGTATTACTGGGGGGGAAAAAGGAATCTATCATAATACAGATTATCTGTTATGTTATTAGTTCAAAGGAAAAGTAGGAAAGGGATCTCTGTTTTAAATGATCATTTTGCTTACGGCCTCAAAACCCGAATAGAGGCACATCTTGCAACTGAACTTACTTATTAATTTTGTGTCCATACTGAATCTTACCATCTCCCTGCATTAAAGTTAAAATGGCTAGATGTTGTTTTACTTACCCACAGTGTCTATATGCTTTTGGAGCCAAGGAAAATACATTCCTGTACCAGACAATACACATGATTCCTCCTGGTCATCCTCTGTCTTGGACCTTATCAATTCTTCACTGAAATCACTCATACCTGTTCCAAACGGAGAATATCAGTTACCATCTGTACATCTCATTTCCCGGCCTTCTTAGTTATATAAAAAAACTGCTACCTTTTTATCTAATAGATAATATTTGATCAGCAAAATTCATTCTACCAGGTAGCTCCTGCGTTTTATTTATTAACTTATTTATTTTTTGAGCAGGCTCTACACCCAATGTGGGGCTTGAATTCACGACCCTGAGGTCAAGGCCTTAGCTGATATCAAAGAGTTGGACACTCAACCGACTGAGCCACCCCGGCACCCCCCAGGTAGCTCCTATAAAGTAAGAAATAAATTTAATTATGTCAACAACAGCCCAAATAAATGATCCATTCAAAAAAATTTTTTTAATCTTTACTACTATATTACAAGAACATACAAAGATAGAGAAGATACTGCTCCTAATTTCAAAAAAAACCCACAAAAACAAAAAACACCCAACGCAAGTCCAGGGGAAGATATAGCAAAATGACACATAATAATAAAACGATGCAAGTACATAACAGTATTAGTAATAACCATATATTGATCCTTCTCTATATACCAAGCATATAAACTATCTCCCTTAATCCTTATAAAAATCCTGAGAGAAGGACTATTATTTTATTTCATTTTCATGTTGGAAAAAAACTGAGGGGCGTAATGAAATTATATAAACTGACCCAACATCATAAAAAGGTGAGGACAATATTCTAGAACTAGAGCATCAAACTACTTGGCACAGAGTCTTGGGTCTGCGTGGAGGACGGGGTCAGAAGACTGAACTGATGGAGGGAAACGAATCTAGAAAGACGGCCATATGCCAAGCGAAGAATGGACTTAATCCTCAAGATGCTCAGGGCTCCTGTCCCTCATTCCCCACATCCAATCGATTCTTTGGTCCAGCTGATACTAACGGCTGGAATTTCTCCAATTTTCCCTCTTCTCCGCAATCCTACACCACTACCCCAGTTCAGGACAGGACATCTTCAGACTGTGTCTTGATCACTGAATTAGCTTTCCAACTAGTTACCCCACCTCAAATCCTGCTACTCCAACATTACAGCCAGAGTACATCTTTTAAAATAAAATTCTGCGGTTTAGGCGCCTGGGACTGACATAACATCGAAATTTGCATCCGACGCACACGTACTTTAACGAGCCCTTACAGAAGCAGCTCTCCCAATTTCTCCAAATTCTAAAAAAACTAAGTTGTTGCCATGCAGTTGCCACGGCACCCACAGCTTCTCCACCCCTTTCGCCTTGTGCTCAGAAATAAAGGTTTCAGAACGTCAGGAGAAAGTAGCAGCAGAACATGGGTTAGTCCTAGCACAGCCCTTCAGGTTCTACTTTGAATGCTTGCCATGATTGATGGACAAAAGAGGCGCCACTTACCCGCCTGAAGCCGACTCTTCCCCGCAGCACTAAACGCAGCCTGCCTGCTACTCGTGAACTGCAGGAGCGAACCCCCACCGGAAGCGGAGCTAGAGCCTGCTTCGTGTGAGCATGCGCAAACTCCGCCGCGCTCTCAGATGGCACGCGGACGCGGCTCCGCCCCTAACTCCTCCTTCTGTGGCGAAGGCGTCGCCCTTCGCCGCTCAACCCCGGAAGTGTCCGCGCGCAGCTGTCCTCCCACCGCGTTGGCTTTTCGTTTGTGTCTTACTCTGTTCCAGTTGGAAAATGGGAGACTTTAAGTGCAACTGGAGAGTGGGACGAGGGGATGGTGGCTGGTTGAGGTGAGCAATCGAAAAAGCAGAATGCAACATTACCAGAGTACTATACCACCATTACCAGAGTACTGTTACCACTGTACTATAATCTTTAAATTAATTAAATTTTTTTTCTTGGCCCAGGGGCGCACTGCGCAAACCTCAGAGGCGTGGTTAGTGGTCCTGGCCAAGATAAAGGTGCATAACCTCTTAATTGCTCCCTTGACATCTTTTTTTCTCTTCTTTTAAAGTTTTATCTTTGAATTTAAGTCATTTGGCACCCTCCCCCAAATTTGAGCAAGAATATCTTTTTCCCTCTCGGCTGAGAGGACTCCGGGGACCCATCTGGGGGCCACTTTTCATGAGGAGCATTGACAAACTTACATGAAAGAGGGACAAAAAGTAAGATGATTAAATGTAAAATGAGGGAAAGTTGAGGAGTTCTGGGTAAGATGACCCTGGAGAGGCAGAGACCCATGGGAACACAGTATGTTATCTCCACAACTGGGAAGGTTGGTCTGTGAAAGAAGGTCAGACCATTTTTTCAAAGCTTCAGAGAACAGAACTAGGACTAAGGAGGAAAAGTTACAAGGAGTTAGCTTTAAAGTCATTACATCAATTTTGTTCATACTTAAGACTGCACAAATAATGGCATAGGAATCGGAGTTTTCTGTACCCTGAAAGCAAACCATCTGAGCAGAATCAATGTTGTAGAATTGATGAAAGGGTGTAGTAAGGGTTTCTATAGGAATTCCTTAAAATGGCAGAAATACTTGATTCTGAATTTTCCTCATAAGCACCGCGCAGTAGCTATGATTTTGCAAGAAAAGTTCCAGGGGCGCCTGGCTGCCTCAGCTGGTAGAGCATGCAACTCTTGATCTCGGGGTGGTGAGCTTAAGCCCCACATTGGACATACAGATTGCTTAAAAAGAAAGAAAAATTCCTACTTCTGCTTCTTGTGCTGTAACTCTTTGCAATGCTCTGCCTCTGCAGCAAGGCTGACCTAAGTGATGATGTGGTCCAGCAACGCACACAAACAAAATAACACAGCCATAATCTTCTAGTCTCGAGGCTTGGTCCGGCTACAGTTCTTCCTTTGCCATGAAGTTGTTGACCTGAAAAGTAAAACGGCTTATTATTTTACCAGCAAAATGTGTTTATTCAGGACTAGCAGAGGAATTGGAATTTGGGACAAGGAAGCTATAGCAAAAGCCTTAGGCAAGTCCAAAGAACATAGGAAAGGACCACTCTTCTATAGAGGATAGGGGGGAGTTGGGGGGAGCTCTTATAAACAACAAGTCCATTGCAGTAAACTGGGACTTTGAAGTATAGTGGCTTCTCATTGGCTGAGTTGTGACAGTTTGTCACTGGCTGGGCTGTTGCTGGGCAAAGGGAAAATCCTCCTTTCTCCTACTGGGATAGTGAAGTAGGTTTCTTCCTATTGGGAATGCAAAGTAGTCTGGTCCTATTGGATCTGCAAAGGGTTGCAATGAGTGGTGGGGCCTGAGAGCTACCCTTTCTGGCCTCCTGGCTCCATCTTAAAAGAAATTTCCTTTATTGAGTTCTGCAAGGTGTAATTTCACCCAAATTCATGCTCTCACAAAGATGGAGAAGAAATTTCTTGTTTACCTTTATATTCTCATACAGTTTTAGGTAACTGTAGATAAAAGGAAGTTAAGAATGAATCTTTATATACTCTACCTAACCCTTCCCTTTCCCATAGTACAGTTCTGGTATAAAATGTGTTGGTGAAGGACGTAAAATAAAGTGACGGTACTATATCTCATCCAATAACATAAACAAGATTAAAAAAAAGAAATAACATGGTAAAAATGCAAACATAAAATAAAACAAAGCACACAGAATGTTTCCTAAACTCAATCTAGAAAGAAACATATTCTAAGGAACAGAAAGATGTCCTTACAGTTGCCTTACAGGGCTAAAGAGAATTTAATTTGATAATAACATTTTATTTTTTTATTTTTTTTATTTATTCATTGTCAAGTTGGCTAACATACAGTGTAGTCTTGGCTTCAAGAGTAGATTCCCATCATTCATCACTTACATACAACACCCAGTGCTCATCCCAACAGGTGCCCTCCTTATTGCCCATCACCCATTTTTTTGTTTATTTATTTATTTTGAGAGAGAGAGAGAGAAAGAATGTGAGTGGGGGAGGGGCAGTGAGAGAAAGGGAGAGAGAGAATCCCAAGCAGACTCCACACTGTCAGTACACAGTCTGATGTGGGGCTCAAACTCACGAATTGTGAGAACGTGACCTGAGCTGAAATCAAGAGTCAGGTGACTGACTGAGCCACCCAGGCACTGCTGATAATTAATAACATTTTTTTAATTATATTTTAATTTACATCCAAGTTTTTCAGCATATAGTACAATGATTTCAGGAGTAGATTCCTTAATGCCCCTTACCCATTTAGCCCATCCCCCTCCCACAACCCCTCCAGCAACCCTGTTTTTTCTCCATATTTAAGAGTCTCTTATGTTTTGTCCCCCTCCCTGTTTTTATATTATTTTTGCTTCCCTTCCCTAATGTTCATCTGTTTTGTATCTTGAAGTCCTCATATGAGTGAAGTCATATGATTTTTGTCTTTCTCTGACTAATTTCACTTAGCATAATACCCTCTAGTTCCATCTACGTAGTTGCAAATGGCAAGATTTCATTCTTTTTGATTGCTGAGTAATATTCCATTGTGTGTGTGTGTGTGTGTGTGTGTGTGTGTGTGTGTGTGTGTGTGTATACCACATCTTCTTTATCCATTCATCCATCAATGGACATTTGGGCTCTTTCCATACTTTGGCTATTGTTAATAGTGCTGCTATAAACATTGGGGTGCATGTGCCCCTTCGAAACAGCATACCTATATCCCTTGGATAAATACCTACTAGTGCAGTTGCTGGGTCATAGGGTAGTTCTATTTTTAATTTTTTGAGGAGCCTCCGTACTGTTTTCCAGAGTGGTTGCACCAGTTTGCATTCCCAGTGAATAACATTTTTAAATGTTTACTTATTTTGAGAGATAGCATGCATGCACACATGAGCCAGGGGAGGGGCAGAGAGAGAGGTAGAGAAAGGATCCCAAACAGGGTCTGCATTGCCATCGCAGAGCCCGACTTGCAGCTCAAATCTACAAACCTTGAGACCATGACCCAAGCCAACATCAAGAGTCAGACGCCCAACCAAGTGAGTCACCCAGGCACCCCAAAGTCAGGCTTTAGATAACCAAACAGTTGAAGAGACATCATCATAGTCTATACGGTATCATAGCTGGTAATATGAACAAGATAAAAAAGGAATGTGGCAAAAATGAAAGTAAAAAACAAAGATAGCTTACATAACAATATAGAGAAAAATATTCTCTAACTACAAACTCCTCAAAATACATGGACTAGGATCCCACCCCAGGCTCAGAATTGAGAAAAAAAAATTATATCCTCAAAGGCACAGCTTCATTTTTTGCCCATTTGATGCCCTGAGCCACTCATTAAGAAGTTCAGGCAATCTGGGGGCACGTTGATGGCTCAGTCAGTTGAGCATCCACCTGTGGCTCAGGTCATGATCTTACAGTTCATGAGTTCAAGCCCTACCTTGGGCTTTGTGCTGATAGCACGGAATCTGCTTCAGATTCTCTGTCACCCTTTCTGCCCCTCCCCCACTCACGCTCTCTCTCAAAAATAAATAAACATTAAAAAAAATTTAAAAACAAAAATGTTCAGGCAATCTTACTGGAAAGAAAGACCACAGGAAGAAAAAGTTTCTGAAAGATGAAACACCACATGGAGAGAGGCCACATGAAGCCACCAGTCTGCATCTTATCCAAACATATGAGGAAGGCCTTCCCAGACCTTGTGACCCAGATCCGCCAACAGCTGAGTTCAACTGCACAAGTGAGTCTAGTTAACAACACATGAAAGAGGTGAGTTGTTCTCACTGAACTCTGTGCAAATTCCTGACTCACAAAAGGTAAGCAATAAAATGGTTCTTGTTTTAAGCCACTACATTCTGGAGTACTTTGTTACACAGCAATAGATACCTAAAACACTGGTATTGATCATTTGCATCTTCCATCTCTTTTTCTTCATCTGTCTAGAGATTACCAAATTATTTATGCTGTGATCAGAAAACAAACTTTGTCAGATATCAATATTATAAAAATTGTTGGGACTTATTTTGTCCCCCCAAATGTGGTCTATCTTGGTAAATGTTCCATGGGCAGTGAAAAAAAATGTGTTCTACAGTTGTGGAGCATTGAATTCTATCAATGTCAATGGGGTTAAGGTAGTTGATAGTTTTGTTCAGATCTTCTATATCATTACTGACTTTTTTTATAGTTTCACTATTTAATTACCAAAATAGAGGAGTTAAAATTTCTTACAATGGATTTGTGTATTTCTTTTGTCCTTTAGTATGGTCAGTTTTTCCTTTACATATTTTTATTTTTATTTTTTTATGTGAAATTTATTTTCAAATTGGTTTCCATACAACACCCAGTGCTCATCCCAAAGGTGATGCCCATCACCCACCCTCTCCTCCCTCCCACCCCCCCATCAACCCTCAGTTTATTCTCAGTTTTTAAGAGTCTCTTATGGTTTGGCTCCCTCCCTCTCTAACTTTTTTTTTTTCCTTCTCCTCCCCCATGGTCTTCTGTTAAGCTTCTCAGGATCTACATGAGAGTGAAAACATGGTATCTGTCTTTCTCTGTACGACTTATTTCACTTAGCATAACACTGTCCAGTTCCATCCACGTTGCAACAAAAGGCCATATTTCATCCTTTCTCATTGCCAACTAGTATTCCATTGTCCTTTACATATTTTTAAAGTTTTGTTATTTTGAGTACATTAACTGTTGTCTCTTGTGTCTTCCTGATGAAACAAGCATTTTATCATTGTGAAAAATCTTTGTGTCTGATAACACCTCTTAAAGTGAAATTTCTCTTATATTAATATAGTCACTGACACTTTCTCAGCTTACTGTCAGTGTGTTCTATATCCTTCTATCTTTCTACTTTCAACCATGGTTTTTTAAATGTGCTTCCCTTGTAGACAATAATTAGTTGGATCTTCCTATTTTTAATTCAATCTGACAACCTCTACCTATTAATTGGTGCGTTTATCCATTTATATTAATTATAATAATTTATATTATTGAAATTAAGTCTGTCATTTTGATATGTGTTTCTCATTTGTTCCATTAGTTTTGTGTTCCTCTGTTCTTCACTTATTGCCAGTTTTTGGATTAATCAAATGTTTTAGTATTCCACTTGAATTCCTCTGTTGGCTTTCAACTGTATGTTTTTAGGAATTACAGTATGCATTCTTAAGTTATCAATATTCCTAGAGCTAAAATTGTGATACTTCACATAAAATAAAAGAGCCTTACCTTGTATAGTTTTACACCACCACCTGCAAATCCTTTATGCTTTGTTGTCTTGTATGTTACATCTACATTCATTATAATTTTTGCTTTAAATGGTCATATGTCCTTTAAAAAATTGAGAAATGTGTATGTTGTCTTTTATATTTATCCATGTTTACTATTTTCAGTGCTTTCATTCCTTCTAATAATCTTCAAATAGCTGTCATAAATTCTTTCCATTACCACCCACACATTCATGTTGCTTCTCCCATTTAAACATAGAGTCTAGAGGCGCCTGGGTGGCTCAGTTGGTTAAGCGTCTGACTTCAGCTCAGGTCATGATCTCATGGTTCATGAGTTCGAGGCTTGCATCAGGTTCTGTGCTGACATCTCGGAGCCCGGAGCCCGCTTCAGATTCTGTGTCTTCCTCTCTCTCTGCCCTTGCCCTGTTCATGCTCTCTCTCAAAAATAAATAAACATTAAAAAAAAAAAAAAAAAGATGTGGAGTCTATTTCTTCTTCCCTTGAATCTGGGTGTGTCTTTTGACTTGCTTTGATGAACAAAATATGCCGAAGACTGATGCCATGCCAGTTCTAGATATAAACCTTAAGAAGGTTTACATCTTCTACTTCTGTCTTCTAGAAATCCAGCCAGCATGTAAATAGGTTTGGGTTAGATTATTGAATAATAAAAAAACATTTGGAAAGAGAGAGGCCTATCCCAGCCATTTCAGCTACCACATCTGAGTCACCAAACATGTGAATGAAGCTATTTTGGAAGTTTTAACCCTGGCCAACTTCCCAGCTGAATGCAGCCACATCGGTGAAGTAGGCCAATAACACCCAAATCTGAAGAACCACCCAGTTAAATCTAGCTAAGGCACAGAATAGGAAGAAATAATAAATGATAATCATTTTAAACCACTAAATTCATTACACAGTAAAGGAAATTAAAACATTATAGATCTCAATTTTCATCAGATGAGTCATTGTCTTTAATACTGAAGAAATTTTTAACATTGTTTATGGTATAGGTCTATTGGTGTTGAATTTTCTGTTTTCATTTACCTGAAAATGTCTATTGTGTCTTCTGTTTTAAAGGATACTTTTTCTGGATGTAGAATTCTGAATTGGCAATTTTTGTCTTCCCGTTATTTAAGCCCTTCCATTGTCTTTTTTTAAGTTTATTTATTTAGAGAGCAAGTGAGCAATAGTGGGGGAGGGGCAGAGAGAAAGAAAATCCCAAGCAAGCTCCATGATCAGCTCAGCACCTAATGTGGGGCTCGATCTCACAACTGAGAGATCATGACCTGAACCGATATCAAGAATTGGATGCTTAATCAGCTGAGTCACCCAGGTGCCCCTCTCTTTATTTTTTTTTAAAGTAAACTCTACCCTCAATATGGGGTTCGAACTTACAACCCCAAGATCAAGAGTTGCATGCTTTACCAACTGAGCAGCCAAGTGCCCTGTCTTTTGATCTCTTGTTTCTGATGAGAAGTCAGCTATCATTTTTATCATTTTCACTCATGTGTAATGTATCACTTTTCTCTGGCTGCCTTCAAGACTTTTTCTTCCCCATTTGGTTTAATGTCAGTTTGACTATAATGTGTCTAAGTATGGGTTTTGTTTTGTTTTGTAAATATTCTACTTGTTATTCACTGAATTTCCTATATGTGTAAGGTTTTTTCCCCACTAAATTTGGGTTATTTTCAGCCATTAATGCCCCAAATATTTTTTTTTTCATGCAATTTTCTCTCTGCTCTCTTTCTGGGATTTCTTTTCTTTTTCTTTTTTTTTTTTTTTTTTCACGTTTTATTTATTTTTGAGACAGGGAGAGACAGAGCATGAACAGGGGAGGGTCAGAGAGAGGGAGACACAGAATCTGAAACAGGCTCCAGGCTCTGAGCTGTCAGCACAGAGCCCGATGCGGGGCTCGAACTCACTGACCATGAGATCATGACCTGAGCCGAAGTCGGCCACTTAACCAACTGAGCCATCCAGGCGCCCCTCTTTCTGGGATTTCAGTTGTATGCATGTAAATTCTTTTGATGTTGACAAGTTACTGAATCTTTGTTCATTTTTTTCTTTCTGATTTTTAAAGCAGATATTTCTACTGATCTATTTTCAAATTAACTTTTTGTTGTTTTTTCAGTGTTCAATCTGCTGATAAGCCCATTTAGTAAATTTTTCTATTTTAATTACTGTACTTCTTAGTTCTTGGAGTTTTTCTTAAAAAAAAAAAGTTTCACTTATATGCTGACATCCCTTATCTCTTCATTCATTACAATGATGTCTTCATTTAAGTCCTTGAAAATATTTATGAATGTTACTTAATTTTTTTTTCCTAACCCCAAATCCAGGTCATCTCACAGAAATTTTTTATAGACTACTTTTCTCATATGGTTCACATTTTCCTAAATCTTTGTATGTTTGATAATAATTGTATGTTAGATAATTGTAGATAATACATTATAGGGAGTCTGGCTAATCCTGTCTTCCTTTAAAGAATATTACATCTGTGTGTCATGCAAATTAATCACTGATTGGTCCTTTTGGTTATGTTAGCTTTGGTCTTATTATTTTCATCACATGTTCATTTTGGTTTTATACTTGACCCTAGCATGTGCTTCTTATTTATTTATTTATTTATTTATTTATTTATTTTATTTTATTATTATTATTTTTTGCATGGTTCTTTCTCTTAAGGCTTGATTCTGGATTCTCAATTATGTGCCTAAAGTATTAGAGAAGTTGCTGCTCTTGGGCTGGGCTGAAAATCCAATGTCTCAGCACTACATGACTTTTAGGATCGCTCTTCAGCCTTCCTCTTGCAACAGGCAAACTTGCCTGGCACATTTGTGTCCCTCCACCCCACATATGTGCACACATGCACACACACATACACACCGACACTACGGCAGCTCAGGTATTCTAACCCACAAAATTTCAGCCACTTCAATATCTTTGACCCCTGATAATTTTCTCCTCATCTCAGGAAGGCCACTACTTTACTTGAACTTCACCTCCCTAATTATGGAGCTTACCTTGTGTGCTTTGTTCTCAAGTATGACAGTCACATGCTGCTTGTTTATCAGTGCATGAAGATTGTTCTAAGATTGTTAGAATAAGATGAAGATTGTTCTAAGTAGTTTGTCTAGTTTTATGCTTTTTTGTGGCAGAAAGACAAGTGCAGTACCTGTTACTCTATTACGGTTCAAAGTAGAAGTACTATATTCCTTTTATCCTTGTCCGTCATGGTGATAGAGACATTCACTTAGGTCAAACTGCTTAGAAACTTTCTAATATCTCACAGATTCAACAAATATTTCATTGTCCATGGAGTCCAAAATCAACTTAAAAAGTACATTTAAAAATAGGTCTCTGAAGGGGCGCCTGGGTGGCTCAGTCAGTTGAGTGTCCGACTTCAGCTCAGGTCATGATCTCATGGTTTGTGAGTTCGAGCCCCACATCGGGCTCTGTGCTGACAGCTCAGAGCCTGGAGCCTGTTTCAGATTCTGTGTCTCCCTCTCTCTCTGCCCTTCCCTCACTCATTCTCTCTCTCTCTCTCTCTCTCTCTCTCTCAAAAATAATAAACACTAAAAAATTTAAAACAAAATAGGTCTCTGAAAAATGAACTGCCCAAAATTTGCAAGGTAACCATACTGAACTAATCATATATTTTTACTCATGGCTTTATGAGTATAACATCTATAATCAGCAAAAAGAATAAAACTTAATGGATAGACTTATAAAACGTTCTACTACAATCCAATAGACAGCCTTTTATGATACTTTCATATGTTAGATGATAGCTGTGAAATTATTACACACTATTAATGAGCAACTCAACTCATGGACTCACAGTTTTCAACAATGTTGAAAAACTGTATCAATACCTGTAGCCCCAAAATTAGATCCACCTCAAAATTCTCTAGAAAAGACATTTCTTAAATCTCGGCACAATGAACTTCACCAGGATTCTCCACCTCTGACATGACACATGAAGCTTTCTAGTCCTAAATGCACACTTCTGCAAGGAGGAGACATTGGTCCCAGAAACTAACAGTTCCTTGATCTTATTTCATAAACCCATTCCAGCCATAAGAAAGAAAAATTATTTGTGGATATTTTCTCTTGACTTTTAACTTATAATCTACAGCAGTGGTCAGCAACTTTTTCTGTAAAAAGATAATGAATATTTTAGACTTTTCAGTTGATACGGTTTCTGTCACCACTATTCCACTCTCCTGTTGCAGCACAAAAGCAGCCACAGATAAATGTAAATGAATGAGAATGTCTGTGTTCTGAATAAAACCTTATTCACAAAAGCAGGTGGCAGACTGGATTTGGCCTGTGGGCCACAGTTTGCCAACAGTTGTACCAGAGTACTAATTCATGTTTAGTCTCACAAAAGAGGTTTGGTTGGAATATATACATATATACTCACGTAGAATTTTAATTTTTTAAGTTTATTATTTATTTTGAGAGTAAGAGACAGAGTGTGAGAAGGGAAGGGGCAGAGAGAGAAAATCCCAAGCAGGCTCCACACTGTCAGCACAGAGCCCAACATGGGGCTCAATTCCACCAAGCGTGAGATCATGACCTGAGCTGAAATCAAGAGTTAGGCGTGTAACCAACTGAGCCACCCAGGTGCCCCACACATATAATTTTAAAAATACATATCCACCCTGGTGATGATTGTTGCATCCAAACAGAGATCTACTAAAACATAATTACTGATATCATCATACGTCTCAGTCCTTATGATAGTCACTGACTGTATGTTGCTTCACTTGAATCCTCTAACATACAGTTAGTAGATGTTAACGCTAAGAAGTAATTTTATGTTCCGT
Organism: Panthera leo; assembly: GCF_018350215.1. Lineage (NCBI taxonomy): Eukaryota > Metazoa > Chordata > Mammalia > Carnivora > Felidae > Panthera > Panthera leo. The sequence goes on from NC_056696.1 coordinate 59,310,431, forward strand.
TGTGGAGAAACCTGATATATTAGGGTAAATGAGATCAGCCATCATGAAAATGATACATATTTATCATAATTATTATCCTAATAATTCCACATACTGCATCTCTACCTATATTCCCCTACATTTTAATTAAGAAACGTGTTCTTTCATTAAGAAAAAAACCCTCTACATTCATTCCAAATAATTCAAAATGTGACTATTAACAATACAATTTATTCAGATCTAAATTTAAGAGGAGACAGTGTGGAAGAGGGAACAAATGTGAGAAAGTGGAAGTAGAACAATATATGACCATTCTTGGAGGAAGAAAAATACAAATTCAGAAGTGTGAGATGTCTAGTAAGGTGGTTTTAACTTTAATGACAAAAACAAACCAAAAAACCAAAAACTGTAAAGCAAAATCATTGGAATGTATAGGGACTCTTTTTTTTTTTTTTAGGTTGATATTATAATCTTTTTCTTTTAGCTGATAAGAGAAACCACAAAACACGGGATATAGAATATTTACAAATATGGGCGTATTTTTTAAAGATTTTATTTTTAAGTAATTTCTATACCCAACATGGGGCTCAAACTCACAACCTCAAGGTCAAGAGTTGTATGTTTCACCTACCGAGCCAGCTAGGTGCTCCAAATATGGGTGCTTTTTACCCATCAGATTTTAACAAAAGTCTCAAGCAGTGTATCCCAAGTAGGAGGGTGGTACCATTCTGACAAAGGGGAATTTGGGAATGCATGGGGGCAATTTTATTCCGTTGCCATGATGAAGATGATACTAACATTTCATGGCCAGGGCCAGAGTTGTTGTATACCCTGCAACTGGTTGGACTGTCCCACCCAAAATGCCAATACACCTCTAGGCAAGAAACATTTGCCTAGACAAGTATCATGCTGTGGTCCCTTACCTGCAATTGTGTTTTTCCAGAATTTAGCCTAAAGTGATAAGGGCTCTTGTGCAGTATCATTGTGTTATTACCCCTAAAAATGCCATTCTTGGTTTCTTTATGCTTGTCAACAATGATTAACTTGTTTTAAATAATTATAAGAAATAAATAATAAAAGCATGACTCGTGTAGGAACTTAATGATGGCCATAGCTCATGCTTTTTACTAAAGATTTCAGATTCCTCTGAAGAGGCAACGAAATTTATAGATATTCCAACAAAAATCTCAACCTCTAATTGCAAACAAACAAAATTATTGGGGGGTTTGAAATAACTACCACTGTTCTTTCTTTTTCTGCAGAAATTCCAAAAGAGCTTAGCCAAAAATATTTTGTATCCTGTAACAGAATTTTAAGGTTTGCTTTTCTTTAAGTGTGTGCAAATAATGTATAAATATATGGTATGGATCTGGTGTTAATTTTTAATCCCTGCTTTCTAGAGCTGTGCTCTTTTTAAATGTACCTACTCTGAATTGAGATGTGCCATAAGTATAAAATATACACTAGACTTCAAAGATTTCATATGAAGTGAAAAATGTAAAATGTCTGGGGCATCTGGGTGGCTCAGTTGGTTAAATTTCCAACTCTTGATTTCTACCCAGGTCATGATCTCACCATCATGAGATCAAGCCCCATGTCAGGCTCCACGCTTAGCATGTGGAGCCTGCTTAAGATTCTCTCTCTCCCTCTCCCTTTGCCCCTCTGCTCCTTGCACACACATATACACACTCTCTCTCAAAATAAACAAATAGATAAATGTAAAATATCTCATTAATAATTTTTATATTGATTACTCATTAAAACGATAATATTTTGGATATACTGGTTTAAATAAAATGTATTATTAAAGCATATTTCATCTGTTTTGCTTTGCCTTTCTAATGTGACTTGTACAAATTTTAAATTATATTTGTAGCTGGCATCATACTGCTATTAGACAACATATTCTAGAGAATTCACAAGAAATAAGGGAACTATCAGATTATGTTTAGATTTTCTATTTAATCACTCTGGTTTAATATCATCCTTTCATCCTCTAATATATTCCATTCCATTTCATATTCCATGTAGATTTAAATGGAATGAGCTCTCATACCTGCAGGGAACTCCTACACTTTCTGTATGCAATTGTTCGGTGTTCACACTTGAATAGTCTTCATAATGGTATTCGTGTTCCTGTTCCTAACTTTGTACCGCATGTATTCATTAAAATGCTGAAGATTCAGGAGATTTGCTTTGTCCTGATGTGTTATCTGTAACCGGTCTGCTGTGACTGCATGTTACCCAGAAGAATAGATTTTCTCCCTCTCAGTTTTTGAAGTCTCCTCCAGGAGGCGCTTTTGAACTGTCAAGCACACCTTGTGGGGGATGTTACCTGCCCTCCTGATTTTTAATAAGGGAAGTTTCTAGGGAAGGTAGTATCAAAAAAGGTCTCCTTTGTGACAGTCACTGATTTACTGAGAATCTTAACCATCCCTGATTAACCATCCCTGTTGGCTAAGAGCCAGATGTATTGCTGTTTAATTACTTAAACAACATAATCAGCCTGTTAATATATTATCTCATTTGCTTCTTAAAGAAACACTTGGTTTTAAACAGTTGCCCCAATTTTATTGATGAAGAATCTAAGACTCAGAAAAATTGATGGCTTGCCTAGAGTCGTGCGACTGGACTTCTCATACCTAGTTTAGTACTTCTGGTTACATTATTCGCCTCTGCTGTTGTCTTCAGTAAGGAAGTAATTCATATCTGAAAACTGTAAATGGAGGAAGCCAAACAGTCTACACTGTGGATATTGGGTTTTATAGGCCCCACCCTGGAATCTGTTCTGCATTTGTTTCAAAGCATCAAATATTTGACTTCTGTGAAAATAGTGCCAAGGTAAATTAGGTGGAACCGGACACAGGAACTTATATGTCTGTATATTAGTGGCAATTTCAGATGTTTGAGTTTCTCTCTTTGTGCAATAGAAATTGGGATAATATTTGTCAGGACTAGACAAATAGCACATGCTGATAGGTATTCTTGCCTTGTATATGACTCACTCTCAGTACAACATACCCTTTGACATGGCTTTGACATGGCTTTTGATTGTGGCGAAGAATTTAGCCCTATTGGCCATGCCCAACACAGAACTCCATTCTCCGTGGCTTTCAGAACAAGATATTTGCTTTAATTCCACTTCAGTCATATGATCACTTAAAGTCTGATAGCTTTCTGCTTTTTACTCTATTAAGTCTAAGTTTTGTGCTTGATTTTCAAGGACTTGTGTAATCTGACCTACTCTGGCCACCAAATTTATCTCCCACTACTCTTCACTAGGATCATTTCACTCTGGTAACGTTAGATCCCCTTACTGTCCTTTAAACATTCTGCTCTCTTTTCTCTTATGTTGCTTTCTTCACTTGCCTTTTCCTTTCTTTTTAAAATCTAAATCCCACCTATTCACCAAGACCTAAGTCAAATTCCACCACTATCATTTATTCTCCTCCTTCATTGAACTCTTTAGTGCTTAGAATTTGTACCTGTTTTGAATGTGAAACTGTGTTTTCATGTTAGCACTTACTGTGTGGCAGGGTTGTGTCGGCCTCCCATCCCCCCCCCCCAACTTGTTACAAAGAGAGATGATTATTATTAACAAGAAAGATTTGTTTATCTTTTAGGAGTTTCCACTCTGAAGAATATAATAGGATCCAGAGTCCTCCCCCACCCTTGAGAATTGGAGCCAAGGTTGGGCCTCCTTGGGCACAGCCGTAACAGGTGGACCCATCTCCTAGACACTGGCTACAAAGGATGACACTGGACACAAAAGAAGTCAGAACTCTGGGAAGAGAGAAGATCTCAGGATGCCTAGCAAGAAATGATACTGTGCAGGCTGATCTGACTGAGTAAAACAAAAATGTATTTGTTGCTTTTCTGACTCGCTGTTTTATAAATAATTGCAGGGTTTTCATGTTTAACTAAGACCTTTACTAGGATTTACCTGGTTTATAAATCTTCAGTTACCTTTAAGGATAACAGTATTTTATCTCTCTCAGTGAATTATTACAAATTATTTTTCTCGGTATAATTTTTTGACAACTCTGTTGAGATATAAACGTTTTTTTGTTTGTTTTTTTTTATTTTAGAGAGAGAGAGCATGAGCAGAAGGAGAGAGAGAGACTCTTAAGCAGGCTCCACATTCAGCACAGAGCCCAACACAGGTCTCAATCCCACGACCCTGGCATGGTGACCTGAACTGAAATCAAGAGTCAGACACTCAACTGACTAAGCCACCCAGGCTCTCTGAGCTATAAATGCTATTTAAAAATGAATGAATGAATGAATGAATAAATGAATGAATGAATACTATTTAAGTATTTAAATTATACAGTTTTCTAAGATCTGACATAGGCGTACACACCTAAGACCATCACACACCCCCAGGTTTCTTTGTGTTCCTTGCCTCCCTGTCCTGTTACCAAGCAACAACTGTCATTATAGATTAGTTTGAATTTCCTAGAATTTTATATAAATAGAATTACAAGTATATATTTTTTGGTCTGGTTTATTTCACTCAGAATCTCCTTACTGTTGCTAGTATCAACAGCTCCTTATTACTGATAAGCAATATTCCAAAATTTAATATCTGTTTATCTGTTGAGGGACACCTGGGTTGTTGTTTGGCGCTTTGTTTTTGGGGTTTGTTTGTTTGTTTGTTTTTACTATTACAAATGAAGCTACTATGAACATTTGTGAACAACTCTTAGTGAGGTCATTCTTTTATTCTTCTTGAATAAATACCTAGGAGTGGAAAGACTGGGTTCATTATGGTGGATATGGTTTAATTTTAAAAGAAACTGCCAAACTGCCAATTATAACCAGAAGTGTCATGAGAAATCCAATTGTCCTCATCCTTGTCAACACTTGTATAAGTAGACTTTTTAACTTTAATAATTTTAGAGGATATGCACTAATATTCATTGTGGCTTTGATTTGCATTTTCCTAATTACTAATGATGTTGAATATCTTTTCATATACCTGTTTTCCATGTGTGTATCTTCTAAGGTGAATTCTCTATTTAAATCTCTGGCCCACTTTTTTGAAATTGGATTGTCTTCTTATTTGTAAGTTGTGAGAGTTATTTATATATATTCTAGGTTTAATTCTTTCGGATATATGTTTTGCAAAATTTTCTCCTAGTCTGTGGCTTACTTTTCCATTTTAATAACAGTGAATATAGAAATGAGAGCAAAAGGTTTTTTTTTATGAAGTCCAATTTATTGATTTATTTCATTTAGAGTTTTTTGTGTTTTATTTATTTATTTATTTATTAAAACATTTTCTCTCATGTGTATTTATTTTTGAGAGAGAGAGAGAGAGACAGAGCAGGAGCAGGAGAAGGATAGAAAGAGAGGGAGACACAAAATCCAAAGCAGGCTCCAGGCTGTCAGCACAGAGCCTAACGCAGGGCTTGACCTCACTAACCATGAGGTCATGACCTGAGCCAAACTTGGACGCTTAGCTGACTGAGCCACCCAGGCACCCCTATTTTTTGTGTGTATTTTAAAGGCTTGCCAAACCCAAGGTCACAAATATTTTCTCTTGTTTTCGTCTAGAAGTTTTATAGCTTTAGTTCTTACATTTATGTCTATGAAGTATTACCAGTCATCTTTTGTATATGTTATGTGGTAAGGGTGGAGGTTAGTGGACTTTGTCCATTTCATCCTAGTTGTATCATTTATTGGCATCAAGTTGTTCATGATATTCTCTTCATATTCTTTTAAAGTCTGTAGGATCTATAGTGATGTCCTCTCTGTTTCATTTCTGGTATTAAGTGTAGTCTTACTTTTTTTTTTCTTCCTACTCAGTCTGACTAGAGATGTATAAGTTTTTTTTTTAATTTATTTTGAGAGAGAGAGAGCGCGCGTGCACGCGCACACGCGCGCGCGCGCGCGCACGCACACACGCACACACACACACACACACACACACACACACACACACACACGAGTGGGGGAGGGGCAGAGAGGGAGAGAGAAAATCACAAGCAAGGCTTGATCTCTCGAACTGTGAGATCATGACCTAAGCTGAAATCAGGAGTTGGAAGATTAACCAACTGAGCCACCTAGCTGCCCTGAGGTTTATAAGTTTTACTGAGATTCAGAAATGACTTTTTGGTCTCATTGGTTTTCTATTTTCTTTTTGTTTTCTATTTTGTTGATTCCTGATCTTATCTTTATTATTTCTTTCCTTCTGCTTGGGTTTTAATTTGTTCTTATTTTTCTAGTTTCTTAAGATGGAAACTGAAGTTGTTGATTGGAAACTTTTCTGGTTTTCTAATATAGACATTTAAGCTGTAAGTTTCCCTCTAATACTTTCATGGTATCGCACAAATTTTGATATGTTGGGTTTTCACTTTCATTCACTGTGAAATACTTTCAGATTTCCCTTTTGATTTATTCTTTGACTCATGGGTTATTTAAAAGTTTGTTACTTAATTTTCAAGATTTGGAGATGCTCCAGATTTTTTTTGTTATTGATTCCTAATTTAATTTCATGTGGTCAGAAAACATACTTTACCTGTTTTGAAAAATTTTAATGTATTGTTTTATGGCCCATGATCATGGTAAATGTTCCACAAACAGTTGAAAAGAATTCATATTCTACTGTTGTCAGGTGGAGTGTTCTAGAGACATCAGTTAAGTCAAATTAACTGTGTTTAAGTCTTCTATAACCTTATTGACTTTCTCCTTACTTTTTCTATCAATTATTGAGAAAGTGATATTGAAGTCTCCAAGTATAGTTGTGAATTTGTGCCATATTCCCATCAGATTTGTTTTTGCTTCATGTATTTTGAAGCTTTCTTATTAGGTGTATAAATATTTAAAATTGTTATATTCTTCTGATGAATTGATTTCTGTAAATTTATGAAACATTTTCCTTTACCCTTGGTAATAGTCTTTGTTGTGAAATCTTTCTCTGGAAACAAAACAAATGACCAAAGGAGAAAAAGAGAGAAAGAGAGACAGATCAAGAAACAGATTCAATTATAGAGAACAAACTGATGGTTGGGGTGGGGGGGGGTTGCTAAATAGATGATAGGGATCAAGGAGTGCACTTGTGATGAGCACAGGCTGATGTATGGAATTGTTGAATTACTTTATTATACACCTGAAACTAATATAACAATGCATATTAGCCAACTGGAATTAAAATTGGGTGGCTTAGTCAGTTTAAGTGTCTGACTTCCGATTTTGCCTCAGGTAATGATCTGGTGGTTGTGGGTTTGAGCCCCGCATCAGCCTGGGTGCTGACAGTGCAGAGCCCACTTGGAAGTCTCTCTCTCCACCCCTCCCCTGCTCACTCACATGCACATGCATGCATGCTCTCTCTCAAAATAAATAAATAAAGGGGCGCCTGGGTGGCTCAGTTAAGCATCCGACTTCAGCTCAGGTCATGATCTCATGGTTTGTGAGTTCGAGCCCCACATCGGGCTCTGTGCTGACAGCTCAGAGCCTGGAGCCTGCTTCGGATTCTGTGTCTCCCTCTCTCTCAGACCCTCCCCCACTCGCACTCTGTCTCTCTTTGTCTCTTGAAAATAAATGTTTAAAAAAATTAAAAATGAATAAATTTGAAAAAATAAAAAATTAAGACATTAATTTATTTTGATATATTTTTAAATGTTTACTTCTTTATTTGTGAGAGAGAGAGCAAGGGAGAGGCAGAGATAGGGAGAGAGAGAATCCCAAGCAGGTTCTGCACTGTCAAGCACAGAGCCCAACTTGGGGCTTGATCCCATGAACTGTGAGATCATGACCTGAGCCGAAATCGAGAGTCAGATGCTTGACCACCTGAGCCACCCAGGCGCCCCATACTTTGTGTGATATTAATATGGCTATTCCAGCTTTGTTTTGTGTTAGCTTGGTTTATCTTTTTTATTTAAAGGGTGTTTTCCTTTTTTAATTTTATTTTAGAGAGCAAGCACAGGGGAGAGGGGCAGAGAGAGAGAGAGAGAGAATCTTTTTTTAAAACTTTAATTTTTTAAATGTACATCCAAGTTAGCATATAGTGCACCAATGATTTCAGGAGTAGATTCCTTAATGCCCCTTACCCATTTAGCCCATCCCCCCTCCCACAACCCCTCCAGTAACCCTCTGTTTGTTCTCCATATTTAAGAGTCTCTTATGTTTTTGTCCCCCTCCCTGCTTTTATATTATTTTTGCTTCCCTTCCCTTATGTTCATCTGTTTTGTCTCTTAAAGTCCTCAAATGAGTGAAGTCATATGATATTTGTCTTTCTCTGACTAATTTCACTTAGCAAAATATCCTCTAGTTCCATCCAATCTTGCAATGGCAAGATTTCATTCTTTTTGATTGCTGAATTATACTCCATTATATATATACATATATATATATATATATATATATATATATATATATATATACACACACACATATATATATACACACACCCACACACCACATCTTCTTTATCCATTAATCCATTGGGCTCTTTCCATATTTTGGCTGTTGTTGATAGTGGTGCTATAAACATTGGGGTGCATGTGCCCCTTCAAAACAGTATACCTGTATCCCTTGGATAAATACCTACTAGTGCAATTGCTGGGTCATAGGATTGTTCTATTTTTCATTTTTTGAGGAGTCTCCATACTGTTTTCCAGAGTGGCTGCACCAGTTTGCATTCCCACCATCAATGCAAAAGAGATCCTCTTTCTCCACATCCTCTCCAACATCTGTTGTTGCCTGAGTTGTTAATGTTAGCCATTCTGACAGATGTGAGGTGGTAGCTCATTGTGGTTTTGATTTGTATTTCCCTGATGATGATTGATGTTGAGCATTTTTTCATGTGTTGGTTGGCCATCTGGATGTCTTGAGAGAAACAGAATCTTAAGCAGGTTCCACATTCAGTGCGGAGTCCAACATGGGGCTTGATCCCATGACCCTGGTATCATGACCTGAGCCAAAATCAAAAGGCAGATGCTTGGGCGACTGCATGACTCAGTCGGTTAAGCATCTGACTTCAGCTAGGTCATGATCTTGCAGTTTGTGAGTTCAAGCCCCACATTGGGCCATTGGGCTCAGTGCTGGCATCTCGGTGCCTGGAACCTGCTTAAGATTCTGTCTCTCTCTCTTTCTGCCCCTCTCCCACTCGTGCTCTGTCTCTGTCTGTCTCTCTGTCTCAAAAATAAACATTAAAAAGAAAAGGGCAGATACTCAACCAAATGAACTACTCAGCCTCCCTTAACTGTGTTTTCTTGTAGGAAGCATATAGGTGAGTTTTGCTTTTTATAAATTGAATCTGAAAATCTATGCCTTTTAAAGGAGTTTTTAGATAATTTACATTTAATGCAATTAATGATATGATTATGTTTAAATCTGTGGTCTTAGTATTTTTCTTCCTGTTTGTATACTCTGTTCTAAGTTCCCCCTTTCCTCTTTTTCTCTCTCCCTTTGGATTAATTAAGCATGTGTTATTTCCTCCTCTGTTGATTTACTAGCTCTGCCTCTCTGTGATTTTGTTGTTGTTTGCATTGCTATAGGGCCGTTAGCTTGTATACACCTTTAGCTTATTATAGTATACCTTCGTGTGATATTTTATCACTTCCCTTATAGCTGTAGGTCTTTACAGCAGTATAGCATTTATCCTCTTCTGCCTTTATCTAATTGTGGCCATAGATTTTACCTGTACATATGTTGTGAACCTCACAAGATGTTATTGTTTTTGCTTTAAATAATTAATTATTTTTAAGAGATTTTTTTTAAATAAGAAAAAATATTTTCTATTTTATGTGCATTAAATATAAACATATTTCGTATTTACCCACACATACATTTCTTGTATTGTTCTTTTGTTAGACTCAGATTTTCATCTGGTCATTTCTGTCTGCCTAAAGAGCATCAACATTTCTTGCAGTATAGATACGGTAGTAATGAATTCTTTTAGCTTTTGTGTATCTTAAAATATATTCTATCATCTTTTTGCTTTGTTTTTTATATTTAGAAATTTGCTTTTATGTGATGGGAAATCTTTTTTTTTTTGTAATAGTGTTATTGATATATAATTCACGTAACTAAACAATTCATCTATTTGAAGTGTACAATTCAATGGATTTTAGTACATTCACAGAGTTGTGCATCACACAATCAATTTTAGAACATTTTGGTCACACCCCCAGAGAGAAATCCTGCACTCTTTATCTGTCTTCTCCCAATACACCTATCTCTTCAATCCCTAGAAAATCAATAATCTACTTTCTGTCTCTATAGATTCAAATATTTTGGACATTTCATATAAATGGAGCTATATAATGTATGGTCTTTGTGGGTGGCTTTTTCACTTAGCACAACATTTTCAAGGGACATTTCTGTTGTAGTATATATAAATATTTCATTCCTTTTTTATTGCTGTTGTCTTGATAGACCACCTTTTACTTATTTTTTTATTTATTAATTTGATGGACATTTGGGTTGTTTCTAGTTTTGGCTATTATAAGTAATGATGCTATGAATATTTGTATATAAAGTTTTGTGTGGATATATTCTTTATTGCTATCAGTTACTTACCTAGGAGTGGAATTAATTAGTTATATGTTAACTCTATGATTAACCTCTTGAGGAATTGCTAGGTTGTTTTCCAAAGTGTTTGCACCTTTTTACACTCCTGGTCATTGTATATTTTCTCTGGAGAAATGTCTATTTGAATTCTTTTCTGTGGGTTTTTTTTAATTAGGTCATTTGTCTTTTTATTACTGAATTTTAAGAGTTCTTTATATATTCTGGGGCACCTGGGTGGCTCAGTTCATTGAGTGTCCAACTTCAGCTCAGGTCATGATCTCATGGTTCATAAGTTCGAGCCCCACACCAGGCTTGCTGCTGTCAGCATAGAGCCCATTTCAGATCTTCTGCCCTCCCCCTCTCTCTCTCTGCCCCTCTCCTGCTCATGCTCTCTCGCTCTCTTTATCTCTCTCTCAAAAATAAATAAAACATTTAAAAAACACATAAAATAAATAGAAGTTGTTTTTTAAGAAAGAGTTCTTCACATTTTCTAGATACAAATATCTTTTTAAAAATTTTTTTAACATTTATTTATTTTTGAGACAGAGACAGAGCATGAATGGGAGAGGGTCAGAGAGAGAGGGAGACACAGAATCTGAAGCAGGCTCCAGGCTCTGAGCTGTCAGCACAGAGCCCGACACGGGGCTCAAACTCACGGACCATGAGATCATGACTTGAGTCGAAGTTGGACGCTTAACCGACTGAGCCACCCAGGTGCCCCCTAGATACAAATATCTTATCATGTATATGAATGGCAAATACTTTCCTCCTTTCTGTGTGTTTATCTTTTCACTCTTTTGATGATACCCTTTGAAGCACAGAAGTTTTGAGTTTGAAAAAATCCAATTTATCCAATTTATTTTTTCTTTGGTTGCTGTGCTTTCAGTGTCATATCTAAGAAATAATTGCATACGCCAAGATTTTTCCCTATGTTTTCTTCTAAGATTTTTATAGTTTTAGCTCTTACATTCAGGTCTATGATACATTTTTAAGTTAATTTCTGTACGCGGTATAAGGTATGGTTCAATTTCATTCTTTCACATACGAATATCTAGTTGTCCCAGCACCATGTGTTGAAAAGACTTCACCTCATCTTTGAAAAATATTTTTACTTAGTATACAACTCCAGAGTGTCACAACCTCACCCCCACTTTAAATATGTCAAACAACCATTTGGCTTCTATTTTTCCAATGAGAAGTCTTCTGTCATTTTATCTTTGCTCCTCTGTACATAGTGTGTCTGTTTTCTCTAAATGATTTTCAATTTTGTTTTTTAATTACCACTGGTTTTAAGCAATTTAATATGCTTTGGTGTTCATGTTTCTTGTGCTTGGGGTTTGTTGAGTTTTTTAGATCTGTGAGTTTTCAGCAAATTTGGAATGCTTTTATTATTTCTTCAAACATATTTTCTGCCTCCCATCTCCTTCAGGGACCACAATTATACATATATTGGACTGAAGTGTGTGTACTGATGCTCTGTTCATTTCTTTCCATCTCTTTTCTGTTTCTTTTTGGAGAGTTTATATTGCCTTGTCTTCAAGTTCAGTAATGTTTTCTTCTGCAGTATCTAATCTGTTATTGATCCCGCCTATTAATATTTTTCATCACAGCCATTGTTTTGTTTACCTAAGTTTAATTTGGATCATTTTTACATCCTCTATGTTTATACTTTGCATGCTTATGCTTTTCTATAGCATAATATGTATATCCAATATACATAATATAACTGTGTTATATTGTGTAATAATTGTGTCATTTGTGAAAATTTCTATTGATTGATTTTCATTTTCATTATGCATTGTATTGTCCTGCTTCTTTGTATGCCTCATAATTTTTTATTGGATTCCAGACATTGTGAATTTACCTTGTTGGGTACTGGACATTTTGTATTTTTTAAATATTCTTTAGCTTTGTTCTGGAATGCAGTCAATTTACTTGGAACCATTTTTGACATTTTCAAGGTTTGTCTTAAAGCTTTGGTAGAGGAGCTTTTAATCATAGGCTGACATTTTCCCCTTTTCTGAGCAGTCTACCTGACGCCCTGCTTATTATAGGTTTTCACTCTGACTGATGGGAGCACAAACTATTCTCTACAACAGTTATTCTTCCTGTCCTCTCTGGTGGTTCTTTCCCTGGTCTCAGGTAGTTTTTTTACACACAGGTGCTTATCATTACTCAGCTGAAGACTTGAAAGTACCCTCTGCAGATCTCTGGAGCTCTGTTTGTGCAGTTCTGTCTTCTCCATGTAGCTCTCTTCTCTCCTATTCTCTTCCCTGCAAATTCCAGCTGCCTTGACCTCCCCAAACTTTCAAATCTGTCTCTTCAACTCAAGTAGATCACCGGTTTGAGTGTCCTTTCTCTGGTTATGGCCAGGAAACTTCACCCAGAGAGTAAGCTGAAGCAATCATAGCAGTCACCTCATTTGTTCCACTTATCTTAGGGATCATTGTCCTCTTCTGGTTATTGTCCACTGTCTGAAAATTGTTTCATATATTTTGCCCATTTTTTTCAGATATTTAACATGGGGGGGGGGTTAAATCTGACCCCATCTTGCCTGGAAGATATATAAAGTTACTCCATCTTGCCTGGAAGACATATAAATATGTCAATAAATATTTTACACCATTCTCTGAACTCTGAGTGGTTTCATCATTGGCAATAAACTGGGTTCTTTCTGGAAACTTTAGTATTAGTGCTACTAGAAGTTCCTGGGCAGGCACCATGGGAAGTCTACAATTATATATGTTATTATTCTGCCTTCTATTTGTTTCAGATGTATTTCTCTTGTCTTCTTAAGCAGACTGCAAAATCTTTAAGATCAGGAGCCCTCCATGTCTTATTTTTTATGCCCCCCCCCAACATTTTTTTAACTCTTACTCAACCTTTACCTCAACCTTTACTCAACCTTTACTCAGCCTTTACTCAATTTTACCTGAAAATTCCATTTGAGGTGTTAATAATACACTTAGGATTAGAATTTATGTTAAGCATCAGGACCACATAATCAAATGCTATTAAAAATGAATGCCTGCAGGAGCACCTGGATGGCTTAGTCGGTTAAGCATCTGACTTTGGCTCAGGTCATGATCTCACCATCCATGGGTTTGAGACCCGCTGCAGTTCAGAGCCTGGAGCCTGCTTCAGATTCTGTGTCTCCCTCTGTCTCTGCCCCTCTCCTGCTCATGCTCTGTCTCTCTCTCTCAAAAATAAATAAACATTAAAAAATTTTTTTAAAAAATGAATGCTTGGGCTCCTGGTGGCTCAGTTGGTTGAGTGTCTGCCTCTTGATTTTGGCTCAGGTCATGATCTCATGGTTCACGGGATCGAGCCCCACATCAGGCTCCAGGCTGACAGCTCAGAGTCTGGTTGGGATTCTCTCACTCTCCCTTTCTCTCTCTGCCCCTCCCCCACATGTACACACCTTCTTTCTCTCTCTCTCAAAATAAATAAATAAACTTAAAAAAATGAATGCTGATTTATCCACTATAATTTATATATATAATTACAGGATAAATATACAGTGGATTATAATATATATATATATATATATATATATATATATATATATATACTATATATGGAAGTATATATATATACTATATATGGACTACCACCATCACCCTCATTGTGGTCAGATGAGAAATTTTCTCTCCATCTAACTTGTTAATATCTTCTTAAGGCAATAATATAATAATTAAGAATGCAGATAAATGAAAACCTGGAAAATCAACAGACTTAGCAGGCAGTTCTTCACCAACTGAGAGCTCTCATCCTTCATGTAAAAGCATATCTGAATATTTGCCAAAGTAAATATTAGCAAAGTAATATGGAATTAGATCATTTTGGAATTTTGCCCCTTCCACCAATGAATTGTCATTAATTCTACTCTAGATAGAAATTTAAAAAATTAGAATTACTTTTATCTGCCTTATCTATTCTGGTAATACATAGGAAAAAAATACACAGTGATTTCATTCACTCTCTCCACAAGAAATATGCCCTTAATCAACAATAAATGTATTCCAGGTTCTGTTCCATGTGTTGAAGATCCTGCTGAGGGGAAGACACAAAATACCTTGTTCTTATAGCATATTTTCTCTTGGTACTATTTACATATGGAGGCTCCATGTAGGTTAGTGGTGTAATATATTTATCATATGTGAGTTATCATGGGTTCATCTAATGAATCATTTGTTGAGTACCTCATACATTCCAGACATTTTTCTAGACATTTATGTTATAGCAGTGAACAAAACAAATTTCTTGCTCCCAAAGAACTTCTATCTGGGGTAGGAGGCAGTCAGATAAACAAATGTAAGGCTGGTAGCAGTGCTCTAAAGAAAAGCAAACCAGGATGATGGGCTAGATAATCATGAAAGGAGCTCTATTTTATATAGAGTGATCAAGAAAGGCTTCTCGAACAAGAAATAGTGTCATTACAGACACTGGATGAAGTGAGGGAACTAGTTAGGTGGACTGTTTGGGGAAACTGTTCTAGGTTGATGTGAAATTGCAAGTACAAATGTTTTGATGTAAGAGCGGACTTGGCGAGTTTGAGTGGAACTAACACAGAAGAGTGTTAGGAAGTGGGGGTAAAAGGGATGAGCTAGGTCAGATCAAATAATACAGTACAGTCCATCATAAAGTCATTGCATTTTAGTTGGAAATGGAAAGCTGTAGTACGGTTTCGAGCAGAGGAGAGAGATGACCAAATTTACATTGTGAAATGATCACTGTGGTTGCCGTTGACAGGGTAGACCTTAGGGAGGCAAAGGCAGAGCAGTGAGAAGGCTATTGTTACCTTTCAGGTGAGAGATGATGGTGGCTTGGCCTACAGTGTTAACACAGGAGATGGTGAGAAGTGGTCAGATTCTAGATGTATTTCCAATGCTTTCGCTGAGTGAATAGAGTCAAACAAAAAATGAATATATACTGTATGATTCCATTTATATCACATCCAGCAATTACAAATCAATCTATAGCAACAGAAGGTTGTTTGGAGATAGGCAGAAAAGGGGAGGGAAGATAACAAAGGAGCATGAGGACTCTTATTGGTGATGGATACATGATTTATCTTGATTATAATGATGGTCTCATGGGAATATACATATGTCACAACTTACCAAACTGTCCACTTTAAATGTGGGCAGTTTATCATATGCCAATTACATTCCAGTAAAGTTATTAAAATAAAGAACACCCAGGATTGGCTGATGGGTCGGATTGGGTGTGAGAGAAAGAGTTGTCATGAATGATTTGTAAGTTTTTGACCTGAGCACCAGGAAGATGGGAATTAAAATGGCATTTATTGAGATATGGAAGTCTAAAGGAGCAGGGTTTGAGAGAGAAAATAGTTTGGTTTTTAACCAATTAAATTGAAGATGCCCATTAGATACACCTAAGATTCTAGCGTAAATAAACAGAGTAGAAAAGAAATGAACCCCTGAGGGCACTATCCTTGGATAGTGCCAGTGACCTTATCCATTGTACATTCTCTCCAGAGAATTATGGGAACTACACTGGACCAATGGAATATCTCATGGCCCCTATAGTCAAACAACTGTGAACATCTATGTGAACATCACATCTTTTTCTTTATTCAACACTATGGATCACATGGACAGGCCACATTCTTTCCTCTTGCTTTTCTGTGTTTTTTTTTTTTTTTTCTTCAATTTATTTCTTTTTGAGAGAGAGAGAATCTTAAGCAGACTCCATGTTCAGTTGGAGCCTGATGCAGGGCTCTATCCCACAACCCTGGGACCATGACCCCGGGTTCATGACGGGAGCCAAAAGCAAGAGTCAGATGATCAACTGAATGAGCCATCCAGGTGCCCCTTTACTCCTGCTTTTAAAGAATCCAATTAGTTTGGAAAACCAATTGATGGGTTTGGTGTTGAGGTGGATGAATAACCTTAGTAGAGAATGCCGCAGTGAGAAGCCCCTGGTCACAGTCAAATGCCAAGTGCTCCAACCAAAGGCAGAACATTGTAGCCACTGCAGGCTTATGGCGTTTTTTCCCTTCCCCCATACAGAGAATTCAGTTATATCGTGATTTATAAAAAGATTTTGTGGGGCTCCTGAGGTTGAGCCTCCGACTTTTGCTCAGGTCATGATTTCACCGTCGGTGGGTTTCAGCCCTGCTTCGGGCTCTGTGCTGACAGCTCGGAGCCTGGAGCCTGCTTCAGATTCTGTGTCTCCCTCTCTCTCTGCCCCTCCCCTGCTCGCGCTCTGTCTCTCTCTCTAAAATAAATAAAATTAAATTAAAAAATTATTTAAAAAAAAGATTTTGCTTCCCCTAGTCAGAAAATACAAAATATTGCATGCTGCTTGATGGAGGCTTTACAGAATTGTGATAAAAAGGATATTCCCTGGGTTTGAATCTCAGCTGCATCTCTCACTAGATGTGTAAATGCCCCAATTTACTCATCTCAAAAATGAAGATAGTAATCGCATCCTCTATTGTGAGGGACTATTGTGAATATTAAACAAATTGATACGTTTAAACACCTTAGGATAACACCTGGGCGTTAAGAAAGAACTCAATAAACATTAGCTGCAATTAATTAGCTTCCCCCCCCCCCCCGCCCCCGACCTGATGTTTATTCTCTTTCCCTGTTTTGATGTCATTTAGTTTCCACTAAATTGTGGATTTCTTTTGACAAGGGCCAGATACCTGTCTTTTGACCTACATCTTTCCCCACACCAGTCTAGTGTCTCCAAGGCATGAATGATAGCATAAAATGGAAGCTCAACCCATCTGTGTTGAATTACTTCTTCCCTTAGGGATAAAGGCCCAAGAATTCTGAAGACCTCAGCACTGGTATACACAGCCTACCCCTATCCCCCAAGGCTACAAACAAACACAAAAAACAAAAAACAAAAAAAGACCAAGCCGGCCACTAGTCCTAATTTCCATCACCAACCGACCATTCCACTACTCACGCCCCTTCCCAATCTAAGGGGATCATGGATGGGACCCCCAAGGAACCCCCGGAAGCCTGAACGAACCCCTGGGAGCCTCAATCCGGAGACTAACAGCGGCAACTCGTGGGTGGGATTTGGTAGTTTGGAAAAGGAGGCACCGAACCAACATTGAGGGGAGTGGGAGGTGGGCTGGTTTGGGCTGGACCAGGAACCAGAAGCTGCCAGAAGGGACCCGCGTTGGGACGGCGGGGTGGGGGTGGGGGTTCCAAGGTCGCAGGGACCGGTGAACGAGGAATACGAAGGAGCGGGCGACGGAGCGGCGACAGGAGCGCGGGCCGCCGGGGCGGAGACAGCACGGGGTAGCGGGTTCGAGCCCCTCGCCGGGGCCGTGCTGACGTGTCGCCCCGGAACGCCGCGGCCTCCGGCGCCGCCCCGCCCCGCCGCGCGCCCCGCCCGCCGCGCTCCGCCCTCGGCCCCGCCCGCCGGCGCCCGCCCCGCCTCGCCTCCGCCTCCGCGCCGCCGGCTCCCCCGCGGTGACCACAACATGGCTGCGGCGCCGGGGCTGCTCTTCTGGCTGCTCCTGCTCGGGCTGCCCTGGCCGGTGCCGGGCCAGCCGTACGCGGGCACGAGCCGGCGCTTCTCGGAGCACAAGCTGTGCGCGGACGACGAGTGCAGCAGTGAGTGGCGGGAGGGCGGCAACGGCGGCAACGGCGGCAACGGCGGCGGCGGGGCCGCGCGGGGGCGGGAGCCGGGCACCCCCGCGAGCCGGTCGGGGGCGCAGGCCGGGCGGGCGCGACAACGGGGTGGGCGATCGCCGGGGCCGTGCGCCGTCCCCTCGGTCTTCGGCGCCCGCCGGCCCCGGTCGGGGGGCTGCGCCTCCCACTTGTTGCCAGCGTTTCCTTTCCCTCTGCTGATGCGGCGGGGTCTTAGGGGTGGCGGTGGCCCCCGGTTTCCTCGGGGGCGGCTCGCAGCGCTAGCTCCCGCCCGGTCCCGAGGGGAGTCGGGACACATGGGGTACGCGCCGCGCGCCCTGGGCTCCCCGCGCTGCAGGGAGCGCTCTCCTGCCCCCGCCGCGGGGACTTGGGTGGGTGCAGTCGGGGCGCCCATGCGCCCAGGGCTCGGCGGGTGCTCTCCCCGTGGCGGGTCGGTGGTGGGGCTCGGGAAGTGCGCGCTGGCGCTGCCCCTTCGCCCAGCTGCTTTCTCGGATTTGGGGCTCCTACCGCCTTCTTGACAGGGATTGGAGTTTGGGTTTGGGACGAGCCCGGAGTCCAAGCATGCAGTGTATTCCAAGGTCTCCGCCCCGGCTCTGCCTCAGTCCTGTCATTTCTGTGCTTGGGTGTCTCCTTGCAAACAGCCAGGCAGGGAGGGCACCTTCGGAAGGCCAAAATCTTTCGCTCTCGAAAGAGGCCAAGAATCTGCATTGGCCACCTGGGACCAGCAGCCTCCTCTTCTTTGCGCAGGAAGCGGAATTGTTCCCCAGTCCTAGATTGGGGGTGGGGGATGGACTGTGGGCGGCGAGGAGGCCAGAGATGTCCAGAATCAGATGAGGATTATTAAAGTAATCATAATGCATTCCCCCAAGGGTTTCATAAACGCGATCAGCTTTAGCTTTAGTCACTTGTGTTGTCGGAATCTCTCCCTCTGTGTTTGTGGGACCAGAATCATTCTTACCGTCTCCCGGAGGGTCTTGAATAACCTTGTAACTTAGTGACAACCAATGTTCGTAAATTGTAAACAACACATATAGAAAAAATATTCATGCCGAAGAGGCCGCATGGCTGCAGTTTATTTATATTCAAATCGGTGCTATTCACAAGCAAATTTCATAATTGGAGGAGTTTGTATCCACTGCAACACCGTTCAAGAGGAGGAGGCATCGTGGATTGTGTTAAACTGGTTCCTAGAGGTAACCTAGGGCTGAAGCAACTAAACACCGCAAAAGTGGAGCCGATTTTACAGTTTTTGCCTTCAGTTTCATCTGAGCAAACCCAGATGATTAGCAAGTGGGGTTGGCTAAGACCGAATGTTTGCTATGCTTTGCTTTCAAGGACTCCCTGACTTGGGTTCCTCAAAACCATAGTTAAGGTGGAGAATCACATCGCTGATGCTTCCTTAGTACAGAGGCATGGTGTTGGAAGGGCCCGTGGTTGTCACTTAAGTTGAGAAATGGCGTGTGTCCAAACAGATGTAACTGAACGACCGGCAGCGGCTGAGCAGGGTCTGGGACCGTGTTGCATAAAGTGTTTGTTTAGTAAGGTGTGCGCGTGTGTGCTGTCCTTGTGTACTTTCCAGACAGTTGTTTCACTGTGTGCATTATGTTGTCATCTAGTTTACTGTTATAGATTCTCCGTGATCTCTTCTAAGGGGGAACAAAAGAAACATTACCACTTCCAGTTCTGATAGGACCCCCAATCTGAAATTGCCCATTACCTTCACCCTGGCCTTTCCCCAATTCTATCTGGATTTGGATGGCTGGGCATATATTAAAATAACCGGATTTTAGCGTCAAAATTCAAAGAACCGCCTTCAAATCTATGTGTTCACCCCCCCAAGTATGTATTTAAAGATACATTTTAATGTATTTATTGCTAATTGGCTTTAAGAAAAAGTATTCTTTCCATTCACCCTTCTTTTTCTCTGCTATTTAATTGCGTCTATTGTCCGTTTCATCTTACATCAGAAACTGTGTATTTGGCCACCAAAAAGAAAAATTCTGCTTCTACCAGTTTCTAGATCCAGTGTGATTTATGTCCTGCATTTTAAGACTGAAGGTAACTACTGAACAATTCTCATAGTTTTGCTTGTCCCTGCAATACGTGATGCCCACTTGTGATTTTTGTGTATAGACATAAATAAATGAGGGTATTTTCCCTTTGTTTTGAAACCTTTGTAATGTTGGGGACAGTCAACATTACCTACTGTCATAATAATTCCACATTACCCTGTCATGTGATTGGACCCATAATAGGATGTGATATACTTTCCCGTTAATTTATCCAGATACTGCACGGGAAGAACAGCGTGGCCTCAAGTGAAGTTGACAATGTTTACTGCTGCTGCATGGTAGCAGTTACAGCCACTTAAAGATCGTGCCTTTTAGTGTTAGTTCAAGTTAATTGACCCCTCGGGGTTCCTGGGTGCTCTCCCCTGTTCCTTATTACCTCGGCATGCATTCACGCTTAAGCCAGACAGCATCTGCACTTGAATTTATCCAGTCGCACAGTGAAGCTTTTTAGGATTATGAAACAGCAGAGATTGAGGACAAGAAGGTTAGAGAGTTTCTCTTGAGACCAGCCATGTGTGGCAGTGGACTCCCTGCTTTTCGTTTCCCGGCATTATCCTTAGAGAAAAACAGAGAAAGCGGCCCTCTCCCCTGTCTACTTGTAGGAGATGATATATAATGATAAAGCTCTAAAGATTTTAGTTAATTGGAGCATATGAATCGAAAGCGATTGATTCCAGAGAGTACTGGAGAAACTTGATTGTTATTTACAGAATAGAAGAAACCTCCTTTCCTGATAAATCAGCGTGGACTCTGAAAGTTGAATCCTGACATCTATTTTTTTTTTTTTCCTCTCTTTTTTTTCCCTGCCTTGTCTTTACCTACAGTGTTAATGTACCGGGGTGAGGCTCTAGAAGATTTCACAGGCCCCGATTGTCGTTTCGTGAGTTTTAAAAAAGGTGACCCCGTATATGTCTACTATAAACTGGCAGGGAGACCGCCTGAAGTTTGGGCTGGAAGTGTAAGTACAAATTTGACACTTTATTTTCTTACTTTTTATTGGCTTCTGTAGGGCTATGGGTTTAAATAACTGTTTTCTTGGGGTCTTTGATGGTATTCACGTGTCCCCTCTGCTGGACTGGGAAAACAGGATGGCTGTGTGTCACCAGCAGGCATCAGGCCTGGCCCTAGGTGGGGGCTCTGTTCCTTAAACAGGCCCCAACTGCTTCTGGTTATTGCTGATCAGCATTAAGTCATGAGCCTTATCAGCTGTTGCTCCTCTGTGCACAGGAAAGGTTGAAGTGGCGAAAACTGAAAAATTCTGAACTTCATTGCCGTGAGCATTAGCCCTAATCCTGTAAACTTTGTGCAGGACTGTGTTTCAGGTGTTCATGTTTAAAGTTGATTGTTTCTTTTTTTCTAAATTATTATTTTTTAATTTTTAAAAAATGTTTATTCATTTTTGAGAGAGAGAGAGAGAGAGAGAGAGAGAGAAGGTGGGGGAGAGTCAGAGAGAGAAAGAGACACAGAATCCAAAGCAGGCTCTGAGCTGTCAGCACAGAGCCCGACGCAGGCTTGAACCCATGAGCCATGAGATCGTGACCTGAGCTGAAGTGAGATGCTTAACCGACTGAGCCACCCAGGTGCCCCTCTTTTTTTTCTAAATCATTAACATTTGTGAAAGATTGGCAGGTCTGGAAATAGGCAGCCGAATCGTGTATATTGTTACCGGTCTGTTAAAAGAGCAAAATGCCCTTTTCACTGTGTGTTTTTCTCGTTTCCATGTTTTGTTTGCATCTTCTGGGTCAGGCTGCTGCCCACCCCCGCCCCCCACTCTTCAGACACTTGCTCCTGGAGGGCCCCCAGCTGTTGTCTTCCTGGGCAGTTTTACAGGTGCCCTGATGGCAGATGTGGAAAGCAGTGACTCCGTCGTGCTTTAGAATTTAAAAAAATTTTTTTTTAATTCAAGTATAATTAACACACCGGGTTATATTAGTGTCAGGTGTACAATATAGCAGCTCTACAATTCGATACGTTACTCGGTGCTCATCATAATAATTGTGCTCTTTAATCCCCATCACCTATCTTCCCCCCCCCCCCCCCCCCCCCCCCCCCCCCCCCGGCACCCAGCTGTTTGTTCTCTGGATTTAAGTGCCTGTTTTTTCGTTTGCCTCTTTTTTTCCTTTGTTTCATCTCTTAAATTCCACCTATGAGTGAAATCATATGGCATTTATCTTTCTTTGCCTGACTTATTTCACTTAGCATTATATACCCCCTAGGTTCATCCATGTTGTTGCAGATGGCAAGATTTCATTCTTTTTTATGTCTGAGTAATATTCCAGTGTGTGTGGTGTGTGTGTGTGTGTATGTGTGCACGTGCATGCATGTATGCACACGCTATGTCTTCGTCTGTTCATCTATCTATCGATGGACACTTGGCTGGCTTCCATGTTTCAACTGTTGTAAATAAAACTCGGGCTTTGATGTTTTTAATGAGGAGATTCCCTAGGAGTGACCTGATTGAAAGCCTTATGAGTTATCGTCCTTTCCTTTCTAAGAAATGTGATGTGTGGACTGCTTCTTTACCAAAAGGAGTGAGAATTCTTCATGTGCTTAGGATTATCCAAACTTCCAGATATCCAGTCCCTGCTGTGGAAACTTTTACTTTCCATAAAATACCAGACAACAGAAAATAAGGCTTGAGAAACCTACATAAGGGGAAAAATAGGTTCATTTTGTTGGTGTTACAGATTCCTGGGGGGGGGGGGGGGGATCTTTTTTTTTTTAGTTTTTTTTTTTTTTGACGGGGGGGGGGGGGGGGGGGAGGGGCAGAGAGAGAGGGAGACACAGAATCTGAGGCAGCTCTAGGCTCCAGCCTGTCAGTACAGAGCCTGACATGCGGCTTGAACTCATGGACTGCCAGATGGTGATCTGAGTTGAAGTCGGACACTCAGCTGACTGAGCCGCTCAGGTGCCTCCCTAGGGGTGAATCTTGAGCGACCAACTAGCTGGTTAGGTTCAGCCCTTACAATTTAGGCAGAGTCCCGGTTGAGTCACTGTGTACAAAGAAGGATCTGTTCTGCTTCCTGCAAGTCTGCCGCGTGAGATTTCTTGATAATCTTCACTCTGGGAAAGTTTTTTCCATGTACCTAGGCCTGTTTTATACACGGTGAAGTGGTTGAGTTGGAGCATTTGGTAAGTGAGCTTGACATATATGGCGTTTTCCTTTGGCCATATTCACCTGTCATGGTGCCTTCTTAGGGAAGCCCTGCCCTCAGCAGCCCAGCCAGAAGGGATCTTGCTGTCTGATAACTGTTCAGGTGGCACTTTGCACTGCTCACGTGGCATCCCCTATATTGCCTTTTTTTTTTAAGTTTATATATCTATTTTGAGAGAGAAAGAGCGCATGCTGGGGCGTGAGTGGAGGAGGGGCAGAGAGACAGGGAGAGGGAGAATCCCAAGCAGGCTCTGCACTGTCAGTGTGGAGCCTGATGTGGGGCTCAATCTCACGAACTGTCCACCCAGGTGCCTCGCAGAATGACTCTTGTTTCTGTTTCTTAGTTTTCATCCTGCAGTCTTTTTTGGTTTCTTAGAGTTTTCAGATTTTAACTGCCAGTGTAGCAGTTTTTAATTACCCTATCTTATCTAATCTTCAAGGCTGTATTCTATCTAGTGCTAAGACTGGCTTTCACATATTTGCCAGATAGAACAACAGCACTCCTAATGAGGCTATTTCAGGAGTTGGTGAGAAGTAAGCCTTTTTTCCCTTGGTGGATTGGATCTGCCGCTCAGCCTCCTTCCCAGTGATCTGCTTTTCCTTCCAGACACAGTCAGTAGAGGACAGTGTGTGCCTCTCAGGAGGATGCTCTGTGTATTTTAGCTGTTAGTGCTATAGATAAACGGGGTTATTTTCTCTAGAGGTTTACTTTGCATGAAACTAAAGCTTCTTGTGTACAGTAGTATGAATTTTATTTTCTCTGCAAATACTCAAAAATCTAGTTTTTGAAAAAGCTACTACAGCCCGTTATATCAATAAATATTTGCTGTTTTATTGTAGTCATCACTTACTTTAGGAATTTTATATTCTTTTTTTTTTTTTTTTTTAAGTGTATTTATTTAAGTAATCTCTACACCCAACATGGGGCTTGAACTCAGAACCCTGAGATCAAGAGGCACACACTTTTCCAACTGAGCCGGTCAGGTGCACCTGATGTGCTCAGTTTTAACCATAAAATATACAAACACTTTCTGTTATGTAGGTCTTTTATCTACTTCAGAAATCTAGCTCTGTGTTTAGAATTAAGTTGCATGATGAAAGGAAACTTCAGTGGTTTTAGAAAAATTGACTTTAAAGTATTCTGTACTTAATTTTCATTGGAATAATAATCCGTGTAATCATCATAGCAATTATCTGTCTCTTGTGGTTGTACCTACCTACGTATCTATCTGTGTGTTTCTTCTCACTGATGAAAAGTCTGTCGTTTGTATTTCTTATACAGAATTTTGATTGGTATGTGTTTCTTTTGCCTGTTTTTTCATATAGGTTGGACGTATTTTTGGATATTTTCCAAAAGATTTAATCCAAGTAGTCCATGAATATACCGAAGAGGAGCTACGGGTTCCCACAGATGTAAGTTATGTTATGGATTTTTAATTTTAATTTTAATTTTTTTTGGTTCTCAATTATAAATTGCCTTTCATATTCATCAGTTATAGTCAGTTAATGATTTTTGAAAGTCCTTGTATTTGGGCCAGAAAAAAAACAAGTTAACATTTGTGTGTCAGGTTTTAAATTAGAATCAGGTAACTTTTAAAAATAGAAAAAAAAGAAAAATGTTTGAAAAGAATTTATGGGAGACTGTGTCATTATTTGGTAATTGTCTAATATGTACAGTCATATAGGGTTTCTTTTTGCTGCTTTATATGAGAAAAAATTAAGAATTCAATATCTTTGTACTTAGTTATTAAGAGCTATACCTTTTTGTAGGCTAAAGAAGAAGGTCTCTCCATTAGAAAACTTTACTCATTGAATAGCTCTTAGACATTTTAAGTGTAGAGAAATCAGATTAAATGCTAAACTATGTACTAGGTCAGAAATGCCAATTTATAATAGTTTTCTTTTTCTTTTTTTAAAGTTTATTGTTAGATTGTGCATGCAAGCGAGGGAGGGGCAGAAAGAGAGGGAGAGACAGAATTCCAAGGAGGCTGTGCATTGTCAGCACAGAGCCCAACACGGGGCTCAAACCCATGAACGATGGGATCACGACCTGAGCCAAAATCAAGAGTCCCATGGTTAGCTGCCCCTACAGTGGTTTTCTTATTACTGATTCTTTAGTGATTTAAGGGATTATAGTTACGTTACAGGTTTGGAAAAGGGAACCTAAGAGATTCTGAAAAGGTCTGGTCTCAGATCTGCATGGTACTGACTGTACATCCTATAAAGCATTCATCTGGGTGCATGACATAGCTCTGTGATGGCAAGGATTCTGTGTTCTGGGATCCTTAGTCCTGCGGATCATTTTCTGGCCTTTTTTTAATTTTTTTATTTTTTATTACTTTTTTTTATTTATTTAGTTTGAGAGAAAAGGAGAAAGAGAGAGGGGAGAAGGGGCAGAGATGGGGAGAGGGAGAGAGAATCCCAAGCAGGCTCTGTGCTATCAGAGCAGAGCCGGACGCGGGATTCGAACCCACAAATGGTGAGATTGTGACCTGAGCTGAAACCAAGAGTTAGACGCTTAGCCAAGTGAGCCACGCAGGCGCCCCTGTTTTCTGGAGTTTTAAAATGTGTGGTAATTGATGCCTACCTTCATTCAGAAATCTTTGAGCAGTTTTTTAAGTTTTTTTTGCAGTGCTACAGATATGCAGGCAGCTGGCCTAGGGCCATCGTTGGATGAGATTGGCAGAATATATGAAGTCTCAGAGCCAGTGCTGTACTTAACATTTCTTTGTAGTCTCAAGGGTCATAAAATCAGCCCCATTACCTGTCTGGCCTCATTCCTAATGAAGAGACTCCCCAGGATATAGGTGTGAGACAGCAGTTCATTGGCCGCGGTGACCTCACTTGTTTGGGAGTCTGCCTTAGTGTACCTCCACAGCATGCTTCTCTCAGTGTTAAGAAGGTGGCTTGGAAACGGATGTGGTGAAAAGAAGAAATTCATCCCTACTGCACTGGTCAGGGCTCCTCAGACTTTGGTGAGAGTTCAGTTAGGAGAAGAGAATTACCTGTGTTGGCTTTTAAACTTACTTTCCGTTTATGGCCCCATTTACGTCAAGTTGCTTACTATTGGAGGAAAGGAAGAATGTAGGTTTATGCCTAGTCCTGAAAGCAGACCTTAATGACACCTACCACCCTGATGTAGAATAGAGTATATTCCTTACTGAATCTTGTTTTCAAGTTGTACTTGAGGTAATAGTTAAGTGGGGAGCCCCCTGACACCCTTATTTGTGCCTTTAAATTTTTATTGCCCATGCACCTATAATTTAATAAGGCTGTATTTAATAAGGCTTCCTAGGCTGATTTATCTTTCCCAGCGCCAAGAAAATATGAGCCAAAAAAAAAGTCTGTGTAGACTTAGAGCCTGACAGCAAGGTGATTCTGCCTGTCTCTAGCTGGTTAAAGAGAGAAGGATAGTCTGGAGGGCACAGTGATGGGGAAGCTGGATCATCTTCCAGCTTCTCCTGTGCATATTATTATGACAGGAATTCCCAAGACATCAGGCACAGTTCTTGGGAGTTGGGGGACCCAATAAATGACACCCTGTTTTTCTCCACTTGTGCTCAGAACAAATTGAGAGACTCAGGAGTCAGGCATGTGGAGACCAAAGTATCACTATTACTTACTGATAAAACTTTTTGGTGAACATGGCTTGGGTGTGCAGAAGTAATGGGTTTCCTAACTTTGTCGTGTGGAATAAGACAGATGTACCCAGCCACAGACAGGGCTAGCTAACAGGGCTGGCTAGCCTCCCCAAGGGGGCGTCCCTATAAAACTTACAGCATGGAGCGGAGAGGATATGTGTTCCCTCTAGCAGGTCCCAAACAGAAAACAGGGATGGTGCAGAGCAAACTCACCAGCCACGTGAATCCTCGGGAGGAGACGATGAAGGGAAATCAGGAATATTACTCAGGTAGGAGTCCTTCTCCGTGGAAGCAGGAAACCAAGGAAAAGTGGATACCCGCTTTTATTCCCCTCCCACTACCCAAGAACAGTCATTGCCCGAGGTTGGCACAGAAGCCCCTCTAGATCCAGTTTGAGGTTAGCCTTCATTAGCACGGGTAAGAGTTTGCTCTTGCGACACGTAGTGACATGCTAATGTTTTTCTTTCTCTTACAGGAGACAGATTTTGTTTGTTTTGATGGGGGAAGAGATGATTTTGACAATTACAACGTAGAAGAGCTTTTAGGATTTTTGGAATTGTACAATTCTGCACCTGGAGATTCTGAGAAAGCTACAGAAAAAACCGGGCTTGAGGACACACCTCTTGAAGTACTTGAGGAAAGCGACCTTGCACCTGAATCTGAACTTGAACCTGAACCAGTAGAACTTAACTCAGAGGAGAGAGAAAGTGTGTTCTCAGAAAACTCGAAGGAACTCAGGGAAAGATCTGCGGCTCAGAGGAACCACCCTCACTTAAACAGCCAAGCAGATCATGCTCAGGGAGACCAGCTTGCATTTGAACCTTTTGAGGAAATGCTACAAGATAAACTGAAAGTGCCGGAAAATGAAAACAACAAAACCAGCAATGGGTCTCAGCTCTCGAGTGAACAGGAGAAGATTGATGCTTATAAACTTTTGAAAAAAGAAATGACTCTGGACTTAAAAACCAAATTTGGCTCGACTGCCGATGCCCTTGTCTCTGATGATGAGACAACCAGACTTGTTACTTCATTAGAAGATGATTTTGATGAGGAGCTGGATACTGAGTATTACACAGTTGGCAAAGAAGATGAGGAGGATGAAGAAAACTTGGACGACCTGCCGTTACTGACCTTCACACACGCTGGGGAAGATGTGAAGGTCCCAATGAAGTCTGGAGTTCAGAAATATCCAACAGATACAGAGCAGAATACAAATGAAAAGGATAAGGTTGAGGTGACTCAGCCCCCTGGCATCAAAAACTATGATCAAAATATACTAACAACCTGGGAGGATACTGTCTTCTCCTTCACAGATGGTGACAGACAAACAGGCTTGGACATAGGGAGTTCTGACCCAGAGGAAGGAAGGGAGGGTGGTGACGCATTCATCCCAGATAGCAAATGGGGGAAACCACAATCAGCACCAGATTACGCCAACCCCCAAAAAGCAGAAGATGGGCTTTTGACTGTAGAGGCCCCTAAAACAAATAATGACAAAGACCCGGAAATTCACTTTACAGGAAACGGGAGGAAAGTTGAGGAATCCAAGAAGGGCCTGGCGCAGGCTGAGATGGGGCTGGAGGGGAAGCAGGAAGGCATGAAGGCACACGGTCCTACTCAAAGCAGTGACCTCGGCTCTTTGCCAGCTGCTGGAAAGAGTAAAGACATGTCGGAATCAGCTTTTGATAACAAAGAAAATGACCTAGAAGGAGCAGCTGTTCACACGTCAAAAGGAATGCTCCATGAAGAAAAGCCTGCAGAGCGGATTTTGGAGGGTGGCTCGGAGCGTGAAGCGGTACCCAAAGCTGCAGGGAGTCAAGTGACCGAGGAAGGGATGGAGCAAGAATCCGTGGGCATCGCACCAATGCCGGGGGGTAGTCCGCATAACGCATCCAAAGACAACGCGGAAGAAGTGCGCGCTTTAGTAAGTGCACCAAAACCGCACACGCTTTCACTGGAGCCTCCACACGAAGGATTTCAAGAGGAACAGCGTCTTAAGACTGACGGTCAGCCTAGGCCTTCCCCTCCAGATGAAGCTGATTTGCCAAGAGAACCGGAAGAAGAGGGTCCCACTGTGGGAAGAAATCTTTCCTGGCCACAAGGAAAAGAGGTGGCCCATGCACGTGATAGGCAGATGGATGAGAAGTTACAGCTCTCCAAGGAAGTGGTCGAAGAGGACTCCTCAGGGGAAGAAATGGCTACTTACAAGCCCACGGCGGGCACGCAGGAAGTGGAGACAAGAGGCCAGGTGGATAGCCTGGAAGTGCCAGGTTTCCATCCCGAGACACCAGAAGCAGAAGCTGATTACGGCCCTGAACAACTACTGGAGGATGAAAATGCTCTAAGTGCAAAACAATCTAAAGAAAAAAGCCCTGAGATTCAAGGTGGGCAGTTAGATGTTCATCCTCAGGCCCCCGCAGGGGCCATGTTAGGCACCGTTAGTACTGATGCAGAAGCAGAAGGAAACAAAGGAGAAACTAGTAATGTCTTGGAAAATGAAAGAGAAAGTGGAACTTTGGGCAAAGGGGTGGACCCAGGGGGCAGGGAAGCGGGTGGTGGGGTGGTGGAAAAAGAAAGCCCTCTTGTGGGTAAGAGAGCACAGAGACCATCTGAAGGAAGTGACTCTCCTGACCAAAAAAATCAGACCCCAGAGTTAGGGGAAGTGTTTGAGAATCAAGATTCTGATCATTTTCAAGACAGCCCTGAGGAATACCTGAAGACCTCCGGGCCCGCTGAGCAGCCCCGGGTGGAAGGACTCTCCAAAGAGGACCAGGAGGACTTGGAGAGGGTGGCGGACACAGAGGGCCAGGGGTCTGCAGTTGAGGAGCACGACGGCGACCTGTGGCACTGGACTGCGCACAGGGCTGTGCAGCCGCCGCACGGGGACCGGGGGAACGACTTGCCTATCCTCAGCAGCTTCTTTAAAGACCAGCAGTCTCTGCGGCGGTTCCAGAAGTACTTCGACGTCCATGAGCTGGAAGCCATGTTCCACGAAATGTCATTAAAGCTGAAGTCCGCGCAGCGGGAGAGCCTGCCCTATAATGTGGAAAAAGTCCTGGACAAGGTCTTCCGTGCGTCTGAGTCCCAGATTCTGAGCACAGCAGAGAAGATGCTGGACGCTCGTGTGACCGAAAACCGAGAGCTGGGCACCAAGGAAAATAACATATTTGAAGAGGCGGCGGTCCTTGACGACGTTCAAGACCTGATCTATTTTGTGAGGTACAAACACTCCACCATGGAGGAGACCACGCCGCTGGCGACGGCTCCACCCACGGAGGAAGGCTGGGCTGGCGCCACGGAAGGTAAAGCGCCTGCCTGTGGCCTTGGGGAGTTGGGCTTGAGAGGCAGGTGGGGCGCAGAGTGGTTGGGGAAGTGCCTCCTGCCTTCCTGGTAAAGCTCTGTCCACAGTTTGCAGTGTGCCTAAAGGTGAGGGACAGCACTGTGACATCCACATGTCCCTTCCTGCTTTCTTTCTTTTAGGCTGGAGCGTGGGTCAGGATTTCTCATCCTGTTTTCCCCTTAGGACAGGTGAGACTGCTAGCATTTTTTTTCTTTTTATTAAAAAAATTTTTTTTAAGTTTATTTATTTATTTTGAGAGACAGAGCAGGTGGGGGAGGGGCAGAGAGAGAGAGAGAGAGAGAGAGAGAGAATCCCAAGCGGGCTCTGCGCTGTCAGCATGGAGGCTGATGCGGGCCTTGAACTCACAGACTGTTGAGTTCATGACGTGAGCCAAAATCAGGAATCGGGTGCTTAACCGATGGAGCCACCCAGGCACCCCGAGATTGCTAGCATTTTCAAAAGGAACCTTGACAAGCAGGTAAAGAGAAAGCTACAAACAAGAAAATGACGCCCCAAGTAAACCTGTTAAAAAAGTACAAGTTTCATGTAAATTATGAAAGGAATTTTTTTGGTAACTTAAGTAGATTCTTTTGTGTTGTTTTTTTAACTATGCCTTATGTGGGGCTTGAACTCACAGCACTGAGGTCAGGAGTTGCACATTCTACCTACTGAGCCAGCCACGCACCCTGAGTAAATTCCTTTTTTTTTTTTTCTTAATATTTATTTTTGAGAGACAGAGTGCGAGAGTGAGCGGGGGAGGGGCAGAGAGAGCGAGGCGGACAGAGGATCTGAAGCAGGCTCTGTGCTGACAGCAGAGAGCCTGATGCGGGGCTCAAATTCACAAACCAGTGAGATCATAACCTGAGCCAAAGTTGGAGGCTTAACAGACTGAGCCACCCAGTCGCCCCCCCACTTTAAAAAAATTTTTTTTTTTAACATTTATTTATTTTTGAGGCAGAGAGAGAGCATGAACAGGGGAGGGTCAGAGAAAGAGAGAGACACAGAATCCGAAGCAGGCTCCAAGCTCCGAGCTGTCAGCACAGAGCCCGACGCAGGGCTCGAACCCACAGACCGCGAGGTCATGACCTGAGCCGAAGTCGGATGCTTAACCGACTGAGCCATCCAGGCGCCCTGCTGCCCCCTTTTTTAAATTACAGTGTAGTTGAAACACAATGTTACATTAGTTTCCGGTGCACAGCGTAGTGACGGGGGCAGGTCTGTGTGTTCTGCTGTAGCCACCATCTGGCAGCCTACAGGCCACTACAGGACCACTGGTTGTATTCCCCACCCTGTACCTTTCACCCCTGTAACTTACTCATTCCACAACCGGAAGCCTCCGAAAGGGCTTTCGCGTGAAGTAACTGCTCTCTGACCAAGGATGAGCTGGCATCACATTTCAGGTGATGCCTTGCCTGAGTTTCTTTATCCTCACCCCCCTCAGTTTTCGTCTTTTGTGGGTGTCATGTTCTTTCTTGCCTCTTTGGAGCGGTCACTTAGGTTAGTGAACTTCTCCTGGGCCCTCGGATTCTTGCATTCAGATGAATTAACGAGGGACATGACCGGGATGCAGGGCTCTCTAACACAGCACTTGACATGTGGAAGCCTTTCAGTAAATATTGATTGAATGGACCCTGAGCCAGTCTCCTAACATAACCTGATTCCTAGTTCCACGCTTTTCAGCCTGAGGTATTTAAACTGTGGCATATGATAGCATACCAGGGGGACATAAAGCCACAGAATAAATGCTGTCTTCCCAGAGGGCCAGTTTTTCTTGAGAATTTGGAGAGGGGAATATTTTTGCCTGTAATCAAAGCAGATCTATTTTCCATCAGAATGCAAAACTGATGAATTTTTAGGGTAAACTGTGATGCTTTAAAGAAATTCATCTCTCGTGTGGGTCACATTGGACTCTGCCCTAAGCCTCTTGGGGAAGGAAATGGGTTCTCACTCTTTTTGACAATTAGAGGTACTCTGAAAATATTTGAAAGCTATTTCAGTAAGCTGCCTTTGGTAACGCTAGCTCTGTGAAACAAACATGCTTGTGAATGAAAGAATTCATGTTCTTTTTGTGTGGCGTAGATATTTCCTATTTCTGCCCTTGACTGGAATTCTCTTCTGCACATTCACCTGGTTGGGCATGTGTTGGGTTTGTCGAGGGGAGTTAGGGTTATTGAACCCCTTACCACAAACGGGTTTATTTATAAAATACTTCGGAATACGGGTTTCTTTGTAAATTGTAGTCATCTGTGAAGTGAGACAAAAGCAACTGAAACTCTTATTTCCCCACTCAGTCGTGCTTCCTGGGATCCTGGCATGTGGAGGGAGGGCAGTGGGAAGGTGCCCAGGGGGTGACCGGGGAGGGAGAGCTGTCCAGTGGGAGAGGCCAAGTGGGGAGTATCGTCAAGGCTTTGCCAGCCCAGTGCATTCTTCTTCCCTGTAGGAATAGAGCCACCCCTTGAAGATAGTTTCCCACAAGATCACACAGAAGACCTTAGAGCACAGATTCCCAAAGAGCCCAGCCAGTTGGATCAACTTGGGACTGGTGACAAGGGTGGCTCAGAAGTGTCACAGAAGCCGAATACTGAGAAGGACATAGACCCAGGTAAAACTTGCAGATTTTTTCTACAAAGTAGAGGTGTGTCATAAACAAGAGCTTCTAGGACGTTTGTTCTTTTCTTTTTTTTTTTTTCCTTTTTTAATTATTTAGGTAATCTCTGCACCCAACGTGGGGCTCGAACTCATGACCCTGAGTCGCGTGCTCTACCAACTGAGCCAGCTAGGTGCCCCTGGACATTTGTTCCTAAAGGCGGGAAATCAAAGGGAGAATAATACAGGCATGAGTGAGTGTTAAAAAACAAGAAACCCCAGAATAGAAAGAAAAGCAGTTGAGGCAGATGGATGGAGGTCAGCAGTAGGAAAAAGGCCAGAGACTATAACCAACCAAAATATCAATGTTTGGCTCTCATTACTCACGTAAATAATTTCAATCTAAACTATTATTCTTCAAAGGCCTTATGTTCTCAAACAGTAGTTTTCAACCAGACCAGCCGGCATCAGAAACTCTGGGGGTGGAGACCAGCAAGCTGTGTTTAACAAGCCCTCCAGGAAATTCTGATCAGATGAAAGTTTGAGAGGCACTGCTTTATTTATTTATTTTCTTCAGTGTATTTATTTTGAGAGAGAGCACAAGCGGGGAGGAGCAGAGAGAGAGAGAAGACAGAAAGTCTGAAGCAGGTTCCATGTTGACAGCAGAGAGCCCGTAACGGGGCTTGAACTCCTGAACTGTGAGATCATGATCTGAGCCAAAGTTGGAGGCTTAACTGACTGAGCCACCCAGGCGCCCCAAGAGCCACTGCTTTAAAACCCGCAAATTCTTCTCCCCCTCTCCCGCCCCCAGTAGAATACAGTGTGGCTCAGGTCTTGTGTTAATTTGCTACCTGGACATGGCAAAAACCTTCTTAAAAACAGTGAAGGGGATATTTACGCCTAGGTGTCTGTACACCGTAGGGAGCAGTACAGAAACTTGTGCATCGTGTCGTGGTCCCGTGTGGCCTGACACCAGTGTGTCAGCATTAATCACAGCGCAGCAAACACTCAGTGGAGAGCAACTCACTTCATTTGGATTGAGGAGACGGTTTAAAAACAAGACGACAAGCCCAATAATGGCATCAACAGGTTGCCACTGAAGAAAGGCTAATTGTGTTATTTTGTGTGTCCGCTGTGGGGGGTGGTGTGTGTGGTACCATTACTGGTCCCGTGTCCTTTGAGGTTGTGGTCTGTAACCCGGGATAAAGCGCTACCCGTGAGACCTGGTAGCACCGTGTGGGCCTTCAGGAGAAGCCACGGCATGCGCAGGAATTCTGTAATTGGGGAAGAAATGACCTGTCAGAGGCCTCCCGTGTTCCGAGGACGTTGCATTCATGTATCATCCTCTCTAGTTCTAAAGTCTTTATCTCAAAAAGAGTCAAAAGAGTTTTTTCAGCTTGTTGAAAATGAGTCATACGCCACGATGTCTCGTTAACGCTCTTGCTCAGAAACTTTCAAGGCTAGGAAAACCTCTGCTTGCAGAATTAAAAACGGATTTTTTGCCCGGTCCTTCCGAGTTCTGCCACAGGATGACATGAGCTACCCTTACAGGCTCATCTTCCCAAATGTCCCTTCATGCATCTCAGCCGCCCTGACTGTGGACACTTCCCCAGGGGTCACAGTCATAGATCCATCGTGAATGGAGTCTCTGGGTGGGGAGAGAGTCCCCTCCTCCGCCCCTCACTAACCACTTGCTGAGCTCCTAGCTGTTTACAGAACGGGCCCAGCCTCAACTAATTCAAACTGAGGTCACCTCCCCGCCACCTCCTCTAGTGAAACCCTTTCAGGCTCAGCAGAGCTTCAGGCCAGCCCCGGCTCTGTAAGCAGTTCCCGTTAGCGTCTCTGGGCGTTTACCTTGTTCTCTTTTGTGTAGCTGTCATTCATCTGTGAGGGAGCAGTCACCTGCCAGGGGCCAGACACCGTGCTAAGCACGGGTGCAGTCCACCTGCGGGTCTGCAAGCTGACGCTTTTCTACTCAGCGGTTGCCTGAAGTTTCTAACACAATGCTTCACCGGCACTGAATGAACATCTGGTAAATGCAACTGTGTCCGTGTGGGAAAAAAAAAAAAAAAAAACAACCCATAAGATTCTGCTTTTCTCAATTCCCATGACTAAATACTGTTCAGAGAGCAGTTGTTTTGCCGGAGACATGATGGGAGACCTGGTGAGGGGTAGGGTGTGTTGGAGATACGTTCATTTCATAATGGAAGGGCGTGATGGCTCGAATGGGTGTTCTGAATTTTCTTCTCTCTAGAATTCTTTAAGAGCGTAATTATATAAGTTATATACGTCTTTATATAAGACCTATAGAAACTGTGTCTTTTTTTTTAGTAAATATGTTTTAATTTTATCTCAAGTTACCTCTACGCCCAACTTGGGGCTCAAACTCATGACCCTGAGATCAAGAGCCACGTGCTCTACTGACTGAGCCAGCCAGGTGCCCCTATAAGTCTGTATACGTCTTTAAGAGAAGCCACTGACTCATACTCGGTGGGCACTCGATAAATATTTTAAACGAAGAGAAACAAGTCTTACTCTAAAGCATATTATAAAATATTAATTTTCACCCTCAATTTTAGGGATAATTCCAACAGAAAGCAGTCCTGTTGATGCTGTTGATGCAAAAAAGAAACTAGAAACAAATGCTGAAGAGCCAGCAAGTGTGTCACCTTTGGAAAATGCAATTCTTATAATATATTCATTCATAATTTATTTAACTAAGACGGTAAGTTCGACATACATAGCTTCTTCAGATAGAGTTATCGATTAATTATGGTTTTTGAGTTGATCTTGAGCATGAGGTCAAGAACTTAAAATTACTGCTGATCCTTTGACTTTAGCCTCTGAAACGGGCCACCTGTGTATAATTTGATGGGTTCTTAGCTCAGATCTGCGGTGTGTCAGAGCCGGGCATAGACAAACCTGTAAAACATGGCTCTTCCCCAGCAGGACCTTTTAGTCCAGCAGGGAGATAAAGACCTTCACTGGGGACATAATATGATACGGGCAGAGAGGATTTTCCCGATGGGAGAATGATGTGTTGGATACACTGATTTCGTTGTGGTGGGAGGATGGGCAGAGAAGGTCAGAAGTTTCGGCAGGAGCTGAAGGACAAATGGGAGTTTGATATGTGTTGCTGAATAGACGGTGGAGAGGGAGGTAGCATGCGGTTCGACCGAGGAAATAACATGTTCAGAGAGATGGATGGTATTACAAAGAGAAGGCCTTTGGGGGAAGCCAGGGAAGCCTTTTTGGTGTTGAATAGTTGAGGGTGTGGTTGGAAGGCGTCTTTTGGAGGGAGATAGGGAGATGGGTAAAGGAAGTTGTGTGTTGTGACAGGTAGTGCTACGCTCTTTGGGATTGGGATCCTTGGAAGGTTTTAAGCGGAAAGGGATGTGATTAGATTTGTGTCTTAGAAAGAGTCACTTATGGCAGAGTATTCAGATTTATCTTTCTTAGGGAGTCAGGATTCAAATGAGACATTTAATCTGCCTGGAAGCATATTTAAGCTTTTTAGGACTTAGCTCCCCCTTGTGGTATTTGTTGAAATTGGACATTTTTCGGTAAATTGTGGGAATGAGCAAGCTTTTCAGAAGCTGGAGGCCAAGTTGTCCTTGGACCTGTAAAGAAAAGTATCCTCCCCCATAAAACTATTTTTCCACTACGTTCTGTTATTTCAAGACTTGTGTAGGAAAGAGGATCCCCCCCCCCCCCCCGCCCCGTTCCATAAAAATGCATGAGTTTTGAGCCAGGATTATCTGGTTTCAAATCCCAGATTCATCATTGAGAAGCTTCAGCAAATTACTGAGCTCCGTTTAGCTGTCCTACATCTTCCAAATGCTGATAATACCTACTGCAATTGTTGTAAGAATTAAATGACTTGATAACAAAGTGTTCAGTGCAGTGCCTGGCATTTGTAGGATCTCACCACCCTCTGCCTGCTTCTCATTTGGATGGTCAGAGGGAAGCATAAAAACACTGGATACCCAGGGAATTCAGGAGAAAGGCCACCGGGAAGAGTTTTTAGCTTTCTCCATGGTTGTGGTGGTTAGCAGCCCCCCAGGTAAAGGTGTGTATGACCTGTGCAGTTAGAATAATGACATTTTCAGTGATTAAGGCAGTTTCAGAATTCGAATTTTATCATCAGAATGAATCATTGTCACTTCAAAAATTTAACAGCCTCCAGATGTGGAAGGAGTTCTTTATTCATTTTGTTTGTGGATATGCACGGAGCCCCTTTCTAGGCCCACTTGGTGGCCACAGATGTGGTATAAAACAGGGTCTCTGCTTGGGGATGGTGGGAGAAGGCACAGACGGGAATGGCCAGGGAAAAGGGCACAATGTTACAAAGTAACATGGACTTCAAAGGTGTTGTCAAGAAAGCATTTCGATGGCCCAGTATGTGCAGAGTGTTGTGCTAGGAATAGAAGATTCTGAGAGGTATAAAGCATGATTCTGATTTTGGAAAGGTTTAAGAAAAGGGCATATCAGATATATGAAAACTGAGAAAATGGAAAATATCTTGAAACAGTTTTTGTGAAATATCAAGTAGTATAGATAATTCTTTGGTAAGGCTGGGGAGTACTGGGGTGCTGACTTGTTCAGGAAAACTGGACCAGAAGTCAGATTCATGGATCCACCATTGATGGAATCTTGGAGCTGGAAGGGACCTTCGGGGGCAGCTTGTCCAGCTTCACTAATTGCAGAAATGTCCTCTTAGTCACCTGGCAGGTAGTTAGGAGATCTGGGTGTCAACAGCTCCTTGTGTGAACAACCTAACCTTACAGGGCCATATGTGGCCCTGTTGGCTCACTCATTCTCTTATTGACTCTAGAGTTTCCTTATGTGATTCCTTCTTGTAGAATCTAATTCTTTTTCTCTATAGTAACTCTGAATGTTTGAAGTGATGCTTTAATTTTTTAAGTGTTTTATCACGGAAAGTTTCAAACATACAAAAGCAGAAGTAATTGTAAAATGAATCCATGGCCTATTCCCAAGTTGACAGTAATTCCTTAATATCATCCAATATTTGGCACATTAAAAATCCCCTTTCCTACTTTTAAAAATTATTTTTGTTCAAATCAGGATCTTGCTGGGGTCCAGATATTATAGAAGGTTGCCATATGTCTTAAATCAACCTTAGTCAGATATAAATGACATACGATAAAGGTTACCCATTTTAAGAATACAGCTCAGTGAGTTTTAACAAATGTATTCGCTCATGTTAAAACAATCATAACCAAGACATGGAACATTTCCTTCATTCAGAGGAGTTTCCTCATGTACCTTCTCAGTGTGTCTCCTTTACTGCTGGCTCCCGGCAACACTGAATTTCACTGTAGGTTCTGTTTGCCCGTTGGAGAATTATAAGTATAAAATGGACTCATACCTAGGAGTGAAACTGCCCTGCCACATGGTAAGTTTGTTTTAGCTGGAAAGGAGCGGCCAAACAATTCTCAAGAGTGACTGTCCAGTTTATACTTCCATAGCAATTTATGGGACTTCCATTTGGTCACGTATTTGCTAACATTTGATATTATCGGTCATAAATTTTAGACATTCTAGTATATATGTTTTTGTGGGTTTTTAAAAAATTTTTTTGTTTATTTTTTTATTTTGAGAGAGAGAAAAAATGCATGAGTGGGGAGGGGCAGAGAGAAGGAGATAGAATCCCACGTGGGGCTTTATCCCATGATGGTGAGATCATGACCTGAGCCAAAATCAAGAGTTGGACGCCTGACTGAGCCATCCAGGCGCCCTTCTTTGTGGGTTTTTTTTTTTTTTTTTTTTTTTAAGTTTATTCATCTTTGAGAGATAGAGAGAGAGAGAGCATGAGCGGGGAAGGGGCAGAGAGAGGAAGACACAGAATCCTAAGCAGGCTCCAGGCTCTGAGCTGTCAGCACAGAGCCTGATGTGGGGTCGAACTCACGGAACCACAAGATCATGACCCGAGCCTAAGTCAGACACTCAACCGACTGAGCCACCCAGGCACCCCCCTTCTTTGTGGTTTTAATTGTATTTCTTGGTGATATATGATGAGTACTTTTTCACATGACCATGTTGTGTGTTCATGTGCGAAATAGCTTTTCAGATCTTTTGTCCCCCTTGTTAAAGTTTATTTATTTAAGTAATCTCTGCACTCAGTGTGGAGCTCAAACTCACAGCCCGGAGATCAAGAGTCACATCTCTTCCAACTGAGCCAGCCAGGCGCACCTCTTTTGCCCTTTCTTAAATTATTTTTTTTTCCTCATAAATAGTAAGATCTAAGAGTTCTTCATGTATTTTGGTTACAACTTCTTTGTCAAATATATATTATGAATAATTTTTTCAGTCTATGGCTTGGCCTTTCAGTTTCTTAACGTTGCTTTTGAAGAGCAAATTTGTAATTTTGGTGAATACGATTTTATTAATTTTTACTTTTATGGTTAGTGCATTTTATTTCCTGCCTGAGGAATCATAGGCCCTTCCAACGATGCAAATGTTTTCTCATACTTTCTTCTAGAAGTTTTATAGTTATACCTTTCATGCTCAGGTCTCTGTTCTGTGTTGAGTTAATTTTTGTGAATGGTGTCAAGTTTCATATTTTTCTTCTATGGACATCAGTTGCTCCTGTGGCATTTCTTTTCCCTTCCGATTACCTTGGCCCTTGAGTAGAAATCAGCCGACCATATTTGTGTGTCCGTCTGCACTCTGTTCAATTGATCTGTATTTCTATCCTAAGATAACACACTTTTCTGATTGGTATAGCCTTATAGTAGGTCTCGGAATCGGAAGAATTGTTTTTGGCTATTTCAGTTCCTTTGCATTTCCATATAAATTTTAGAACCAACTTCCGGAGATTTTATTTGTTACTATGTTGAATCTGTAGATGCGTTTCAGAAGAATCGATATCAACAAATATTAAGGCAACTAATCCGTGAAGTAAGTTCATCTCCACATTTACATCTTTTGTTTCTCAGCAGAATTTTGTAGGTCTCAGGTACAGGTTTCACACAGATTTTGTTGCCTTTGTATTTTATGGTTTTTGATGTAAAATTGTGTTTTTCTTACATGTCATTTACCATTGTTTTGTGCTGATACATAGAAACACAACCGGTTTTGTATATTTGTATCTTCAAACCTTATTGAATTTATTAGTTCTAGGACCTTTTTTTGTAGATTTCATAGGATTCTCTGTGTAGATAAGTGATTACGTCATCTGTGAATAAACACCTTTCAGAAAAGTCAGGTTAATGAAACATAATTACCTTTAGTAAAATTCACTCTTGCTCTGGACAGTTTGATGAGTCTTCACATTATTTCTTTAGATTTTTTTGTTTCCCTCCTCTCTTGCCTTTCCTTCTGGGACTCCAGTTACACGTAAGTTAGACCACTTCATGTAGTTCCACAGGTCACTGAGGCCCTGTTCTTTTCTGTTGTTTTCCAGCTTTCTAGGTCTTTGCTTCAGTTTAGGTATTCCTATTGCTGTCTTCATGGTCATTGATCTTTAAAAAAAAATTTTTTTTTAATTTTTAAAGTTTGTTAGTTTATTCTGAGAGAGAGAGAAAACACGAAAGGAGGGACAGAGAGAGAGAATCCTAAGCAGGCTCAGTGATTAAGCCTGACACGGGACTTGATCCCATGAGAGAGACCATGACCTGAGCCAAAACCAAGAAGAGTGACGCTCGACCGACTGAGCCAGCAGGTGCTGCCTCCTCATTCATCTTTCATAGTATCTAATCTGTGGTTCAGCCCATCAAGTGAATTTTTCATTTCTGGTAGTTTAATTTTCAGCTCTGAATGTTCTACTTGGTTCTGTTTATATCTTCCACCTTTTGTCAGTATGGCCAAGGTCAACTTCAAAATATTCTTTTCAAATTTTTTCAGAAAAAAATAAAGAAATTTTTTCAAGCCAATTGTCATCTCTGTTGCAACTTCTTGTTTTGTTTTTTTTTTTCTTTTTTTTTTTTTCTTTTTCTTTAGAGAGAGAGAGAGGAAAAAAAAGACCATGAGCAGGGGAGGGGCAGAGAGGGAGAGAGAATCCTAAGCAGGCTCTGTGCTAACAGCACAGAGCCTGACTCAGGGTTCAATCCCATGAATTGTGAGATCCTGACCTGAGCTGAAATCAAGAGTCAGATGCTTAACTGTCTGAGCCACCCAGGCGCCCCTCTTGGTCTGTTTTTACAGATTGATTTGTCTCCTACTCATGGGATATTCCTGTGGGTGTTTTTTGTTTTTTGTTTTTTGGTTTTTTTTTTACATGTCGACCTACTTTCCTGCTTTTTTTACACATAGTGATTCCAGTGATTCCTTGTTGTTGCTGGGTGCCAGGTGCTGTGAATGTTACATTGTTGAGCGCCTGGTTTTTAGTGACTTTTTTAAAATGTTGAGGTTTGCTTTGCTAGACAGTTGTTACTTGTGGACCAGCTTGATCCTTTCTAGTCTTATTTTTAAGACTTTTTTAAGATTGTGTATATAGTTGCCTTGACTCTAGAGGTAGTATAGCCCTACTCCTAAGGCATGATTCTTCTGGAATCTACTGAATGCCAGGCAATGTCAGGTCACTCTAACTGACTGGAGTGCAATTTGCTTCCCATGCCTGTGTAGAACTCTGGGATTTGTGCAGCTTTCAGAATGGTGGCAGCTATTCTTTTCATCTGAGGGGTTTTTTTTGCCCGTCCTTAGAGAATCTTACCTTAGGCAGATCTGCTTCAAATTCAGCAAAGACTGAAGGAAACCCCTTCATGGATTTCTGGAACTCTTTTTCTTTGTAGCCCCCGTCTTTGTGGTACCTTTCCCTGCACATTTCAGTAACCTCGGTCTCCCTGAACTCTGGCCTTCTCCTCTTCAGGGAGATTGGTGGGCTCTGTGAGGCTTCTCCCTGTGCTGAGGTGAGAATGTGTCTCCAGGCAGGAAGCTGGTTGACCAGCAGGCTCACCTCCTTGTTTTCCCTTCCTTCAGTGGTCACGGTTGTGTGCGGCCTGTTGTTCTCCACCTGAAAATTGTGTTTTTCATGTGTTTTGTCCAGTTTTCTAGTTATTTCAGTGGGAGGGCAAGTATACCCTTTCCTCTGCCTATAGATTTTCTCCTTTTGTTTGTTGTTGTTGGAATGTATTCATTGAAGAAACGGTTTGTTTGGCCTCTAGGGGCTATATCGTGTTCTGCATTTTGCTAACTACATTCCCCAGTGTAACTGAACATGTTTCTCTGACTCTTTGTATTTGCTGGGAATTGGTAGTCCGATTCAGTTTCAATATTGATTGGCAAGGGTACTTAACAGGAGATGTTTGCTTTCAGCAGGAGGCATCTAATGTATAGATGTCCCTCTACTTTTTGTTTTTTAATTTTTTTTAATGTTTATTTTTGAGGGGGAGAGAGAGAGACAGACAGACAAAGCACGAGTGGGGGAGGGGCAGAGAGAGAGTGAGACACGGAATCTGAAGCAGGTCCAGGCTCTGAGCTGTCAGCACAGAGCCCAGCGCAGGGCTCGAACTCACAGACTGCGAGATCATGACCTGAGCCGAAGTTGGAAACTCAACCAACTGAGCCACCGAGGCAACATCCCTGGATGTCCCTCTACTTTTGATGTCACTAGTCATTGGTGACATTGACTAAGTCTGTTAATATATTATGGTGCAAAATGGTGATAGGGGATCGCTTCTCGGCCTTTTGGCTAAGATCAAGTGTAAAATGGTGAGATGGTGATTATATTGTTGCTGCTTCATTTAAAGGCTGGGATATTTCTTCAAAAAGAAACATAGTCAAGTATTGTTTACACTGAGATTTACTTTGTATAGTATAAATATTTGATTCTTTCTATTTAAATAGTTTCCAAAATAATGGCTTGGTTTCCTGGCTTTATCCAGAGATGTCCAGAGGGGTTTTTTGGTGTATTTCTTCTAACTCTATTCTAATCATTATTACGATATCATGAATTTGAAAATAGTTGGTGTGTTTCAATCCACTGTAGTTCTTATTCTTACCAGTGCTCAATTTCTCCCACTTTTGGCTAGTGGGAGCCTCTTCAGCTTGGCTTCAGAGCCTTTTGGACACCACCCAGTGGTCACTGACACCTTCCTTGCTTTCTAGTGTGACAGCGTGTTCTAATCCTCTACATTTCCTGCCTGCACCTTGAAGGAGTTATTTCTTTAAGGAGTCCCTGATTTCTTTGAATGGGAAATAGTATTTAAAAGCTGCATTCTGGATACGAAGATGCTTATTTCTTTTGAGTTGGGATTTCTAGGCCTTTTCAGAGGGCAAGGCTAAGAAAGACGTGGAGTTTTTTGTGTGTTTCAGTATTCATCTTGGTTCCATATGGATACTCCCAAAATAAAATCAGGATGCTAGAGGGATTTTACTTAACCTCATCTATCTTACACATGTATTTTCTTTCTCCAGTGTTGGAAATCCCAGTTTTCAATGATGTCAACATATTTACTTCATTTTTCAGTAGTCACACAACAATATTAAAAACACCAATACCAACACTGCCACCCACGATATATTATTGAAAATGTTTTCAGGATATTTTTCAGCTATATCCCACTAGTGCATACTTGAAATAATTCCTTTCTGTCATCCTGCCATCAACTTGATACAGTTAGGTTAATTGTTTCATTTTTGCTTTCACTTTTTAGGGATTGCTTTTAAATGTATTTGTTTGTTTTGTTTTACAAGTATCTAACATATTTATAAGATCCAAAGCCAATTTATAAAACAAATGCTCTGGAGAAGTCAAGGTTTTGTCCCAGGTCCACTGAACCTGTTGTTACCCTCCTCTATGGATAATTTTTAAAATTAATTTCATTATCTTATCATTTAAAAATAAGCACAAGGGGGGCTGCCTGGGTGGCTCAGTCGGTTGGGTGGCCGACTACAGTTCAGGTCATAATCTCACAGTCTGTGAGTTCGAGCCCTGCATCGGGCTTTGTGCTGACAGCTCAGAGCCTGGAGCCTGCTTCTGATTTTATGTCTCCCTCTCTCTCTGCCCCTTCCTTGCTTGCTCTCTCTCTCTCTTTTTCTCTCTCAAAAATAATAAACATTTAAAAAAATCCAAAAAAATCGCATGATTTCCACATTCAGCCAAGATAGATTTAGAGATACTGGCTTTACCGTCACCGAAACAACTGGAGAGAAAAAAAAAAATCAGACAAAATTAATGAAGCCATTTTCAAATCACTGGGCTTCAGGTAACAAAGGACAGTGATTCCCAAAAAATCGGGAACAAGTGCCGTGAGCTCTACGATTGTGCCTGCTCACTTCACTGAAAGAGTCCCAGGTTGTGTTTCTCTAGAGAACCTTGACTAATACAACATTCTTGAGCTTTGTTCTGTTTGTTCAGGTAAATAACCA
This sequence comes from Panthera leo, assembly GCF_018350215.1. NCBI lineage: Eukaryota > Metazoa > Chordata > Mammalia > Carnivora > Felidae > Panthera > Panthera leo. Next base: position 59,354,692 of record NC_056696.1, read on the forward strand.
GGAAATAGTTTCATTCTTTGGCGTCTTGGAGTTTCAGGTTTGTTAGGCGAGGTACGAGCAGCATTTAGTCTGAGTCGAGACCCTTCTGCGTACTTCATCCAGGTCTCCTAGAATCATAAGGTACTATTCTTGGCCCTATGTCAGGAACTGTTCCCTGGGAACAATTGGATAGTTTCTGTGATGTTGAGTAATTTTGTCAACCTCATGTGCCGATGAATTCTCAAAGGGGACCTTTCATGGATCCCCTGAGTGTTCGCTCTCTCACCCCACCCCATGCCTCCTCTTGGTACTCAGCCCTGTGAATTTTAGCTGCCTTGCTTTCCCTGGACTTTCAGCTCCGTCTCCTCAACTCCGGGTTCCTCACTTCTGTGCCACAATAGGGGACACCCACACACAGCCACACACATAGGTAGAAGAGGTTTTTTATAAGGAATTGACAAACGCACAAATGGAGGCTGAGGAGTCCCACAGTCTGCTGTCTACAAACTGGAGACCCAGGAAAGCCAGTGGTGTAATTCAGGTTGAGTCCCAAAGGGAGCTGATGGTGTAGATGCTAGTCAGGTCTGAAGGCCTGAGAACCAGGAGTAGCAAGGGTAGAAGAAGAATGATGTCCTAGCTCAAGCAATCCCAGAGAAAGGGGTGAATTCCTTTTGCATTTTGCTCTTTTCAGGCCCTCAGTGGATTGGATGATGCCTACCCATATTGGGAAGGGCAGTCTACTTTACTGAGTGAATCGATTCAACTGCTAATCTCATCTGGAAACATCCTCAAAAGCACAAAAATTAAGGTTTAATTTGGGTGCCCCATAACCACTCAAGTTGACACATAAAAGTAGCCATCACATTTGTTCATAATGTGTGGCATCCAGTCAGGGATTACTAGTCATGCAAAGAGGCAAGAGAATAGAAACCATGATGAGGAGAAAAATCAGCCTATCCAACCAAGAACTACCAGAGATGTTAGAATTAAGCAAGGATATTAAAATAGGTTTTATTACTAAATTTTGGATGTTAAAAAAGTTAAGTAGAGACATAAAAGATGTTTTTTTTAAAAGGACCCAAATCAAACTTCTGGATTTGAAAACTACAGTGACAGAGATGATAAATATACTGGGTGGAAGTTGTGCTGGATCAGACATTGTAGGTGATAAGACTAGTGAACTTGAAGACCTAGCATTAGAAGCTATTCTATATGAAATACATAGGGAAAAAAGACTCAAGAAAACTCATCAGATTACCTGTGAGCTGTGGGACACTTTCAAGCAGCCTAGTAAATGGAACTGGAATCACTGGAGGACAGGATTGAAGAGGTGTTCAGAAACAGATTTAAAGACATAATGGTTGCAAATTTCTAAAATTCATGAAAGCTATAGATCCACATATTCAAGAAGTTCAATGAAACCCAAACATAAGAAGCATGAAGAAAACTGCACTGAGGTATATCATAATCAAATTGCTCAAAAATACCTGATAAATAGCAATCTTAAAAGCAGAGAAAAAAAAGACACTTTACATAGAGAAGGATTAAGATAAGGTTGACATCAAGATTTCTTATCAGAACGCATGGCAGAATACAGTAGAATAAAATCTCTTAATATACTTGAAGAACAATATTGTTGACTTATCATACCAAGGAAGATAATTCTGTAAAGCAAAGATTAAATGAAGATTTTTTTTTTCCAATGTACAAGACCTGAATGAATTCACTGGCACACTTGTGCCTTGAGAAATGTTCAAGGAAGACCTTTAGGCATAAGGAAAATGGCAATGGGTGGAAATAGTGGAGCTACACAAAGGAGTGAAGGGTGCCAGAAATGGTAGCCATATAAGTACATATATAAAACCATCATCTTACTATTTAAATGTAACTTCTTGTAGCATAGGGTTTCAAAAATATGCAAAATAAAATACAGGACAACAATAACATGAAGGTCGGGAGATGGAGAAGTGGTAATAACTCTTATAAAGTGGTTACTATACACATGAAGTAGTACAGTATCACTTGAAGGTGGACTGTGATAAGTTATACACTATAAACCCTAAAGCAACCACTAAAACACTAAAATAACAAGAGAAGAGAGAAATTAGAATCATTAAGAAGACTCAATGATCTGAAAGAAGCCAGAATAAGAGCAAAAAGGGAACAAAGAACAGATGGAATAAATAGAAAAAAAGATGCCTAGGCTTAAACTTAATCATATAAGTAATCACATTAGATATAATTTGTCTAAATACCCCAATTCAAAGGCAGGCGTGGTTAGATTGGGTAAACAAGCAGGATCCAAATAGATGCCATCAGGAATCATACTTTAAAAAGACATAAAAAGCTTAAAACTAAAAAGATTGAAAAAGATATCTCATGCTAATAGTAGTCAAGTGAAAGCTGGAGTGGCTGTATTAATACCAAAGTAGATTCTAGAGCAAAGTATATAAGAGGGATAAAGAAAGTTACTTTCTAGGATAAAGTAGTCATTAGTCATAACAATGACTCCTAATAATAGAGCTCTAAAGTACACGAAACAAAAGTTGATAGAAGTGAATGGAAAAATAGATATATGTGTATAATTATAATTAGAGATTTCAATATCCTTCTCTAAGTAGTTGTTAGAATAGACAATGTGAATAAGGTTCTAGAAGATGTGAACAACATTGTTAACCAACTTGACCTGATGGACATTTATAGAACATCCCAGAAGAGCAGAATATATATGCTTTTTGAGTGCACATGGAGCATCTACCAAGATAAATCATATTCTGGGTCATAAACCGAATCTCAAAAAATAAAAAAGATTCATATCATACAAAGTATGTTTTCTGGACATGGTAAAAAAACTGAGTTAGAAAGCAGTAACAGAAAGATCTCTCGAAAATTTCCAAATATTTGGAAACCAACTGACATAATTCTGAATAACTTCTGGGTTAAAGAAGAGGGAAATCAGTATTTTGAGCAGAATGAAAATGAAAACAGCATATCAAGTTTGTGCAATAACAGTAAAGCATTACTTGGAAATTTATAGCACCATATATTAGAAAAAAAGAAAGATCTCAGATTAGTGACCTCAGTTTGTACTATAAGAGAGTAGAAAAAGAAGAGCATTTTGATCCTCAAGAAGCAGAAGACAAGAAATAAAGAGCATAACTCAATAGAAAATAAAAGGAAAGCCAATGAAAACAAAAGCTGGTTCTTTGAGATTAATAAAATTGATTAACCACTAGCCAGTGATCAGGGAAATAAAAGAGGAAACACAAACTACCAAGATCTGCAATCACACAGGGACATCACTACAGATTCTACAGAAATTAAAACAGTAAAAGGGAATGTTATGAATAATTTATGTTTATTTGATAGTTTAGATGAGGTGAAGAAATTCCATCTAAGACACAGATTGCAAAAGCCTACTCAAGCCTTAGGGCTATTAAAGAAATTGCATTTATTGTTAAAAACCTTTCTGCTAAGAAAACTCCAGGTCTAGATGGCTTCACTGGTGAATTCAGTTAAACATATTAGGAAGAAATAGTATTAATTCTATATAAACTCTTCTAGAGAATTGAAGATGAGAAAATACATCACAGTTCAAACCAGACCAAGATATAACAAAAAAAGAAAACCACAGACCAGTATCTCTCATGAGCATAGGCACAAAAATTCTAAATAAAATTGTAGCAAATCAAGCCCAATAATCTATAAAAATGATAATACATAATGACCAAGTATGGCTTATCCCAAGAATGCAAGGTTCATTTAACATTAGAAAATCAATGTAAGTCACATATTAACGCATTTTAAAAATAACTTCCAAATGTTCTGCTCTACAGGCACAGAAAAAGCATTTAAACAAATCCAGTGTTGATTACAGATATTAAAAAAAAGAAGTAATCAGCAAACTAGGAATAGACAGGGGCTTAAAATAGCCTCTATGAAAAACTCACAACTAACGTCATACTTAATGGTGAATAATTAAATGCTTCCCCTTATGATCAGAAACAAAACAAGGATGTTCACTCTCACCACACCTGTTTAGCATTATAGTGGGGCACAGTGAGGCAATGACCAGTGTACTAAAGCAAGAAAAAGAAGTAAAGCATACAGGTTGGGAAGGAAGGAGTAAAATTGTAGCAGACAATTGGAAATTGAAATTGAAAAAAACCTTTCAGTGCAAAATAGCATCAAAAACTATGATTGCTTAAGGATAAATCTGGTAAAACTGTGAGACCTATAGTTGAAAACTATAAAATATTGCTGATATAAATTGAAGACCTGAATGCACGGACAGATATACATTGTTCAAGAGAAGACTAAATATTGTTATGCTGTCATATTGTCACTGCGACAAACGGTATATCAAATATTAAGCTCCCCTGTGTGATCCCCAGAGTCAACGTAATCCTGATCAAAGTCTCACCGGGATTTTTTTTTTTTTTTTAGAAAACAACAAGCTGATTATACAATTCATATGGAAAATTCAAGGGGCCTAGAACAGCATAAACATGACCCGATTTCAAGACTTAGAATAAAGCTGTGGTAATTAGGAGAGCATGGTATCAGTGTAAAGAGAGACAAAAAGATTATTGGAACAGAGAATAGACAATCCAGAAGTAGATCCCTACCACCTGGCAGTGGGCTTCAGACAAAGGAGGAGAGACAGAGTGGAGAAAGAGAAGTCTGTTCAACAAACAGTACTAGAACCATTGTAAATATCCCTGTGCAAAAAACCGAACCATACCTCAGTCAAACCTAAGTTAACTCAAAACGCTTCATAGAAGTGAATGTAAAGCCTAAAGCTATACAACGTCTAGAAAAAAAATTAAGCCAAAGGTTTCTTAGGTTTGACACAAAAAGCAGGATTCATTCATAAAAGAAACATTTGATAATTTGGATTTCATCAAAATAAAAACTTACGCTTTCCAAAATACACTATTAAGTGAATGAAAAGACAAGCCACAGACTAGGAGAGAATCATTGCAAAGCATGTACTTGAACAAGGACTTCTATCTGGAATGTATAAAGAACTATCAAAGCTCACTTAATAAGAACTCAGTAAAGTAACACTTCACCAAAGAAGATACGTGCATAGGAAATAAGCACATTTTAAAAATGCACATCATTACTTCTCGGGGAAATGCAAATTTAAACCACCATGAATTATCACTATATGCTTATTAGATTGACTAAAATTAAAAAGTGATTAAAATTAAAATACTCAGTATGGGAGAAGGTGTGGAGGAGCTGGAAATACACACTGCTGATGGGCAGTGTGTAAAAGGCACATCACCTTGGAAAACCATTTGTCGGCTTCTTAAAAAAGTAGATGTCAAATGATCCAGTCATCCCTCTGCTAAGCATGTACCCCTGATAAATTCTACATCCATAGAAGGACTTGTATATCAATATACATAGCCCCTCTACTTGTAAAAGCCAAAACTTCGCGGGGGTGGGGGGGACCCTCAAACGCAGATCAACAGCTGAATAAATAAGCAAACTGTGATATATGCATACAATGGAATGCTATTGAGCAATAAAAAGCAATGAGAACCTTTTGATGTATGGGAGCTACATGGGTGAATCTCCAGTTAGGCTGAGATAAGCCAGAGAATTAGAATACATGGTGTATTATGTATTCCATATATAAAACTGAATGTGAACTATTATACAAATTCTGCTTGGGGTGGGGTTGGGCCCAGTCAGCAAGTGGCAGAAGGTAGGATTACCAAGGGGAGGAGAGGACTTGTGGAGGTGAAGGGTACATGCAGTTTGAATGTGATCGGGGTTTCACAGGTGTATTCATATGTCACCATATGAATACCAGACTGCACTTTGTGTAGCTCATTGCATGTGAATTTTATCTCAGAGCCGTAAAAAAAACAAAACAAAACATATATATATATATATATATATTTGTCCCTTGTTACTTTCTAATATAAAAGTAGTATTCTATGTATTTTTCTCCACCCCTTCTTTAAAAAAAAAAATTCTGGAAATCATACTCTGGCAGTATATAAAATCTATTAATTTTTTTTTCCAGTTTCACAGTTTCCTTTAGTGTATTCAGCAACTCTTCTATTGATGGACATTTTGGTTGTTTCTAGTCTTTTGTTATTGTAAATAATGATGGGATAACATAATTTTGTGCATATTACCTTTTCACCATTTGTTGTACACACAGTATCTTTGAGATCTTTGGAAGTGAGATTGTTACATCAAAAGGTAAATACATGAGTAATTTGGGGAGATGTTGCTAAATTCCCTTTCACAGAGGTTGTATCATCTTGTGTAATGATGAGCAATGTATGTGTAGAATATTCTCCTACATTCTCTCACCAGCAGAGTATATTGTCAGATGTTTAGATCTTGCCAGGATAAGTAAGAAATGGTATCTCAGTGTAGGTTTAATTTGTAGGTCTTTTATTATGTATGAGCATGTTTCCATAGGCTTGTGAGCTATAACTAGGTCTTTTCCTGAGAACTGTTTGTTCAGTTTTTCAGCCCATTTTTCTGTAGGTTTGTTGGCTGCTTTCTTCTCTATCTGTACGGTTTATATTTTAGGAATATTAACCCTTGTCTCTAATGTTGCAAATATTTTTTCTCAGGTTGTCATCGTCAAACTGCTTGTTTTGCATTTTTTGTATGCAGGGGCTGGACAAATTTTTTTAATTTTTAAGTAGTTGTTTGCAAATCTTTTGGATTTTGAGACCTAGTTGGAAAGGTTTTGTTCATAATACATTGAGAAATTCACCCATGTTTTTCCTAGTACTTGTTTTCACTTTTTTTACAATCAGGTGTCTGATCATTTGTAACTTATTATGAAAACCAATTTTATCATTTTCCGTATGGTTTATTTAGTTATGCTAATACCGCTTATTAAAAAGGCTTCCCCCCCCCCCAACTGACGTATTATATACCAAATTTTTAATGCAGTTGGGTCTATTTTTGGATTTTCTATTTTGTTCCATAATCTGGATTCTTGGGTCAGTACCTTACTTACTATTTTAATTGCAGAGCCTGCCTTCCCCTCCCTTTCCACCTCCCCTCCATTGCTCTTCGTTTTCAGAATTTTCCTGATTATTCTTCCGAATTGACGTTATATTAAACTTGAAGATGTACCTTTAAAGATTTGCAAACATCATTTTCCCTCCAGGGTAAATGTCCCCACTTTCTACGACTTTTAGAAGGAGTTTATACATAATCCTTACCCTTTCCCACAAGGCACATCACTGTAAAGTACGGAACCCAGAACTGAACCCTTTCGCATGCTGCGTAATGACGTGGCTCCTTAGAAGCAGCGTTATTACGGGGCATCAGCAAGAGTGTGGGCCGGCCAGCTCGTGGCGTAGGAAGGGGACAAGTTGAGCGGGGCACTGGAGATGCCGGGGAAGGAAGCCTCGCCCAGGGGACCGAGGCGCAGCCCCGGTCCTTACTAGGGGGTGGGAGAGGCTGCTCTCCCGCGTGGGCTGTAGGACAGATGCGTGCGGTTGCGGTCCCGGCACGCAGTGACACAAGACCGGCACTGAGGGGCGTGAGTGGCTGAGGGGCGTGAGTGGCGGGTCTGTCCCCAGCCCCTGCTCCTCCTCATAGCCCCCGGGGCCCTTTAAATCAGGCGGTCTCCCCCACTTCCTGTGGCAGGTGAGCGTCCATCGGCCACGCCTCCCTCTTCTTCCGCTCAGGTCTGTTCGCTCTTCGCTGCCTCGCTCCGCCATTGGTTTGTGCCGCTGTGGCCCCGCCCACTGCGGGCCGGCCTCCGTAGGCGCCTATACGGCCTCTCACGGGCAGTGTCTGATGACGTGTTTTCCAGGAGGCGTTGGGGGAAAGTGCCAGCGGCGGGGGGAAGGCGAAGTTCACTCCCAGTGTCCGCCTCCTCAGCCGGCTCCTTTCCGAAGGAGGAAGCGGTGAAAGAGGGGAGGGGGTCCCAGTGCTGTTCACGGGGAAACGTCGCCTCTGCTCGGCCATCCCCACACAATGGATTCAGTTCCTGCCACTGTGCCTTCTGTCACCGCTTCCCCGGGGGACCCGGAACTTCTGGGACCCCTGTCGGTGCTCTACGCAGCCCTCATAGCCAAGCTACTGGAGGTGACGGTCCCCGCTCCCAGGGAGGGACCCCAGCTCTGGCAGGCGGGTAGACGAGTTCTGAGCGGAGTGGGCGCGCTGACCGGGGGAGGGAGAAATGGAGTGGGGTCAGGCCCGAGGCAGGCGAGGCGTTGTAGTGCTGTTTAGAGAGGAAAGGGGGAGTGTGTTTGAGGTTTCGTCACTTGCTCATTTGTTATTGATTGCTTAAATTGTACCAGGCATTGTGTTACTTTCTCATATGCGGTCACGATTTCTTCCGGTCCTTTTCCAGCGATCCCGGCACTGTTGGGGAATGGGGCCGGTATGATAGCTGCTTGTGTGTTCGTAGAGGGCAGTCAAAGTGTAGAAGCCGGCAGGTGTTTAACAATTGTATTCCAGGAAACATTTAAATGAAAGGCTTTGGGTTATGTAGAAGATGGTTAATCAGAGCAGTCTAGACCAGTTATCAGGAGCTGTCTGAGCTTACTCAGCATTTGTTTTTATATAAGAATAGAAGAGAATTAAGATTTAAAATCTTAGAGGAAAAACATATCATTTGTGTTATTCATTATCATTTTGGTTTTATTTGCAGCCACAAAAGGTGATTATTTCTCTAGGGTGTTCAATTTTTTGTTTCATGTGGCTTTTTAACTCATAAAAATTAGCTAAGAGGAAAGTATGATCCAGAGATTCTAGACAGGTCTTAGACAACATGATGTGGTGAGACCTATTGTAAAGTGGAAATACATGTTCAGCTTAAAGACATTTAGCTTCGTGATATTCAGAAACACTTCATGCCAAACAAGAAATGGGCTGCCAGTATCCCAGCTTTCTTGAAGCAGTGGAAGCGACTGAAGATTTTTGATGGAGAAGTTTTCTCATGGAGGTTCATTTAGAATTTCCGTGGATGACTCTTTGTGACTGCTCTATTGTAAATTTCCTCATGGTTTGCTATTTCTAATATTTCTGTTTCAGTTGGTTGCTACATTGCCTGATGATGTTCAGCCTGGGCCTGATTTTTATGGATTGCCATGGAAGCCTGTACTTATCACAGCCTTCTTGGGAATTGTGTCATTTGCCATTTTCTTCTGGAGAACTGTCCTTGTTGTGAGTAAATTAAACTTACGCCTTGACTCATCAAGACAAAGGATATTTTATAATCACTGGCCCTTTTGTTTTTTTCTTCAGTTACTAACATGAACACAGATGCTTATAATCTAAATTAATCTTGTGAAATAATTCAGTGTAATCTTTGTTAGCAAAGACTTAATGGGAAAACTTCAATTTATGAATCTTAGGTAAAAATCTAAAGGTTAAGTGTATGTATACCTACTTGAGCACTTATATACCTTTTTTTTTTAACTTTTTTTTTAAATGTTTATTTTTGAGAGAGAGAGACAGAGTGTGAGTGGGGGGAGGGGCGGAGAGAGAGAGGGAGACACAGAATTGGAAGCAGGCTCCAGGCTCTGAGCTGTCAGCACAGAGCCGGATGCACGGCTTAACCCCACTAACTGCAAGATCATGACCTGAGCTGAAGTTGGACACTTAACCAACTAAGCCACCCAGGTGCCCCTGTACATTTCTAATGAATTGGGAACTTTTACAGCTATCTTGAAAAGCACTTAAATACTATATATCAGAATCCTTAACATTTTTATATCCTTTTATTATAATATATTGTCATGTCTTATAATGTATTCTAAGGAAATAACTAGTCACGCATTAAAAATGTTGTGTAAGGGTGTTCAATGGAACACTATTTATTAGAGTGAAAACTTGGTACAAACTAAACGATTCATAGTAGGGGAATTGTTCAATTCTTGTATATCCGTATAATGGGATACTAGGTAACTCTAACTGTATGTATTTCAAAGACACTGGAGCCTAGAAAATGCTCCCAGTTTAATATTAAGTGGAAAAAAGCAGAAATCAAGACCTTAAAGTATAGATAAATGTATATTATATAAATACAGGTACAAACAAAAAATGCTACAAAACAAGAAAACAGTAAAACAAATATTTGTATCTAGGACACTAGGTAATTTTTCAGTCTTTTTCCAATTGTATCTGTTTCACAGATTTTCTGATTTGGTCATGTGTTAATTGTGCCCATAGAATATCTTTTTATTTAGAAATACAGATTATGTTAGTATCCAGAGAAATACTTATTCATTGTTCTCTCGTTGCACAAGTGGTGGTAAAGTCACTTAAAAAGAAAGGTCTTTTGCCTGGATTCCTGTGAAGAGTCTTTTAACCTCACAGGACTTTTCCTCAGATGAGAGGAGAAAGGGAGCATAGAAAGGATGAGTGGAAGGGGGAAAAGGTGAAAATTTTTTTTGTTTCCCACTCTTGTTTCTCCCATCTAAAAAATCCTAAAACCTGTTTACATTTTCACAGGGTGAGGCGGGCTTTATGTCCTAACTGCTGCTTCTCAGCCTTTATGTTTGACTTTGGAACCGTGGGCCCTGCTCTTAATTTGCTTGGTTCTTGCTTCTTCCCTGCCTCCTCCTGCCTGCTGATCTGGGTGAAAAAGAAATCTGGTGCAAAAGAAGCTTAGTCTCTCATTAGCAAGGCTGTGACATTAGAGAAACAGCGATTTCTTTCCATGTTGGAACTCGGACTGCATTTTCCTATAATGACATTGTTAGAAGTGGTGTTAGATACTTAGATATCATGGATGATTTATGGACTGATTTGGGTATCTCATTACCATTTTGTAACTTTTGAATGTGGACATAAATTCTGGGTCACAAAGACATTCGGTGATACAGTTTAAAACAAATTGAGTATCGCTTAGATTTTATAACCCTGTACTTCAATGCTGTCTTTAGAGATGAGGTAGAGGTTAGTTGTCATTTCTCTTGTTCGTGAATTTTCCTCTAGCAGTCTTCTTTCCCTTTTAGGTTGAGGACCACTGTGTTTAAAGATTTGGGAAAATGAGATGATCTAGTTTATTAGATTTCTAAACTCAGCCAATTGCCAACCTTTTTTTTTTTTTTTTGTAACGTTTATTGATTTTTGAGAGAGAGCACGCAAGTTGGGGAGGGGCAGCGAGAGAGAGGAGGACAGAGGATCTGAAGCTGTGCTGTCAGCACAGAGCCAAATGTGGGGCCCAAAGTCATGAACTGTGAGATCATGACCTGAGCCAAAGTTGGACACTCAACTGACTGAGCCACCCAGGTGCCCCATCCAGTTGCCAACTTTTAATAGGATTTAAGATGTTTTCTGGTGAGAGAAAGAGACGTTATCTTAGTACAAAGATTATGCCTTTAATCTTGTTTCCTGAGAGTCTCTTTGAATGATCATTGTTTCTAGACCTCATTCTGGCTGTTTGGGGTTGTCAAATGAATGATTTCAGGTAAAAGAAGCATTAGTGTATTTAATATGAAAAGACCCATTTCCACTATTAATGTTAAGTGCTTATTTAATAAGATTGGTGCTCTTTTAATAGATAAAAATACCTTTAGTTGCAAAATGAGGTATTCACTTTAGTGCTTTTATTTATCAGAAACTATGAGGTATCACTACCAATTAGATTTGAAATGCTTTTTAACCTTTTGTTACTTTTAATCTTACAGATTATTATTTTGAACCTGTTATTAAATTTTCATTTAGTTATGATTTGACTTGTATATATTATTTCTGTAATATTATATAATACTATAATATTTCTATTAACGTTTTGACATCTAATTTTTTTTTCTTCTAGGTAAAGAATAGAGTATATCAAGGTAAATATTTAGGCTTATTTTGTTACTTGTACTCTTCCCCCAGTATTGGTGTTTGATCTGAGTTGATTCTGTATGTAAGCTAGAAGTAGATAACAATGACTTCTGATGTCTGATTGATTTATTCACTCCTGAACATTTTACTAATCCAGGTTGCTAGCTTGGATGACACAATAGTTGGTGATGCCACCAAATGAAACAGGAGATGAGATGGGACAAATTGTGGGAGTAGGAAGAAGATGACTAGTTAGATTTGGGGCAGACGTGTCAATGTGAACAGTATTCCTGTGCTCACGGTGTAACCAACACTATACATTTACTTAGGAAGGTAATTTGAGGACTAGAGATGTAAATCTACGTGCTTATGTTTATTGTCTCTTTCTTTTTTGCAAATGACATGTATCCAAAATGATCACATTTACTAAGAAGAAAGGTACTTCATAAAGGGAAGGATATCAAGCTAAAGTATTTTATTCTACTTCCTATCTTTGAAATAAATTTAAATTGGAGTTTCTCATTGAAATAAAGGTCCTTATCATATTTTTCTTAAATTTTAGTAGTGTTTTTATACCCTTATTGCTGTCAGCTACAGATTGCTTTTTTAAGGGCATAATAGTTATGTTCGGGAGTCCTTTTCCTTCATAGTGCTAGGTAGCATACTGCTGTTACATTGGGTAATTCAGTTTTATTTAGTGATCATAGTAATCTTATGGATTTCCCCTCCCTTCTAGTCACTGAACAGCAGATTTCTGAGAAGTTGAAGAATATCACGAAAGAAAATGCAGAACTTGTACAAAAATTGTCAAATTATGAACAGAAGGTATAATTATTCTTTCAGTATTTATTTCAGTATATTCCCTCATGATTCCAGCTTGGACTATTTCTTCCTGTATCATAGTTCAGTTACTATGGTTATTTTAAAATTTCATTATTTCCTGCAAACCATCCAAATTGGAAGTAGTCATCCTATGTGTAAAGTATTGTTTTCTTCTCTAAGGGGTTACCTACTCAGAGGTATGTTTGGATAGCACTGTGATTTACATTTCTTAATTCTGAGTGCTTTATTTTCTATAGATCAAGGAATCAAAGAAACATGTTCAGGAAACCAAGAAACAGAATATGATTCTGTCTGATGAAGCAGTTAAATTTAAGGTAAAAATCCCTTCTCTTTTTGAGATTACATCCTGAAAACAAAAGAAAAATAGTGAGTAATTACTATTAATGTCTGTTAATAGGATAAAATCAAGAAACTTGAAGAAACGAATGAACTTCTGGATGATACAGCAAAAAATCTGCGTGTTATGTTAGAATCCGAGAGAGAACAGAATGCAAAGAATCAGGACTTGGTAAAGTTTTGCTGCAAAGCATTACTGTGATTTTGCTTTCTAACTGCCATGTAGGGGCGGGTGAATTCAACTCTGCATTTTCCCATGCTTTAACTAAAGGAAGAGTGGGAGTCAGGGAAGTTGAACCCGCACCCATCCGTCTTCATAGAATCTTAAATGCTAGTACCACAAGTTGTTATTTTTATGGCTCTAAGAAGTATTTGTGTTCTTAGCCCTGGATAATTTTCGTATTGCTTGGCTCTGCCCTCTGAAACATATGGAACAACTAAGAAACCGTAGCCCAGTCGAACAGTTCTAGTACTTTTTTTTTGTTTTGCATGATCCTTTTTAAAACAAGCCTTTTAGAACAGTTTTTAGAATTTCAGAAAGGTTGCAGTGCTGGTCTAGGGGGTTCCCATACACAGTACACCCAGTCGAGCTTGTGCACCGGGTTGATCCGGTATTTGCCAGCTTTCTCCGCTCTATTCACCGGTTCCCACTCTTGGTGTGTTGTTCTCTTTGGAAGGAAGGGACTGCACGCGGCCCCCAGCCGAGAGCCTGAAGAGTAGGCACCACCTCCTTGAGGAGGCAGTATCTTCACAAATTATTTGGAATTCTATAAGTGAGATTTATTTTTGTGTTCTGCCTCAAGGCCAACCATTTTTCAGTTCAGGCAGGAGGATTTTTAATTTTTTTTTTAAAGTTTATTTTTGAGAGAGAGCGCACAAGCAAGGGAGGGGCAGAGAGTGAGACACAGAATCCAGCCTGAGCTGTCAGCACAGAGCCCGACGTGGGGCTGAAACTCACGAACTGCGAGATCATGACCTGAGTGGAAGTCGGATGCTTAACCTACTGAGCCACCCAGGTGCCCCAAGAGAATTTTTAAAGTGACCTTGGGGATTTTTTTTTCCCCTACCAATAGGAAAAACCATTGATTTGAACTAGATTACGTGAAAGTTTGTTTTTTCTTTCTTTTTTTCTTTCCCCTTTTCGGTCTGGTCATCTACCACGTTATCTCACAGTCGGGAAGGTTGTGGATGGCATGTGATAGAACTCCGATTATTTTTTTCTTTCCTTACCTCTTTACCTTCTTGACTTTTCTCCTCGGCTGAAAGTGAATCACCTGCTTTTACCTGAGAAGTAGGGGATGGCCCTGGAATGATGTTTCATCTTTTTAGCATATATCCCACTCTTCTACTAAAATTCTACTACATTTTTTTTGTGTGTGTTCTTTTTCCACATGGCAGATTCTGGAAAACAAGAAGTCTATAGAGAAGTTAAAGGATGTTATTTCAGTGAATGCCTCCGAATTTTCAGAGGTAAAGCTGTCTGTAATTTCTGCAGGATTGCGTGCCTTAGTTTTGTTGAGGAGCAGACATTTGATTTTTGTTAGGATATGCAATAAATGAAAACTATATGATGTCTAATTGAGAAAGTGTAACACCTCCCCACCCCACCTCCCCTTTGGAATTAATTCACTAATAGTGTTTTGCATTAGGTTCAGATTGCTCTTAATGAAGCTAAACTTAGCGAAGAGAAGGTGAAGTCTGAATGCCATCGGGTTCAAGAAGAAAATGCTAGGCTTAAGAAGAAGAAAGAGCAGGTAAAGGAAAGTTTAACATCCTAGATTATGTGAACTAGGGGACCGAGTATCATTACCTCTTGAGTATCTTTTTTCAGATCTTTTTTTAGGGAAATGAAATATGTATGCAGAACTCTATTCTTAGATATGCAAAGTTTAAATTGTGCTCCCAAAATTGAGTTCATGTATATATCCTCCATCTGTTCTGGATTTTCTGTTCTCTACAATTCCTTATAGCTATCAGAGTGTTTAGTCTTTTCCTTGTCAAATACCAACCAGTTACTAACTTGAATAGCCTCAGGGGGATGATGGATTTGCTTCTTGACCAAAGAATTTGGTATTCGTAACCCTCCTTTGAGCAATTAACTGCTTCACTGACCAAGGGAAGGTTACATGACATGCAGTGGACATGGGAGACAGGGAGATGTGCTCCTGCGTTCCTACTGAAGTGAATTATTTGAAGTGGCTGCAGTTTTCTGAAGGGTACAGTAAACTGGATCGACTTCCTTGACAACTCTCATGTTCTCACTGCAGTTCTGAGGGTAGGAGCCATTGCCCCCTCTCCCTTCACCAAGGCCTCAGTCCACAGTGACAGGCTGAAGAGTAGCATGGGCCCCTGCTTCCCTGTGTCATTCACATGGTCCTGACGTGTCCAGTGCAAAAGCCCTAGCCTTTGGAAATTCATGTGTTTTAACATTTCAGTTGCAGCAAGAAATCAAAGATTGGAGTAAATCACATGCTGAGCTCAGTGAACAAATTAAATCATTTGAGAAGTCCCAGAAAAATTTGGAAGTAGCTCTTACTCACAGAGATGATAATATTAACGTAAGTTTATTCTCTTGAATACATGCTTAATTCTCATGAACTCCCACGAAATCTTTTTGAGAGGCTCTTTCTAATACCCCTTTGCTTTTTTTCTAGGCTTTGACTAATTGCATTACACAGTTGAATCGCTTAGATTGTGAATCTGAATCTGAGGGTCAGAATAAAGGAGGAAATGAGATGGATGAATTAGCAAATGGAGAAGTGGGAGGTAAGATGGGTTTCAGGGAGGTTGGACCTCTTTTTGTGTTCCTGTCTTTAAGTACACCACTGCTCTTTTTGGCTGAGTGAACTTCCTCGTAAGTGCTAGAGTTGTAGACGCAAGTCACTGGAATTGTGCACACGTTTGTGTGCATTGGGCAGAGGTGGGTGGCGGGGCGTGGTATAGCAGTGGGTATGCTGTGAGCACAGACTCTGCTTTTCCATCTAGAGCAGCATAGTCGTGACTTCCCCTCCAAGTACTGAGCACTGAATAGCAGGAGAAATTTATTTCTCAGAGCACTGAATAGCAGGAGAAATTTATTTCTCAGTGCCGTGGAGATGACATTTAAATTTAGTGCCCATCATCTGTGTAGCTTTGCGGTTTTAAGGCCTACAACCAATTTTTTTTTTAAATTTATTTATTTTTTTTTAACATTTATTTATTTTTGAGACAGAGAGAGACAGAGCATGAACAGGGGAGGGTCAGAGAGAGAGGGAGACACAGAATCTGAAACAGGCTCCAGGCTCTGAGCAGTCAGCACAGAGCCGGACGCGGGGCTCGAACTCACATACCGCGAGATCGTGACCTGAGCCGAAGTCGGACGCTTAACCGACTGAGCCACCCAGGCGCCCCATGGCCTACAACCAATTTTAGGAGCACTGAGGTGGTGGGAGCCAAAGACTACTTGAGACCCAGAGAGTGGAGCTAAAGGGTAGCAGTGTTTACTGATGAGGGACATGTTTCTAGATACTTTTTCAAGTTGGATATTGCTTGCATAGTGGGTGTTTTCAATCACACCTGGTAGCAGATTCAAGGGGAGAACAGGACAGTAAGTCTTTCTAAATAAGATACCTGAGGGGCACCTGGGTGGCTCAGTCGGTTACGCGTCCAACTCTTGATTTCAGCTCAGGTTATGATCTCACAGTTTGTGGGATCGAGGCCTGCATCAGGCTCTGTGCTGACAGTGAGGAGGGAGCCTGCTTGGGATTCTCTGTCTGCGCTTCCCCTGCCCCCTCACCCCTCCTCCACTCTGTGTGTGTGTGTGTGTGTGTGTGTGTGTCTGCGTGCATGTGCATGCACATGCTCTTTCTCAAAACAAACAAGTAGATTTAAAAAATAAGAATAATAAATAAGATACCTGACCTGAGAGAGAAGAGCCTTCATTCACACATCCCTTCTTGTTTGAGAATGGCACAGATACCATTTTTCTTGTGCAAACTAGGAATTTACTTTTTGAATCTAAGTTTGCAATTCTTTTAAAAGTCATGGAGCCTCATCAGTTGTATTGGTTAATTTGGTTTTCCTTTGAATGTTTGAATACTGTAATTGTTTACTTTTGGAGAAATCAAGAAAATATAGTTAAAAAGCAAAGGAGGAAAAAGCGATTAAAGCGTTTTGTATTTTAGGTGACCGGAATGAGAAGATGAAAAATCAAATTAAGCAGATGATGGACATTTCTCGGGTATGATCTTTTTTGCGGAGTACCATGAGTGCCTGTGAATTCTCACTGTGCCTCCCTTGTAAGACCATTTCGCTCTTTTGGAATTTTTAGACGCAAACTGCAATATCAGTAGTCGAAGAGGATCTAAAACTTCTACAATTTAAGCTTAGAGCCTCGATGTCTACTAAATGCAACCTGGAAGGTAGGCTCCTTCCTGAGAAGAAGGTGCTGCGTTTCTTACCCCCTCTCGCATCCCTCCACCCCCAGTTTGCAAGTTCCATGTACACACACAGCCCAGCTGTTTTATCCTTCACAGACCAGATAAAGAAATTGGAAGAGGAGCGCAGTTCGCTGCAGTCGGCCAAAGCCGGCCTGGAAGGCGAATGCAAAACCCTGAGGCAGAAGGTGGAGATTCTGAACGAACTGTATCAGCAGAAGGAGATGGCTCTGCAGAAGTAAGATGCTCACGCCTCGCCCTTCGCTGTCGTGTCGTGTTGTGTGAGCAAACGTGGGACTCCTGGACAGAATTCTGTCTTTTGTGAACATTATTTGTGGGGCTTTGCCATCGTAGTTAGTAGAGATTGGTCTTTGTCTCTTTTTCGTTTCCCATAACTTGCATTTTTCTTCCATTCCAATCAGTCATCTGAAATCGTGGCCGGCGCAGTTTCCCGGTGCCGGTGTCACCGCTGTGCCTGCCGTGTGGAGACCCACCTGCTCCCTGTCGTGGCTCCACCACGAGCTTCACTTTGTTTTTTTGTGGCATTTAAGTAACTGATCTGTCCTGTGTTTGGTCTACTACTTCTTAATGTATAGACTTTCAGAATCCTGAGTGATTTGTAGGACATGATGTTTAGTAGAATAAATGTTCCAGAAGGAATATTTAGTTATAGGAAGGTGTTCTAAGTTTTGGACTTCATATAGTCAGATGCTCACATTAAACTTTACACAGTGTAATTGTGGCAAGGACGTTTGGAGTTCTAAATCTCGAAATACCGGATTGGTGTGTAGGTTTAGGCATTAATCTCCTGAAATCTACAGCTCAGGTTTGGAGTTAGGTGTGTCTTGTGAAAGACACTTTTGCGGTTCATTTTACGTTTTCTTCTCCATGAAAATACCCGCGTTCTCTAAAAATAGCTTGTCAGTGGCAGTTGCCATATGGGTTTGCTCCTCTGCTTTACTCTTCGGCATATCCTGGATTTCTGAGAAGGCTCGTCCTGCTAAGCATACTTCCTCTTTTTGAAATTTAAGCTCGAGCTGCTATTGCCTGATGCCATTAAACATGGAAACCATACCACTGATGTTTTCTCTAACTCCTGGCTCACCACACAATCAGTTTAGATTTTCCAAATTTCTTTCAGGCCAGCCCTCTAAATACCTGGCCTCTTTCAGAGAAATATTTCTCATTACGTTACTTTTGTAAAGAGCACTTCTCTGCCACCAGAAGTAATCTGAATGTCCTAAACGGCAGTTGTTTTCTTGACGATCGTCATCGTGGCACTACTTTATTCCGTTCGTCCGACACGCGCAGAGTCACCATGCCTGGCTTGTACCCCGCTCTTCGTCCCCATATCCTCTTCCCTGCCAGTCCCTGACTCATCACCTCTTCCCACTTTCCCTTTCTTGCACCCCCTCCTCCAGGCTCCGATGAATTCTGTCTCAGCCCAGAGTGAGCTTTCTAAAACGCGAGTCTTCGTGTCCTCCTGTGCTTACAGTCTATGAGAAATGCTCCACTGTCTTGTGGATCGGTGCCGGACTGTGTCGCGGGCACGTGGCGCACTCCCCTCAGTTGCGGGAGCTGCCTCTCGGGTGCATGTCTTGTAGCGACGTGGGGCGCGTCCTGCCCTGTGGCCGCTTGGAGCCTGTGTGCGCTGCTTTCTCTGCAGTGAAAGGTCCTTTGGCAGTATTTCCCCCTGGCAGCCTCTGCCTCCCGAAAAGTTCACGTTCCTTCAAATCTTTTCCGACGTGAGTTGCAACAATAAATAGGTAGGTAGCTGAAGAGACTGGGGGAGTGCCCATCTTTTCTTCTAACGTAACTCCTAAATATATGTTTAGATTTAAATCTACCTGTTGCTGTTTGCTTTCTATTGATGGCCTGTTCTGTGTTCTTTTGTTTCTTCCTTCTTTCTGTCTTTGGGGTGCTTGAATATTTTCAGTAATTCTGCTTTTCCCCTGTGTACACTGGGTAGTTACAGGTTGCCATTCCCCTCTCCAGCTAATTACCCGAAAGACCACACCATACACCCTGAACTTGTCAAAGTCTGACCTGAATTAATGGATCTACCTCTTTCTGGGCTTTAGCCCCTGCCTTAGATGCTGTCCGAATAATTCTCTAGACACCTACCCTCCACACGTTTCTCCCGTCTTGTCGCACTGCCTTCTGGCCAGTGTTCCTTCTGTTGATGCACAGATTCATAGTTCCTGTGGTTCTTCGTTGTCTGCACACCTGCAGTCTTTCCTTCGGGGTCGTGTTCATTCTACTTGAAGGACGTCCCTTAGTGGCAGATTCGATCCGTGTGTCTGTGCGAGCGTGTCTCTGTTAGGGCCCCCCCACCGCGTGCGCAGCCGCTTAATGTCATCACTGTAGAAGCAACCAGGTACTTGCCGGTTTTATAGTCTCTGTGAGGAGTCCAGGATCAGGCTTCTTTTCCTTGTTCACACGTCTCACCCCTGCCCTTGTTGCCCTCAGTCATTCTTTCTGACTTTCAGCAGCTTTACCGGGAGGTGCTCAGGTCTCCCTGCTTCCCTGCCCTCCCCCATCTCGTGTGCATTTATGCTGCTTGGGGTCGTAGGCACCTCTTGATTTGGGGGTCCTTGTGTATTCTGCCTCATTCTGTCTTCTTTTCAAATTCCATTTACACTGTTTTTTATGATCTCCCCTGTGTCCCCTACATTCTTACCAGGATTTGCTTCATTCTGCATTGGTTTTTACCTGCCCTGTCTCCCAGTGTGCTAAAATCTCACTTTGCTTGCCAGATCAGCTGCTGAAGTCATTCAGTTCATGTCAGTGACTGTGTTTCAGTTTTATAGTTTCTCTTCTGTTAACATCTGTTAATTGTGACTTTTACTTTCTTGAATATGTAAGGCATAATTATTTTGATGTGTGTGTAATGATTCCCATGTGTGGGTACCTGATGGGTCCATCCCTCGTTTTTTAGAATTTGATCTCGATGTCTTGTAGAGTGCCCGGTCAATGATTGAGAGGCAGAAATTGTGTATTAATTGTAGAGGAAATGAGAGGGGTGATGTGATTTTCCTACAGAAAAGATGGGAGTTTATTTCTAGCACGTGGTCATTTGATTTTTAATATAGTCAGCAATTCAGATCCTTCGGAAATGGCCTCATCCCTTCAAAGGACACTGTATTGCCTGTCTGCATAGCTCTTTCGAGTCTCAACCCAAACCCTAGGGCTTTTACTGGGGGTCCCCGTCATTGGTAACCTTGAACTCCACTTATTTTTCTTAGAACCCAGGGTCCGTTGAAAGCTATGCTCAGTCTCCTAAGGTCTCTGTTGTCTTCAGTGTGTGGGATGAACCTGGGGAAAAGGTGGCTTCAGATACCAGGCTTTCTTGTAATTCTGAGATTCCTCTTCCTCCTGGTACTTGGTCTCATATATTCACTTGTTAGCTAATACATTAGCTCTCTGATGCCTCCACGCACATTTTTTATGTTTTTGTCCAGTGTTCTAATCGTTCTCAGTATTCTCAGACCAACTCCTTCATCACTGGAAAAAACATTGACTCATCTTTTCTCACATCTCTTCCTAAGCCAGAGACAGGGATTTTCCTCTTGTTATGTGCATCTTTTACACGGTAAACTGTGAGCTTTGTTAGTGCAGGGAGAGTACTTTGCTCATACTTTTGACTTAGCGTCTTACTAGGTAACCAATATATCATAGCCACTCATACGATATTTTGCTGAGTATTAAGTATAAAAGAATATATAAACCTTTCTTCTCTTTCCTGTTATTAAACCCTTTAACTATAGCTCTTCTCATTTTGCTTCTGATTCATAGAAATTTAAGTTTCAAGTTAAGTGTTTTTTGAATTAGACTTACGGGCAAAGATGTACAAGGGCAACGAGAATAGCATTTTTATTTTTATGTTTTTTGAGAAAGAGAGGGCACAAGTGAGTGAGAGGGAGAGAGACAGACTCTCATGAGGGAAGAGAGGGAGAGAGAAGTGGGGCTCACCCGATACAGGCCTTATGCTCACCTGAAGTACGGCTTGAACTCATAAACTGAGATCATGACCTGAGCTGAAGTTCTATGCTTAACTGACTTGAACCACCCAGGCGCCCTGAGAACAGCATTTTTAAACCTTTAAACATTGCTGCCATTGCAGTCTGTTTTATAGTAGATTAACATCTTGAGTTTGAAGGTTAATTGGGTTAAAACCAGTTTCCAGTAGGTAATATCCTGATAATGCAACATCTGGGATTCTTTATCTGTTTTATTCACTAGACATTGCCAGTTCTGAGATTGTTCTCAAATCACAATTCCGTTGAAATAGGTAGTAGGTGTTCCATATCTGAAGTGTGGGAATGTTCTGTGGTTAATTGCATGGGTTACAAGACATGTTCTAAAAGGCCTTCTTTGGCCGACTCTCTTATTGTGGTACCCGTCTCGGATTGAGAAGCAGTCCTTCCATGATAGCAATAAGGAAAGTAACTATAGGTTTCCTGTGGTAGAAATAAGAGAAGTAATGATCGCTTGCTTTACCTGAAGCTTACCTGTGTGAGGTTGAGCAGCCCGGGCCTTCCACAGGGAAGTGGGCTTTCACTGTGTTAAGCACAAGGAACTTGTCCCTGGGCATGTAGAGTTTTTGACATTTCTTTACTGGTGAGTGAAGAATTATGAGACATTAGAAAGTGCAGGTGATTTGCCAACAGGCTAGAGATTGATTTTTTTATCCTTGAATGGCAGGTTTGAGCTCTCTCCTGACTTTGTACGTCTGCTGCGTGTTTTAGAGAGGAGGGGAAGGTGATGTGTGCTTAGAGGCATTCAAGCCACTGGGAAGACAAACACTTTCGACTGACGACCGATTTTGTCTTAGGAAACTGAGTCAAGAAGAGTATGAGCGGCAAGACCGAGAGCAGCGGCTGTCAGCTGCAGATGAAAAGGCGCTTTTGGCTGCAGAGGAAGTAAAAACGTACAAGTGAGTTCAGCTTCGAAAGAGGGGTCAGCGACTGGGGAAACTACTGTTGGCTTCTTAAAAAAACATGTTACAGTGTGTAGAACAAAGTAGCCCAGAACATAAATAAACGGTCAAAGGGTGTAAGTACAGTTAATTCATGTGAGGGAAAAAAAAAATTTAGGTTAACAAAGGAAAAAACGTCACATTAACAGACTTTCTTTATACCCAATACTGGCAAGACCGTAAGGGAACTTGGTTCATGCCAACGGTTCCGGGGGGTTTTGTGTGTTGGAGTAATTGTTTTCGGAAGGCTGTTTGCTGTAATGATGTAGCAGAAATCATGAAAGCGATTGTGCCATTTGATAGACTCAGGGGTGGCAGCTCTGGGAGATCTTCCGTGGCTATACTTAATGGAGGAGAAAGATATCTTTAGCAGAATTGCTTGAGAACATCGAGGAACAGTCGTAAGATTAGCGTATCAACTCAGAATCTCCAGCTGGTAAATAGTAGGGAAATTAATATTAGTTTTGATCATCTTATGCTCTTCTTATGACCACGAGGCTGTGGATGGAGCCCGGAGCCCGCAGGAGTGCAGGTGTTACAGTCAAGGGGGTGTGGTGAGACTGTTGAAACTATTCTTTAGTTGCACTTTAATTGATAAACGCAAGTGTGATTCTTAGGCGCAGAATTCAAGAAATGGAGGATGAATTACAGAAAACCGAGCGCTCGTTTAAAACCCAGGTAATTACCATACTGCCCTAGAGCTGCAGAATTCTTTGGTAGCTAGTGGACTATTGTAGTGCCTGTTAAACGAGTCCCTAAACACAGCTTTTGATGTGTTGTCTTTTCCAGATTGCTACTCACGAGAAGAAAGCTCATGATAACTGGGTAAGATTTGTTTTTCCTTTCCTTTATTTTGTGTGTGGCCCACCACAACTGATTTGGATCTTGTTTTCTCCAACAGCTCAAGGCTCGTGCTGCAGAAAGAGCTATCGCTGAGGAGAAGAGGGAAGCTGCCAACCTGAGACACAAGTATGGGATACTGAATTGCGTTTTCAGTGCGTTTTAGGGTTATTACAGGCTGTGCTTCTGGTTATCGCATGGGGGAGTTTTGTATTTCATATGTGAGTCCATTTTCCCTCCGCATCCAGGTTACTGGAATTAACCCAGAAGATGGCAGTGCTGCAGGAAGAGCCCGTGATTGTGAAGCCACGGCCGGGAAGACCCAGCGCCCAGAACCCTCCATGGAGAGGTAGCAGCACTTTGAAAGGGCAGCACTCGAGGTTGTGGTCAAAATGTACAGAAATCACATTTTATTTCTGTGTGTCTTAGTTATGATGCCCTAGAAGTAACCCCAAGAACTCAGTAAAGAAAGGTGGCCTCAGAGTGGTAACAGGGCACTGTCATCGTCAGGTTCTCTGAGCCAGAATGGCTCTTTTGGTCCATCTCCTGTGAGTGGGGGGGAGTGCTCCCCTCCCCCGACGGCTGACCCGCCTGCCAGACCGCTCTCTGCTACCCTCAATCGAAGAGACATGCCTAGAAGTGAATTCGGTGAGCATTCACATTTTACCTCGCAGTAAACTGGGGCTCCTAGAGGTTTTCCCCCCATCTTTTGAGAATTCTAATGCAAACAACATTTTAGAATTTGGGTCTGCTCGGTATAGAGAAAAAAATTCTTAATTTGTCTTGCTGAATAAATAGTCTGCTGTAAGACCTGCTTTAGAACAGAAAGAGTTTATTATTAACATTAATGTAACATATAAATACATAAAAATATAGACTATGTAACGATAAATATCATTTTTTTGCTTTTGAATTCTTCACTGCAAAGTATAAGCCTTTATCTTTAAATTTCTATGGGGTTCCTCCCTGGAGTATTGTAAAAGTAGCTATAAAAGACTTTATAATTTACAGCCCATTAATATACCATGCTGTACCTATTTCTTAAAATACGTCTGTAATGCTTGGCAAGGTACGGAGGTCAGATTACACACACTGAAAACCGTCAGTGTGTGCCGCTGCGGCAGGCCTGTAGCCCAAAGTCCCTGCCGGTGCTGTTAACGTACGTTTTCTTGCTGTTCTTTCCGTCAGACAGCTCGCCTTAATCCTTTAAGTCTGTAAGTTTGGGATCTCCCCTCATGTGTATTAGGAGACCTGTTTTTAATGTTGCTTTCTAGGTAGAGTTGAACCCTGACCTGTCCACAATTGGTCCGTTTCTTCTGAAAAACCCATACAAGGGCTCTGTTCTTTCTCTCTCAAGGATCAGTGGACGGGCCTCCACCTCGTCCTCGATGGTCATCTGAGGCATCTGGGAAACCCTCTGCCTCTGGTAAGGGATCTGAGTGTGTTGAGAGTCTAAAATCCCAGGGTTTCTTACTCTTCCTCGGGGCGAAGATAAGGCAGGATAAATCTAAGTCCTTTCTCTGGCCTTCAGCAGATCCAGGACCCGGTGCAGCTCCCATGGCGAACAGCAGCTCGAGAAGCTCTTCCCCTACTAAGGTGATGGATGAAGGCAAGGTAAGTTCTGCAGGTGTTCTGAGTCGTAACTAGGTATTTCAGCAAACACTGAACTTCTGCAACATCCTCTCTCTGCATCATCCATCTGTGTGCCTGTTATATCTGTAGTATCTCATTTATTTTTTTAAAAAGCAAACTGTTGCCCAAGACCCCGAAGGCCCCTCAGCTCCCAGCATTCCATCTGTGGCTGAGCAGTCGGTAGTAGTAAGTACTTAGAGGTCGAGGACTGAACTGAGCTTGTACTTGGTGTATTTCTGGAAGGGAAGCAGACACTAATCTGCTTGGCTTTAAATTGCATGGCAGTATTGATCTTGTCGTCTTTGACTTGAAAGTGTTGCTGGGTTGCTGAAATCTGACTGGTTGGTTTTCCTCCTTTTGCCTGTTTTGGTTAGGCCGTTCACCTGTTCAGAACATCTCTTGTAATGAACTAAAGAATGTGGAAAGCCCCCACTCCAGCTTTGCATTGTGTGTGCCTCGGCGTTAAGTGTTGTGAGGCGAAGGAAAGTAACTCTATATAGAATTCACCGTCACACCAAGTGTGGCATTTAAGAATATCTCCAGTTGTACGCTAGGCAGACGCTGTCTTGAGTAATCTGAAATTACGGACTGGCAAGGGAAGAATGTTTGCTGCAGGTGAAATCCTCACCGGTGGAGATCTGTCCTTACCTGCCGTGTGGGTTTCCAGCAGTACCCTTCGGTTACGTTCACACGAGCGTGTTCTCTACCAGAGCCACACCGGTCCTCACGGTGCTTCTCTGTGTGGAAATCAGAGTATGCGTGGTCGTCTAGAATTTCCAACCCATTTTCCCACAGGAAAGGAGGTCAGGGTCTCTAATGAGAAAGCACAGCATTACTGGTGAATGAAGGTAAATATGAGAGCTCCACCTGCCTCCCTGTATGGAGAACATTGCTTCTCTAAGTTTCCGTGCAGGACTCGAGGGACATGCGTCTCTTGAGGTCTTTTTATCCATGGGCGTCTTGGACAAGATCTGAAACCCTGGAGTAGACTTCAGAGAGTAGAGGCTCCTTTGTTAGGTTGGGGGAGCAGAAGTGCCGGTAGGCGGGGGAGGCCAGGCAGACGTGATCCTGAATGGCAGCCTGGCTGTTTACATGCCGTGTGGCCTTCAGCAAATTAATACTTTGTGTCTCTGTTCCTTCATGTTTAAAACAGGATGTTCATACTTGGAGATTGAGAGATCTGCAGATTAAATACATGAAATTGAAGGCACGCTGAATGGTGGCTATTGTCACATGTGTAGAAAGCGGGTTTTTCAGCCCCTTGTTCTGTCCATGCTTAGTATGGAAATAGTGCCCTGTTGTGGCAATGGGAAGGACATGGGGTGAAGGGGTTGCCCTAGGAATGGATTGTGGTGTTTGTGGTAGGATTTCTTAGCAGTCACCTCTGTTAATGTCCTTCAGCAGTCCTCTTGCTTTCTCCGCCTTGCGTATTCTAGCAGTAATAGGACAGGGAAGGTGTTAGCTCCTGGGTCATCCCTTTAACCTGCCTGAGCTGCCAGTGGGAAGAGACGGGAGGGGTAAAGCTTTGTCACACTGGTTGTCCTTTGGACAGGTGCCTGACCTCTGCTTCGTTGGGTCTCAGCTTTTATTGGTGTTGGTGCTTGTGTGTGTTATACCCGAGTCTTCCAGAATTTTAACTGCTTCTGCTCCGCAGGTTCCTATGGCTGCAAAAGGGCCTCCTCCTTTCCCAGGGGTGCCCCTCATGAGCTCGCCCGTGGGAGGCCCTCTACCACCCCCCACTCGATACGGACCGCCACCCCCGCTCTGCGGGCCTTTCGGGCCTCGGCCGCTGCCCCCACCATTTGGTACGGTAATTGAATGGTAGTAATTGACTTGTAGAGTGGAATTCATCTTTTCTCTCTGTTCCTTGTTGAAATTTTAATAGTGGCTTTTACAGGGCCATCTACTAAAAGGGCAAAGCAAGCTGAGTACGCTTTCTTTTGGGCACGTTGGGGGCTGCACAGTCCTCCTATACGGAGATGGGCAGTAGGTATCTCATAGACCAGAGAGATTTCTAGAAAGCCAGAAATACTACTTCTGCAGATGGATAGAACTCCCTCTCCCAGCTCAAGAGTTTACAGTGTCCTCTGGACCACAGACATCGGTCAGGAAACAAAGCTTGTAATCACCACGATGGAAGGATATGCAGGGGATCATAGACGGTAGGAGAGAGAGATTGAACCTTCAGTCCCCACCTTGGGAATCACGGGTAGGGCAGCGTTAGCTCTAAGAGAAGGGAGCATTTAATTGGGGGGTGGCCAGAAGGCCTTTCCCCGGTGGGGCAGGCTCCCGGGTCTGGTGGCGTGTCGGGTGGATGCTGAGCTACTGCCTGAAGTTTTGACACGGCAGCAGACAGGGAGATGGTCCTGTCACACTTCTTTGTTGCAGTAAAGCCCTTATTTCAGTCTGTCTTCTTGCTGTGACACACGGTGCTTTCAAGTACAAACCAAGCCCTTGTGAGACAGAGCTGGCAGAACTGTGGGACAGAAAACACACAAGCTAGGTCGAGGCACGTCTAGATCCTGCTTGTGTTGTTTCCTGGCTGGCCGGCCGGCCGTCGGCCTAGAACTTCACTTTGCCTCCTGCCTGAAGTGCGGGTGCCGCCACCTGGCTTCTCAAGTTGTGAGAAATTAAAGACTGACGTGCCCACGTGTGTTCGCGTGCTTTTACGTGACTTACTCTTTCCAGGTCCTGGCTTACGTCCACCACTAGGCTTGAGGGAATACGCGCCGGGCATTCCACCTGGGAAGCGGGACCCGCCTCTCGACCCTCGAGAATTTCTCCCGGGACACACACCTTTTAGACCTTTAGGCTCTCTTGGCCCGAGAGAGTACTTTATTCCCGGTACTCGACCACCACCGCCAACCCACGGCCCCCAGGATTATCCGCCTCCACCTGCTGCAAGAGACTTCCTGCCTTCTGGCTCCAGAGACGAGCCCCCCGCTGCCTCACAGAGCAGCAGCCCGGACTGTTCACAGGCTTTAAAACAGAGCCCGTAACTCTGACCTCTGACGTTCAGTCTGAGAGAAAGTGGGCTGGGCACATTGGTTACGGTAAAGGATTTCATTGGCTTCAGAATCCAGAAGTTTATTTTAAAAGGTATGTTTTTAGAACCAAGCTGCCCTGGCAGTGTGCATTTTTGAGCCAAACAATTGAAAAATACCATTTACCCCCCTAAATAAAAACCACCTCATAAGCTAGAGCCTTCTGACAACCTTGAAATGTGCAATAAAGAATACCTGTGTTCTAGTTAACGTAGCGCGTAACTGCTCCATGATTTAGAGTCCTGAGAAATATGAACATTTCCTGTGGAAATGCTAGAACATGTATTTCCATTTATTATCCTGTTTTTAGTGTGCACCAGTTGAATACAGAGCAATGGTGTTTATAAGCTTGGTTTTTTAAAATATCTGGTCGCAAAGACTGTTACGCTAAAA
Source organism: Panthera leo (assembly GCF_018350215.1). Lineage (NCBI taxonomy): Eukaryota > Metazoa > Chordata > Mammalia > Carnivora > Felidae > Panthera > Panthera leo. The sequence goes on from NC_056696.1 coordinate 59,382,936, forward strand.
ATGTTTACTAAAAGATCATTAACTCTCCCTTCTTGCTGAAGTTCTTTGTAGTAATAGTTCATAAAAATTTGGTTATTAGTATTTCCCAAGTGTCTGTCGATTCATTGGATTGCTTTCTCACGAGGACTGTGCCATCTTGGAACCATGTAAACACGGGCTCCCAGAGCTGGAGTCGTGACCCGGCGGCAAGCTCCCTGCTGCTCACTGTGGGGGGGGGTGGGGGGGGGGGTCAGCCTAACGTCCCCTGGAAACACCACAACCGCGCGTCTCCCTTGACCTTCAGGGAGGCCTGTGGGCCCTTACTGTACGGCATCCGTGTGCTTTCCGGTGACTTTCGTTGCCTGGGTGAGAATGCTCTCCTGGGGATGAGTTTCCATCGGGGAAGAGTCGTCTGACCTGATGTTACCTTTACCATTCTTGCTTTGAGGGTGCAAAACAGAAAACTGAACAGGATGTGTTGTGACCATAAGAAGTAAGGAAATTTCTTTTTAAAAAAGTAGAATGTAGTATTTCTCCCATCCTTTGCCTCTGGTTTTCAAGGAATATGGGGGAAAGGATCGGAAGAGGGCACTACTCTGAGAAAGGGTGGTTTAGGACCTCAGTTCTTCCTGTTGATTACCAACCACTCCCACATCAAGACTGGAATGTTGGCACTTAGATTTGAAAATCGGTAAGCCTACGAATCTGGGATTATGCCATATTTAAAGTCCTAACTATCCCCATTTCTATGCCACGTCTTTGAAACAACGTTTACGATTTAATCAAAATTAGAAAAGGCTGGTATTCACTACTGAGGCTATGCTTTCCCCTTCTCCGAAGTCCTGTGACATCCTGATACTACTGAAACCTAGACCATGACTTGTCGTAAATTTAATGTACTAACAACACGCTATGAAATAAAAACTAAAGCTTAGCTGTGAAACAAAGATCTCTCTTTGTACTAAACTAAGAAATACCACTTTAGGAAGATAACCATTGAAAGAAGACCACTCTTCAAAATTCTTAAGGAATACAGAAGTAGTTCCGCAGGAAGAGAATTCATATGTAGGTCTTCCCATTTCATGTCAAGAGAGGAAACGTAAGAGGAACACCTCCATACTTAATCGCATAGGTTGTTTTTAACTGGGTAAAATACGATTAAGTCCGCAAATGCAACTTTTGAATATGTCGGTCTCTGGACACAAAAATTAGGCAGTTCATACGATGTCTCGTATATAGTATTAGAATATAGGTCATACCTGCTAGGAGAGAGAAGCAAGTAGGAAAGGTGCATTAGATCTATTTTAAAATCAGAGCCAGTCTTTTTTGCCGCGAACTTTTTCCGGGGTCTGTCCTGTATCTCCTATTTCTGCACAGTCCGTGACCTGTAGAGCAACTCGAGTACCTACCGCTCACCCGAGCCGCTGTGAGCCTGCCGTAGTCGGCGCCCAGCCCAGCCTCGGACGGCACCGCCGCCGCCGCAGCACGGTCCAGGGGAGCCCAGCGCCTGGGGGGGTGGAGGTGGGGGAGGGGGTCCCTGGGCTCCAGCCGTTCCGGAAGCCGTCACCGGCTAAGCGTGGATCTGGGCTTAGTGGCTAAACCCATCTCGTTTCTGAGGCAGCCGTGTTTCGGCCTGAAAGCATCTCGACCACAGCGACCGTTCAGTAGCTGAGTTTTTTCATTGGAAAGTGAAAAGTAGTTGGTGGGAAGCACCGTGTTCTGGGTCTACTGCTTCGAGGTGATCACTTGTTCTGTCATTCCGTTCGGGTCTGAATTAAAGCTCGGCTAATCACAGCATCCATTAAACTTCTTTAATACTGGTGTGAAAGGCAACTGTAGTTCATACAGACCATTTATGTGAATGACAGGAGATGCTCCTTCATATAAGTTATCACTGACATACATGTCTTACGGTCTATGAGAAAAGAGAAAGACCAACGTATCAGTTTTGCTACATTTTAATAGTAGGTACTTCACGGGATTATTTTCTCGGTCTCGTCAGCAACATCGAACAGAAGGGACTGCGTGCTCTCCAGGCTACAGCGTGCCGTCAAGCACCTCAGGACGTTTACACGACTTGGAGAAAATGTGGTTCTTGCCCCTTGAGGAGCTGACGGTCTGGGGGCCGACAGCTCCCGCTCTGAGGGTGGAGTGAACAGCAAGGTAATTTATTAAGGCAAATTCTTCCCCTCGAGCTATCGTGGACTGAATCATCTTGGGATTAGTCTAATCAAAACGAGAGAAAGGATTAATTTGGCTGGGAATTCCTCCAGGCTCACAGTTTATAACCCCCCTCTTGGAACAGAACTGACAGACAACGGAAGGCAAAGACCAGCTCTCGAGAAGCGCTCAAGGGCTGGAACACTTCATTGTGGCTACTTATTTTAAAAAGCAAACGCTGAAGGGACGCCTAGGGTTCTTCGGCTGGTTGAAAAACAGGCCAAGGACTGGCGCTGCATTCCCCTCATGCTAGCACTGGGCATTTAAAATAGTATTAAATATGTGGGTTCTACGTCTGACCCACGGAAAGCCCACCCCAAACCTTCCTGTCCCGTGTATCAAATATCTACCTCGGGTGTACTCTGGAAGTTTTATTTACGCCCCATTAAGTCAAAAGTAATGTAAATAGTCAAATTATAGTAAGCTCATGACCTGCGTATTTCCCTAGGGATGAAAGTCAGAATATCTAGGAAATAAATGGCGATCCTATCTACCTACGTAAAGAAACCACAGGGGAGCTCCAGGTTTTGCACGCTCCCCACTTGAAGAAGAGGGGTGCAGGCTTTAAGGTTTCACAATCAGTTGTCAGAAAAACAGCAGTTATTCCTGCAGTGTCTCGTCAGCATCGGACTCGGGTTAACACGACTCAGAAGACGTTACGGAGCCGTCCAGACACCTGCAGTTGTTCTGAGACGGTTCCACCGTTAACGCTGGAGTCGCCCTCAGGACAGCGGTGTGTGTGACGTAGCGGACCCGCCCGTCGACTGGACCACAAATCCGCGCTCTCGAAAGCGATCCGGTCATCTGGAACGCTCCCACAGGGGACACCGATCCGGCCAAGGCACACGATTTCTAAACAGGAGAACTAGAGATCGGGGTGAATTCAGGCCACGTCTGAGGAGCCGCCTATACAATTCCAGACTGACCTCCCTGGGCAGCAAAATCTGGTCCAGTTCCTCTCGGGAAAGTTTCACACCATCCCACCCACATCAGCCCAAAGTCTGGCGTTAACTCAAAAAACCAAAAAAGCATACTGGAGCAGAAGTGAACCGACGTGTACATTCTAGCACAATCTTATTGCTGTATTAGTTTCGAAGGTGAGCACATCCTACGACAGCAGTGTTGTTCCAGGAAGCAGGGCAGGAACAGCGGTAAGTTAGAAGAGAGACTACGAATTGCACAAACACTAGAAAAGTAAAAACAGGTTTCAAAACTACAACAAGCCTGTATCCAAAGGGGTCGTCCGTGTCAGCGGCGTGCGGACTGTGAATGCTGCGGACTCGCTCTGGCCTCCCGGCGTGGGCGCGGCCTGCTTCCTGCCTGGCGGAGGGGGCTGTGCTACACGAGCTAGGATGGTCTCTACTGAGTGGTAGGATTCACAGACGTTCCAGGTCACCCATGTCAGGATCATTCCTTGTGCAAAGTCTGATGTAGGTGAAGATAAAGTGGTTTCTTGGTCAATAACTGCAATTTCTTTCTTTTAAAGTCAGTGGGTTTCTTGTATCTGTAACCACAGTAGAAAGATCATGGTTTAAAACACTTTCAGAGCTGACCTAGTCTTTGGTCACATACCGAGAAGAACTACTAGTCACCGTTAAACTAGCATGAATCCTGTGTGTGCGTCACTTACAGTTCTATTACAATCGGCCCCGCTTTAATTTCATCCATCTCCATGAAAGCAAAGCACTTGGTGCTGGTGAACCTTTTTTTAGGCTTGTAGTGTTTGAATTCAAAGAAGATAGCTGCACCTAAGGGATTAAAACAGACCACATTAGCCACAGACGCAGACTTTCACGTGCCCACACATTTATCTTCTCCGATCAGATCACCGGAAGCACATGGAGAAGCAGCAGGCGGCATAATTTACAAAGTAACCTTTGTCAAACAATCGCCCTGATGCTAGGACTCTCCTCATCACCCAAAGCTCTTCTCCGTCTGAACGCAGTGACCTCTGTCCACATCCTCCCAGTCCTACAAAGCACAGCAGAACTTCCTGAGCTGGGCGGCCTCAAGATCTCATGCACGTTCCCACACGGGTAGAATCGTAAGCCACTGAAGGACAGAACCTCTTCAATAGCACAGAATGAACACACAGGATGCTTGTGAAGTATTAACATTATCCACAGAAACTCACTAAGTAGCAGAGGCCTGTAAGCGTTCATGAAAAAATTCAAGCTTACGTCATTTCTCCTGCTGAGAGAAAAGCTCAAAAATTCAACTTTTTTGAGTGTCTCAGAGTTCAAACAACATAGATCGTGTGCCGGTTCAGTTTTTAACTGCCATCTACTTCCTAGGACCTTTTAAGAGTGTTCGGAGCACTGTCCTGTTTTTCCCAGAATCCCCTATGTTTGGGTACCGATGGCGTATCGGAAGGCAAAGTCTGGAGAGCAAGCCTATTCCTGCGTCACCCCTTCCCCAATGAGCAGGCGGGGAGGAAAAATTCACACGTTCTGACCTCCCCAAAGGTAAGCCCCACAGAAAGCAGCTCAAAACAGAATAAGCTGCCTCGTCAACGTGGGCACGAACAGTTACTTTCTAAAGAGGGCGTGGAAACTAGTTGGGGGGAAGCTGGGGTCTCACTCTCAGCCGGCTACTTAATTCTGCCTGCACCGCAGCGGTGCCAGATCTTGCTTGGCTTTTAAGGACGACATGCATCCGGTACCTAAACCGCTGACAGAACCCACGGGTGACAAGAGGTTTAACGTTCAGAAATGTGTGTGCAGTCCTGGCACCCGGGTCCGCCTGTCCCAGCAGGCAGCGGGACGTGGCTGAGGCAGAGGTGGGCACACTCGACCCTCGACCGCCCCGGCACCCGCCATCCCCAGGAGCGTGACCTTCCGGGTCTACAAAAGGGTCCCTTCTCTTTCCCCTCCGATGGTAGTAAGTGAGGCAAGTTTGGGATTAAAAACCTTAAACAGATTTTTAAGACGGCAGATCACATTTCTTAGTCTCTGCAGCTATGACCCATCTGCTTGTCCGCACGCCTGTGTCTGGGGTCTGAATAAATGTGAAAATAAAGTCACATTTGACAACAGGACCGAGGTCCAAATACGATGCCATCCTCTCAAGGAACTTAGTCATGCGCATCGTGAGTAGGTAATATATTTCCGGCATCCCTGGTGGGCACTGCTTTGTTCTTTGTGGCATTTAGAAGAAAGAAGAGAATGTGAAAGGGGACTAGTGTACGGAGATGAACGGAAATGCTTGGAAACATGAAAAAAGTTTTCATTTCAGTTGCGACTATAGTAACACTGTCCACCATAAATTCAAAGCTAAAGAAAATGAACGGGATCAAATTCTGAATACAGTTGTACTTTCAGCATCTTGGGAGTCAAGTCCTCAGGAACACAGCACCAAAAAACCCGGGGAAGCGAGCCCACGAAATGGTCCCCATCTCTCCATATCAGAAACACTTCCCAAAGCAAGGGACTTAAATGCAAATGTTTTCACATTTTCATGCAGAAGGCAGAACTGCGCGCTGAAACGTCTTGGACCTGGGTCCTTAAGCACATCCACCTCTGTATTCTTCTAACAGCGATTCGCAAACTTTGGCGCACCTCGGAATCGTGTAGAAGACCCCCAGAACCAGAGCGCGGGGCCCAGCCCGGGGGGGGGGGGGGGGGGGCAGGAGGGCCTGCCACTCACACCTGGAGCCACTGCACCGACGGAACCCGGGGAAGACCGTCGTTCGGGGTGGAGCAGAGGCCACGGCAGCACCGGATCCGAGAAGTAAAATGTCAACTATTTTAGAGGATGGAGCGATCGTTCAAGAGGCTCTTCTGTATCTTGTACGAGCTTCTTGCAAAGCGTGCAAACGTCAACAACCGCCAGGGAATCTGGGGTGAGAAAGGGCCCGAGGCCTTTTCACAGAACACGACGGTCCCCCCCGGGGCAGGCGGCTCGGAGAAGCATTCGGTCCCAGGAGCCATCTGACTTGGAAGCGGAACTTCACCTTTTCCAAACTTTGCTTTTGCTCCTTCCCATCCTCCTCCTGACCAAGCACAAGGTGCGGGGTCCTCCTTCCCAAAAACTGCAGCTGGAAAAACAACTTGTTCTGTCAACTGTCAGCCTCCACTGCCGAGGAGCCTGAGGGAGCCGCTGCCCCCTCTGCCCCTTAGGATGCAGAAAACTTCATTTGGTTCATTGTTCACGATGATGAGGTTTATTATCAAAGACCGTTTTTTGTTTTTTGTTTTTACATTTATTTATTTTTGAGAGACAGAGAAAGAGCATGAGCGGGGGAGGGGCAGAGAGAGAGGGAGACACAGAATCCAAAGGAGGCTCCAGGTTCCAAGCTGTCAGCACAGAGCCCGACGCGGGGCTCGAACCCACAGACCGCAAGATCATGACCTGAGCCGAAGTCGGTCGCTCAACCGACTAAGCCACCCAGGCGCCCCCAAGACCATTTTATTATCTAACGGTTATCTATGACACAACTAGCTAATACAATGCCTAATTCCCACATCTGAAAAATCGATATTGCGTTCAAGTCAATGAACACCGTATGACATGTACTTCTGCCGACCGCGCTAGGCCACCGGGCACAGAAACACCAACGGGAGGAGAACTCTGGCCACGAGAAGCCAATGCAATGATTTACCATCACGAACCAACCTTTGGTTAATTTTTCAACATGCTTCTGGAGCTCAATGTCCACATTAAAATGAACATACGTATCTTCTTTTCTTGAAGCCACAGGAGTATCTTGCACAGGAGTTAAATCTATGCCATTCAGATCTAGAGAGGAAAGAAGAGTTTCAAATACAGAGACTCAAAAACTGCAAATGAACCACAGAGCGTTACGTTTCCTCCAGAGGCCTGGCAAAAGCAGAGAGGAGATTCTTGGATAACAGACACTCCCTTTGGCGTGAACGGGTTCCTACAGAGCTTCTGGTGTCCGGAGGTGTTGGGGTGGGGGGGGGGGGCAGGGGGCTGGGGACAGGGATGGTGGCGGGGGCGCGGGGGGGTGGGCTTGGGGCCAAGGGCGAGGAAGCCCTGCCATGACTGGGTGCAAGTGCAAGTCTGAAGCGACAAAATTCGATCCTTATTAAGAGGTGAAAAGAACTCTTGTCGTCCTTCGGCCACTACCCTGTTGTCTGCAATACAAATTTGGAACGTGAATCCTATTCCACGGTGGGGCCCCTACCCCTATTTTCCAACCCTGATCAAGTGCATGGCGTGGAAAGGCCTCTAATCGAACATGACCAGAATTCCCCTGTTGTACTCAAGTCAGAGCCCAAACAATGGACATGGAAGCTGCCAATGAAACCGTTCCCTAAACGGGTAATTTTTTATACGCATTACCTACATTCTGATTGTATCTGCTATAAAGTAACCTGATTTACAACAACCAGATGGTACACCGTGTGTGGTGTGTGGCTTTAGTTTCCTGCAGCCAGGAATCTGCAGCTTAATCAGATTCAACATGGACTCACTTAACGTCTGGCGTTTCTGTAGGATTCCACTGACTCCTATCTTAGGGAACTTAAAACAATTTCGTCCATTCGATTATTTCAGCTCCTAAACACGTTTACCCAAAAACACGTTTCGGTTCAACGTGTACGCAAGAGGAACATCATATCTACCTCCTCATCATGACGCTTTTGTTTCACAGTGTGCAGTCCCACATGAGATATGAGGTTTACGAATGGCCTATCAAATAACGGTGGGTATGAATACTTTCCAGTAGACCAGGGATTTGATAGCTGCGAACAGCAGAGGTTCAAGTATTGAGCAGCAGTCGGTGGAGCGTGGGGTCCCCACGTCAAGAGTCTTCTCTGTGTCTGAACTCACGTTTCTTTTATGAGATACTACTGAGCCCACGGGACGGAATTTACTTCTACGACTAGTAAAAGTTCTTTCCGTGTAATGTCAGTCCCTGTTTCCTTGGTTTGCCTCAAAGTGCAGACGGACTGAGATTATTTGTGCAGTTACGTCTGAATAAAAGTATGACAACTTCATGTGCAGTCACCCAATAATCATTTCTAGAAGACCAATGGCAGCTTCACAATAAAGTGCTGGATGAAAGGCGTTGACACCAGCAAATGCTTTCAATCGGTGTGCTGTCCATCTTAAACCAAAGACTAAAAAAGCGGTTTTCAAGGAATCACTGGTGTGTCCCACTGGACAGGAGAAAAAACAAATCCTCAAGACAATCACCCTTAATAAGAAACACATCACTTTTTAATGCCCCTCAGGATGACGTTCAGATATGGATGTTTATAGACGCGTCCCACTTCCTGTCTCCAGGGATGATGCACCGGAGGCCTGATTCTCACCCACCCCTGCAGGGCTCCTCTGTGCCTCAAGCATTACAGCAGGAAGCAGAGAACCCGGAGGGGAGGGTGGGGGGGTGGGGGGGTTGGGGGGTAGTGGAGGGGGGGCGGGTTGACAGGAGAACATGGGGCTTCGCAAAGAAAACCACACACCCTGAGAAGGTGAGCAGAAGGATCTGCTATTAAAGACAGCGTGTATGTCTAGTCAGTGTCTATGTCCAGATGGAATTTTAAGAATATAGACACATACGGGGTGCTGGGTGGCTCAGTCAGTTGAGCTCTGGCTCTTGGTTTCGGCTCAGGTCATGATCTCACATTTCGTGAGTTCGAGCCCCACGATGGGCTCTGAGCGGACAGTGTGGAGCCTGCTTGGGATTCTCTCTCTCCCTCCCTCTCCCCTCCCCTGCTCACGCTGTCTCTGTCTCTCCCAAAAAGATAAAAAAAAGAGATTTACAAAAACACCCTCAAAAGCAACTGTGCATGAAGGTTATAAATAAAGTATTTTTAGTAAACCTCTCAGAAATATTCAGTGAAGGAAAGAGGACAGCTTCCCAGGGATTGTACCTCGGTGTAGAATGAACTCAAATGAGTTGTCGCAGAGGCGAGAACCCACCCCCACAGCCCCTCATGTCCCAAACGAGAATCAACATTATAAAATTCACAAGAGGCGAAAATGTACACAGAGTTATTTACCCTTTACACTAACTGTAATATAGGGGTCGATGCACTGCCCCGCATCCTTCAGACCGATTTTCTCAATTCTGATAGTGAGTAACGTCATTCCCGGTTCTGACGGCAGCCTTGGCAATAAAGTACCTGACAACAGAACAGCAAAGAAAGTGAGCCCCACCAGCAAGTTCAGAGTCAGTATTTTAACAACCCAGAGAAGACAGAACCTTGCTCTCACCTGACTCGGTAACCAGCCAGCCCTTAACTGGGGTTTCTGAAACTCCCAAACACTCAACGTTATTCTTTTGGACAAGTATTTAATGTAATGCAAGACACATCTACGCTTCCTTAATTCATATTCAACACCAAAGTGTAAGTAAGTCCAATTTGTTAAAGATTCAACTCACTAACTTCAGGAAGTCCAATTACAAATTACCACACACTTAATACACTCCTACACACACACACGTCACCTGTACTTACAAATGTAACATAGATTTCGTATCTCTATATGAAGTAGGAGAAAAAACACAGAAAGAGCTTTTCAAACTCTTATATTATCCCAAAGTTTGAGAAACATAACACCAGAGTCAATCAATAGATCTTTTAGTTATTAACGGAGGAAATAACTTACAACGTAGTATTTGTGTATTTAATTAAATAACTTTCTAGTCTGACCTCCCACCCCTTTCTGCACCCTATTCTGTATGACCTGTTCTCTTGGAAGTTAATCCTGCTGAGACGGCCCGCACGAGAGGGAGTGCACGCCGGCAATCTCCTGGATGCACGCATCAACTAAGCTTTCTAAAACTGAAAATGCCCTGGACCCACACACACGTTCCCGACCGTGATCTGAAGGAAGACATAACTGTACAGTTTGTTAGCTTATTTCTTATCATTACAGAGAACAGAGGTGGAAAAGTCGATTTGAATCTAATACATATACAGCATCTCAAACTACAGAAGCTAACATTTATCGAGGACTTTCACTGACATTCTCCCAATTTCTATCCAACCACGTGTTATCCTACTTTTAATGATGAAGTATTTGAAATGTGTGAATCGATCCACTTACTGCCTTCAAAAGAGTACATTTAATTAACTGCAAACAGGCTTGAGTGGATTTGGGGGGAGGGAGGAGGTGATAAAAACGCCCTCAAGTCGGATCTATGAAACCACGACAAGATATACAACACTACAGATCAGAAGCCACGGAACTGTACCCTTCGAATGAGTGGATTTTACGCCATGAAAATTACTACAAACGTCCCAGAGTCTTCACTGGTGACACTTGTGAAAACTTCTAGCTAATGAAAAGTCGGAAGTGAGGAGGCCAAAAGGGAACACTGAGAGCAGCATTCCACACCGCTTCAAAGGTGAAATTACGTTACCTTTTCACATGAAACAGATCTTGGCCATCTTGCCATATTTTAACACATTTTCAATAGTCAAACGTTTTCTCATATTAAAGATAAGAGGTCTCTTACTGCATCCACTGTCTCCTTCAAATATGTTAATTGGCGAAAACTGACAAACATCAGAAGAGCAAATGAAACAAGGACGTGGCTTCATGGAAACCGGAAAGCAGGCATCCGGGAACCGTCACTTAGGCCAAAAGATACACACTACCCCAGGGGCTCCCTTCTATCACCACCCAAAGTTCTTCTCATCCTTCGCTATCCTGGCTTTCAAAATAATTACCGAAAAGCACAGTGTAATGATGTTCTGCCTGCTTCTGCCGGTAGCTGTAACTTGTTCGCCTGTATGACCGCACGGTACGGGGGTATATGGTACGTGGGGTTTATCAACGTAGCACAGTTTCTGTACTCATTCTTCTGTTGGCAGGCATTAAGAGGGGCTCCAAGTTTGGAAATTGTTTGGACCAATGCGGCTGTAACATCCCTGCGCACATATTCTAACGTATGTGAGCACACATTTGCAAAAGAGAGGGACCACCAAGTCACGCAGGGCATCGCCCCCCTTTTTACCACGTAAAGACAACCTGTGTCCAAAGTGCTTGTGCAGAGGCCCACTTCAGCACTGCACCCACAGCCCCACCCTCCAGGACACCCTTCTCTTTGGTCCGTTTAAGGTGTGGAGAAACGTTGATCCAGTTTTAATAGGCACTTCTCCAATGACTGACTGAGGTGGAGGCGCTTTTCGTTTCAGAATGAGCATTGGGGGTGCCTGGGTGGCTCAGTCGGTTCAGCGTCCGACTCTTGATTTTGGCTCAGGTCATGATGGCACGGTGGGTGGAATCGAGTCCCGCCTCGGGCTCTGTGCCGACAGCCCGGAGCCTGCTTGGCATTCTCTCTCTCTCTCTCTCTCTCTGTCCCTCCCCTGCTTACTCACTTCCTCTCTCTCTCTCAAGATAAATAAACCTAAAAAAAAAATTTAGGATGAGCATTTGGATTTCCTCTTTACTGAAGTATCTGTTCGATTATTTTGCACATCTTTTATTGGAATGTTCACCTTTGTCTTATTTGCAAAAGTTCATGTTTTCATACAAGCTTTTGTTGGATGCGTGTTTTGTAAATAGCCTCTCAGTGACTTACTTTAAAAAGAAACTTTATATTGAAGGATTATATATTAAAAAGTATATAAATTGTGTACAAATTGTAAGTATAGCTTAATGAATTTTCACAAAGTGAACACACCTGCATAACTGCCACCAGATCCAGGAAAGATCTTCCCAGCATGCCAGGAGCCCTCCTTGTGTCCCCAGCACAACCGAACCACTATCTCCCCTAAGAGATGACAACCATTCTTGACCTAACACCAAAGATTAGTTTTATATGTTTAAAGTGCCTTTCTCTGTTAATGGTGTCTTCTAATTACAATACATGCTCAATGTTAATACAATCAATTTCTTTTTAAATTTTTTTTACACTTATTTTTTTTTTTTGAGAGAGAGAGAGAGAGAGAGAGAGAGCGCGCGCGCGCGCGCACAAGCGGGGGAGGGGAAGAGAGAGAAGGAGACACAGAATCTGAAGCAGGCTCCAGGCTGTCAGCACAGGGCCTGATGTGGGGCTCGAACTCACAAACTGTGTGATCATGACCTGAGCCAAAGTCGGACGCCTAACTGACTGAGCCACCCAGGAGCCCCTATAATCAATTTCTTAACTCTAAATTCCTTTATACTCACTGCTTTCTGTGTCCTATTCAAGAATCCTTCCCCATTCCAAGATCACGAAGGTATTTTCTTATCTTGTAAGAGCCTTATTGTTTTTCCATCTGCACTTAATTCTACAATCCACTTTGAATACATGTTTGTCTTTGGTGTGTGGAAGGAGCCCAAGCCCATTCTGTCCAACATGGACACCCAACTGTCCCAGCACCACTTATTTAAAAGCCCGTCATTTCCCCCATTGATCCACAGGGCACCTCGATCACAAATCAAGCGTGGGCTGTTCTGGGCTTTCCATTCTGCCTCACAGGACCATCTCTTAAACTTGCAAGGCTATGTAGTTTCTTAATGACTGTAACTTTGTAAGAAGCCTTGACATTTGGTAAAGCAAATTCTCCCCTCGACATTACTTTTCAAGGGGCAACTATATTTGGCCCTTTGCATTCCCATGTAAGTTATAAAAACAGATCTCAAGTTCTTTAAAAAAAAAAAAAAAAAAACCTTTGGAATTTCAGCGAAGTTCAGATCGATTTTAGAAAGTCACATCTTTACAAACTGCTTCTTCTAATCCATGAACTGAAATATACCTTTCAATTTATTAAAAAGACAACATCTCTTGATAGTTTTATTTTCTTCACAAACACCTTATACTTTTTTTTTAATTTTAATTTTTTAAGTTTACATCCAAATTAGTTAGCATATAGTGCAACAATGATTTCAGGAGTAGATTCCTTAGTGCCCCTTACCCATTTAACCCACCCCCCCTCCCACACCCCCTCTAGTAACCCTCTGTTTGTTCTCCATATTTATGAGTCTCTTATGTTTTGTCCCCCTCCCTGTTTTTATATTATTTTTGTTTCCCTTCCCTTATGTCCATATGTTTTGTCTCTTAAAGTCCTCATATGAGTGAAGTCATATGATTTTTGTCTTTCTCTAATTTCACTTAGAGTAATTTCACCCTCCAGTTCCATCCACGTAGTTGCAAATGGCAAGATTTCATTCTTTTTGACTGCCGAGTAATACTCCATTGTATATATACACCACATCTCCTTTATCCATTCATCCGTCGATGGACATTGGGCTCTGTCCATACTTTGGCTATTGTCGATAGTGCTGCTATAAACATCAGGGTGCATGTGTCCCTTCGAAACAGCACACCTGTATCCCTTGGATAAATACCTAGTGGTGCAATTGCTGGGTCATAGGGTAATTCTATTTTTAGCTTTTTGAGGAACCTCCATACTGTTTTCCAGAGTGGCTGCATGAGTTTGCATTCCCACCAGCAGTGCAAAAGAGTTCCCCTTCTTCCGCATCCTCACCAACATCTGTTGTTGCCTGAGTTGTTAATGTTAACCATTCTGACAGGTGTGAGGTGGTATCTCATTGTGATGATGAGTGATGTTGAGCATTTTTTCATGTGTTGGTTAGCCAGCTGGATATCTTTTTTGGAGAAGTGTCTATTCATGTCTTTTGCCCATTTCTTCACTGGATTATTTGCTTTTTGGGTGTTGAGTTTGATAGTTCTTTATAGATTTTAGATACTAACCCTTTATCTGATATGTCATTTGCGAATATCTTCTCCCATTCTGTCGGTTGCCTTTTAGTTTTTCTGATTGTTTCCTTGGCTGTGCAAAAGCTTTTATTTTGATGAGGTCCCAATAGTTCCTTTTTGCTTTTGTCTCCCTTGCCTCCGGAGACGTGCTGAGTAAGAAGTTGCTGCGGCCAAGATCCAAGAGGTTTTTGCCTGCTTTCTCCTTGAGGCTTTTGATGGCTTCCTGTCTTACATTGAGGTCTTTCATCCATTTTGAGTTTCTTTTTGTGACTGGTGTAAGACAGTGGTCCAGGTTCATTCTTCTGCATGTTGCTGTCCAGTTTTCCCAGCACCACTTGCTGAAGAGACCGTCTTTGTTTTATTGGATATTCTTTCCTGCTTTGTCAAAGATTAGTTGGCCATACGTTTGTGGGTCCATTTCTGGGTCCTCTATTCTGTTCCATCGATCTGAGTGTCTGTTCTTGTGCCAAAAGGTCTTATACTTCTTTTGTTGGATTTATTACTAGGTATTTAACATTCTATGATACTCTAACAAAAGTTATTTCATTTTCTAAGCAATTGTTGCTTGTTTATAGATAGAATCAATTCTTAAGTACAGACTGTTTTTTTCTAACCAAGGAACCATGCATGCTAAACTTTCTTATTAATCCTAATTACTCATCTATTGATTCTTTTACATGTACTATGTATATATTCATCACATCTACAAATAAAGAAAAGGGATTTTCTGCCCCTAATGTTTATCTTTTATTTCTTTTTCTTCTCCTAGTACACTGGCTAGAACTTCCAGAACAACGTTAATAAAAAGACGTAATAGCCGGCACTCTTACTCCCGGCCTTGTTCTCGATCTGAAAAGGAAAGCTTCAATTTTTACCACTAAGTATGATTTTGGCTCTAAGTGTCCCTACAGAAGTGTTTTGTTCTCAGTCTGCCAGAATTTTTTAAACTCAAGAATAGATTTAGAATTTAATTTAAACATTTTCTGCACCAACTGAGAAGATGGAGATTTTTCCTCAATCCATTAAGGTGTATCACCTTGGTGTACTTTCTTTATTTCACAATATATTCTCAAAAATCACTCATTAGTTCATGGAGATTTTCCTGCTTATTATCTATAGTGCTCTATGTATCAGAGTTTACTCCACCAATCTACGTATGGTATTTAGGTTGTTCCTAATATTTTACTATTACAAGTAATAGCACAATAAATAACCTGATGTATATGCCAGCCTTTTTTTTGTTCTTTGTTCTCATTTTATTGGAGGTATAACTTCAGAATAAATTATTAGAAGCAGGATTGCTGGACCTAAGAATAAAATGTCTACTTTTGTTGTCATCGATGAATTCCCCTCCAAAGGGGCTGTACCTTTTTGTACTCGCACCAGCCCCACAGCCTCCGCAACAGCAGTTTTAATTTGTATGTCTCTTACTATAAGTTACGTATCTTTTCCCATGTTTAAGGGCTCTTTGTACATATTTGTGTGTCTGTATGTGTGTGTAAACTGTCCGTGGCCTTTGCGCAATTTTCTAATATGCTTGTGGCCTTTGTTGTCACAAGGTAAAGGTTTCTTATATATTAAGGTTGTTGGGTCCTTATTTGTCTTTTTTACTCTGATTATGGCTTTTCTGACAGTCAAAAGGGGACTGCTTATCCAACTTTAAAGCCAATGGTAGAGTCTCCTTTTACGAAAGCCTATGTTTTTCCCAAGTGAATATTAAAATTGTTTCCACATTAAAGAGGTAAATTTCATTCTTTTAGTTTCAAAAATAAAGGCGTACATATATTTAAGCCTACATAAGAGATAAATCAACACATTCAACATAATAATTTTGAAAGAGCTAAGCCTGTATTTGAGCTTCTCACTTAATAGGAAAATGTTTTTTAAAATCTTGAAAATGGTGCCTTGGGCTATTTTTGAATTCATATTGTTTTGGCTTATGATTTAAGTAGCTTTACTATTCAACATTGTCAATACATTTGCTGGACATAAATAACAGGTTGTCAATTTATAACCTTTACTTAGATGAAATCTACCAAGCCTACCTTTAGAACAATTAAATCTCATTTTCGCTTAAGCCAGTTATTCAAAAGAAATTTATTGTTTGCCTGTGAGGTTTTAAATTTTTGAAAAGAGAAAGTAGTGTCAGGAAAGTTCAGATTCTTAAGCTTTTTTTTTCTTCAAGAAAGGTTGGCTGAAAGTCATTTTTGATTTTAAATGGGAAAAAACTACTCTGAGTCAATATTGTACCACATACGAAACCTCATTCCTCATCAGCCTTACAGTGGTAGTGGTTACATAACTGTGCATTTGTCAAAACTCAAGGCTGCGCACTAAAAATGACGAGTTAGATATGTAAATGATACTTCAATAAATCTGACTTTAAAAAGCCACAAAAAACTTACAATTCAAGAAATTATATAAACACAAAAGCGACAAATAAAAAGTCACAATTCCTAGAACCCTCTTGCTACCAAGATGCGGACACTGCCTAGGCATCGCTGAAATGTTGGATTCCCTCAAAGTAACAAGGAAAAAACTTTTTGTCTTGCTTTACAATTAAATGTTAAATGCCACCTTCCTATTTCAGTGGTGATTTCAATAAATATAATCTTACAAATTACTTTTTAATAACATTCATATCACAAACTAAATTCAGTTAATTAAACTAAACGTGCTCTTTCTTACTTTTAGGAAAAAGAAATTCAGGGAACAAAAGGTTTGGTAACCTTCCTGTGTCTCTAAAATGAGATATCACAATGCAATACCAGAATACAAAAATTTATTTAGCTTGGGTTTAATCTTACGGAGCAAATGGATTTAATTTATGGTGTTAGTTTCTTTTCAACTCAGCAACCCGAACCCCACAAAGACCTTAATCTGTACCATGGTTCGCATCATCTGCTAAGGATCCCGTTTGCCACAGAAGTGCCGTAAGTGAGCAAACAACCAAATCGGACTGAAATTTACAGCACTGGAAGCTACACCAATTACAACATGTGGTTTGAAAAGAGAATAACGGTTATTCAGTCAGTAAAACAGCAAAATGATCTCTCACCCCCTTGAAATTTCCTACGTAAATGACAAAAGTAAGAAAAACACCCCATTCCTCGTCAAGCAAAGCAGGCTGGAAATAATGCCCTGCGACCAAAGAAACATTCCCAAGAACAGCCACCGTTACAGTGCCTGTGATTCCCCCAGTAACCCGGAGCATAGGTACCGCGACCGTCCACTGAAGGGTGGTGAAGGGAAAAGCAACAGTGGTCACCACATACTCAACGTACGACACACACTGTGCTCAAAGCTTCAGACCTAGTGCCGTGCTTAATCTTCACAGTAACCTTATAACTTAGGCACTACTATTATCCCATTCTACAAATGAAGAAATTGAAGTGCAGACTGGTTGAGGAAACAAGGGCAAAGTCCTTCAAGTAGTCCTTGTCAGAGCCTAGTGGAACTCCAGCCCACGTATCTGTTGGTTCAAGCCTATGCTGTTCCTACCCCAGAATGCCTCCCCCAGGGAGTTCCAAAAATACCGGAATATTACTATACTTTCATTACCAAGAGAGCTATCTGCATGACACACAGACTGTATTTAGATCTACTGTAAAGCTTCCAGAGTCTATTTTAAAATGCACGATAACCTCATAGCCTATTGCTATCATTCCGAAGTGGACCAGTTTACCACAAAGGAAAACTACGCACTGTGTAAGACCAGAAAAGAGTAAACCAGTGCTTGGGAGAAGCAAGAAACTAATCCAGGGTGCCTGCCTAGGTCACTTACACCAAGGGAAGATCCTCACTGAGATCTTCTGCAAATAAAGAAGGCTTGCCATACATTACTGGCTTTCCTAAATCAGGATGGGAAAAAGGGCATTTGCTCAGCACCCACTCCCCCTGGATCCAGTTTTCATGACTACTCGTGATTCATTAAAGAAGTGCTTATGAGAGTGTACAGAAAACAGTTAACACAGCAGGCCTGAGACTCATTCCCAGAAAGGCCTCCTGGCAAGGGCACCCCTTGGCTAGAACCCAGGAACTTGGATGTGGGGCATGTTCCCACCATTCCCCAGTAAGAGTGGCTACTATCCATCAACTGTGCCAACAATATGGCGTACGCTGAATATGCGCCTTCCTTCTGCGAGTCTGGAATTCCGGCCAGAGCTAAGCAGAGGGTGTCTTTGTGATCAACCCCCATTACAGCTGTGGGCACGGAATCTCTAACTGCTTCCCTCAGAGACAAGATTTCACATGGAGCACAAGGTACGTGACTCACTGGGAGAGGACTCTCAGAGGCCTGCACCTGGTTTCCTCCAGACTTCACCTTTTCCCTTTGCTGACTTTGTTCTGCTCTTTGCTCACTGCAGTAAATCACAGCTGTGAAGACACTATACGTTAAGTCCCGTGAGTCCTCCTAGCGAATCCCTGGACCTCAGGGTGGTCAGGTTATAGGTAGTGAGATACTTCCAGACTATACTTACAAAATGGTTACAGTCAACAACATGGCGGTGAAAATTCATTTTTAAGATTGGCATGAGCTCTGGGAAGGTTCTACTTCCCAGTACCAAGTACCCAAATAAGTTCTCAACACCCTCACACTGGATTCAGTTATGTCCAGTTTGAAATGAGGGATACTCACCGGGCACTCGAGCAGGAAAGGAGTCTGGGGACCCTGCTCCAGCACCGCCCTCTTCTTCTTCATCTTCAAATTCCAGATTCTCTTCTTCACCAGGTGCTAAAATTCTTCTACATGTAGAAGAGCAGATAAAATAGTGAGCTACCTAAACAAATACACTAGAGAGGAATCACAGCCACTCATTTCACAGTTAAGACATTGATGCAAAAATGCTGACAAATATATTGCTGTATTGATATTAAAGATGGTAATGTTGATATAAAAATTTAGAAATATCTGAAAAATAAGTATAAGACAATGAAATGAAAAGACAAATAGTGGTGCTTATTTATTTTACCTTAAGGGGACAGGCTGAACGTCAAATGGAAATTCTTTATTATAGGTAAGAATATTCTTTAGGACTAGAATAAAAACAGAGAGGAGGATACATAAATTCTTCCATGGATCAAAACAAAAAGTTTTATTGGAAATGGCGGATTTTTAATCAGTTTTACTATGCATGTTAATACTTAAAAAAAATTCCCAATCGTAGAATCATTCAGAACCACAATATACTTGTCCGTTGAAGGTCTCAGCAAAATGAAAATATGTAATACACGGCAGGTACCAGTACTTTGTCAGATCTCCAAGGAGAGTTAAGTTCCAGAGTCTCAGAGCCCTCATGGAAAATAAACTCCAAAACAGTTCTTTGTATAAGGTCCCAGTGAGATATGGGGCAGCCGAGAAAGAGAAGACCTCCCTCCCTGCAGTTCTTCAGTTAAAAGACCGGTATTAAAGATAACCAATTAGAGGTACACGAGCTCATTCTGGTCTCTGCCCTGATTACATTTCCCCTCAACTCCATAAAACTGGCAAAACTGGATAAAACTGGTTATAATTTCCACACGTCATTTACAATAGTTTATTGCAGACATATACGTACTTACATACACAGACACATACACAAAGAAGGATTTATCCTCAAGAAGTCTCTCGGTAACATGGCGCCCACCACCTCTGTATTCTAATGTGGCCGATGATTACATTCTGGCAGGTAAACGTAAAGAGATTCTATGATTCTGCCTGCATTTGGGAAGGCACTAGGACTACGGGTACCTTACAGAAGCACTGTTAAGTGTGTAATTCAGTGCTTCGTAGCTGGTGCTATGGGTTTTCAGTAACTACCTGCAATTGTATGAAGGTGAAGTCATGGTGATAACTGAGCAATCCAAAACGGTCATGATTTCGTACTCAAGTTATTCGGCCTTGTTCTGGAGTGCTGTAGTCTGAGGATACAATAGCCATGGCATAAATATCGTCCCAAAGTAGGAGACCCCAGGGCACAGACTGTGATCATCCGACTTACCCCAACAGCAGTCGGGGTGCTTACTGGACTTCTCTGTGCACTCTTACCGAGTCCTTCAGTGAGAGAGAGGCCTGCGGCTTGTGTCTACCTTCTCATTCATTCTTATTCCCTCTCTCTCTAGCTCTTACCCTCATCTTTCCTCTCTTTTTCTTCTCAACAAATGTGCACCAAGTGCCCACAATGTTCCGGTCACTGTTTTAGGTGCTAAAGGAATGGCAGTGATCAAGACAGCGGGTTCTTGCTCTCATCTATGGATCTGAGACTCTAGTCGGGAGAAGCAGACAGTAAATAAACCGACAAATTAACAAGACAGTGTTAGACTGTGATTAGCGTTAGAAAGGACAGTCAGGACGAGTGTGTAAGCGGAGTACAGGGTGGACTTTAGCTCAGGTGGACGGGGCAGGCCTCTCAAAACTAACTTGTTGGAAGACATGTGAACCGTAACCTGGAAAGAGGAACTGTCCAAAAGTAGCCCCGGGGCAAGGGCTTTCTAAGTATTAAGAAACAGGCTAGAGGGGCGCCTGGCTGGCTCAGTGGGGGCGGCGTGCAACTGTTGATATCGGGATTGTGAGTTTGATCCCCACGAGGGGTAGATTACTTAAAAATAAAATCTTAAAAAAAAAACCCAACATGCTAGAGCAATCACAAAGGCTCTGAGGCAGGCCCTCGCTCGGCTTGTTCAAGGAAGAAAACAGGCTACATAACTGGAGTTTGGTAGGCCAGAGGGAAGAGGCACAAGATCTGAATCTGATCTTAGCCCTGTAATTATGTCAACTGTCACTGTGTCATTCACGGAACTACTCTGAATCTCAGTTTCCCCAATTCTAAAATGGAAATACTACTTCTGTCACAGACTGTTGAGAGAATTAGTACATATGAAATTGTATGGGAAATTTTAAGTCCCATAGAAGTATAACCCCACATTATTATACAGCTATAATTATTCTATATATACAGAATTTTATATATATATATATATATATATATATATATATATATAATAATTATTCTCTCCACGGTATTTAATATTTTGGGTCTCACTGAAAAGCATGATTTTTAAAATTATAAAAACATCCTTTCTAAACTTGTGCATGATTGCTCATTGTGAATAAACTATTAGTTTAACTCCAGTATCACAGTATTGTGCTAAATACTAAGAATAGGGAAGTGGGTGACCAAAAACAGACCATGTATCATTCATATCAGAAATGAAAGCTCTGGGGGCGCCTGCGTGGCTCAGTCGGTTAAGCATCTGACTTCGACTCAGGTCATGATCTCACGGTCCGTGGGTTTGAGCCCCGCGTCGGGCTCTGTGCTGACAGCTCAGAGCCTGGAGCCTGTTTCGGATTCTGTGTCTCCCTCTCTCTCTGGCCCTCCCCCGTTCATGCTCTGTCTCTCTCTGTCTCAAAAATAAATAAACGTTTAAAAAAAAAAAAAAAAAAGAAATGAAAGCTCTGAGGGCTGCCTGGGTGGCTCAGTCGGTTAAGTGTCTGACTCTTGATTTCGGCTCAGGTCATGATCTCATGGTTGTGGGACTGAGCCGTGCATCAGGTTCCGTGGTTCGGTGGGGAGCCTACTTAAGATTCTCTCTCTCCCTCTCCTCTTCCCCTGCTCACACGCACGTGCACTCGCTGTCTCCAAAAAAATAAAAAAATAAATAAAATAAAGGAAATGAAAGCACTGAAATGATACTTTAATTATACAAAGGGGAAAAAGAATCCTTACCACATATGTAAAAAAATCAACAAAGAAGTCAAAAATGGTATCAGTTATTAAGAGTATCTCGTGTCTGTACTATAATACAAGCACTGAACAGTATTTCTTCTCTTAGGTATACCACTGCTTTGAAAACGAAATGTTCAATTAGATATTTAATTTGTAGGAGTAATTTCAGAAGGAAAATAACCAATCTTTTCTCATTTTCTGTAATTGTAGGATAGGTTTCTATTTTCACCAACTATGGAATAACAGATTCTGATGTCTTTAGACTTTACACAGGATTTTTCTTCCACCAATACCAGTGCTGATATTTTAGGATATTTGGAGAAGAGAAGCAGTTTGTAACTTCCTGGAAGGTGTTCTTGTGAGCACAGAGTCCATCAAGGCTGGCAGCTGACGGTGCACCCGTGCTGGTAAGCATCCGGCACCCCTAGCCCACTGTCACACAGCCTGGCCTGCCACCCTCCACAAGGTCACACTCTGAAGATGACACACAGTTATCAAAACGTGTTCTGCTTGTGCCTAATTCGCTTCATTTTTCTTTTTTTCTTTTCTTTTTTTTAATTTAAAAAAAAAATTTTTTTTAACGTTTATTTATTTTTGAGACAGAGAGAGACAGAGCATGAACGGGGGAGGGTCAGAGAGAGGGAGACACAGAATCTGAAACAGGTTCCAGGCTCCGAGCTGTCAGCACAGAGCCCGACGCGGGGCTTGAACTCACAGACCATGAATGAGATCATGACCTGAGCCGAAGTCGGCCGCTTAACCAACTGAGCCACCCAGGCGCCCCTCGCTTCATTTTTCTGAGGGACAAAATGAATAAGCACTATCTTCCCATCCGAAAAGTTATGTTTTAAATTACAGGGTAAGATTCCCTGAAGACATTCAACCCTATTCCACTTAAAAATGTGCCAAGTCCGTATGATATGCAGAGCACTACAATGGACTCTGTGGGGAAAATACAAAGGTTATTCACAATCTCCTTGAGGGGAGAAATGAATTAAGAATCATACAGGATGGACTACGATAACAGATATAAAAAATGCTCCTATGAAAGACAGAAGGTAGGGATGCCTGGGTGGCTCAGCTGGTGAAGTGTCTGACTCTCCGTTTCAGCTCAGGTCACGATCTCATGGTTTTGTGGGTTCAAGCCCCACGTCGGGCTCTGTGCTGACAGCGCGGAGCCTATGTGGGATACTCTTTGTCTCTGCCCCTTCCCTGCTCACACTGTGTCTCTCTCAAAATAGATATATAAACTTATTTAAAAAAAAAAAAAAAAAAAAGGACAGGAGGTAGAGCTTAATTAGGGAGAAAAATCTTTCAGAGAAAGGTGGGATTAATCTGGGGCCTCGAAGGATCAATCAATGGAAGGACTTTACAGGTGACAGGGGCAGGGGGATAGGTTTCAGTAAGAAGTAGTATATTACCAAGGACTAACAAAAGAAAATGAAACAAATAGTACTTTCAAGATCTTAGTTGTAGTACGAATTTCAGACTACACTATCAAGAGATCTCTTTTAAAACTTTAAAGCAAAAATACATTAGCAGAATAAACTGAGTTCTATGTATTAATTTTTCTTTCCTTCTGGCCTTAGAAGATGCAGAAGCTAGCCTGACTCAATCTGAAATATACTCAAATACCAATTTGTAGAAAATGTTTCATTCTGATCAAGTAACTAACTCATAACCAGTGCCTCGCTTTGATAAATGCAAAATTACAGAGCATATCCCGAGATATAACATATACATTTATATTCCTTGAAGACACAACAGCAAATTAAAATCACCCAAAAAGATAATTAAGTACCAAGAAGGTCCAAATGCACTACATAAATTCAAAGTATAGCAAAATAAAACCCAATAGTACTATCTTTGCTTTCCATCCCCACCCCTAATCTTAAAAAAATAAAAACAAGCAAACAAACAGACACAAAAGCAAGAAACAGAGGATTAATGCAGGGTTTAGTCCAATCTTCTACTAACACATGGGTCGCTTGAACTGGAAAACCATAATCTTTAGGGTTGATGTCAATACCGCACCATTACAGATATTAACAACACAATATGGTGGAAGGAACACAGGCTCTGGGGTCACTTAGAAACCTGGTCAAAACCCAGTTCTGACATGTACAAACTGTGAAGTCATGGGCAAGTGTCAGCAAAACACAGCTGAGTGGAGTTATTTGAGTGTTTGGTCCATAGCTGATACTCTAAAAAAACGGTAACTATTAACACCAACAAAAGATCCTATAAGGCAATAGGAGAAATCTGTAAGATTCTAAAATTTTATTTGGAAACAAATTGAAAAACAAACAAAACAACAAACAGTGACTAAATAGAAAGTCAAAATCCTAATAATTTTTGTCATGAAAAAAACTGAACATTATAATCTTCTTTAGAACCATTACATAACACAGACATCATAACTGCAGTTGTAATTTTTTATATGTTTATTTTGAGAGAGAGAGAGAGAGAGAGAACACACAAAGAGGAGGGACAGAGAGGGAGAGAGTGGGAGACAGAGAATCTGAAGCAGGCTCCACACAGTCAGCAGAGAGGTCGATGCAGGGCTAAAACCCATGAACCATGAGATCATGACCTGAGCTCAAGTCGGACACTCAGCCGACTGAGCCACCCAGGCACCCCCACTGTCATCTTTTTAAAAAGCTATCGATGTGCTTTTCTTAAAATAATCTAATATATAACCATATGTGTTATGATTGCATTTATGCAAAATGTCCAGAACACGCAAATTCACAAAAACAGAAAGTAGATTAATGGTTGCCTAGGACCAGGAATTGAGGAGCGGGGGAAGCAGATGTGTGCTCATGGGGATGGGGTCTCTTTCTGGGGCGATGGAAATCTTCTAAGGTGGACTGTGGTGATTCTCAATAATTGTGTCTTTGCCTACATTACAGACATTTGCTCTAAGTGAACATCCATTTGAACCAGTAAGAAAACCTTATTTGGCACATCCCGACCACCAAAACATTTGAAGCAACTGTTTACTTCAAAAAAGCTTTCAAGAAGGGAAAGGAAAATGGGAACAAGGAAATACTTCGTAAAGCACAGCAAACAGCTGGACTGATTTCAGTGTAGTCTTCAAAGACAGGTAGTATAAATGGGCCACAATGGCTGTAACTTTTTCCTCTCTAGGAAACTCTACTGTCAATGCTTACCAAAGTAGGTATAGTCTTATTGAAGTGGTTAAAACAAAACAAAGGCTAAAACATATGGATGAGGTACAACCTCGGATCAAATAATTTTTCATATTCTATAATGGTGAACAGAATAATAATTCCTATAATATTTAGGGGTAGTCCTCAATATAACCCCGAGTTAGATACAATCATTTTATAGATGTGAAAACTGAAGAGAGGTTAAGTAACTTGCCCTAGACATCAATATATTCTATACATACAACAGTCATATATCCAACAAACCAATATACTTATTTTAATACCATTTGGCCATATGCTTTAGGTTCTTTTAAAAATGTTTTTTAAAAAGGACTTTGTAGTAACTAAGTGGGATGTATCAATGAGTAAATCTTTAAAAACTTAGTTCTCTCCTTTTCTTTCTCTACTATAAAATCCATTTGAATTGAGGCAGTTAACATTGAAGGTAAAATGTTTAACAACTACGATCCCACTAATAACTTATTTTAAATTTAAGCATTTCTATAACATTTTAGGACGTATAAAAGCACAAAAAAGTCACACATGACTAGATACTAACAGAAATGAATAAGCATCTATGC
The DNA here is from genome assembly GCF_018350215.1 of Panthera leo. Lineage (NCBI taxonomy): Eukaryota > Metazoa > Chordata > Mammalia > Carnivora > Felidae > Panthera > Panthera leo. Next base: position 59,408,218 of record NC_056696.1, read on the forward strand.
CAAATAATCCTTATTTTTTTATTTTTATTTTTGAGAGAGAGAGAGAGAGAGAGAGAGAGAGAGAGAATATCTTAAGCAGACTTCACACCGAATGTGCAGCTCCATCCCACGACCCTGGGATCACAACCTCAGCCAAAATCAAGAGTCAGATGCTCAAATGACTGAGCCACCCAGATGCCCTTATGCTAAATAATCTTTGTATCTCTAAGAGATTAAATATCTTTCTAAAGGAGTACCACCAAAAAAATAAAGTAAAACTTACTTGGTTCTAGCTTCTTCAGGTCCTCCAGTTTAAATTCTTCTTGAGACTGTGTGGACTGAATTTAAAACACACACATTACATCTTTTTATTACAAAAGTTTCACTACACCCTATGTTTTTTAAGTGGCAAGAACTAAATATTCAAAAAGTAGCCAAAAGAAATGAATCCATTTCTTGCTTTCAAAGTAGAAAATGAAAAGTCCCAAACGGGGTTTTATTGGGTTTTATATTTTGGAACATTCAGGGTAAAAATTGCAAAAGGTGGAAGTTATATCTTTTCTCTGTAACTTATTAAATATGAACTAAATCTTTGAATAGGACTTTAACCCATGAATTCTTATCGCTATACATCTCTTCTGACACAATACCGCTTTTAGCATTAACCCCTATGTTTATTAGAACAGTTCAGAATAATTTTCTCTTACATTAGAAAGAAAAAAAAATGCTGTTTACCTGTAAAGCTGCACTTCGTAATTCCAAGCATGTTGCAATTTTGCCTATGGTTTTCTGTAGGAGAAAGAAAAAGGTATAAATACCAAATACACTGTAACTGTTAGTTGTCAAAATCATGGAGTTAATTTTTGTTCGTAAACGATCTATAATTTTTTTAAAGTTAAATTCTATTTCTTTTTGGTGTCTTGCAGATTTTAGAGACGAGAAACAAGAGGCAAAGGGCTAGGACAAGAGAGAGAAGGGGAATGTATATTCTCTCCACACCTAATTGTACTCTGACCAATTTAAAATCCAATTGGCTTTGTTGAAAGCTTTAAGATTTATTTAAAGGGCAATGAAAAGAATTCCAACTTCTTCCCTCCCCAGCTTTTCCTTCCTTCTTCTCTATTAAGCCTGAAAGTCCTGAAAAGATTTAAAACTAGAAATACCTGAAAATTAGCAAAATGGGATCATTTAATTTTGACTTAAGTCCAATCTTGACTTGTCTAATTAAATATATAGATAATACCAAGCAAAATCAATAGTTGTGATATGCGGTGGCTAATTTTGCATCCAGGTCTGTTTTAGATGAGCTATAAGACAGACGTAAACGATAGGGTACAGTCCTTGCTTTTCCTAAGCTCAAATTCTATTATGTGAGAGGAGATACTACAAAATCACTGTAATATTAAGAAAAAACACTTAACTCTTACACGCACAGCAAAGTAAGCCATTACGTATGTTCTGAAGAAATAGTGCAAGAATCTGTGTTAGAAATCAAACCCTAGTGACTTGGGAAGGTTTTTAAAACTGAAGAGTTGACAAAACTGTCACAATTCAGTCGTCCAAAGTCTCAAACTGAAAGCAGAGGGATATAGGTTTGAAAATGTGTGTGTCCTAGGGTGGTCATTCAGAAGGACCTTCAATTGCACAGAAGTTTTTGAACAGAAGAATGACCATCAGATTTGCCCTTTTAAGAAGACTGTTGTGAGAACAGTCCCCATAGGCTAGGGTAGAAAAGGGAAAAGACCAAAGGTAAGAGCAGTCGGGTTACCTCAGCTGTCCAGGCAAATGGTAATCACAACAAGAACGTGAACGACGAGGGTGGAAATGACAATGAGGAAACCCACAGAAGAAACACCTACAAGAGTAGACGGCTGAAGTACGCCCATCAACATTTTTAAGTCCTTGCAAAAAAAGGCATTTCTTCTGTTTTTATTAGAAATAAACCCAGACCATGAAAGTTAAGTATTTACATACATGTGCGCTGCCTTCAGAACGAAACACTGCTTGGAAAAAAATGATGTATCTTCTACATGTACTGATCACTTGCAAAAGTTTAGCAAATTGGCTTTTGTGGTTTTCTCTTTGGCCGCTTTCTTTATAAGATAAATGAGGAGCAAAAAGGTGTAATGAGTATTGTGCTGGCCCCTGGCACTTAGGCGAGTGGGCACTACACAATTATCTTACCAACGATAAACAGCTGGTACACAGACTCGACCCGCTACTGAGTGAGACAGGACCCTTGGCCAAGGAACAAAACGCTATTTAACTGTCTCCATGATCTTTAAAACTTCCTTTTAATCCCACTATCTCAGTTTAGAAAATACCCAATTTTATTCTGAAATTTTACGTTTAAAGTAAATGTAGTAACTGCAAAAGGACTCGAGGTAACTCATAGATTTATCCGTTCTCTCAAATAGCTATTGCATATGAAACAGCAATAGTCTTTTCTACATAAAATATAACATCCCCAAATAAGGGTTCAAATATACCATTCAACTCTGACAAAACTAGCAGGTGATTTAAAATGTGTGTGGGTGTGTGTAGTTAGATAGTAATGGCTAATGGCCATTAAATACTCAGGCTCTCCTAAGTGATGTACAAGCATTAATTCATGTAATCTTACTCTAACCCCGAGTTAAGACACAATCCTTCTGTAGACGTGAAGACTGAAGAGAGGTTCAGTAACTTGCCCTAGACATCAAAGTATTCTATACATACAACAGTAATATATCCAACAAAGCAATATACTTATTTTAATATCATTTGGCCATATGCTTTAGGTTCTTTAAAAAATGCTTTTTAAAAAGGGTTTTGTTGTGAGATGTGTCAATGAGGAAGTCTTTAAAAATATTGGCTAACTCCCTTTCTTTCTCTACTATAAAATCCATTTGAATCGAGGCGGTTAACGTTTAAGGTAAAATGCTCTTTAACAACTACAATCCCACTAATAACCTATTTTAAATTTAAGCATTTCTTCAAGTTAAGCAGAACCGGCCGCTCTGTACACAGAACCTACTGAACTGTGGCAAAATACCAATGAGCATTATTCATAACTACTTTAAGGGACCACACCCAACATCAGCATTAAAAAGGGAGCGAAACACTATCATTTTCAGCTGCAGCAATGACTTTTAAAACATGTAGCATTTACTGATGTCAAAATCAAGTTCTCACTACTGTAACTGTTCCACCTTTCTTAGAAACAAACCGTTAGGAAGAATGATGAAGTGGCACAAGGTCGCTTGTGTCCAAGCAGAAGTACTATCAACTCGAGTACGTTGAGACTAAGCCCTGAAGGTAAATGAAGACTAATTTTAGAAAGATTTAAATTATTAGTACCTCATTCAAATGAACTGCTCATGCCTAATATGGTATAGCCATGGAAAATGTTCTCATTTTCAGAATATTGGCTATTTTATTTTGTCATTGTTAGGGAATTAATAACTCTAAAAGAGCAGTTAAGGAAAAGACGGACTAAAAACAAAGAGCTACAGTTTAATTTTGCTAAAACATAATTTATATAAGGAAAAAAAGTTTACAAAATACACATAAAGTAACACAGTCTCACTCCAGACGTACTTTTTTTAATTTAAACAGCCGTCATCTACTCTCTGGCTGTGGGTGGGGTGGGGTGGGGGGAATAGGGGAAAGCAGGAAAGTCAGTGGAAAGGGGGAACCTATAAAACAAGCGTATAGTGCTGGAATTCTCATTACTACCAAATTTGATTCAAAACAGGGAAAAACTTTCTAAGCATCATGAGACAGGATGTTCTATTCTGTCCAGAAACTTACACGAGAAAACCTACTACACCAAAGTAGGGAATTTAATGGAATGAAAGCTCTTGGCAGCTATTTTTTGGCTACTAAACTCAGTTGTTATAATGACAAAACTATTGAGAATTGAAATGAAAGCTAAGTCAACTAATCACGAGGGAGGATCAAATGAGAATCATAAACCTTATTTTCTACCAGAAATCTATGAGAATATAATAGCAAATCCATAGGAAGATATTTTTTAAATCACCAATGAATAAAGTTCAGAGAGATCAGTAGTTCTGCTTTAGAGTTTAGATTTAAAATAAATATTGTGGGGGCGCCTGGGTGGCTCAGTCAGTTAAACGTCTGACATAGGCTCAGGTCATGATCTCACGGTTCGTGAGTTTGAGCCCCGCATCAGGCTCTGTGCTGACAGCACGGAGCCTGCTTCGGATTCCGTGTCCCCTTCTCTCTATGGCCCTCCTGCACTCGTTCTCTCTATCTCTCTCTCTCAAAATGAATAAACTTAAAAGAAATAAATATCGTGAAGATATTTTTCTCAAAAATTAGGATTTCTCTCTGATCTTAAATACTTATATACGAATAAATATCAATAACCTAAGATCCAACAAAGCATTTATTCATCAAATATTTTTGAAAGCTTATTGTGAGACAGTAAAAAGCTTCATAAAGAAATGTTGCTTTTTAAAAAAATCTTTCAAAGTCCCACAAACTACTGAATGGTTAAGTATAATTCTAAGATTTGATTCTAAGCATAAAAGATATAATTCCAAATAGAAAATACAAAGAACAATTTTGCTTAGAGTAACTGAGGTATATATTCTGCATTTTTCTCTTTTGAGGCAAACACAATTGAGTTTCTTCTCCTTTGGCTTAAGTGCCAGGTCTGGCATTCAATTATTTTTGCAGACCTAACGGTTGGTTTCGAAATCTCCCATATTGTGTTCTTCAGAACACTAGACCCAATTAAGTGTTCTATAAAGGGAGGAGGGGGCCTTCGAAAAGCAAACACATTTAAGAAACACTCCACTACCCAAAGCCTTTAAAAATTCAACATAACATTAGCATATGAAAAGCCTTGACAAGTCACAAACTCTCTGTTCAAATAACATCTATTAATTTTTTAGAGCCAGTGTTCCCCAGATCACGTCTGGAAAATCTTGGTTTCCTAATCATTAACTTGGAGCTTCTAACTTTTTTCTTTTGTGACATTCAAAAATAAGACGACGTATATGTCACTATGAGTTTTTTTGGTTGGCTGTGAGTGTTTCGTCTGCATTTTTAAAGAAAATTAAATTTGTAAATGCATACGACTTGCCTTATGTTCCTAATGTAGTACAGAGTGACTTGGGGGGGTCCTTCTCCAAGCCCAAGGAACAGGCAGGCAGGAACAAGCTCTCTCTGGAGTCACAACTGGCAGCCACAAATGCCTCCTAGGCAGGTATTATAAATAACAAATACCTCAGAAATCAGGCCTCCAGAAAAGGAGGAGGTACAGAAAACTTCAAAGGCAGAAGGCATTAGAAGATTTAGGGATATCTTTTAAGATCATTTAGGGTTATCTAATCCCTCATTTCATACTTAAGGAAATTAAGGCCCAGGGACAGGGCTGGGATTCAAGACCAAAGCCTTCCAACTCAAGGCCTCAGGCTTTTCCTCAAGGTCATGCTGCCTCCCAGGCCTCATGGAGCAGAAGATCTGTGGGTCTGTGTAAACTGAAAAAAGACAGCATTGGTGGCTACTAAGGAACAGCTATAAATTAAAGAATAAAGAGCATAATCACACATCAGCTTCAGCCTTAAAGAAAATTAAGAAAAAGTTTATTGTTTTTCATTAGTCTAATTATTGTTGTGTAACAAAGCTCACTTCTTGATGGCATTTGAAAAAATTTTTGCTTTTAGGTCAACTCACTTTACATTTGAGGTCACGTTGCTCATAGGTCCTAAATCTGAGCAACAGATGTTGGAGATAAAGCATGTAAGTAACTCAAGGCAAACAGGTGATTACAGTGTAGGAATCATTAAACTTCCAAAAATTTCCCTCAGCTTTCATTTGTTTCCCTATTCATAACACACTTGGTCAGCTGTTAATTCACACACTCAGACATTGGAAACTGTGTTTCAAAGTTAAGGTGTTTTGCCTCTCAATTTTGTCATGCCAGCCAATCACTTCCTAATCATTCCCAGAGTTCACAAATCTTAGAGAGGTGGTAAAGCCTATGAATCGTGTTTGTTCCTTTCCTCAAGCAAACCCATCGTTTCCTCCCTGGTAATTATTTTGCTGGGCTCAAATCTTAAATTTCCTACATCTACTGTGTACATTAACAACCGTAAAGGAATAAAGAAAAAACACATCTGTATATTGTAATATTGTGTTTTCTTTTTTAGATAAATAGAAAGAGTACATTAGATAATGTAGCTCCTAAATATTTTAAAAATGCAAATATACAAACTTGTGCAAGAAACATAGCTAACCCTCATCTTTTGGGTTTTTTCCCATCCAAACTCCTACAAACAAGAGTCAAAAGAATACAGGCAAAAGAACAAAGATAAATTTGTTCAGGCTTACTTAAAACACGTGCAAAAAACCACTCTCACCCCTTGTACTAAAAAAAAAAAAAAAAAAAAAAAAAAAAAGATTAATAAAAACAAATTAAGTCACTATAGTTTTTACAACATCTTAAGATAGGAGGGAAAATCTGACGCAGTAATTTTTTTCATTATCTACGAGATTAAAATTTGACTTTAACACTAGACACTCTGAGCCAGGAAAAAATGGGAATTGTTTCTTCCCTTTCTTCTCACTCTTTTAAAGCAAAGTTTCTTTTTTTTTTTTTTTTTTAAACGTTTATTTATTTTTGAGACAGAGAGAGACAGAGCATGAACGGGGGAGGGGCAGAGATAGAGGGAGACACAGAATTGGAAGCAGGCTCCAGGCTCTGAGCTGTCAGCCCAGAGCCCGATGCGGGGCTCGAACCTACGGACCGCCAGATCGTGACCTGAGCTGAAGTCGGACGCTTAACCGACTGAGCCACCCAGGTGCCCCTAAAGCAAAGTTTCTTAAAGTATCCTGTTTTTTTTTTTAATCTCTAACAATCCAGGGAATCAACTTGACACATTAAAATTTTAATTCAAGGAGAAAGAGCACCATTGAAACATTTTGTAACCATATGCAGTTACTTGGCTCGTGTATTTTTATGCCAAATTCTTGACTTGAACTAATTTTTTTCAGTGGTGGCTTTTGGGGGAGGCTTGTTTTTTGGATATGTGTCTGTTTTGAGAGGAGGGAAGAGGGAGTTAAGAGAATTCAGAGTTAATTAAGTATTGAAGTTGGATGTAATTACTCACAATCAAAATTGAGTCTCTGGAATCTACCTACCCCTCTGCAACTGGAGTGTAGCGGGTCTCCACTAAAGCTAAAGTCTAAATGGCTAAGTGGAGAAATTCATCAAGTGAGAAAGTCACAGAGTAGTAAATCAAGTGTTATCTCTCAGTGATCCCTTCATGTTCCCCAAAGCATAATCAGTGTTATTCTTTGTACTTAAGTGTAATAGTTTCTCTTGTTTGTTTTTGCTTAATGGATTTGAAAGACAGAATCCTTTCCATTTGGAATCTGATACATGTAGAGATTATTTTACAGTACCTTTTGTTCTTCTGTGAATTCAGAATTATTGTGTTGAGCTTGGGCCTCTTTTTGTAGATGTCTTGCTAATCTGTAAGAAGAAAAATAAATATTCTTTAGAATTGAAGGAAAGCAAACAATCTCAAGTGTAACAAGGTGAAATAATTTAAATCTTTTAAAAAACAGACGATGGGGGGGCACCTGGGTGGTTCAGTTGGTTAAGCGTCCAACGTCAGCTAAGGTCATGATCTTGTGGTTCATGGGTTCGAGCCCCGCGTCGGACTCTATGCTGACAGCTCAGAGCGTGGAGCCTGCTTCAGATTCTGTGTCTTCCTCTCTCTCTGCCCCTCCCCCGCTCACACTATATGTATGTGTGTGTGTGTGTGTGTCCGTCTGTCTCAAAAACAAATAAACATTAAAAGTAAATTTAAAAAAATAAAAAATAAAAAACAGACAATGGGGGTGCTTGGGTAGCTCAGTCAGTTAAGCATCTGACTTCTGCTCAGGTCCTGACCTCGTGGTTTGTGAGTTCAAGCCTGCTCTGCTCTCAGCACAGAGCCAGCTTCAGATCCTCTATCCGCCCCTCTGTCTCTCTGCATCTTCCCCGCCCTTGCACTGTCTCTCTCAAAATAAATATACTTACAAATATTTTTTAAAAAACAATGAAGTAGTGCTGAGATTAGTCAGACAGCCATGACAAAATGATAGCAGCCTATTAAATACTTTTCAAAACATTTTTCACGAAAAAGAAAATCCTCCACCAATCAGACATGAAAATCACTGTTTGCCCAATTATTGTTCTTAAAAATAGCAGCTGAGCCAAGGATGGATCTGTGTTACTAGGTCCAAATTCACCAGTAAGGATCCCAAGCTCTTTCTGAGACCACAAAAGCTAAATGACTGATTCTTACAGCCATACAATAAAAAGACAAATAGCTCAATTTAAAAATGGGAAAAGGATTTGGACAATTTCCCAAAAACGATATAAAACTGGTCAATAAGCCAATAAATATCGTATCATTAGTCATTAGGGAAATACAAATCAAAAGCACAATACGATACCACCTCACACCCACTACGATGGGTATAATTTCTAAAAAGAGAAAAAATAACGCTGTTGGCAAGGACATGGAAATTTTGGAACCTTCATGCAGTGCTGGTAGGAATGTAAAATGATGCAGTCACTGTGGAAAACAGTTTGGCAGTCCCTCAAAAGTTAAACATAGAGTTACCATACATAACCCAGCAATTTCAAAATTCTAGGTATAGTCCAAGAACTGAAAACATGCTCCCACAAAAAGACCTGTACATGAATGTTCACAGCAACAACATTAAGCACGACAGCCCAAACTGGAAATACCCAAGGTGTCCATCAACTGCAGAATGGATAAACAAAATGTGGTGCATCCTTTCAATGAAATAGGATTTGATCACAAAGAGGAACGAAGACTGCTGCTACAAGCTACAGCATGAACCTCAAAAACATCATGTGAAATGAAAGACACCAGATACAAAAAAATCACCTGATCATTTACACAAAATGTCCAGAATGGATAAATCCATAGAGACAGAAAGCAGATTTGTGGTTGACAGGGGCTGGGTAAGGAGGGAATTGGGAGTGACTGACATCAGATATGGGGTTTGAAATATTCTGAAATGAGATTGTGGTGATGGTTGCAGAACACTGTGAATGTACTAGAACCACCAAATTGTACAACTTTACAGTGGGAAATTTTTTTTTTAATTTTAAAAATGTTTTATTTATTTTTGAGACAGAGACACAGCATGAGCAGGGGAGGGGCAAAGAGAGAGGGAGACACAGAATCCGAAACAGGCTCCAGGCTCTGAGCTGTCAGCGGGGCTCAAACTCATGGACTGAGATCATGACCTGAGCCGAAGTCGGACACTTAACTGACTGAGCCACCCAGGTGCCCCATTTCTTAATTTTTTTTAATGCTTATTTATTTTGAGAGACAGAGCGTGAGTGGGGGAGGGGCAGAGAGAGAGGGAGACACAGAATCCGAAGCAGGCTCCAGGCTCTGAGCTGTCAGCACGGAGCCCAACGTGGGGCTCGAACTCACGAACCGCAAGATCATGCCCTGAGCCAAAGTTGAACGCTCAACCGACTGAGCTACCCAGGTGCCTCTACAATGGGAAATTTTATGTTATGTGATATTTATCTCAATTTTTAAAAATCTGTGGGGGGAAAATGACCATCGAAAGGATTCTTTGGTGAAACATTCTGTCACCGGCAAAAGAAATTAAAACCATAATTCTCAAGCATACTATACTCTTCTGGGTGGGGGGTGGAAGCAGGAATGCAAAGGGTAGCAAGTGTTTGATTTCCTACCAAACCAACTGCAAAAGACAGTTCAATGAATTTCAAAAAAAAGTCTTAGATGAGTTTTATTCTATGCAATCACACATGTCCTTAAAGACCAGGTGTAAAGTCCATTATATTTGATGGCCTCTCTCCAATCGACGAAAAGTATGCATCTTCCTTATTATAATGTATGAAACTCCTACATAAAATTATTGACATTTGCCAAGAATCACTCCACTATTTTACTTAATCAAACTGTTTCCATCCATTTATTTATTTTACCTCAAAGGTGGAAACCCATAATATTTTCCTACGATGTCATTTACAGACCCACTCTTTGTGGATTCTATACAAGAGAAGGTACAAATAGGAATAGATATTGCCATTATCCTTGTCCTTGTTCTGCACTTAGTTTCTAACTCTTGCTGGACTACCCCTTACATGAAGTTCTCTTTTAGGACTCATAGTCTACATTTCACAATGTCAATTACCTCAGGGAAGTTCTAGTGTGGCACAGTTTCTTTATTTGAACAGTGCTCACATAATACGCTAATAGTGACCGTTAACCTAAGCATGGTCGTTATCAGAAAGAAAGGGGGTAGCTCTCAACTCCTGCTCAAATGTTAATAGTCAGTGGACAAGGATGTTAAATTCAAACAGAACCTTGCTTTTAAAAATTAGGCAACAGACTGGGAGGAAATATTTGCAAATCATATGTCTGATAAAGAACCTATATCCAGAATACACAAAGAACGGTCATAAACTCAATAGGTAGGGGTGCCTGGGTGGCTCAGTCAGTTGACTCTTGATTTTGGCTCAGGTCCCTCTCTCATGGTTCACGAAAGGCAAACTAACCACAGTGAAGTATGCTACCCGTCTACTAGAATGGCTATCATAGAAAAGACAGGCAATACAAATGCCATCAATGTGGGGAAACAGTAACTCCAATACACCGCGGGTAGAAATGTAAAACTGTACAGTCAGTCTGGACAATACAGCAGTTTCCTTCACAAAGTATACGTAAACTTCTATTACCCAGAAATTCCACTCTTTGGAATGAAAATGTATGTGCACATGAAGAGTTACCTGTAAACGTTCACAACGGCATTACTGATAATAGTCAAAAAGTAGAAACAACTCAAATGTCCTTTAACTAGTGAACGGATACACAACGGTGGCATCCGTACGATGTGATGCTATTCGGCAGTAAAAGGAACAAAGTGCTGACACGTGCCGCAACGGGATGAACCTCAAATACACTATGCTGAGCGAAAGAAGCCACATACCAAAGATCACACTTCGTATGATTCCGCTTCCATGAAGTGTCCAGAAAAGACAAATCTTTACTATAGATTACAGGTTGCCTGAGGCTGGAATGAGAATATGGAGCGACTGTCAATGGACACAAAGGATCTTTGTTGGGTGATGGAAATGTTATGAAATTTAATTGTAGTGATGGTTGTACGACGTGGTATAAAATTGCTAAAAATTCACCGGACTGTATGTGTAAAATGGATAGATTTCATGGTATAAATATCATACTCTTTTTAAAAACTTTTTAAAGACCTGGATAAAAATTTAATTTTCTGAATCCATAAATGATTGCACTATTTTAAGACAAAGTGAGATGTGATCTTGCCCACTGAGGGAAAATCCACATGCTTTAGATATCAGATAAGCAGCTAAGACAGTTGACGATCTATTAGAAAAGGTGAGAAACCTCTCAAATATTCTTCTCTCCGGAATAATCTCATCCTACAAGGATGACTGTAGGGAAAAAAAAAAACAAAAACAAAACACTGTTCTCAGAGGGAGCTTAAATATAAACACATAAGCAACTGAAAGAAATCCCACAACGATCTATAACAAATTAGTGCTTCTCAAACTATCTGTAGTGAAGGACTAGTTTCTTTCCCCATTTTGCTCTAAGTTAACACTTTAACAAAATATAATAAAAACTACCATGAAGATGTCAAATTGCTAGTTTCTAAATCCTTTTTTAAGAGACAGAGCGGGGGTGGGCGGGAGTGCAGGGAGAGAGTGAATCCCAATCAGGCTCCACACTGTCAGCATGAAGCCGGATGTGGGGTTCAAAGTCACAGACCGTGAGATCGTGACCTGAGCCAAAACCAAGAGTCGGCCGCTTAACCAACTGAGCCACCCAAGCATCCCTAAAGTTTCCAAATCTTCAATTTCAATTCCTTGATCTCCTTACCGTAGACCAGCACCGCCACCTGCGGACCCACTTTGAGTAGCGGTGATGTAAGGCATAGTGAAGATGATTAACACCAGGTATTATTCAGTCTTCAAACTCATTCATTTAACAAGTATTTATTGAGCAACACGTGCTAGATTAATACCTCAGCACTGATCCTGTGAAATATCTGATTCTGAGCAACAGAGTCCATATCATTCCATCATAAGTGAGGGGGTCACTGTATCCCCAGATTGCTGAAAGAGCTGGCTGGCCTGCTTCATGAATTACTCTTAATTGGCCATGTATATATTGGCTAGCAATTCTAGTTTTGACATAATTCGTGTAAATCTTCCAACAATACTTTAATATCAACTCGGTGCTCCCACAGCATACTTCTGAACCCATTCATTAAAAGAATACAATATAGAATATCCAAATAAACAGTGATTTAATAATAACCTCGCATCACTAGGACACTAAGTGTAAAGCAGAAAACAAGACAACTCCTCTAACCCTGCCCTCCCAGAGTTTACACTCAAGAAGGGAGAGAGATAATGAACAATCAATACGTAAAATACACTGTATTTTAGATGGTGATACACACTATGGAAAAAAGTAAACAGGGTGTGTGGGGGGGGCGGTCAGGATGTGGGAGTAGGTAACAGGCTTTGCAGTTAGAAACAGGGTAGCCAGACAGGTCCTCATTGAGAAGATAATATCTGAACAAAGACCTGAAGGAGGTGACCATGCAACCCAAGCAGATAATGAAAGAAGAATGTTCCAGAAAAAGTACAAACAGCCCTAAGGCAGAAGCATGCTCCTGGAAACAGCAAGCAGTATGTAGTAGCACATACTCTTTTCATTCTTCTGTAACAGCAAGACCCAATCACTCTAAAATGCTCCATTAGACTCTCAGTGCTTTGAGGGTGGGAATCAAATCGTATTCATTTTTGTATCTCCAGCCCTCACTTGTTGAGTGATGAAATTGTTTAAGCTACTGTATTCTTACATTGTGATGGTACAGACATGTTTATTCCCTCCCGAAATATCCCTCCTCCCATAAATTTCACTGTGTTCCATGACTATCAAGTCCTTGCTGCCTACCGAGTTAGAAATGCCAGTTATCCTAGACTCTTCCTTCTTCACTCTCAATATGCTGCCCGTTCTTTTCTACATGATTTAGTGACCCTCAAATGGTCTCCTTCTCTGCAACCTTTCCTCCCAAACAGATAACTGAAATAAAAAAGACAATTTGCCTTCACTTTTGAATATCCTAATTTTCAATCCAACCTCATTTTACACGTAGCCTGAATGTTTACAAAATTTAAGGCAATCATTACTCCTCCGATTCGACGCTAGCAGTTTCTATCACTTGAGAACTACTCTGAATCATTACGTTCAAAGGTTAGTATTGAGGTCCAACAACAGATTTCTATGTGGCTATTACTCTCATGGAGAGGTTTCTAGAAATTCCAGCTTAACAGCTTGCATACTCAATTTTCCTTTGTGATTTCAATTGGACATGGTATTCTTCACTTCCCATTGTGAAGTCTGCTGCTGAGTCCCAGCACCGCACAAGCGAAGGCAGCTTTACATTTTTCAGGGCATGTGATTTCCGCTAACACGCAGAATGAGCACGCACAGGTGCTCGCTAACTGGCTACGGTAAGGTAAAGCTACGAGCTCTGGGAACCCAGTTCACTTACACAAGGCATCTTCAAGTGTCTTAAGCACCATGTAATAGAGCACCCAGGATTTAGTAAAACAACAACAATACCACACCAAAAAACCCCAAAAACCAAAACAACCGAAAACAAACAACCCGGCTTTCAGTGGTATAGTTTTATGACCCCCCGTTAATCTGTTTAACCTGAGAGCTTCAGTTTCCTGGTTTTGTAAAACGAGAGTAATGTTCTCACTAAGTAGTTGCAAGAGCAAGTGAAGTCAAGTGAAGATGCAAAACAAGCGCCAGCGTTGGGGGCACAGGGCTAAACAGCCCAGAGCAGGTTGTTTTCAGGGCTTTTGGAAACTACAAGTCTGTAGGACGTCGTGGAAAACATCTGCACATTTAAATTATCTTAACGGTCAGGTAAAAACAAGTTAACTATTGTAGAGAAAGGAAAAAGAATTTAAAGCTTCCCAGTCTCAATTGTATATCCTTTCCAGAAGACACGTGGGGGCGGGGATTTTACTCACACAAGGTTTCGTCCTCGGTTATACCTCAAACAATAACTTGCGTTTGACCAAAGAGTTAATTTAATGGCAACGGCTTGCAAACAATACCATTTTGGCAAGCAGTTCTTATTTTCAGTAAAAGGTGCAAGAAATAAGCAAGATTTTATACACACGTAAATCTTGTCTTTTAGTTTAAAAAAACACCCCCGAAGTTTTTTTTGGGGGGGGGGGGCAAAAAGAGAAAGAAATCGGACTTCGGGTCAAAGATCAAAGAGACTGGTACTCACAAAGTACCCAGCGGCTATACATTAGACACAGGACAAGGAGGAGGGACCCGAAGAGGGAGCGGTGGCTCCCGTGCGGGGTCCATTAATTCAGTTTGCTCTCTTCTGTTCACATCCTGCGCGGACTCCACCCAAAGCGACCGAGCGAGGGGGTGGGTGGGACTCACACAGCCCAGCAAATAACAGCTCCAGAAACCGAAACGGAATCGAGGTGAATTGTGAAAACACGGCTCACCAGCAAGAGGGGTGGAGAAGGGGTGCTTAAGGGGACCCTTGGCTGGTGAGGCACCCCTGTCCTCGCTGCTTCCTGGGGCACCCCCTCCCCTCAATCGCCACCAGTTCCCTCCTCTTGTCCTACAAATGGGAGGAGGAAGGCACCGCACAGAGCAAGGCCACTCATCCCTGGAACGTGGGCGGAAAACACACAAGTCTCCCTGAGCGATTCTAAAAGAGAAATTGAGGGGCAGCAACCTGGGAGAGGCGGGGGAAAGGAGGAAAGGAAACCGACTGCGGGGCGGGGGACGGGCACTAAAAGACGTAGCCTGCTAGGGCGGGCGCCCCAGGAAAGAGGGGCTACCTGTTGAATGGAACCGGCCCCGCGGCGGCGGAGGGGGACAGGGGCGAGGAAGCCCAGCGAGCGGACCGCCGGCTCCGGGGCAGCCCGCCGGGGCCAGTGCGATCCCAGCCCCAGTGCCTGCGGGGCCCCACCCTGGGAAGCCTTGGCTGCAGATACAGAGATGAGAGACACCGACAGAAGAAAGGGGGAGGCGGCCGACTGGAGCCGGGCTGGCCCGCTCCTGCGGTTAGTCACTCACATCTGATACTCGTCTATCGCCTCCACCAGCTGGCCCCAAGAGTCGAAGTCGGCGCCTCTCCTAAAACTGGCGCCCCAGCGCTGCAGCAGACTCCGGGTCACCTCCGACATGGCCGGTGCCCACCCCGTCCCCTCCCGCCCCTACCCCAGCGAGGCCGGGCTCTAGGGCGCCATCCTCCCCGGGCCTGGCCCCGACATTAACAGGGCCAGGAGGAACCGCTACGGCCACCACCGCCACCCGCCGAGGAGCCGCCCAAGCCCATTTGCCGCCACAGCCAAACTTTGCGGCTCCGGAGCGGCCGCCCCGCCGAGGCGCCGCCCCCGAGGCCCCGCCCCGCGTTAGGTTGAGGCCGCCCCGCTCCCCCGAGGGCCGCCATCGCTATTGCGGCCTTCTTCCTCGGGTTTCGAGGCCCGGCCGCCTCCTCTCTTCCTCTAGGGAGAAGAGAACTGCAACTCATGAAGAAAGAGTGGGGAAGAGCAGCTAGGACGGGGCTGAGGAACGGAGAGTTCTGAGGGGGCCGCGACACGCGGCGCCTCCGCCCCTAAGCGGCGAGCACTGCCGCCTCGGTAGCTGTCATGGCGGCCCGGGCCACGTGACTCCGGCTCTGCGCAGGCCTGGTTCGGCAGCCTCAGCTCCCCGCCTCCCTCTGTCTCGTTTTCGGACTCGGACATTGCCTTTCTTCCATCAGGAGGACTGCTGCACAGACTCCCGACGAATCCAGTAAGTTTGTCATGAGAATGGGCGTTTCCCAGAAATACCCCTACCCCTGGCGTTAACCTGGAGTCCCAAGCGATAGGGTCACCTCCCCGCCCTTTACACGCGTTTTGCAGTCTCCATAGACTCCCGGATAGGGATCTAAAAAAGTCTTCTACTGCCTTGAAACAACTGAAAGGGAGAAAATGAATGTTGGCTCTGCGAATAAATCGTATTCGTATTCGACAGTATCGCCGAATCCCTTTGCCCGCGTCTCCACTGGCAACCGAGGACCTTACACACTAAATGGGCGCTTGTTCCGCTGTGGTCCGCCCGCCTGTCCCGGGTGGAGAGCATCGGCTTTCCACAAAAATGCCTGTTCCGATGAGGGACTCCGAGGGTTGGCGCCTGCGCAAGGTCGCCGCAAGCCTCTACGGGACGGGCTGGGGAGGAAGAGGCTGGGTGGTAAACAGGAAGTGGGCGCTCCGAGCTCGGGGGCGGTGCTCAGGTAGGTTCCTCTGGGGGCCCGGGCCTCGCGAGTGGGGGTCTCCTTTCAGTGACCCAAGGCGGTGGCGGTGGCAGCGTCTAACCGGCCGTTTTGCTGGTGGCTCTGAGAGTACCCTTGCACCTGCGGGTGGGCGTGTCCCTGTGCTATCCACCCTCCGAGTTCCTGAAAACAGGAATGGCAGGTCTCCAAAGGGGCAAGATGGGGCCGGGCCGAGAATACAGTACTTACCCTCTTCGTTCCTGAAGTAAAGATACACAGAACTGCAGACATTTTCATCCAGGCAGTGGAAGGCCGCCTGAAAAGAGTATTAGCCAATTTGCTGTCACAAAATCAAGTGTATTGTGTGCCTTTGCCTCCAGAAAGCTTGATTTACATGCACGTACATGCTGTATTCATTTACTTGTAAAGTTGGTATACGGGGCTATTGTTTAGAGGGTTTTATATACATTTTTAAAGGAGCTCGTTAAATGTTTTGAGCAAGGGAACTTGCTCAGTTTTTCATTGAGCATACAATGCACTGAATATCTGGTTTTGTCGTGAATAGGTAAATATTTTAAGGGAGGTGCTCAAGGAGGTATTTCATATACTGTTCAGCCCACGGAAATTTTTCCCTAGTAAGAAAAGTCAACCAACAACATTGTATAGTGTCTTGCAGTTAATTACACCTTATCAGAATTTCTTGTCTGTTGGTTCCGGTAATCTAATCGCCACATTTAAGTGTTCAGTTAGGCCTTCTGTATTTGCATTATCTACCCAAGGACTTTTAGGCCACTGACGTGCTGTTTTTTGTTTGTTCTTGTTTTTTTGTTTTTGTTTTTGTTTTTTTTTACCAAAAAGGAGTGGAACTTAATTTTTTTTAATGTTTTATTTTATTTTTGAGAGCAAGACAGAGCATGAGTGGGGGAGGTGCAGAGAGTGAGAGGGAAACACAGAATCTGAAGCAGGCTCCAGGCTCTGAGCCATCAGCACAGAGCCCGATGCAGGGCTCCAACCCATGAACAACGAGTTTATTCCCTAAGCTGATGTCAGATGCTTAACCGGCTGAGCCACCCAGGTGCCCTGGAACCTCATTTTTTTAAGTTGGCATTTTACTTAGGTAGTTTTTCAAATATTTTGGGTTTTATAGAATGGAAGTTATTGATCAAGTATTGTGGGTTTTCTTTTTTAATGAAAATACAGATGCTTATTAGCTATTTCACGGAAAGGGTATTTATCATAGAGACATGTGCTGTAACTAATTAATTGGCATAAGCAGTACTGTGTTGGAAATAGTTCATTTAAAACCTATTTACTTTAACCTTAGCAGTCTAAATAAAAATAAAGGTCATTATTTATACCTGTTTTGTAAATTACAGTCTCGTCCTGTGACCTCCCTACTTGCATCTATCCAACCACATTCCAGTACTTTGCTATTCAAAAGGGTGGTCTGGGGACCAGTAGCATTGGCATCTCAGGTCCTACCCTAGACTGTTGAATTAGAATCAACATTTTAACAAGACCCACCTTCTCCCCATGCTAAGGTGACTTTTATAAAGCACATTAAAATTTAAACATTACTGCTCCAGTATATTTAACATTGGCCATTAACTGTGGACAAATTTCCAAGTGCTAAGTTTTTACAGGCCTGATCTGAACATAGACTACAATAAATAGGGGGCGCCTGGGTGGCTCAGTTGATTGAGTGTCCCACTCTCGATTTTGGCTCAGGATCCCAGGGTCAGGGGGTCGAGCCCCGCATTGGGCTCCATGCTAAGCCTGAAGCCTGCTTAAGATTCTCTCCCACTACCCCCACTTGCATGCAGTCTCTCTCTCTAAAATATAGAGTACAATAAATAGACATTACAACAAGATTCACTCATGTCAATAAAGCATTTTATTTATATATGCATATGCTTCATATATATATATACTTTAAAAATATATGCATATGTTTTTAGTAAACCTTTAATTATTTTTATACTGTTTACGTTATTAAATGTTTTATGTTTAATTTTTATACACTTCCTTTTTTGTTTATAGGAAACATCTGGAGAAAATGACACATTGGTTTCATAGGAACCCATTAAAAGCCACAGCTCCTGTCGCTTTTAACTACTATGGTGTAGCTGCTGGCCCTCCTGCTTCAAAAATATGCAGGTTAGTTTTAGTTAATCTCAATAACTACTGATTGAGCCACTTTTGGATACAAGGTACTTTTTTAGGTTCTGTATTGAACGGGCAATACAGAAATATGTAATACATTGTCCCTGTCTTTAGACGACTTCTAAACTTATAAACAATGTGTGAAGACTTAAATCACAGATTATTTAAACTTTGGCAGTCATCTAAGCTGTGGTCCGTAATTTTAGATCAGTGAATCCCAGAGAGGCTAAACCAATCACAATGAAGGAGTTAAGCTACATGTTACAGAAGTACAAGAGACTCCACAAAATTGATGTTAATATATATAGATGTTAATTAGCCAGTAGTAGATTAATTAGCTATCTGGGTAATTAGCCAGATAGTAGATTCATGGAGTTCTGATCAGGGAGAGATCCTGATGACCTAGAATGGGCTTTAGGGTGTTCATATAGGAGAAAGGGCTTGAGTTGGGGTTTAAATAAATCATATGCCAGTTCATGGGTTGGCAAACTGTCCTGTAGGTTTGTCCCACTGCCTGTTTTATAAATAAAGTTTTATTGGAACAGAGCCATGTCCCCTCACCCCATTTATTTACATATTATTCTGGCTGCATTTGGCTGCTTTCCTCTATAACAGCAGAGTGGTAATATCAGCAGAGACTTTATGACCCACAAAACATTATAGAAAAGGTTTGCTGATACTTGATTTAGATTGTGAGAAGGGACAAGAGAAAAGCATTTCTGTCAGGAACACTTTTATTCTAGGGATAGTGAGTAGAGCAGTTTGGAACAAAAGAAAGAGATGCAAAAGATACTTCAAAGGAGGAGTAAACTGGCCAGGTATCTGATTTGCTCTGGGAAGTTGAAAAGGATTCTGTCTGTATGAAACACAGAACCTAGACGATCAAGACCTTGATGGCACCAGTAATGGAAAGTTGAGAGTGTTGCTGCTTTTTCTGGAAAGTAATTAGAGCACAAGGTGGGAAAACTGGCTTATTAGTCTAGATCAGAGGTCATCAAACTTTTTCTGTCAAGAGCTAAATAGTAAACATTTTAGGTTTTGTGGGGTCATATATAGCTGCTGTTGCATATTCTTTTTAAAATCTTTCTGTTTTTTATTTTTTTTCTTAAGTAACCTCTCCACCCAACGTGGGGCTCGAACTCATGACCCCGAGATCAAGAATCGCATACTCTACCAACTGAGCCAGCCAGGCTCCCCTGTTGCATATTCTTTGTTGATTTTTGCAAACACAAGTGGTGGGCAGTACAGAAACAAGTTAGAGGCTGTAGTTTGCCAACCCCTGATCCTAGACTCCCAGAGGCTGGTCCCAGCTTACCTGTTTTACCTGTAGCATGAGTCTCTTAACTTCTTTGGGTCTAATTATTCATCTGTAAAATGAACAGCCTAAATTAGATGTTTATAAGGTACATTTTTCTGAAATTCTATAATTTTAAAGTGAACGTAACTTTACTCAGCTGGGTTGCAAATGATGATTGAGTGCCTGCTTGGAAATAGCTAGCAAACTATTTGAGTCTAGGCCTTAAGAATTCTTTTTTCCCCCCTAGTCTGGGAATTACTCCTGCCTAGCTTCTAGTTAAATAACTCAACAATGACACATTAGTAAGGTAGACCATCCCATCTCTCGTTAGTTGTATATAGTTGTTGGTATATGCTTTCTTGGAATAAGCCTTCATGGAGCTGATACCAAAGAGTAAACATTCCATCTAGACCATTTAAGATCAAGTCTGCACTGTCCTCTAAACATCACTGCTACATCACACCTCTTGTAAATCTTAAAATATTTTAAATGTTAGTATTCTTTCACTCAACAAAGAACCTTGAGTACGTGCTTTATCCTAGGCACCTTTTAAGTTCTGGACATACAGTCCCTAGTCCCTCAGTGCTTACAATTTAAGTGTAGTCTTTCATTAGTCATTTATATACAAATGTCTTCAGTCATTGTCCCTTTAATACGATTTCTGAACCCTCACTAAGCAAGTTACCTTCTGAAATTAGATGTGGAACTGGAACCTGACCAAGCTGCATCTGGTGGATGTAGATCTCCAATTGGATACAAAGTTAAGACCTCAGAGAGAAAAGCAAAAAGCCAAAGACTAAACATTGTTGAAGGTGGGAATAGAAAGGGGACATGTCCGGGGCGCATGGGTGGCTCAGTCGGTTAAGCTTCCTACTCTTGGTTTCAGTTCAGGGTTTTGTGGGTTCGAGCCCCGTGTTGGGCTCTGCGCTGGCTGTGCAGAATCTGCCTGGGATTCTCTCTCCCGCTTTCTCTGCCCCTTCCCCACTTGGGCTGTCTCTTTCAAAATAAATAAGCACTTTAAAAAAAAGGGGGAGGGCGGGGGGACATGTAAAAAAAAAAAAGAAGGCACTTCTAGAGATAAGAGGAAATCCTGGAATATTTTGTGTTAGTAGAATAAAGGGAAAAGAGATTTCAAGAAGGAAATGGCGTGGAGCTTGAACCCATGAACTGTGAGAGATCATGACCTGAGCCGAAACCAAGAGTTGGGCGCTTAACCTACTGAACCACCCAGGTGTCCCTAGAATGCAATTCAAAAGTAGAGTTTCCTACTTGGGGCGCCTGGGTGGCTTCTGATACCAGCTCAGGTCATGATCTTGCAGTTGTGAGATCAAGCCCTGCATTGGATGCCATGCTGAGTGTGAAGCTTGCTTGGGATTCTCTTTCTCCCTCTCTCTGCTCCCCCCACTCCCCCTGCCCAAAGTTAAATAAATAAACTTTTAAAGAAATCGTCCTTTAAAAGAAATAAAAACAGGGTTTCCTACTTAATAAAGTATATTGAGATCATGTCTAGTTTTGAAAAGTAAGGAGATACTAGAATTGCGTAAACATTGTTAAATTTCTATTTTTCAGAAAACTTGCATTGTGAACTGGTCTATTTAATTTACTAATTCTTGATTCCTTTCTCCCATCTTAAATGCCTGTGTTTATTTGATGTTTTTAAATTTTTTTTTAACGTTTATTTATTTTTGAGAGAGACAGAGTGAGAGCGGGAAGGGGCAGAGAGGGAGACACAATCTGAAGCAGGCTCCAGGCTCCAGGCTCCGAGCTGTCATCACAGAGCCTGATAGGGGGCTTGAACTCAAGAACCACAAGATCGTGACCTGAGCTGAAGTCGGATGCTTAACCAACTGAGCCACCCAGGCGGTGTTTTTTGATGTTTTTTAATGTTTTATTTATTTTTGACAGAGAGAGAGAGACAGAGCATGAGCAGGGGAGGGGCAGAGAGAGAGGGAGACACAGAATCCGAAGCAGGCTCCAGGCTCTGAGCCGTCAGCACAGAGCCCGACGCGGGGCTCGAACTCACAGACCGCGAGATCATGACCTGAGCCGAAGTCGGACGCTCACCCGACTGAGCCACCCAGGCGCCCCTTTTGATGTTTTTTAAAATATAAAATGTATATTTTTATTACATAATTGTATACATGACTTGCCCCTTGGATTGGACTGAGTTTATTTTAGTACAACTTTTAAAACAATTGTTACCAGAAATTTCACTTACCCCCAGTGTTAGTACTAATTAAATTCATTCCTGTGTACTCTTAGTCATACCTTAGAGTAGGGTGGGTGTGTGTGTGGTATTTTAAAGCTTTTACCATTGAAACTTTTAATCCACTTTAACATAGATTCATCATAATTCATGACTTAATTTACTCTTTCTGTCTCTCATAAGTGACTTGAGATCATCCAGAGCACGACTGCTTGAACTCTTCACTGATTTGAGCTGTAATCCAGAAATGATGAAGAACGCAGCAGATTCCTATTTTTCACTTTTACAAGGTTAGTTATTTATAGGAACTTCAAAGTTTTTGAAAAACAACTATGCGGAAGTTCACATTTAATTCTTAGACTTTACAAATCTGAATAGTCTAGTCTTCTAGTCTGTATTCTTTGGTATATTTGGGTTTCAGAAACATGAGAATGTAAGGGCAGTATTGGTCTTTCTAATGTTTTGAAAAGTAAATGTGTACATATTTCATATTATGTTACCTTAGAAGGAGATGTGAGATCTAAAAAGGGAGGGGTGGCAAGGTCTTTTCTACAGGTATCTGGAAAAGTCATTATCTGAAAAAAGTTTCTAAACAGAATACCTGATATTCCTTCTAAAACTAAAAGGCTGTACCTTTTTATAGGTTTCATAAATTCCTTGGATGAATCTACCCAAGAAAGCAAGTTACGATATATTCAAAATTTCAAGTGGACTGATACATTACAAGGACAGGTTCCAAGGTAGGTAGTGCGGACAGTACTAAATGGAAGCCATTTTTGTAACTATTTGGCCAGTGGTTAACCCATTGCCTCTGTATCTGAAGAAATAGAACATAGATCTGATCAGCATTTTCTCCTATCGGGAAGCTGGTTAAAAACGTTTGACCTGAACTCTTAATATACTCAATTAAGTAAAAATCTAAATTATTTCTCCTGGATCAAATCTGTGAGACAATCCATACAAATATTACCCAGAATTCAACAGTCTTAGCTGTATTAATAATATGCAAAGAATGGTTTGGGAATTTGGAATCCAAATCTTTTGCCTACCTTTAAGCAGAGCAGAATTTTGATTTTTATCTAGTTTTCTTTTCTGATGGGTACTTCAGATACCTTTGGTCAACCTCTTTCTATTTGTCCCGGGTTCTACCCCAGCTCCATACCCTTTTGAGTCATAGTTTTATTTTTTTCCTAATTTTTCTTCACTGTTTCTTCTCTTTTAAAAAATTTCCTCTCAAAACTTTCTCATCACACTCTTGAAACTAATCAGAACAGATCTATTTATAACAGGAACCAGATCATAATGGTGCTAATTTTTTATTGAACTTTTTTTTTTTTTTTTTAGCACCATTGTGTTGTTTAAGTGGCCATATTATCTTGATCTCAGTTTGCTGTAGAAAACTGTATAAAGGCAGAAGGGAAGGAAATGGAGATTGCTGAGGGGCCCAGGGCAGCCATGGCAGTGGCAGGAGTGTGGACTCAGGCGCTGTGTCAGGTCTTGTACTGTGTGAATGCCTGCTTCTTCACATCAGATCATGACCTGAGCCAAAATCAAGAGTTGGATGCTTAAGCAACTGAGCCACCCAGGTGCACCTCTCTTATTATTTAAAGGTAAACTAATAAATTAGATATGCCTACTAGATCGCCAGATGTAATTCATTTGAATGTTCTGAATGCTGAAAAGAATAAGGTTTTAAACTGTGCATTAAATTTTTTTTCAGTGGGGTAAAACGGTTTTAAGAGTTTGTTCATGGAGCGGGGGAGCTGGCTGGCTCATTTGGTAGAGCGTGCAACTCTTGATCTTGGGGTCATGAATTCAAGCCCCACGTTGGGCCTAGAGCTTACTTTAAAAAAAAGAAAAATTATAAATTTTGTTTAGTGCTCACTTCAGCACATATACTGAAATTGGAACAGTACAGAGATCAGCATGGCCCTTGCTCAAGGATGACACACGAATTTGTGAAACATTCCATTAAAAAAAAAAGTGTCAATATTTTGTATGTTACGTTAAACAGGATATCACAAGTTATTTTTGAATGACTAATGTTTTATAACACTCCCCCTTTTTTTTAATCTAAAAAACTTCCCTTTCTCTGTTCCTTTAATGATGGTGGCAACAGTTAAATAGAAAATAACAAAGTGGAATCACAATTCTAGTTTCTTTTTGGCTCATTTTTCTATATGTTAGTATTATGTGTATAAAATAAGGGTATTGCTTCTGTTTTCATCATTTGAGACAGATGAAGAATTTCCAGGGTCTTTTCAGAACAATAGTGATTTAAAAAATTGGCGTTACCTTATTTGCTTTAGTAAGCCCTTGTCATCTTCTTTGTGTCCTATTTAGTAATAGAATCTGAAGGAATATGCTTGTTTTTAAGACCTTTTTCTTTGTGGTGCATGTACTGATAGGCTTGGCATTCAGTGTCTTTACCAGTTTCACTTCTGTTTGGCTTTTTGACCTCCTTGATTTCTTTTTACAAACCATGTGCTCCATCATGCTAGGTGGGTCACTGCTCTCAGAAAAATGTTGATCCTTCTTGTGCCTTTAATAGCATCATTCCCTCACCTGGGATGTCCTTCTGCTTCCCTTCCCACCATCTTTCAAGGCACAATTCAGAGACTGTCTATACCATGAAACCTTCTTGAATCATTCTAGCCTGAAGCAGTGTCTCCTCTGAATCCATTTTTTTAAAAATGTGGTATAAGAACCACCCACTCCAGAGTCAACTGGTTACTTACTGAAAGTGTAGATTCTGGGCCCCTCTCAGACTTTCTGATTCTCTGGAGTTAAGTCCCCCAAATTTATATTTTTAAAACTACTCTGTGTACAGTAACCTTTGAGAACCTACTATTCACATGTTTACTATCATGAAGTACATAGTGGGCTATTGTTTTTAGTCATTAATCATAAGGACTGTTTTCTTCATTTTTCCAATTAGCATATAGTTTTTATAATTTTGAGTTCAACGTACAATAGGCTTCATACAGAGATGTGTCAGTAATTGACAGAAGTTAATGAACATGTTTATAATTCTAGTGCCCAGCAGGATGCTGTTTTTGAATTAATATCCATGGGATTTAATGTAGCTTTATGGTATACCAAATATGCTTCAAGACTGGCTGGAAAAGAAAAGTAAGTCTAAAGGGGAGGGTTATATGCATATGTGTTATTTTTTCAAGTATGTGGAGTTTCATTATTAAAAAGTCTAAGCTACTGATAAAAAGTACCACTTCTGTTCACTGCAAGGTTGCCTCATAATGTTAGTGTTTTAAGTGTCAGAATTATGGAGCCCAGTGTTGGAAAGAAAAATTAATCTTGTCAGAGGTCTTATC
Organism: Panthera leo; assembly: GCF_018350215.1. Lineage (NCBI taxonomy): Eukaryota > Metazoa > Chordata > Mammalia > Carnivora > Felidae > Panthera > Panthera leo. The sequence continues at coordinate 59,433,566 of NC_056696.1, forward strand.
TAAATGAAACCCTATACCAAGAAAAGGAAAAAATTGAATATTGGACTGCATAAAAGTACCATAAATAAAGTTAAAAACAAATGACAGATGGTCAAAAAAATCGTAATGCATGTGACAAATTGTTTTTGTAACGGAAAATAAAGAGGAAAGGAAAAGATCAACAAATCAATTGAAAATAAGTGAAGACATGAACAGGCAGCTCCTAGAAAAAGAAATACAAAGATAAGTATGTGAAAAATGTTTTGAAGGATTAAAGAATTGTGACATAAAATAAGATGCAGTTTTTATAATAGAAGTGGATGTCAGCAATATGAAACTGGCAACTATGAGCTGTGGTACATGTGAACATGTGTATAATATGCAGCTATTTCAAAATAAAGTTGAATTGTCAGGACGCGTGGTTGGCTTAGTAGAGCATGTGACTCTTGATCTCAGGGCTGTGCATTAGAATCCCATGTTGGGTGTAGACATTACTTAAAAATAAAATCTTAAAAAATAAAGTTGAATTGTACGTGCTGTCGTAAAATTATGTCTAAAGTAATTTAGATGATTAAAATGAGCAGAATAGTGAATATTGTGTGTGTGCGTTTTTTTAAGTGTGTGCATGCACCAAGTGTAGAATATTTTGAACTTGTTTAATGCACAGAACATTATCTGGAAGGAAAAACTAGACCTATAGATAGAGTCTTTCTTTTTTTTAATTTGTAGTATCTTCTCTGGATATTTTTCATGTGCATTTGTTCCTTTTTTAATTGTCAAATCAGATTTTTTAAAAGGGAGACTAGTGGTGAGAAACAAATGACTAATTTGGTTTTATGATTAATTCACTAGTTGTTGGTTTTAATACAAGAAACAGGATTCATCCTCTAACTGATGTAATCACTGTCTTTAAGCATAACCGAAGATGAAGCAAAAGAAGTCCATCGAAGCCTAAAAATTGCAGCGGGGATTTTTAAACATTTAAAGGTAAAGTAATATGACAGTAAAATGTATTCCTCATGCTTTAATTTTGATTAAATTTTCTTCCTTTGGGGGCCGGAGGAAAGAATTATTTCACTATGTAAAAAGAATCTACTGTATGTCCTGTTTTTCTTACGTTAAGTACTTTGTTGATGAGTGCAGCCAGTTACAGAATCTCACATGTCTTCATTTCAGAGAGTCATCAGTGAATTTTGTTTTTTATTTTTATTTTTTAAAGTTTTTGTTTAAGTAATCTCAGTACCCAACGTGGGGCTTGAACTCAGGACCGCAAGATCAAGAGTCACATGCTCAGGGCATCTGGGTGGTTCAGTTGGTGGAGTGTCTGACTCTTGATTTTGGTTCAGGTTGTGATCACCGTGTACTGGGATTGAGCCCTGCATCGAGCTTTGCATTGGTCATGGAGCCTGCATGAGCTGCTTTCTTTCTCTCTGTCTCCCTCGCTTGTGCTCTCTCTTGCTAGAGTCACATGTTCTTTTGACTGAGCTAGTCACACACCCTATCAGTGACTTTTACGATTGGAAAACTCAAGCTGTAATCACCTGTCTCTTTGGAAAAGACAGGAGAAAACAAAGTACACACATGATGGTTCTTACCATCTGGGTGCAGCAGTTGCCGGGATAGTCATGGTCCTGCAAAACTGAACTTCTGAGTGTATTCTCTGTATCTCAGTGAAAATGTTGAAGGGCAGTCAGCCTGCACTCATTATATTAAATTGCCTGGAGCTGTGATGGAAATTAGAGAAAAGACTAATGTATTTAGTAATCAGGATTACCCCCACTTCATTCTAATTAAACTGATATTTACTGAACGCCTTCCAGAGGCCAATGATGGGCTCTCTAATGATAAAATAGGATGCAGGGGGCGCCTGGGTGGCTCAGTTGGTTAAGCACCCAGATGTTGATTTCTCTCTTGGTTGTGAGATTGAGCATTGCGTCTACACAGTGCAGAGCTTGCTTGGGATTCATTCTCTCTCTCTCTCTCTCTCTCTCTCTGCCCCCCTCCCTCCCTCCCTCTCCCTCCCTCTCCCTCCCCCATCTCTCTCCCCCCTCTCCATCCCCCCTCCCCCCAGCTCATGCTCTCAAAATAAACAAACATTAAAAAAAAAATGTCTTTACAGTAATTAAAAACCTGTGATCCTGAGTTATCTATTAAATTATAGACTTCTTTAGACTCTGCTATTATTAATGAGTGAATAATTCTAGCCATCATGCAAAAGAGAACTTTGGTTACTGTTTCAGTTAAACATTTTCTAAGATGAAAATACGACCTGCATATCTAAGCTATGTATTTTGGCCCAAAGTTTGCAGAAGTTTATGAGAAGCTCTAAGTTTTGGTATACAGGAGCTTTTATTCTCTATAAGCTTAATATCGCTCCTCTTTACACAATTTTGCTGTCCGGAATTTTTCTTTTTTTTTTTTTTTCCCCCTTCAAGACTTTTATTTTAAACACTGTGGCGCTTGAACTCATAACCCCGAGATCAGGGATTGCATGCTCTACTGCTGCCAGCCAGATACCCCTGAGTTTCTGATAAATCCCCAAATTGAATGTCTAATAACTTCCATTTTGTTTATCTGTAACAATTGGGTTAAAATAAAACTTGGCTTCTTTATTTTTGTTTCTCTTTCTCTCTCAGGAAAGTCATATCCCAAAGCTCATTACACCTGTAGAGAAGGGGAGGGATTTAGAGGCACGGCTCCTGGAAGCTTATGTTGTCCAGTGTCAGGCAGAAGCTCAAGAAGGTATCCTAAATATTGTAAGATTTTGCTTTTTTTTTTTTTTTTTTTTTTGAAGAAATCTCTACTGGCATCTAATTCTTTTTAATCAGAATTAGCTGAATTTGAGTTTCACATCTTGAGAAATTTCTAGTGAGGAATAATTTCACTGTCAGCATTTGCCTTCATGCATGGTTTATAGGAAAAGGCCTTGCAGTTTAATGGATCTTTTAAGAAGGATTTTAATTTCATGCCATTTCTGACAGCAACAGATGAATTATGTAGCTCCTCTTTTCCTGATCTCCCTTGCTCATTTCTTTTTCTCTTCCACTGTTTGCCTTGCCTTTCTTCACCTTTCAGTGTCAGGAAATAAATGAAGACTTGTAAAAGCAACAAAGAAACTTTGTAGGGTTTTTGTTTTTCTTTCAAATTCCAGTGCCCTGGAGGGATTCGTTTTCCTCTGACATGCTACTTTGTAGTAGTAGTTTTTTGTGATCTAGTAATTAGCTAGTGATTTAAAGAAATAGTGTCAGAACCAGCAAGCTTATTAGTGTTTTCTGTTTCTGTTTGCACTTTCTGTAACTTACTTTTCATGTTAAAATTCTTGACAAATTGTGTTAAAATGCCAAATAGATTGTTGGGATGGCTTTTGCCATTACAGTTAACTTAGTATGAATGCAAGTGAACTTAATTATGCGTTCACTTTGCTGTGCTTTGGTGACAGTAACAATCGCTCGAGCAATTGAACTGAAACACGCGCCTGGCCTAATTGCTGCACTGGCGTATGAAACGGCCAACTTCTATCAAAAAGCTGGTGAGTTTATAATTCTCTTGTTGTATTTTTAGTCTTTAGATGTTCAGATTAAGCTCATGGTTTAATAGGGAATAAGCAAAACAAAAAGATTCTCTAGGTTATTTCTTCATTTGTAAAACTGGAATAATGTCTACATTATTTTATTAATCTTGGTCAAAAGAATGAGAGCTGTTCACGGTTAATATGCTGCATAACTGTTAATGGAGAAGCCAGTGTTACAGTTCTTAACCAGTTATATGTAATAATTACACAGGTGTTTTAGTTTTGAAGTTTTTTGGGGTCTTTATAATAACCTTATGGTTGTCATGAAACCAAACTCCAGAGAATTAATATAACTAACCTATAATTTAACTGTTAGCAGGCTGGGAAGTTAGGACTAGAACTCAGGTCTTCTCAGTAGCCTGTTATTCTTTTCATTCACTTATTCAGGAAACATGCATTTATTTTTGTTTATGGGGTGGTTACTACTCTAGTTGCTAGCTATACAAAGATCAGTATATAGACAGAGTCACATCTAGGGAAGGAAACAAACCTGTAACCACATTATAATAGCATAAGATAAGATGTGACTACAGCAGTGAAATGAAAACCTCAAGGATCCAGGCATGCTAGAGGAGGCTTTCTATGAGAAGGTGGTGTTTGGGCCTTATTTTGAAATATAAATAGAAGTTTTGAGTTTGCTAGGAAGCTTCAGCATATGGGAAAAGTAGAACATTCTATATAGTATGTACAGAGATAAGAAAGAATTTGGCACATTCTGGGACCTTTAAACAGATGCTCTTAGCTGAGGCACAGGATGAGTGATAGGAGAAAAAGTTAGGAAAGTTTGCACGTGTGAGATCATGAATTGGTTTGTAGCCTTAGAAGTTTGGCTTTTATTTGGTAGATCATGGGGACCTGTGAAAAGGTATAAAGCAAATCTGTTTTGATTGGATTTGAATTTAGAAAAGCTCTATAGGGGCACCTGGGTGACACAGTTGGTTGAGCCTCCAACTTCAGCTCAGGTCATGATCTCACAGTTCCTGAGTTCAAGCCCCACATCAGGCTCACTGCTCTCAGCACAGAGCCCGTATTGGATTCTCTGTCCCCCTGTCTCTGCCCCTCCCCCACTTGTACTCTTTCAAAAATAAACAAAATGTTTAAAAAAAAAAAAAGAGGGGCGCCTGGGTGGCTTGGTCGGTTAAGCGTCCGACTTCGGCTCAGGCCATGATCTCACGGTCCATGAGTTCAAGCCCCGCGTCGGGCTCTGTGCTGACAGCTCAGAGCCTGGAGCCTGTTTCAGATTCTGTGTCTCCCTCTCTCTCTGCTCCTCCCCTGTTCATGCTCTGTCTCTCTCTGTCTCAAAAATAAATAAAAACGTTAAAAAAAAAAAATTTAAAAAAAAAAGATCCCTATAATTGCAGGATGAGAAATGGGCTTGTGAGGTGAAGGCTGACTCCACTTAGTGTTAAGGAAGAAGGGATCGTAGTCTGTGGAGGAAGGGACAGAAGCTTTGACAAAACAGAGAAGTAGGGAGCAGAGGACAAATGGATGAGAGAGAAGTTGGCAGGATGTGAATGTGCGTGTTAGGGAAGGTTCAGCCTGGGGCGATGGACCAGGAAGGAGAGTGTCTGCTGCTGACTGGGGTTACCACACTATGCAGTTTGCTATATTATATAACGAAAGGAAAAAGTGTAACAGTGTAATTTATATTTTTCTTAAAGTTCTATTTTTATCATTATTTTAAGCCTAAGTTGCATTACCTATCAAAGGAGGTGACAGGGTATTCAAACAGTCTTATTATGTAGTTAAAGTGTAGTTACGGGAAAATCACTTTAAAGCAAAGTTTTTTTTAGAAAATATGTAAATGCTTGAGTTTTAGACTTGAATGGCATTCTGCTTTTAGCATCTGAACACATGAACTAAAAATCTTCTAGTGAATCGGGGTGAAATTATATTTTGCTTTTTAAAATGTAACTTTAGATCATGCTTTATCCAGTTTGGAGCCTGCATACTCTGCTAAATGGAGAAAATATCTTCACTTGAAAATGTGTTTCTACACGGCTTATGTAAGTACTGATAACCTGAAAACCAGTGTCAATTTACTGTCTTTCTAGCCCCGTGCTTGCTAGGTCTGTCATTTTGTAAATTAGCATTGCATAAATAATGGAAAGCTGTCCAATGTTTACCGACAGCCAGTGCAACTCTTGTGAGCTGAGGTGGGTAGAAAGAGACGACGGAGAATTGTAGCACTGGGTTATAGTGATGGAATTACTATTTGATTCAAACCCACTTTTTATTATTATTTATTATTATTTCTTTAATTTTTATTTATTTTTGAGAGAGAGAGAGTGTGAGCAGGGGTGGGGCAGAAAGAGAGGGAGACAGAATCGGAAGCAGGCTCCAGGCTCCGAGCTGTCAGCAGAGCCTTACACGGGGCTCGAACTCACAAACTGCAAGATCATGACCTGAACCAAAGTTGAATGCTTAACCAACTAAGGCAGGCCCCCTAAAACCCACTTCTTTTTAAAGTTTATTTATTTTATTTATATATTTATGTGTGTTTATGTAAATATAAAATTAATATATAAATATATTTATGTCTATATTTATAAAGTTTACTTTTTTATCTTGAGAGAGAGAGGGAGAAAATAAGTGGGGGAGGGGCAGAGAGAGAGGGAGAGAGAACCCCAAGCAGGCTCCATGTGTCAGCACCAAGCCAAACCATGAGATCTTGCCCTGAGCTGAGACCAAGAATTGGACGCTTAACCAACTGAAGCACCCAGGTGCCCCTCAAACCCACTTTTAAGCTGGAACCTTCTGTATACTTAATGAGAATTCTCTCCTTTCATCTTATACATTGAAGAAGGTATTTACTGATCCTGATCTTAAGGCATACCACATGACATATACCCTCAGTCTGTGAAGAAACCTTAATAAGCACTCTTTTAGAAGTTACTTACCAGTTTCTTCCACCCACCAAACAAACTTACTTGTTTGTTGGTTAGAATATCTTGTGAGAGATAATCAAACACCTTTTTCAGACCCGGGTAGATACTTTTATTTCTTCTACCTTGGGATCTGTTTTCCGGCATACAGCGTTGGACCATGTGCAATGCTTGGGTTTGATACAGACATTTAGAGTGAGCATGTTCTTTTTCAGGCTAATAACCTTTCTCTTGAAACCTGTTTAGTTATTATTAACCTTAGAATCCTCCCTCCCTATCCCTCTGCATTAGCACAGTAATTTCCCTCCTTTATCTGCAGTGCCCAAATCTTAAAAACCAATTTCATTATTGAAAAGTACTTTTGGGGCTCCCAGGTGGCTCAGTTGGTTGAGAGTCTGATGTTGGCTCAGGTCATGACCTTGTGGTTCGTGAGTTCTAGCCGTGCCTTGGGCTCGCTGCTGTCATGGAAGAGCCCACTTCAGGTCTCCTGTCCCCCTCTTTCTCTGTCCCTTCCCTGCTTGCGCTCTCACTCAAAAATAAATAAATCTTGGGGCGCCTGGGTGGCTCAGTCGGTTGAGTGTCCGACTTCGGCTCAGGGCATGATCTCGCAGCCCGTGAGTTCGAGCCCCGCGTCAGGCTCTCTGCGGACAGCTCAGAGCCTGGAGCCTGCTTCCGATTCTGTGTCTCCCTCTCTCTCTGACCCTCCCCCGTTCATGCTCTGTCTCTCTCTGTCTCAAAAATAAATAAACGTTAAAAAAAAAAATTTTTTTTTTTTTAAATAAATAAATCTTAAAAAAAGAAAAAAGCACAAACACTAAATTTTGCGGGGCGTCTGGGTGGCTCAGTTGGTTAAGGATCCAGCTCTTGATTTTGGCTCAGGTCATGATCCCAGCCCAGGATCCTTGAATCGAGCCCCGCGTTGGGCTCCACGCTGAGCACGGAGCCTGCTTGGGATTGGAATTCTCTTTCTATCCCTCTGCTCCTCTCCCCCACTCACGTTCTCTCTCCAAAATAAAAATATACATATGTTAAAAGAAAATCCTTTTTCCTCTCACCCCATGGTTGGAAGGTTAGTTTGGTTCAAAGCGTGACATAATCCCACTTGTTTTATACTAGCAGAGATTGGGGGAAGCTTATTCAAGTAAAGAAATGTAAGGGATGGCATTGATATTCAAACAGTGGACGAAGGTCCACTTCATCTGATGCATTTATAAAACAATGATAGCAGAAGGCATCGTTTGGGGAGAGAATGAATAAGAATTTGTTTCTTTATCAGGCTTACTGTTATCATGGTCAGACTTTGTTGGCTAGTGATAAATGTGGCGAAGCAATCCGGTCTCTCCAAGAAGCAGAAAAATGTAAGTATTGCTGCCAGAATATTAACGCCCTTCTTAAACACAGAAGTTTTATCATGAAAGAAATAGGCAGTTAAAAGAGATTTTGGCTGAGTTCATGAAAGAGGATGGGAACTCAAGTGAGGAACTGGAGAGAGAGAAACAACGTTTCAAAAACCAGAAAACATGTAGAAAACAGCCCCCTTCCCTTACTCTATTACTGGTATCGCTGTCACACTAGGTAAGGAGCAGAAAAGTTGCTATCATCTCTGACTTATAGCTTCCTTAGTATAAACAATAAGCAGATGATTTTATATCCCTTTCACCTGCAGTTTATGCAAAGGCAGAAGTACTGTGCAAAGAATATGGAGAAACCAAGGGACCTGGGCCAACGGTCAGACCCTCAGGACACTTGTTCTTTCGGAAGCTCGGAAATCTTGTGACGAACACCCTAGAGAAGTGTCAGAGAGAGAATGGGTTCATGTGAGTACAGCTTGGTGTTTTGGCAGTACGAATGCTAGTGTGTGTATCTACAGTCACAGCGTTTAAATAGCAATACTGTTGTCACAGCCTCCCAGTTAGTCTCTGCCCCACTTTGTGTCACATTGCACTCAACTCGAATTTTCTCTTTAAATTGGTGGTAAAGTTCCCTCCTGTTGGGCCTCACTTCATCCTGCTTCTGATACATATAAAAGCAGATGTTACAATATCCTGCTTCTGATACATATAAAAGCAGATGTTACAATTTTATCGTAGGTTATTAACAAAGAGCTCACTTACAGTGTCTCAGTTTTCTCTTCTTCCTTTCCCTGGTGTTTCTTCCCTGCGAGTTATATGGAGCTTCTCTATATGGAGCTTCTCTGCTGCTCTCACGTGGGCATCCCGCCCTGCTCACAGCCACCTGTAAAGCAGGGAAATGGGTTTTCTGTCCATCCTGCCTAGTCCTGTCAAGCAGTTTTCCACTGTGAGGTCAGCATTGTTCAAACTGCAGATGACCATCTATGTAGATGGGTAGAATCTGTTTTGTCCCTGTTTTTTCTCTTTACAGTCTGCCCCTTAACATTGCCGCACCTGGTCATACCGAGCCCTTTTACTTCGTCAAATATGCCTAGTATAACTTGCCTCACCCGTTTTGGAAAGCATTCCTGAACCGCCCTCTTCCCCCGACAGCATGTTCTCACGGCATGCGATGTCCGTCAGAGCTTCTGTTACGTTGCATTGTAGGGGACAGGTTTCCTGACTGTCTCATCTACTCATGCACGCCGCATGAGGCAGGAGAATCTTCTCTGTCCTATATTAAATGGTCTCTTTCTCGCACAGGGCCTTGAACACAATAGCCGCTCAAGTAGTTAATGAATGAATGAATTGCTGTTTAAATTGCTTTTTGCAGTTACTTTCAAAAAATTCCAACAGAAGCCCCACAGCTGGAACTCAAAGCAAATTACGGTCTCGTAGAGCCTGTACCTTTTGAATTCCCTCCGACAAGTGCACAATGGACACCGGAAACGCTGGCCTCGTTTGATCTCACCAAAAGACCCAAGGATGACAGTGTACGAGACTGGCTTTTTTCCGTTTGTTCACAGAGGTTTAAAAAGAGAATTCAGAGTTAGCATTTTGTTATTTTTCTCTACTTAAGTAGATCTAGATATATACACATATGTATCTTTGTCTAAATGTTAAGTTAGCTAACTGCAGTGTTGGTGTGATGTGTGTTGTTGAATTGTGTCAGAGATTCCATCTCTAGGCCTTAATTATCTTCTGATTTCTTACATAATTGAGGCTGTTTTCAACGCATTATCTTGCCTTTTTACAACTTATCAGAGCCTCCTTTAGGAACAGTGTGGGAGGAGAAGTCTAAGGATGGATGGTTTATCCATGTTTATATTGCTATAGCAATATACTGTTTTTGATTTAGCTGCTGCAGGTCATTTGAAGATTTGACCTTATTTCAACGTTCCATGAAATCATCCAGGGGTAAAATAAGGCTGCTTTTATTCATTTATATCTAAGTACATGTTGGCGTACTAAATCAAAGATGAGATTAAGTGGGAAATTTATGGTCTGACTGCCCGAAGAGGAGGGGTCTGTGAAAAATAGGGAATGGGAATTAATTTGCAGCCATAGCTCCTTCCTTGACATTGGGTTTTTATATAATTTCCTACCCATTCTGAAACCATTAGTACTTAAAATGACTGTCTTTTTATCCTGGTCAGCCTCTAAAATAATGCGATAAGAAGTAGCCTGTTCCTGTCCTGAGATATTTTCACACTTACGAGTTCCACATGCATAGACTCATCACTCAGTTTCTCTGTCCTCAGAAAGAGTGCAAGCACCATTAGCTTGATGTTTGCCTGCCTAGGTTTTCATCTTCACTGAAGCGTTGCTTTCTGATTACTTCTTAAATTGAATTGATATGTAGCATTTGGAAAAGCTTTGTTAATTTCAGCGTTGGGTAATTTAATACAACATCTTTAAAAAGCCTAAGGTGGGGGCGCCTGGGTGGCTCAGTCAGTCAAGCGTCCGACTGTGGCTCGGGTCAGGATCTCACGGTTCGTGAGTTCGAGCCCCGTGTCGGACTCTGTACTGCTGGCTCAGAGCCTGGAGCCTGCCTTGGATTCTGTGTTTCCCCCTCCCCCGCTCACGCTCTGTCTCTGTCTCTCTCTCTCAAAAATAAAATAAACATAAAAAAAATTAAAAGTAAAGATAAATAAAAATGAAAAATCTAAGGTGGAAAAGATCTAGTGTTTGTTTTCCAAATCTTAGTTTATTATGTACTTAAAACTGTGTTTTTCTCCCTAGACCAAACCCAAAGCAGAAGAAGCAGTGAAGCCTGTCAGAGAACCAGATACCAGACCTCAGAAGGACACGGGATGTTCCATCTCCTAAAATACACTGATAAAATGTGCACTACGAATTTCTCTATAGTAGATAAGATAAACCCTGGGACTTCAGTCCGTATTTCTTAAAAGGTTTTCTCTGAAGCCCGTAGAATGATTTAGTACATTCGGAGGGAATCTGCCTTCAGTTTATTTGTTCTTGATTTTTAATAGAGTAGAGATGTTTCATGCTTTGTTTCCAAACCCTTTTTAATCAGGACAACATGTAAAAGATTTTACTGTGCCCCTCAAGGGCGTATTTGGGGGTTGGGCTTTTTTTTCTTCAAAGTCTGGGTTGTAGTAAGTTTCAGGTTAATCTAGGCCAGAAACACGTGGCATCAGGTATGTTTTTCTGTCTTCACACACAAAAAGTTTTATTTTCCTTCCTCTTACCTGATACCAGAAGAATGACAGGAGTTGGTTTTTAACAGTTTTCTTCCTCTTACCATTATGTTGTCACACAGACTTGTGTTCTCTTCAGATCCCTTCCATTTGTAAGAAGCTATAATTTGTTCCAAAAAATCAGTGTTTATAGGTATTTTGAGACCATTTAAGAACTTCTGTTCTGGTAGCCCTGCACTTTATTTCAGCTTCAATAAACCTACAGTGATTTTTACAAGTACTTTTTCTAATGGGTTTTTTACTTCGAGGACAGAACTTTGTGACAGCTCTTCATGTTCCCATGTGAGAGAACACAATGAAACGTTTTTGCAGAAGTCAGGTATTTCACGATGTAAAGAAAAAACATCAAACCTAAGCGAGATAGGTTGTCCTGAATTACACTGCTAACTCTACTTTTTGGTCACAGAAGTTACGGTAAGATGCCTTCGTTACTGATTTCAGTGTGCGTTATTTCTATATGGTCTTCTAATTTACACATCCTATCAGAATCGTACTGCTTTAGGCCAAAGGCCATAGCAAAAACAAGAGCAAACATATAGTATGAACTTAAAATCAGCTTGTAATATTTGAAACAGTTTAGCGTGTACACAAACTTGGGAAATAGTGGATGCATGCTGCTTTAACAAAAGTCACACGTCTGTAGTATTATCTTTTTTGATTATTCTTCTGGGGCGTTAGCTAATTTTCCTATTACAAATGACAGATTGGTTCACTTAATAGAAATAGTGTATATTGAGAGCTTACTACGTGCCCGGCACTCTGCTCAACACTTATGTAGGTAAACCATTGACTCCACGTGGTAGCCCTGTGACAGATAAGTGAAATCTGCATAAGGTGTTAAAATAGGAATAAACATTTCATGGTGAAGAATAAAGAGATTATTCCTGTCTGAATCAGTATTGTGTGCAAAGAATTACTTAAGTTGTAGTTTTCACTCTTGAAAACTACAAAGAATCAGAGTTTTTTTTAATATACGGAAATGCTAATAACTACTGTATACCATTTAATATTTGAAACTGCAGTTTCTAGAATAAGTGGAGTAATAACTGGACTTTTAACTTTATTTTGCTGTCTACAGAAACATACTTTAATGAAATTTCACTGTATATTATGTAACACTACAAAATCACTCGTCTGGTTGCTGTTTGCCATTTATGGACAAAACTTTAAACTTGTGCCAGCTTGTTCTTCTCGGCCTCGTAGGACCTGTTTATCTTGGGTACTCTAGTACTCATTAACCTAGTTGCTAAATTTTCACATTGACACTTGGGGGTTATACTACCATATATGGAATGAAAACATGTCATATGTTCAGTGCTTTTGTAAAATGCAGGAAATACTGGTATTACTTTAAATCAATAATTGGCAACTTCGACATGAGCAAGTAAGAAATATTGTGTTGACTGAGCAAAAGTGACACTTTGTGACTAAAATACCCCATTATATATCTTCTTTGAAGTGACGTTGGAAATTTGGGAAGTTGACACGTCAAGCAGCTGCATGAAGGTTGTAGAGGGTGTAACTTTGTGTTAAGTGTTGCGTATACTTTCGTCCTTCATTTAAACTGGATAATGACCGCCAACAAAAGTGTTGTTTGTATAATGCGTTACCTTTTTATTTATGAAAATAAAAGTAATTTTACTTATAATTTCATTGGGATTTTGTTTTTCGATAAACATTTTTACTTATTAAACCAGTTACCATTAATACAATGCAAAAACCCTAATTCTTCACAGTAAAGTTTTAAAATGACACACATTTGTGTTGTTTTACGCTACATGAGTTCATTAAATATTCAACGCTGCTCAGTCTGTTTGGCTTTTATTTCTGTTTCTTGGTACTTAGCGCCACTGAATGGCAAAGTGGGATCGGAGTTGGCCTGTGTCTCCCTTCCTCAGCACAGTCCAGCACCATGCAGTTGTGGACTGTGGTAGACTCGGCTGGAGAGCCCGTTGTGGCTGCGCTGTGCTCTGTAGAAAGCTGTCCTTTGGAAAGTTGACGTGGGTTTCCAGTACTGTATAAATGTACTGAGAAATACAACCCCATTCAGAAATGGTGCCTCATTTTCCAGGGTGTGCTTTACAAAATCACACATTTCCTACCTCTTTTAACATGTGCGTGAAAATAAACTTGGCAATGTCACGTGGGTTACCGTAATTTTGTGTTGACGGACTTGTGATACTTGAGTAATTTGCTCAGCATTTACATTTTTATTTTAAAAAACAGTTTAGTAGCAAACTAAAGGGACTCAAACAAGGGGAGCCTACTCTGAATTGTAGAACGAAAACCCACTTATACAATATAAGGCCACCGATACTGCGTCAATGCAGTTCAGTGTATCCAATGCCTTTGCTGTGCTTGAGGTGGGTGTAAGTTCATAGTGTCAATCAGAGTGCCCCCCCCACCCCCCCCCCCCGCCACCTGCCCCGGAGAAAATGTTCACCAGTGGCTTGAGTTTTATTCCCTAGAGCTTCATAGTAGTTTGCCTCAAGCTACTGGTCTCAGGCTTCTAGGGCCAGCTGGGCAGGGCCTAAGGTGGCTGGAGCTCCCAGGCTGGTCACCTGGGAATTTCAGAGAATTCCCACCATCACCTGTCACGATGTAGAAAAAGTTGAGAAATGCCTTGATGGCAGGGGCACGTCAGTGATGTTCCTCTTTTTTTCTTCTTTATTTATTTAGAGCGAGAGAGCGCAAGCAGGGAAGGGGCAGAGAGGGAGGAAGAGAGAGAATCCCAAGCAGGCTCCACACTCAGGCTCAGGGCAGAGCAGAGCCAAACGCGGGGCTCGATCTCACGACTCTGAGATTATGACCTGAACTGAAATCAAGAGTGCGGCGCTTAACCTACTGAGCCACCCAGGTGCCCCAGTGATGTCACTCTTGTCCACAGTGACTGGGTGCATGCATGCGGTTTAATACTGAAAATAAAGATCTAATAATCCTGCCAGGTAATGTTCTGACAGCAGTTCCCCTGGGGAGCAGAGGTCTGCAAATGCGTGCGTTCATTTATTCATATTTCACATCTCTCCTCAGTCCACATAATTCCTCACTCAACCCTGCCCGCTCCCTGGCCAGTTTCCTCAGGTGAACCAGCGTGGAGAAGTTGGTAGAGAAGACTGCTGCCTGCAGGGGGGGGGGCTTTGGATGCTCCATCCCTGCTTGACCTTCAGAGCACCTCGTGGGGGAGGGGAAGGCGGAAGCTGGGAGCACCCACAGTGGCCCAGTTAGCTGGGTGTGTGTGTGTGTGTGTGTGTGTGTGTGTGTGTGTGTGTGTGTAATTCCCGGTGCTGCTGCTTTGCTGCCTTTTAATCTGGTTCATTTGAAAACCTGTTTTCATAAACGAAAACTGAAAGAAATGTAGGAAATTTTAGGTGCGATATCTTTCTGAAGCTCAATGCCAAGATGTAGAACTCGTGTGTGATTTTGCTGGTACGGATTCCAATGCTGTGTGTCAGTGAAGGAGTTGATGAAAATGAAATGAATAATGTGCAAATGTAGTGAGAAAAATGTGAAACAAAAGGCAGCCATTTTAGCATCAGAAATAGAGACAACTACAAGCCTGTTCTCTCCTTAGTTTTCCAATCTATTACATAATACCTTCCCTCACCCATTAAAATGATCTAAACGTATGGTTCATTTATTAAGCAAATACTGAGTGTCAGCCTTGTCTCAGGTAGTGTAGGGGCAGGAGGCACAGCGGGAAACACACAGGTAAAGCCCCTCCCACTCTGGCCAGAGGACAGGCAGGGGAGGGAAGGGAGGCGGGAGACAGGCAAAATCAGAGTTTGTGCAAGGTGTAAGTGCTCAGGAGAAAAACTAGTAGCATGTTGAGTGGTGGTGGTGGTGAAGGGGACAGGAAGGTGCCTTGAGAGAGAAGAGTTCAAAGTCTGTGGGAGGAAGGACTAGTCCTGGGAACCACAGCTACAGGGTCCTTGTAGGGGGAGAGTCTGTGGTCAGGGAACCATAACGTGAAGGCCAGTGTGTTGAGCGTGGTGAGCGGCGGTCGGCACGAAATGAGATCAGAGAAGTATCGAGAGCCAGATGGACAGCCTTGCAGGCTATTGCAGGGACTTGGGCTTCCTCCGTCCCCC
The DNA here is from genome assembly GCF_018350215.1 of Panthera leo. Classification (NCBI taxonomy): domain Eukaryota; kingdom Metazoa; phylum Chordata; class Mammalia; order Carnivora; family Felidae; genus Panthera; species Panthera leo. Next base: position 59,448,701 of record NC_056696.1, read on the forward strand.
ACTGCGCCTTCCCACAGGTGCCATATGAACCCCTTGCAGATTCTTTTTTAATGCTCTTTTTTTTTTTTTAATTTTTATTTATTTTTGAGAGATGGAGAGGGACAGAACGTGAGGGGGGTGGGGCGCACAGAGAGAGACACACACACACAGAATCTGAAACAGGTTCCAGGCTCGGAGCTGTCAGCACAGAGCCCAATGCGGGGCTTGAACTCTGGGACTGTGAGATCATGACCTGAGCTGAAGTCGGCCGCTTAACCGACCGAGCCACCCAGGGACCCCAAACCCCTTGTGGATTTCAAGCAGAGTGACATGATCTGATTCTACAACTCTGGCTGCCTTCTTGAGTATAGACTGTAGGGGGACAGATAGAAGGCCACGGCCACAATCTAGGCGAGAGATGATGGCTTAGACCAGGGTGGAGTGGTCATACGAGGATTCCAGAAATATCCAAGAGGATTTCCTGATGGATTTAATGGGGGGTGTGGCTAAAGGAAAAGAATCAAGAATGACGCCAAGGACTCTGGTCGAACAACTGGAAGAATAGAATTGCCATTTACTGACATGGAAAGACTGCTGGAGGAGGTACGAGTATGTGTCTGGGGGAGGGGTGTGCAGGAAGAAGGGTGCGCTGGAAGTGTGAGCAAAGATTTAGGCACATCAGGACCGAGATGTCTATTAGACACCCAAGAAGCAATGTTGAGTAGACAGTAGGATCTCTGAATTTGAGATTCAAGGAAAAGTCTGACCTGGAGATAAAATTATTGGATATAAACTTACATGTAGGTAGCATTTAAAGCCATAGGACTCAATGAGATAAATATCTATTCATTGATGAATGAATACATAAAAACAGAAGTGATTCCATCACTGAGCCGGGAGGTACTCCAATATTGAAAGGTTGGGGAGATTATATGGCCTTTTAATTATACTATATATACGTAGGCACAATCCTTGATAAACTAGATTTGGGGTTTTTAAGAAACAAAAAGTAGAGGTGTTCATAAGAATTAAACAGAGGGTGGGGAGACTGGGTGGCTTAGTGGGTTCAGTGTCTGACTCGATTTCGGCTCAGATCATGGTGCCAGGGTCGTGGGATGGAGCCCTGCCTTGGGCTCTGCGCTGAGCGTGGAACCTGTTTGGGATTCTCTCTCTCTCTTCCTCTGCCCCTCTCCCACTCGTGCTCACTCTCTCAAAATAAATAACCTTAAAAAAAAAAAAAGAATTAAACAGAGGTAAAAAAACATGCCGTAGGGAATATTTAGCCTTCTGAAAGGTCACTTGCAAAACATCCATGTCTATGTACATGGTGTGAAATTGGCGGTGCTCCCAAGGTTTTTGTAAACAAAAATAAGTAGATTCCACCTTGTTCTGTAATTTTGCATAGCACATCCTAAAGAGTCCAGTAGGTGGCAGAAAAGCACTAACTCCATTATAAGTTAGAGCTCTTTCTCACCTTTTTTCCCCTTTTTCTCTCCTCTCTCCTCATGGCTTCCCTTTAGAGCCCCCTGAATTAAAAGATATAAATGCTTACTTAACTCCCAACACTGTTATCATGAAGAAAAGAAACCAGTATTTTCTTTAGAGGGCCAGCAGATATCATTCGTCTGTAATTCAAGTAACGGGGGAGCCAGGTATATGGGGGGATGGGGTACTTCATTTGGTTTGGAAATGTATGAACTGGGAGATGGTCTTCAGAGGAGTGAAGTACAATAAACCACAGTGGGGCTGTTAGGCCGTATACATTTTTTTTCTTTTTAATGTTTATTTGTTTTTGAGAGAGAGTATGTGTGGGGGAAGGGGAGGGGCAGAGAGAGAGAGACACAGAGGATCCAAAGCAGGCTCCGTGCTCTCAGCCAAGAGCCCAAGGCGAGGCTCGAACCCACAAACCCATGAGATTATGACCTGAGCCGAAGTTGGACACTTAATCGATGGAACCATCCAGGTGCCCCTGTTAGTTCTTAAACTTTTGATATTTAAGCTTTTAAGGTTGCAGCAAGGTTGGTGGGGGGGAAGGGGAGCCTCAGAAGGCAGAAGGCAAAAAAAAACAAAAAAACAAAAAAAAACCCTCTTGAAAAAAAAAAATAGACGAGATGTCTTGGTACTAGCTTCATGTGCAGCAAATCACTGTATCTTTTCCCACATCCTTAGGGCACTGGTTTCCTTAGGAAACTTGCCTGTACATTGGGGTCACCCGGACAGCTTCAAAAATAACAGATGCCGGGCACCTGGGTGGCTGTGGATTAAGCATCAGACTTTGGATTTCAGCTCAGGTCATGATCTCATGATCTGTGGGGTCGACACGTTGCGTTCTTCGCGGACAGCGAGGTGTCTGCTTGGGATTCTCTGTCTCTGTGTCAGCCCCTCCCCCGCTGGTGCGTGCACATGTACTCTGTCTCTCTCAAAAATAAATAAACTACAAAACAACAGCAACAACAACGATAACACCTGATGCCATGTCCCACTCATAGAGATGGTGACTTCAGTGGTCTGGGGTGTGGTCTGCCATTTGAATTTTTTAAAAGACCCTTAGAGGATTCTAATCTGCAGACAAGTTTGGTGCCCACTGGGTTCATTCACTGCCGGATGTGTAAATATAACTGACCTTCCCACAACTCAAACACGTTCCGCCCTGTAAACAGCACACAGAGAATGCTTCCACGTTGGCATATCCCAGGGCTCTGTCTGGCCTCAGCCTAGCTTCTCTGATTTATCATCTACCGAACAACTTCTGGCACCGAATTTTGTACTACCTTCAAAGCCAGACATAACGAATAAAAGCAATGAAAGAAAAAGCAGAGGAATAAATGTAGGTGAGTTGCTTTCAAAAATGTTTGTATTTCCTTCTGATTACTGTTGTAGGATGTGTTTTATTTCACATGGCACTGTCTTAAACACCAAATTAAGTTACTGTTTGCTGCTTTTTTGGCATCAGAAACTAAATGGTAACAACTTTTCTATTTCTTGCTGAGGTTCTTTAGTGATACACTGTCACTAAGTCAGTCGGCAAAACCCTGTGTATTCATTGCTCAAGTCTCCTTAGAGGACCCTATGCTGGGTCGGTCCTCTGTCTTCATATCACTTTGCTGACAAATTTAACCCTTGGCAGGTCTTTTGCAACCCTAACCTTTGACAACGACATAAACTCAGCATTGTACCAATAAGATTCGGTGATTTATTCACATCCCCTGAAGGGAATGAAAAATTCTTCTCTATGCTCAAGGCCTTCCAGTTGGACTAAGAATTAAATTTACATGAGACTGATTAGCAGGAGAAAAAAAGTTTTATTACATGTACACAGAGGCCCAATAATGAAATTGAGACCCAAAGAAATGACCAAAGCCAGCAGTTTTTACACCTTTTAGACAGAGAGACAATAAATCCGTGAGGAATTGACAAGACAGAGAAATGTTAACTAACTGGAGTTTCAATTAGTGAGGAATTGTAAACAGACTTTGGGCTGGGATAGCAAATTAGTAAAAAGTAACAAGGATTGTTTGTACAGCCTTCTTGGCTCTAAACATCTCATCTCTGGTGATAAGGATGTCTCTTCACCTCCTGGTCCAGGGAGGCTACCTTTCTCATAGATTTCCTGCTTTTAGGGGCCCAGGGGAGGGTCTGAGTGTCCTTCTTTGCATAGGCTTGTCTCTACAGTAACTTTTAGGGGCGCCTGGGTGGCTCAGTTGGCTGAGTCCGACTCCTAACTTCGGCTCAGGTCATGATCTCATGGTTCATGGGTTCAAGCCCCATGTCCAGCACTAGCCGTGCAGAGCCTGCTTGGGATTCTCTCTCTCTGCCCCTTCCCCACTCGTGCTTTCTCTCTCTCAAAAATAAATAAACTTAAAAAAACCCAAATATTGAAAGTTCATAGCCATTGTGTCTTCAAACATTACCTCCCCTGTCCTTTCCATTCACCTCCTCTGAACTCCCGTTCAACACATATTGAACTTTCTCATCCATTCTTCATATCTCAAAGCTTTTCCTTGATGTTAACAGAACATATCTCTCTTTATGCTGGGTTATGAGAGATTGCTTCACTGTTCAATCTACATCCAACATATCTCGTGTTGACTATACATTTCGTTTCTGGAATTTCTGTTCCGTTCTTTTTCAAATCACCCTGTTCCTTTGGGATATTATGTCTTGCTTCCTTTATCTCTTTGAATATATTAACCATAATCATTGTAAAGTTCTGTGTTGCTCTATTACTCCCGACTTTTGGGTGACAACTTGGTAACATCCTCAGGAGGGTTGGTTTCTTCCTGGGATTTGTAAGTTTTTGCCATGGCATCCTCAGCAGGGGGTGTTTTTAGTGCAGATCCTGTGTACCTTATCTTCTTGAAGCTTCCCTGTCAGGTGACTTTGTGCTTGCTTCCAGCAGCTGTGGGTCCCGAAGCTTCACTGCCGGGCCTCACCCCACCTGAGCACTCTGAATCTGGCCGCACCCAGCATTTGATACTGGCCTGGGGTTCCAGTATTTTTCAGTGACTCTTTCTACCCATGTTGCCAGGAGATGACAAATTGTTTTTCCACTTTGATAAGCCAGTAGGCAGTTTTTCCAGTCCATAATTTACAGATTACGATTTTAATTTATTTATCTTAGTTTTACTCAGGTATTTCACTTCGGCTGGCTCCTCAAATTCGCAGGGTCTGTGATTTGGGCTCTCCTCTCTGCACCAGTGTTAAACCTTTAGCCCCAAGGTCTGTATCCAGTTCTGAAACCCTCAGGAACCATCCCAGCTTTAGCTCACCCTTAGGATTTTCAGTTTTCCTTCTTTTGCTGATACCTAGGCTTCCTTCCAGTCTCTCTGCCTCTCTTACATCCTCAGTCCAGCTGTTACAGCAAATACTCGGTGCCCAGGAAGAGACCAGCCATGTGCACTCCGGGAATCGGAAAAGGCTGTTCATTGCACACCGGTGCTGGCCCAGCGGAGTCACCTCCAAAGGCTGAGCCCCGAACCTTGCCATGGGACTCCTTTCATGGCTGGGATGGTAGGGGATTGAGAGATCAAAGAAACAGGGGAGGGGGACTTTACCAGTGATGCTACACAGGTAGTTGGTGCAGGAGGCAGACAAGATTACGGAAGACAAAAGTATGCAAGGGGAGTATCCAGCCTTGGGCACGGATACTCGTTTTTGCTAGCTTTTCTTCTCACAGCTTGGTTTAATATTTTAATTTTATCCAGCATTTCTGTGAATCTGGAACAGGAAGAGGACTTTCACATCAACTCAGTCTGCCACATCTGCTGACATAATCTTCAAATATATTAAGTACTCATTAAGACAACGGTGTGTGTACCCACTGTTACGGAAGTGATAGGTACTTAATAATACCTAGCTTTTATTAGACACTTGATATTTGCTAAGAATTGTTCTAACTCCTTGCTGTGTCTTTCCTCGTTTAATTCTCATTTTATAAGGTTGGTACTATATTCAAAGATATGCTCAAACTGTATCATTCTTATTTTAGAGATAAGGAAACCAAGGCCCAGAGATAGTAAGTAATGGGATATTAAACCTAGGCAGGCTGGCTCCCAAACTGGTGAGATTTATTGAGATATTAACCAGTGTTAACTGATTAACTGATGGGGTAGCAAGAGGCAGGCTGAGGACAAAATACAGGCTGGCAGCCCGCCCCCCCCCCCCCCCCCCCCCCCAGCGCCGTGGAATATGTGTGCTATTCCTCTGACCTGCCTGGCTACCCAAGAACAAAGGAAAGGGGTTTAATTGCTTGCCACGGTGATGTGGGAAACTAAGGCAAGTGAGAAATGAAATTCCCTTACTGCCTACAGCCCATTGATAAATCCTTGAGACCAGCAGAGTGACCTCCCTCTAGGAGCTCAGAGGCCTCAAGGATGACACTTTGCTAGGGGCAAACGAGAACCTTGGCTTACACCTCCCCCATAAGTCTACTTCCTTTATGTCAACTGCCCCAAGATATATCTTGGCAATCATGCTCCAAGTTTATGGCCCCTGATATGTATCTGAAGGGTCTCAGGACTAAAGTTTTATTAAACAGTGATATATGGTGTTTCCCTAGCAACAGCTAGCCCCTGAAGGTCCTGGAAACCTTGCTTCCAAAATTCCTTAGAGGTTTAATCTATCCCTGACCCCCTCCCAACCTGAGGGTATATAATGAGTTACCCGTCATGACCCCAGTGCAGCTCTTCCTGCCCATGGGTCCTGTCCCCATACTTTAATAAAATCACCTTTTTGCACCAGAGACGTCTTCAAGAATTATTTCTTGGCCATCGGCTCCAGACCCCACAGACCACCCCATCACCCCAAAAGTTCATCATTAAGTGTAGAATTTGATTTGACAAATGTATAGTTGAGTAACCACTGCTACAATCATGATATCTGTCAGAACATTTCTATCGCCCGAGAAAGTTCCCTTTTGTCCCTTTGTAGTTATCTCTCTCCCCATCCTCCCCAGCAAACACTCATCTGTTTTCTACAACTATAATTTTGCCTTTTCTAAAATGTTATATAAATGTAATCATTTAATATACAGTGCCTGGCTTCTTTCACTTAGCGTGATGTTTTGGGGATTCATTCATAGTGTTGCAAATATTAATGTCCAAAGGGGCACTTGGATGGCTCAGTTGGTTAAGCAACTGACTCTTGGTTTCCTCCCAGGTCATGGTCTCATGGTTCGTGGGATGGAACCCTGCATCGAGCCAGCACGGACAGTGCAGAGCCTGCTTGGGATTCTCAGTCTCCCTCTCTCTCTGCCCCTCCCCTTTTCTCTCTCTCTCAAAATAAATAAATAAATAAATAAAAATATAAGTGTCCAAAACTTTAATCACTAAATAGTATTTCATGGAACAAATGTATCACATTTGGTTTATTCATTAATGGACATTTTGATTGTTTTCAGTTTGGGGCTCTTACAAATAAAGCTGCTATAAATATTCACATACAAATCTTTAGATGGAAGTGTTCTCATTTCTCTTGGGTAAACATCTAGACGTGTGATACTGTGATTTTTAATAACTATATATGTGGTCTTCCCATTTCTAGCCCAGGGCTTCTAAAACCTTTGGAATTTCCTAACTGTTGAGAGGACCAAGTGTCTTTTGTCATGTTAATGAGGTGACTTGCAAGAACCAACCCTGTGATTAGGTGATTTCCTTCCCACTTCCTGACATCCCCCAGGGGCTGGAGGTTGAATTCATCACCAGTGCCCAACGCTAATGATTTAATCAGCCAGACCTCGGTGATGAAGCCTCCAAAACAAACAAACAAACAAACAAAACAGGGTGGGAGGAGAGCTCCCAGGTTGGTGGACACGTGGAACTTCAGAGAGCGTGTTGTGCTCAGGGAACACACAGAAGCACTGTGCCCTTTCCCTATACCCTGCCCTGTGCACCCTGCCCTATACCTCTTCCATCTGGCTCTTCCCAAATTATATCCTTTGTTGTTGTTGTTTATTTATTTTTGAGACGGAGAGACCAGGGGAGGGGCAGAGAGAGAGGGAGACACAGAATCTGAAGCAGGTTCCAGGCTCTGAGCTGTCATCACAAAGCCTGAAGCAGGGCTCGAAATCACCAGCCATGAGATCATAACCTGAGCTGGAGTCAGACGCCTAACCGATTCAGCCACCCAGGCGCCCCAAATTCTATCCTTTTATAATAAACTGATAATCTAGTGAGTAAACAGACTTCCCGAGTTGCTCTAGCAAATTAATCTAACTCAAAGTGGGGGTTGTGGGAACCTCTGATTTATAGCCAGTAGGTCAGAAGTACAAATAACAACCTGGGCTTGTGATTGGCCTCTGAAGTAAGGGAAGAGGCCAAGTAAGAGGCCAAGTGTCAGAATCGAGTTGAATTGTAGGACATCCAGCTGGTGTCCTGACAATTTGAGAATTGCTTGTTGGTGGGGGAAATCTCTGCCCACCCCCCAGCTTGGAATTGGGTCCCAGAACAAAACTATATGGTGAGAACCTGTTTAACTTTTAAGAAACTGCCAAACTGTTTTCCCAAGTGGCTGTACCATTTTGCATCCCCACCAGCAATGTGAGAGTTCTAGCTGCTCCATTTATTCCTCAGTCCTTTAAATTTTAGCCTTCTAGTGAGGGTGATATCTCATTATGGTTTCAATTTGCATTTTCCTAATGACTAATGACATTGAGCATCTTTTCCTAAGTTTAGTTGGCACCTGTAAATCTTATTCGATAAAGTATCTGTTCAAATCCCTCGCCCATATTTCAGTTGAGTTGCTTGTCTTTTACTTATTGAATTGTAATTGCTCTTTACATATTCTGAAAATAAGTCCTTTACCAGGTATATACTTGACAAATTTGTTCTTCTCTGTGCAAAGCCTGCACTCTTAATCACTACCTACATTGCCTCTCGCTCTTTATTGAAATAATTGGGAAACTTCCACACCTTAGTGGCCTCTCTCTACTAGTATTTGTTGGTTTTGTAATGAATAAGAGGTAAGGGAACAGTTTAAATTTTTGTTTGAAGACTCAAAGTTCACATTTTTACTACTAATTACATTTTTTTTTTTCCATTTTGGTACAGAACTGAACAGTCCTTCCTTGGATTTGAAGAATTGATGAGATTGCAGCTACGGTTACATCTGAATTCTCTAGCTTTACCATCCATTGAAAATAACTAGACACCCCTCAGCTATATAAACACTGCCCTGGGCAACTGGCCTGAAGGTTCCCTGTTTTAAATTCACTAGTTGTTTTATTTCCTTATGGAAAAAGACAGTTTCCAGAAGTCAGAATTAGAGAAAAGTAGGTCTTCCAAAAGAACTACTCCCAAAAGAATTATCCATTTTGTTGATGGAGACATCATGGAAGAATATAGCACCGAGGAGGAGGAAGAGGAAGAAAAGAAGGAACAGAAAACAAATTCAACACATGATCCTGTAAGCTTAGAGTGTCAATATTAGTAACATGGGGGCTTAATGAATAAGAGATTAAGCCAAACAAGGTTTGTAGAAAATACAGTTTTAAGCTAACTCCTTGTTCCCCTTGTCTTACCTCCTGGAGTTTATAGTCAACTCATAGTTTTGATAACTTTACATTTCTCATGTGTGCGAAAGAAAATGTAATATACTATAAAGCATTTTGAAATCTCTACATGAAACACCTGTACCACTACTCTTGTTATTAATTACTCTAACTTGATTTCTTTCTTTTTTTCAGTCTAAACTCTCATGGCAGTCGTACTTATGGTTTTGGGCAGGGCAAATAGCAAGCACCTCATTTTCTAGTAAGTAGTGCCAAAGTTATTTATTTATTTATTTATTTATTTATTTATTTAGTCCTAAATACAAGATGTAGACTTATAGGCCCTCAGTGTTCGTTGGGCCTTCCAGTAGTTTAATCCACTCCCTGGCATCCAGAATAAGGGACAACCTAGTCCCTTCTTGATCTATGCTTGAACATTCCCAAAGGTGTAGAACCTCACATCTTCAGGCAGACCCTTCCATCTCTTTCCAACTCTTTTTAGTAAATTCTACCTTATATTTTGTCTTCTTTTAAAGTTATTCCCATTGATCTTAGTTGTCTTTCTTAAGGTCATATAAAACAAGTCTAGATTCCTCTTTCATAGGACAGAGCTTCAAATATTCGAAGACAATAGCCTCCCCCATCCCTAAGGTGACTCTTCACCTGAATAAACTTCCAAGGTTTTTTTAAAACTATTTTTATATGACACAGTTCCAAGTTCCCTCATCATAATGACTCTGTTATGAACAAGGACTTTATGGACCCTTCTCAGGGACAAAGTGAATGGCCTAAGCAGCTATTTATAACAGATGAAACACTGAATCTTATTTTGCTCGACTTTCACCAATTTTCTTTAAAACACAATTGGCAACATCTAATTACTCATTTCCTTCTAAATTTTTAAAAATGTTTTATTTATTCTTAAGAGAGAGAGAGAGAGAGAGAGAGAGAGAGCATGAGTGGGTGAGGGGCAGAACAAGAAAGGGACACAGAATCTGAAACAGGCTCCAGGCTCTGAGCTGTCAGCACAGAGCGTGACACGGGGCTCGAACCCACAAGCTGTGAGATCATGACCTGAGCTGAAGTCGGACGCCCAACTGACTGAGCCACCCAGGCGCCCCTTCTCATTTCCTTCTAATTTGCGTATTCTTGTATGTACATCAGGAAGGAAACAACTTTAAAAAAATACAAAAATTAAAATTCAAGAAAATACGAAGTATAGCCATAGCTCTGAGGAATTGATCTTCATTCATTCATTAAATAAACATTTATTGTGTGCCAATGTGTGTTTGGCACTGTGTGGGTCCCTGGGACACAAAGACAAATGACAGGCTTTGCTTTCAAGGGACTCCATATTCAATAGATATTATAAGCTAGTAAACATGCCTTTAATTACAATTTGTTGTCACAACCGCCGGGCTAGAAGGAGCATAGGGACCACCGATGAAAAGACTTAGTAATGAGTAATGCTGATATATGACTTGAGAGTGCTATGAAAGTATGGCTAAGGTCAGCTTAGGGACCACAATAGTCACTGGGGGTAGGGGAGGGGAGGGAAGTCTTCAAACTACAGTAAAAAGTAACGATGGGGTGATTTAGTCAGATGGTATGAGCCTCAGAGGAGCAAGTGCTTTTACATCAGGATACAGGGTTAGGGATTTGTAAGATCCTTTGGGAACCCAGGTGAGATACCAATCTTACCTCGACCATGGTACACTGGCAGAAAAAATGCTGTCTTCTAGAGAGCTCTATGTGTTTAGTTGGGACAAGATGTGTAAGGGGTGAAATATTTTGGAGGGAGAACACCCTAGGAGATTAGGTCAAGTAAAAGAAGCAAAACTCAATACAGCCTTATGAGAATGTAAAGGAGAACAGGGACTGTAGTGATTTCCATGTTGGGCTGTGACTTAGGATGGTAGGAACAGGACATATGGGGAATCACGCTGCCTTCGAGGTTCCAAGCAGGACTGTAGCGTTGACGTGCATCTGCTTGGGGCTTCCAGGTTGTAGGGGAGCCATACAAATGCTAGCAGTCAGCACCCTGGTCTCTACACAGGAACTTTGGATAGAGCTGACACCCACATGAAACCGTAACTAGTGTTTTCAAGGTAAAATTCTAGTAGGTCATAAGCAGGAAAGCCTCCTAAGGTTTATTCTAATACTTTAGAAACTCCTCTTATATACATGTACCAGGCACTGTGGCAAACAAACAGATTAAGGAGCTAGAGTATTTTTGAAAAGATAAAACGCATTTTAAACAATGGAGAGCACCATGTTGATGTACTATATGGGCAACATCCCAAGAAGAGGAAAAGCCTTAGGGATCAGAAAGTGGGGTCGTGGGGGGTAGGGTGTCAGAAATCCTATAATTCTAAAGGAAAACATTTCTAGGTGTCTAGGAGACCCCGCCAGGAAACCACTGTTAATGCTAACCCTTGACCCCCAACTTTCACAACCAAACCATCTATTCTGATTGCTTAGGACCAACGCTGTACCTGGAAGTAGGTATTTTGAAAATCTCTCCTGACATACCCATCTGGAAAGGATGGTTTAGATGTAATCCCACGGGGAGACAGAAGAGTTAACAATTCCTTGTGAGTCCTGGAACTTTCTGAGAGTCCAGAGCAATTGAAATCTTTTGTCAGCCTTAAAGTTAAGTGTGGTAATGGATCACCGGCAGACAAGTTTAAACTCTTCACCTCAAATGACTCTAAGTTTTAGTCATCAGTTCAGCTTACCAAAGTGCCTCTTCTTTCTTTCAGCATGTGAATTTCTTGGTGGAAGATTTGCTACCTTCTTCGGTCTTACTCAACCCAAATATCAGTACGTGTTAAATGAGTACTATAGGACACAAAATAAGGTATGTGACATCCTAATGGAAGACACCAAGAGCCCTGATGTGGGAAGGTTGGTTGCTTGCACTTCAGCTCCGTAGGAGGCATTTTCCCACCTGGTAGCCATGCACAATTTCACTCCATGATGCTTCATGTTTGCCTTTCTTGTGTGAAGCTAGAGTGTTATGAGATGGGTCGCAGAAGTTGGTTGAACGTGAAGCCTGACATTGCTTAAAGAAAGAAGGTTCTTTCAGGGGTGTCTCTGTAAGAGGGGGAGTGCAAAGGTATTTGGTTTACAGGTAAAGTTTTCCTTCTTTCTCTCCATACCAGGAAAGTGACAAGGAAAGTGAAGGGAATGGGCCAAAGGCCCGGCCAACCAAGGTTCCTAATGAAAAGTGTCATCTGGAGACTGGGGGCCAAGAGTATGGAACCAGACAACAGGACACTGTGGAGGGTGTTCCTCGGCGGAGCGCCTCATCCAGGGAGGGCCTGGCAGCTGATTTCAGCTCATAATGGGCAGCAGGACTGTGGTTCCTCTGGATGTCTGTTCCACCACCACTGATGACCATGGCAACAGCCATAGGTAGTGCTTCTGAGCCAGTCCTGATTTTCATCTCCTTGTGATTTATTCTCTAGCATCCAGTGATTGCAGTGATGAGAATAATTATGGATGCTTTCTCAATTTTATAAGCCTCCAACTCAACTCCCCCCCCAACCCCCCTTCCCTGGTTGTGATCTTTTAGTATTGACATTTGCACAGAAGTGTAAATAACTTAAGGAATTGGATCTGGCAGTTTGGGGCTGAAACTCTTCATCATGGGGCTAGGGTGCAGAAAAGAATCTCTGTTCCTCAGAAGAAACTTTGGGCATTATGAAGTCTAAATAAGTCCCCTTTCAAGGTGTGGTGTAATGTGGGTGCTTCCCAGTAACCACCCTGGCTTAGTTGGGGCTTGCTTTACAATAAGCAAACATTGCTAGCAATTCTGTTTCAATACATCAAAGTCTTTGAGAATTGGGTGCATTTCCCTCCACACAGTTAAACAACAACAACAACAACAACAACAACAACAACAACAACAACAACCTAAACTCTGGAAAAAGTATTTGGAAAAATGGATGAGTTTGTTTATTTGCCAGCAAAATTTAAAAACCTGGAAAGATCAGGGGCGCCTGGGTGGCTCAGTCGGTTAAGTGTCCAACTTCGGCTCAGGTCATGATCTCACAGTTCGTGAGTTCAAGCCCCGCGTCGGGCTCTGTGCTGACAGCTCAGAGCCTGGAGCCTGCTTCAGATTCTGTGTCTCCCTCTCTCTCTGCCCCTCCCCTGCTCATGCTCTGTCTCTCTCTGTCTCAAAAATAAATAAACATTAATAAAAAAAATAAAAATAAAAACCTGGAAAGATCAAACATGGAAATCATAGCTAGATATCACTGGTCGTGCTGGCCAGAGGTAGCTGTGAGGTGATAGAAAACACAGCACTTTCAGTAATAAGACCTGAGGTCAAGTCTTAATTCTCCCATTTACTAGTTGTGTGATTTTAGGTGTCCAGATTTCTGAGCCCTAGTCCCTTTCTTTGTAAAATAGGCGTGGCATATATTTATTCCTCAAGGGTTGTTGTTAAACAAAATGAGATAATAAATGTGGAAACACTTTTAAAACTGACAACTCGATGTTAATGCTTAATTAATGGCTGTTATAGATGGTTACACTGAAAGTCCCCAAAAGAGCCATGACTTCTGGAATTCACATCCTGGTACAGTCCCATCTACATTGACTCTGGGCTTGGCCATGTGACTTGTTTCAGCCAATGAGATAGTAGCAAATGCGATGAAAGTAGAGGCCTGATAAGCACTTGCAAATGGGAACATGTGGTCTTAGAAACTCTACATTGTAAAGAGGCTTGGGCTAGACTTCTGAATAGTGAGAGGCCGTACGGAAAGAGGTTCCCCAGGATGAACGTCTGTCTCGCACATTCCAGTCCCGGCCACGCTCCTCACCAAATGCAGCCGCATAAGTGACCTTCTGTTATCCCATGTGAAGTAGATGAACTCTGCAGCTGAGCCCCATCAACCCACAGAATCATGAGAAGTAAGAAATCATTACTGTTTTAAGTTTTGGAGTGGTTTGTTATGCAGTCCTATGTAACTGAAATAAAAGCTCTAAGACAAGGGGAAGTTGGAGTTGATTTGACACGAAATCAAGAAGGCCTGGAGAATAAGGTGTACGGTGTAGTCCGTTGAATATATGATAAGACAAGTTTTGCTGCATAATCAGACAACTCTAAAATCTCAGTGGCCTGAAACAACACAAGTTTATTTCATTCTCATAAGAAGTCCACTGTCAGTTGAGGTGGCTTCCCAGAGTGTCCTCCGTGTGTTGGCTAAGTGGTGGATGCATCTTTGATCTTCTGGATCCTTCATACTGTGATGCTTTCAGGGCTGCTGAAGCAGAAATGGAGTGGATAGGGAAGCTCTGGTAACCAATCTCTCCACTAAGAATGAATCATGTCACTTCTGATTATGTGTCTTCCACCAAAGCAAGTCACATGGCCACAATTAACACTAAGGAGTGTGAGCCCCCTAAGTGAGCTGAGAAGGGGAAACACTTCCTAATAGTGACAGTATGGGATAAATGATAGGCTCAAGAGTCAATATGATATTGATTAAATCTCAGCTCTGCTGCCTCTTTGTAACCCAATGGCCCTGTGCAAGTTATTCAGTTTCCCGATGTCCCTGTGGGTAAAACAGATTTGATACAGGAAGCAAATTCAATGTGAACTAGCTTATGCAACAAAAAAATATTTTTTGGAAGGATATTAAGGTATTTCATGGACCCCAAGGGCACATAAATTTCAGTAGGTCTAGAACAAATCTGGTAAACACATACGTAAGTACTACTCTCTCCATTTCTCATCTTTCCTACACATGAGAAAGAAAGATCACTCCATAGCTCTTTTATTTTGTAATCTTTACTTTTATTGAGATATAATTGACTTATAATGTTGTATTAGTTGCAGGTGTACAACCTAATGATTAATTTGGTATATATTGTGCAGTCATCACCACAGTCTAGTCAACATCCATGACACAGTTACCGATTTTTTTTCTTGTCATGAGAACTTTCAAGATCTACTCCCTCAGCAACTTTCAAATATACAATGTTCTTAATTAAAGTCATCATGCCTTATTTATTTTATAATTGGAAGTTTGTACCTGTTGACCACCTTCACTCTTTTCACCCACCCAACATCCCTCACCTCTGGCAACCACCAGAGGTGGTTCACTGTATCTAGGAGTTTGGATTTTTATTGCTGTTTGTTTTTGTTGGTTGGTTGATTTGTTTTCAGATTGCACATATAAGTGAGATCATGCAGTGTTTGTCTTTCTTTGTCTGACTTATTTCATAAGTCAGAATAGCTGATGTAATATGATTTAGCATAATAATGTCCTCCAGGTCCATCCATGTTGTTGCAAACAGAAAGATTTCCTTCTTTTCGTGCCTACATAATATTTCACTGTGCGTGTGTGTGTGTGTGTGTGTGCTCGTGCGCACGCACACATGCATGGACAACACATTTTCTTTAACATTCATGCACTGATAGTTGCTTAGGTTCCTTCCTTGTTTTGGTGACTATAAACTGTGTTGCAATAAACATGGTGCATTTATATTTTTGAGTTAGTGTTTTCATTTTTTTTGAAAAAATGCTCAGAAATGGAATCGCTGGATCACATGGTAGTTCTACTTTTAATTTTTTGAGGAACCTCCATACTGTTTTCCGTAGTAGCTGCACCAATATACATTGCCACCAAGAATGCATACATGTTTCCTTTTCTCCACATCCTCACCCACACTTGCTTTTTCTTGTCTTCTTGATGATAGCCACTCTAACAGATGTGAAGGAATACCTCCTTGTGGTTGTGATTCACATTTTCCTGATGACTAGGGATGTTGAGCACCTTTTCATATATCTGCTGGTCATCTGTATGTCTTCTTTGGAAAAATGTCTGTACACAAGATGTTCTTCCCATTTTTTTAATCGGATTAAAAATTGTTTTTAGTTTTTATCTTGCTATTGAGTTGTATGAGTTCTTTATGTATTTTGGGCATTAGCCCTTTATCAGATTTATGATTTGCAAATATTTTCTCCCTTTCACTAGGTTGTCTTTTCATTCTGTTGATGGTTTCCTTTGCTGTGCAGAAGCTTTTTAATTTGATGTAGTCCCACTTGTTTATTTTTGCTTTTGTTGTTTTGCTTTTGGTGTCAAATCCGTAACATTTTATAACTCGCGTGTTCAAGTGACTGCCCCTCGGTCCCAATTCCAAACATACAGGACATAGAATCTGATTAGCCCTTTTTTGCTGAGCTGACCATCCCTTCCTCTAATCAGTTGTGACCAGGGAAGTGGAGTCATGTAGCAGCGACATGAATACAGGACCTATTTCTGGGTGATCATGGATCTCAGAAGAGGATTAAAGTAAACAAGGTAGATGTACCCCATGTCTGTTCTAAGGATAAAATGTGAAAATTGAGGAAATGCACATGGTTCTAATTATGTACTTAAGTCATAATACCAATTATAACTATTAATATTGATGGAATTGTGGGGTGGAGTCTGCGTGGTTTATCCTCACCAAGGACTGAGTCTAGTGTTTCATCTGACAGGCCCTGTTAGTTCAAATTCAAGATAAAGGAAATCTGAGGTTATGATGTGGCAGGGAAAGTGGCGAAGCCTACCTACCAGTGAAGCATTGGTCATTTGTGTCTCAGGTGTCAGATCACAGTAAAACCTTGTCTCTGCTTTATTTGCTACGTTGCTTCAAAATAGACCCCATGATGTACTCTTATTTACTTTTCTCATACGTAGCCTGGAAGATATCCACCCAGTGCTGATTCTAGAGAACTAGGCAAACCAAAGTGTGATATTTGCAGGAGTGAATTTTAGCCAGCAAATATTATACTCTCAATCTACTTTTCTTTTCCTCTGAAAGAATGGAGGTTGCTTTCCCTTACGGTCAGTGATCGCAAACCAATCAAATCTTGAGCTAAATATATTAATGAAAACAAATGGAAACCAGCTTCCAGAGCTCCAGGCGGTGGCTGCAAGATAAGTCCACATTTCCCTTAATATCAATTCATCCTTTTAATATTGATTGGGCACCTTCTATGTACCAGTTACTGTTTTAGGTGCTATCAACCAAAGAGACAAAAATCTCTGTACTCCTCTTGGCCTTAAGTTCCAGACAGCTAAATTATCAGGACATCCAGGCTTTGCGCAGCCAGTCTCTCAAATGGTCCCAATAATCTTTGCTTCCTGGTACTCTTGTCCCATGCAGCCCTTCCCAAATTGAACCAGGGTTGTCTATGTGACCGACAGAATTTGTCAGAAGTGATGGTGTGACACTTCTGAGAAAATTTTAAAGAGAGACTATGGCTTATGCTTTGGTCTTTTTCTTAAATCACTTACACTAGGGAGAGCTAGAGGCTATGTTGTGAATGCAGGCATGCAGTCTACGGAAAAGTCCATTTTGTAAAGAACTATGGTGTCCAGCAAATAGCCAATGAGGAACAGAGGAATTCTCACAGGCCTAGTTTCTCCCAAAAGCCAATCCTAGTGCCCCCATTTCTCTGAACTAGGTCCTGGTGGCTACCAGGTCACAGACTGTCTGGGGACCCCCTTGCTCAGAGAGCTGCCAGGATCCACATGCACAGCTCCCTCTCCTGACCCACGACCCCAGGAGCAGAGGCCTCTTGGGCAACCAGGGCTCCCAGGTGTCTCTGACAGGAGGTAACCCCAGCCAGCCCTGCCTGGCCTGCCCCTGGCAAGTTCCCACCCAAGATCTGCCTTCAGGGGCAATGGCCACATTGGTTAGGTTAAGGCTTGGATTATTCAGGATTATCTTAGGTCCCCCAAGAGCCGAGCCATTGATCCTGTTGCTTAGGATAACCGCTGGACTGTTCAAGATCTCTGGCCACCATGTACCACATAGCATACACAGACACGGCACACACCCCTTCATCAGGCCTTGGGCAGCCAGGCCCTCCAAGCCTCTGGTGCCATGGCTGGTCTAACCACCTGGATGTTCTCCTGGGATGCCACCACAACATGATATAGTACTGAGGCTGCAAAGGTAGCGAAAGTCAATTCCCTTTTAAAAGTGCTGCTGTGGGGCGCCTGGGTGGCTCAGTCGGTTAAGCATCTGACTTCAGCTCAGGTCATGATCTCGCAGTCCGTGAGTTCGAGCCCTGCGTCAGGCTCTGGGCTGATGGCTCAGAGCCTGGAGCCTGCTTCCGATTCTGTGTCTCCCTCTCTCTCTGCCCCTCCCCTGTTCATGCTCTGTCTCTCTCTGTCTCAAAAATAAATAAACGTTAAAAAAAAAAAATTAAAAAAAATAATAAAAAAAAATAAAAGTGCTGCTAATAGGTGCCTAAAGTTATCAACAAACAAGGGCTCCCATGTGTCTCATTCTTGGACAGCCCAGTCCCTCCAAACAAGGCTTTAGAGCAATCTCCCTATCTGGCTTCAGAGGGAACAGGAGCCTTTGTGTAGTGAGAGCTTAGACACTGGCAGATCCATGCTTTCTCCCAAGAGCCCACGGCTGTGACTCCGCCCCTTCTGAACCGGGTCCTGGCCCAGTAGCAGGTCACAGGATGGCCCTTGTTACCCCTTGCTCCAGAGCCGTGCAGGAATACCAAACACAAATCTCTCTCCCGAATCAAGCCCCCCAGGAGCAGGGGCCTCTCCAGCAACCAGTGCTCCCTGGTGTCTCCTATCAGACGACACCAGTCAGCTTGCCCCACCCTGGCAAGGCAGTCCGGTGTCCTCCAGGTTTGCTGTCAGGGGAAATAGGCATATTGTGTAGGAGGAGGCTTGGAATTAGGCAGACGCCAGGCAACCCCAAATAGCCTGCTCCTTGACCTGACTAATCCCTACATCCGCTCTGTTCCAAGTCCCCGCTACCATGACCTTTGTGGCCTGCGCACGCGCAGTCAGCACCGTATCGGTCCACCTTGGGCTGCATGGGGCTCTCCAGGCCCCAGCGGCTCCGAGAGGAACTCCAACCACCAGAATGACCCAAGCTTCAGGCCCCCCTGAAGCGTGGAGGGAGCCCAAGACCAGAAAATATTTCTGAGGTGGCAGATTTAATCTGGCGACAGTCGGCCCGGATTTGGACCGGCTGCCCACTGGTTCCCAGGGTTCTCCAGCAATCAGGGCTCGGGGGGGTCTAAGTGGAGGGTATCCCGATCATGTGCCTCACCTGGCAGGGCCATCCAGATGCCCCCCAGCTCTTCCCTCCGGCGGGAATATGCACATTTGTGTAGGTGAACCCTTGGAATCGGGCAGATGCCTTGGACCCCCAACAGCCTGGTCCCGTGACCCTGCTGGCCCAGACACTTGTCCTGTGCCGGGTCGCCCGCTACCCTGATTCGCCGGCTCGCGCATGCGCACTAAGCAGCCCCCATTGGCTCGTGGCGGCCACAGGGCCCTCTAGGCCTGTGGAGCTCCACTTGCTCCCGAAACACCCGCATGGGCGCAGGGAGGAGGAAGCACCCCCCCTCCTCCACCCCCTCAAAGAGTCTTTCTGAAGCCATTGCTTTAAAGTAGCGACAGTTAGTGCCCTTTTGGACTGGCTGCCTGTTGGGGTCCTGCACTTACCAGTAATCCAGGCTCCTGGGGGCCCTCAGTGAAGATACCGAGCAGTCCACCAGGCCCCGAACCGGCAGGTCAGTCCCAACTCCCCCAGCTTTCCCTTCAGGGGGACTACGTACCCTTGTGTAGGTCAGGGCTTGGAATTAGGCAGAGGCTTTGTGGCCGCGACAGCCCGCTCCTGTAACCCCTCTTCTCCAGGCACTTGCTCCTGCCAGGTTTCCGGCGGGCCTCCCTGAGTGCGCGGCTGGCGCAGGCGCAGTACTGGCCCCACCATTCCGGGGAGGGGCCGGTGGGCCCTCCTGGCCATGGAGCTCAGGCTGGTCCGCGACCACCTGCACAGATTCCTGGTTGGAGAGATCCCACCTCGGAAAAGCGTTTCTTTTTCTTTCTTTCCTTTTCGTTCTTGCTTTCCCTCTTTTTTTTTGTTTTTTAATATTTATTGAGAGAGATAGAGAGACCATGGGGGAGGGGCAGAAAGAGAGGGAGAGAAACAATTCCAAGCAGGCTCTGTGCTGTCAAGGGCAGAGCCACGGGGGGATTGAATTCACCAACTGTGAGATCATGACCTCAGCTGAAATCAGTCAGATACCTGACCAATGGAGCCACCTAGGTGCCCCTATCCATTAACCTCTTGAGAATATTTTGGTTGCTTTTGAAAGGGTGGGCCTACGCCGGCCGACTCCATCTTGTTCTGTGTTCTCCACCTTGAGTGACTATGTCCCCGACATGACCCCTTTTCCCGGAAATTCACAGAAACCTCAGACTGCGCCTCCTCCCCTTGAGTAACCTCCCGCTCACCCGTTCAAACTTTCTGATCAAAACACGCCCAGCGACCTGCGTAACAGGACTCCGACCCTTCCCCAACCAATCGGCTGAGGCCACGACCCTTCCCCAGCCAATCGGCTGAGGCCACAGCCATTACCTCACCAACTGCCCCTAGACCCCTACAAAACCTTTGTGCTTTTGAAACTCGCTCTCTCTCCCTGGTATCTCACCGCTGCGTCGGTGCAGGTAGGGGATTGAGCTCGAGCTAGCTCGAATAAAGGTTCTTTTGCTTTTGCATCGGACTCGGCTCCCTGGTGGTCTTTGGGGATCACGAATTCTGGGCATAACACTTTAAAGTTTTGGGCTCTCTATTCAACACTCTAAAGGCCATGACTCCTGTAAGAGATCATTTTTTATAACATCGCAGTCATTCCATAAGCAAATTGAGACCATAATAAATACTCATTAAATTAAAATATAATAACTACAGATATTGCTTATGAGTAAGTCTTTCTGCTCATTCAATAACTGAATTTCTTCAGCTAAATCCCAAGAGAGACTTTCTTACACCAAAATCTTCTTTAATAGATGCTCACAGTTCTAGATATTCACAATTTTGTGTAGTTTCTCCTAAATATGCATCTATTTTTTTTAAGTTTATTTATTTATTTTGAGAGAGTGTGTGTGCAAGCATGGGAGGGGCAGAGAGAGAACTCTAAGCAGGTTCTTCAAGGTCAAGGTGAGCCTGAATCATGGCTGGATTTCACAAACCATGAGATCATAACCTGAGGGGAAATAAAGAGTAGGGCACTTAACCAACTGAGCAACCCAGGAACCCCAATATGTGTCTATTTTATATCTGGATTAAAGGTTTCATATATATATATATATATATATATATATATATATATATATATATATATATATATATATATATATAAAATGGCCAATGTGGGGCTTGAACTCAACTATCCTGAGATCAAGAGTCCCATATTCTACTGACTGAGCCAGCCAGGCACCCCTTTAGTATGTTTTTATCTACCCCATTGGATCAGAAGAGTCCAAGAGCTGTGATTTAGATGTCTAGTTTTAAATATCTTTAAAGAGTTTGAGTAGTAAACTTACCTGTATGCATAGTATTTAATAAATATATCATTACTGGTTGACTCTGAAGTTAGTGTTTGCTAGTGTCCTTGAACTTCAGAAAAAAAGCTACTTTGGACTTAAGAACCATTCCTTTGTCTGTGCCATGGAAATAGTCAGAAGCCTGATGGGTATGGACAAACTACATCTCAGCTTCCAGTAGATTTGTGAAGTGGGAGTGTCTTCAGAGGAGTTTATCCAAGGTAGCCAGGCTTAAATCCTCTGACCACACACAATTTTTAAAAATTTGAACACCACAGTTTAAAAAATTTTTGTTTCTTATTCTGCAATCTCCCAAAC
Organism: Panthera leo; assembly: GCF_018350215.1. Lineage (NCBI taxonomy): Eukaryota > Metazoa > Chordata > Mammalia > Carnivora > Felidae > Panthera > Panthera leo. The sequence goes on from NC_056696.1 coordinate 59,470,355, forward strand.
CTTCTCCTTATTATTTGTTTCCTCAAGGCCAGCCCTACTTATCCTTGCTTTAGAACGGATGATGCAATATGGAATTTCGTAGGCATTTCAATGGAAGCTATGCCTAGACTTTTAATTCTGACATCTGGATCCTGATGGCTATGCTTTTATTTTGATTTCCTCATGGCTGGTATCTTTTCACAAGTATAGATTGTGTTTGGTAAACAAGGAGAGGTTTCAGTCCTTCTGAGTAGCTGAGAAGAAAATGACCTTTTTAAACAAATTTTATTTTTTATTTTTTTGACAGAGAGAGCGAGAGCATGAGCAGGGGAGGGGCAGAGAGAGAGAGGGAGAGAGAGAGAATCCCAAGCAGGCTTCATGCTCATGGAGGAGCACAACACGGGACTCAATCCCAGGACCCTGGGAACATAACCCAAGCCAAAATCAAGAGTCAGACGCTCAACAAACTAAGCCACCCAGGCGCCGCAGGAAAATGACCTTCTAAATCATTGGTAAGATTGTACTCCTGAAACAGAAATATCTCATTTTTAGAGTGTTTGAGGACACTGTGACTCATCTTCGGTAAAAGTGGCATGACACAATGATTTGTTGATCAGATTAAGTAGATCTGTACAATATTTGCATAACAACAGGCCACAATAGTGGCTGGCCTTGTTCTTATACTATATGTTCTGTCAACCAAAATGCACCCTGCACAGTAGAAAACTGACATGTTTCACTCAATGCCAAACAAGAACCAGGATTCCTAAACACCTTCCCTCAACTTCAAAATGTGCTTATTTACATATTTTATAAGTGGGAATATCTTTTCTATGTATAAACCATAAGCTCGTTGAAAAATTAAAACAATACAGAAATCTATAACTTGGAGAATAAAATCAAATTCTTGGTTAAAATCCATATATATATTGTTTCTAAAAATGGGATTGTAATGTTATGCCATTTCTGCTTAACACTATATTATGGCTCTCTTTATCCCATTTATTTTTTGGCAAGGCAATGGACATACATGGTAGAAAATTTAGAAGGTATAGAAGGATATAAGTAAGACACCTGGTTCTCCTCTCTGGAGACAACCACTGTTATTAATTTTTTTGGATAATGACAATTCATATAACTTTATGAATTCCTTTTGTTCTTTCGCAAATTTTAACATCTGCACATTTGCTTTGTCACTTACTTACTTTCACCTAGTTGACAGGTTAGGGAGTTGTACTACCCCAGGACTCATGTGGCCAACTTCAGAGAGAAGCTCATCTGGGGGCTTAAAAGTGGATGATTCTGGGGCCCCTGGGTGGCTCAGTCAGTTAAGCATCTGACTTCAGCTCAGGTTATGACCTCACTGTTCGTGAATTTGAGCCCCACATCCGGCTGTGTGTTGTCAGCACAGAGGCTGCTTTGGATCCTCTAAACCCCTCTCTCTCTGCCCCTCCTCCTCTAAAGAAAAAAAAAAAGTGGATGATTCATTAAAGCTTTGATATTCAATTAGTCTGGAAATTGTTAACATCTGATGAGCGAATCTATTTTTTAATAGCTAGAGTAACCAGAAAAGCTTTGAGATTTGTGTGAGATTTCATCTAAGTTCTATTTGATGGGATAGATCTAAAGGGACAGCCAAGGGACAGCTGTGTCCAAGTTTCTACTCTTACAAATAACGCACAGGTGACTATCCATTTAGGCAATAATTTCACACAAGTGTCTCTTTAGGTGATCCCCTAGGAGTAGATTACTGGATTCATGGGCATCTCTGGAACAGATTTTGCCCAAAATCCTTTTCTAAAGTCTTATTATGTTATCTTAGTGCCAAAAGGATTCAGGATGCCCATTTTTCTAAATCCTTGATAGCCGGTGCATTACTGAAATTTTTGTCTTGAAAAAGGTACACATATCAGCTCAATAAATTTTCATAACTAAACACACCCATATAACCAAAACCCAGACGAAGAAACAATATTACCAATACCCCATGCCCTCCTTAATGTATTTTTATTTGCTTTTAGGTTTATTTATTTTGAGAGAGAGAGAGAGATTGAGAGAGAGGGAGAGAGAGAGGGAGAGGGAGAATCCCAAGCAGGCTCTGTCCTGCCAGCGCAGAGTCCAATGTGGGGGCTCAATCCTGAGAACCGTGAGATCATGACCTGAGCCACAATCAAGAGTCGGAAGCTTAACTGACTGAGCCACCCAGGCGCCCCCATCCAATGTCCTTCTTTACCACCTACCTAAATAAATTATTACTGTGATAGTTGGCAAATGATGACTTTCTAGCACCATTATTCCTTCTATATTTGTATATAGACTTTCTATTGTAAGGGGCAAATGATATTTTTAATATACATCTTTTATTGTCTATTGACAGTACAAAAATACAGTACTTTTTTTTAGTAACTTTTAAATTTTTGACCTTGAATCCAGCAATCTTGCTAAAAACTCTTATATTATTTCCAGAAGTCTGAATATTTATTTGGATTTTCTATGGATACAGTCACAGTATCTGAGGATAAAAATAATTTTTCTTCTTCCCTTCAAATATTTATGTCTTTCATTTCTTCTTCTTATGTTATTGAACTTGCTGAAAACTTAAGTACAATGTCCTCCAAACCAAGGACAGTGTTCAGCATCGCGCCATTTCATAAAAGCTTAGCTTTAGGTTATTCTCATATATTTTCTTATTTAGGTAAAAGAAATTTCCTTGTATCCTTAGTTTGTTAAGGTTAAAAACTCATATATATTAATAATATATATATATAATATATATATATAATTTTAGCACATGGTTTTTTCTACATCTGTTGAAATAACCATAAGGTTTTCCTGCTTTGTTCTGATACTCTGATGAATTACATGGATTTAATTTATTTGGTTGGGGTACATAATGTGGTTATGACACCGACACCTTTCGCCAAGTGTGAAAGATCCTCAGCCAGTTTCATTTCAAATATTTTTGCTCTCCTTTTCTCTATTTTTCTTCTCTGGGTCTCAATTAGACATATGTTGGACCTTTTCCTTGTATCCTTCCTGTCTTTTAATTTCTCTTAGGTATGTTTCCAATACAGTATCTTTCTATACTGCATTCTGAATAATTCCTTCAGGCGTATCTTTCAGTTTTCTAATTCCTTGTGTGTCAAAACTGCTGTTTAAGTTCATTTCTTGAATAATTTCAGTTATCTTTTTGGAGGAATGTCAAATCTGTATGAGTTTTAAAGATATCTTGTTCTTTATACAGCTCTATGTATTCTTTTGTGTTTCTAATTATTTCAAGCATACTTTCTTTTGAGTCTCCCTCTGATTGTTTTTTCATGCCCATGCTTCTTCCACTCTCTTTACTCTCTATACAGAGGCTAGAAAGATTGTTTTAAAAATGAGAGTTGAGTGGCTGCCTCAGTCAGAGGAGTGAGTGACTCTTGATCTCAGGGTCATGACTTCAAGTCCCACATTGGGTGTAGAGATTACTTAAATAAATAAATAATTTTTAAAAATGAGAGTCAGGTTATATTACTCTTTTGTTCAAACCTCTTTCAAAGTTTTCCATCATAATTACAATTAGTCCTGCGTTCCCCCTGCCTGTTTTCTTCTTACTCCAGATATCAACAAAGCTCTCTTCCTTCATTCTCTCAAATCTCAACTCAAATATCACTGATTCAAGCAAGCTTAGACTCCTCTAGTGCTCTGATTCACATCTCTGCTTCATCTCCAGTTCCAGCGACAGCTATGGTGGACACTATATGGGTTTCATCTAAACTCAGGCTGACAGTATGTGTCTCAAGCTCATCCATTAAGTCATTTACTTTATGTCTAGAACTTCAATGCTTAGCACTCTGGTGTGAGCCCACCTAGCCCATTCACACATGCAACTTGGAAGTGCTGAAGAGTTAACCCCCCTTATGGGCAACCCCCAGTCAATAATGGATGGGAGCCAAAAGTCAAATTCTCTTGCCTCTTATCTTTGTGCAGACAATTCTTGGAGGAGTCAAACCCCTGATGCCCTTAGCAGCAATAGTAGATACTTGCATTGGCTCCTTTCTCCTTCTTTGTCCACTTTTCTGTTCCATCACTCTTGTTCCCTGAAATCACCTCCCAGATAAACCACTTGCATACATGCCTTTGTCTCAGGCTCTGCTCTTCGAATGAACTCAATGTAAGACATTTTCCCTCACCACCCCATCTAAAATTGCAACCCATTCTACTTGTCCTTACATTACTTTGCTTATATCCTTAGCACATATTACTGTCTGATGTAATGTTATATATTTACATGTTTATTTACAGACTCCTTCAACTGAATGTTTGTTTTGTCTTTTCACTAAAGGATCCCCAGTGCCTAAAACAGTGCCTAGCACATCATGAACACTCAATATATAGTTATTGAATATGGAAGTATATTTAGTAAAAGTCAGTACTTGAGTAGTTAACTCTGCTGCTTGTTTTGTTTTCTGATATTTCCCCTTGATGGAATGCTTTCACATGTGTTTTATAATTTTCGATTGTCAGAGTATCTTATGTGAAGCTTATTTTATTACTTTTTATTTTCTTCAGTCCTGTGTGTCCTAGATTGTTGAAGTTTTCATCCAGATTGTTTTTGTATTTGATTTTGTCAGACCCTCCAGGGATACCATTAATCAATTATAGACCATGGCATAGTGAAAGGCAGCCACTAGTTATGGGTTGTAGTAAGTTGATTTCTAATTTATTTTGCCTTATATATTAGAAGCCTATAGAGATGAAAATTTTAAGCATATGATTTAAAAGCCATGATTAATCCATTTGAATTATACTATTTAATAGGAACTGTTTCATTTTTGCCTTACGTTTTTTATAGGATTTCAATATAGTAGATGCTACTTTTTTATATATATAACACAGACAATTATTTTAATCTTAATCTTTTGGGCCACTTTGTGTTAGATATTGTTTTCTTTAAACAACCTGGAGTTGGATTTTGCATTTTACCTCAGTCTAAGAGAGTTTTCTTAATGTAGAAGTTTAGTTCAATTACCTTAATTTATGTAATTTGTGTTTCTTGGGTCATCTTGTTATGTTTTCTTTTCCCTGTGTTATAAAATAAAAAAAAAATTTTCCCTTATTTTGCTTTGTATGCTATGTTTTTTTGTTTTTTTGTGGGGGGCAAGAAGTTGTCAATCTTCATTAGCAGCCACATTAAAATGTTTCTGAAGTATTTTTGACCTGCATTTTTAAAGAAGTTTTTTAGTACTTTTGTACTGTCACTCTCCTCACTGTTGGTTGCCTCTTTTAGGGCAAGCTAGGACTTGGGAAGAGCTGTAAGTTTAGAAGGAAGAGCAGAAATACTGCTTGGACAATAAGTGCCGTTTGGAGCCATTTGGGGCCATTTTGCTTTACCATAGTTGTCAAAGCAGGACTGCTGGTCCCCTGCTGTAGTGAGAGGAATGCTTGAAATATGTAGCCTTCATTTCATTGAAGTCCTAGCACCAGCATGACTGTGTGTCTGTATTATCACATACTCTATGTGTATCTTGTCTTTTGTAGGGAGTTTTTTTGCTTTGAGAGTTAAGGGGGAAAAGCTGCAATGGCCTAAAAATCAAGTTTAATCCATTATTGTTACCTGGAAACTTGCATTAGGCAGTGGAGACCTCACAGTTAGTAAAGAAACTAAGAATGAGACATTTTTATATTGCTATGGACATCTAAATATGGCTACAGATATTAAAACCTTGCTAAAAAAAATGAATCTTTTCTCTCAAATCATTCTCCCATGATGGAATGTGGCTAGACTTCAAACATCCCGCAGACTTTGTGAGCTCTCTGAGAAAAAAAATTTAAGGGGATTTTGTAGTTTGGCTACTAAAAGTTTTAATCATTTGATATCAGACTAGTGAGTTTTTTTTATTATGTTTACACTGACCATATATTAGATGTTGCTTTTCTTTTTGATGGGTTTCATTAATTATTTAAAAAAAATTTTTTTAATGTTTATTTATTTTTGACACAGAGAGGGAGAGACACAGCATGAGCGGGGGAGGGGCAGAGAGAGAGGGAGGCACAGAATCCGAAGCAGGTTCCAGGCTCCGAGCTGTCAACACAGAGCCCAATGTGGGGCTCGAACCCACAGATCGCGAGATCATGACCTGAGCTGAAGTCAGACACTCAACCGACTGAGCCACCCAGGCGCCCCGGGTTTTCATTAATTATTAAAGGTACATATTATTAATCGTTTCAAGTAGACATTCATTATATCAGAGCTCTCACCAAGAGAAAGGAACATGCACAGATATCTGGAATGGTTTAGATGAGACCTGCTAGGTGCTAGGTAATAAACTTCCAGAGATCTGTCCTAATACAGGGTTCCTCAATTTTGAATAATTATTATAAAAATAGAGGGGCGCCTGGATGGCTCAGTCAGTTAAGCATCAGATTCTTGGTTTTGCCTCAGATCGTGATCTCACAACTCATGGATTTGAGCCCCTGTGTCAGGCTAGTGATTCTCTGTCTCCCCCTCTCTCTCTGCCCCTCCCCTGTTCATTCTCTCTCTCTCTCTCTCTTTCAAAAATAAATAAATAAATAAATAAATAAATAAATAAATAAATAAATATTTAGGAGGCGCCTGGGTGGCCCAGTTGGTTCAGTGTCTGACTCTTGGTTTCAGCTCAGATCATGATCTCACAGTTTGTGAGTTCCTGCCCTGCATCGGGCTCTGTGCCTTCAGTGTGGAGCCTACTTAGGATTCTCTCACTCTACCTTTCTTTCTGGCTTTCCCCCACTTGTACTCTCTCTCTCCCTCAACATACATAAATAAACTTAAAAATAAACAAACATTAAATAAAATGGAATCGCAAACTCATTTGACCTAGATTGTAAACCTCTTGAGAGCAGAGACCATATCTTCCTCATCTTTGTGCCCCAGGGCCAAGGACAGTGTCTGGAATATTGTAAACCCACAATCACAAATATTGGAAAAAATTCCATGCTCTAAACTTGAACACACTCTAGCATTTTCTGATCGTCTTTTAATACCAGCTTTTCTAAAATTATAAAAAGCTAGCAAGAAGCTCCCTGAGATTTAACTGACATTAATTATATTCAGAGGGTTTAAGCTCAAATGTATTTTTAGCTTATTTTTGAAAGGACCCAGGAGCTAATTATCTCTAATATTTATCTCTAGATTTAAGTCCTACCTTTGTAGTTAGCAAACTGTGCTACAGAAAGAAGTTCAATCTGCTCATTAAATCTGTTGCTCTTAATTACTTCTTTGTCAGCTACCCCTTGAGCTATTAAATATTATGTTACTCCATCAGAACTGTCAAGCTGTCTTTGTGAAGCTCACGGGATTATGATTGTATACATTTATAGACAGAGGATTTACCTCTGCAGGAGAAAGAAAATGACAAGGTACAAGATTAGGTTAACTTCACAGTAGGAAAAGGTAAACAGTTGTCAGCAGGGAAAAGAAATATTCTTGTCACTTTATAAAAATACCTAGATCATGGCATTATTTCAAAGCAATTGTGTAGCCTTTCTACCTGTCAGGGAGTATTCAATATTCACTAATTGTACATGGCTGAGAGAGCATTTTAAAGGATGTGTCCCAAATATGACTTCACTCAACGGGTTTCACCCTATTTCCATCTGTTTAGTGATCATAATCCTGCTTCTTCTAAAGTCCCTATGATTGGCATTTGTTTTTTCATTCACCAAGTACATGTTTATAGAGCACATGCTATGTTTTCTGTGTACTTTTCTAGGTGTTGGGGATAAAAAGAGGAAAAGACATGGTCTCTGCCCTTTACTGGATAGCAGGAAACAGCTTGAAAAGACACCCTGAGATACAATAGAAGGGTAGTGTGGAGGCAGGGGCACCTGTTCTAAGTCGAGGGGGCAGGGTTGCCCATCTGTTGGCCTTATATAGAGTCAATCACTGCCGCTTGGGCAGAACCAATCACTTATCACAATTCAAATTGGAAAATTTAGCAAAATATTCTGAAAGTGCTGTCTGTATAAAATACACATGCCCCCCCCCCCTTTTCTAGTTTTTAAGTTTTTTTCACCTATGGCACAGGAAAAAGCCCCACTCGAAAGGTCCTAAGCTTAAAGAGCATGCTTCCAACATCAAATCCTCTCTGGGACTTGCTCTCACCCTGATATGAAAGAGATGGAGGAGATGTGAAGGTGAAGTCATTACTTCCCCTGTTGTAGCATCCTCAGTGTGGGCAGGTGGTTGAGTGAGGGGCGTGGGTGTTACAAAGGAAGTGTGGCTCCATCATGACTCCTGACCCTCTGGCTTTGTCCTTTACAGATCTGTTTGCACAGGGCCCTGCTGTCCATGTTACCTCTCAACCTGAGGGGGGCAAGCCCAATATTAGATACGACACTGCCCTTCTGAGCTGACAGCACCTCTAGAATCACCAAGTGTTGAGCCAGGGAGGTCTTGGGCAGGGAGACCAGGCTCCAGTCCTATTTCATCAGTCTCTAGCTCCTGACTCTAGTTTGCTCTCTCTTTCTCTGTCTGTTCGTCTCTCTCTCTCTTTCACACACACATACACACACACGTGCGCACACACGCACACACACACACATGCAATGGGACCAAGAATGGCTAGTAAAAATTAATTGGCCTTCCTTGGAATTTATATAACTTATTTATTTCTTTACATAAAGTGCATGTAATCATTTGTCTCTAGGAAGGATTTCATAGGAAACATCCACACGGATATTTGCTTTGCCCTAGCATATCGCTTTAGTCTTTCTATCATGTCTGGTTGTTCACTCAGGCTTCTCTAGAGAGCTGCCTTTGCATTGAACTGGATATGATGGAAAAGGCAGAAGTTCCTAATCCAGAGAATGAGTTCATATGTTTTGTCATCTCAGAAAGTTCTAGGTCTGCTCTGTCTTGTCCCAGTTTTTGTCCATAGTTTTTGCCGTTACTCATCTGCCCTCCTTTTGTCTTGAAAGATCTAATTAGACGGCATTAATAGGGCACATTTCACAATCGCTACAAAAGGGACTTTGTTACCTTGTAAAACTGCCTCCGTGAGTCACAATTCTGCCACCAGGTGGAAGTGGTGTGCCCGTTTTTGCAATGAAAACACATTTCCAGAAAGATTCCTACAAGGACTTTTCCACCCACCTGCTGCTCCCTGGTTGTCTGTTTTCAACTCTCTTTCTGATTTGGAACAGTCCTTCAGTTTCACATTTCAGAGACAGCCCCGTTCTGGGAAGACAAGGAAGAAAGCTTTTATCCAAATGACTCAACTATGACCATTCATATAAAACACACCTGCAAAGGTAGTTTATCAGATATGTTGAAGCAAATATTAACACTTGCTTTTATATTATTTATACATTTGTTTTCAACTTTGAACAGGTTTGTATGTTTAGTTGAACTTGGGGCTGTCCTTACCTGAAAGGACACCAGGTATCTGGATTTAGTGAAGTTTTACTTTTATTTTTTTGGTGATGGTGGCAGTGGGGGAATGAAGAGAATAAAACTTTGCTAGAAAGTTTCTAGCAAATGGTCTTTGCTAGAAAGACCCAAAATAACCAGAAGGGAATTTTGAAAGTCACCCAAACAAGAGGGCATATGAGGCAACCACAGAGATAGGCCAGGGGCTATAAATGAGGGCCAGGCAATAAGGAGGGTAGCAAGGACTGATAAGTAAGGAAGAAGATGGGGGGTGCAGAGGTTAGGGGTGACAGCCTGGCGAGTGGGCTCACTTAAAGAGATGAACAGAAAGCATCCTTGTTCCTTTAGGCTTTCCATCCCACGAGCAGAAGGGCCCTGGCTTCCTGAAAAGCCCTGACTCATTGAGGAAGGATGCAGTGGCCGGGCTCCCCTGACTCTTCTTCAGCTCGTCTCATCCCCACTGGACTGAGTAACAGTGTGGAGTGGGTCCCGGTGGTGATTCAGTACCTCTTGGGCCGGGTGTCTAGTTCACTTTCTCAAGTTTTCAAGGTTGGGATTCAGATGAGTAGTAAAGAGCGTGCCTGGGAGTGGATGGGACATCAGATATATCCACAGGAAGGCAGAGAGTAGAGGTAGAATGCAGTGGGGTTAGGAAGATTCCACATGTATTTTGTTTCCAGTAAGGGATTAGTCTGTTTAAGGAGGGGAGCCAGATGATGTGTCCTGCTCATATGCTCTTTCTTGGTTCCCAGTGTTGAGAATGGCAGACCTTGAATCACTTTTTGTGTGTTAAACTGGCTCATAGAGTCTCCAGCTAATAACTGATTATGGAGGTGATGACAGTGCTTATGGGTATGAAGAAAGAGTAGGGGAACCCAGTTACTGTAAAGGGGTGTTCTGAATGAAGTGCAGTAATTGGCTGGGACCGGTCAACATGATGATGTTTCGATGTACCCTCAACGTGTTTCCCAGCCTTCAGACTTTTAAGTTTATTTTATTTATTTTGAGAGAGACAGAGAGAGAGAGAGTGCAGGAAGGGCAGAGAGAGAGGAGAGAATCTGAAGTAGGCTCCACACTGTCAGTGCGCAGCCCGACTTGGGGCTTGATCTAACGAATCATGAGATCATGACCTGCGCCGCAATCAAGAGTTGGATGCTTAACGGACTGAGCCACCAAGGCATCCCTAGACTTTTTAGTTATCTAAAGTCTTCCTCCTCTACCATCTCATATATAATTAATTTTTGATCAATTATTTTTTTCAAGTTTATTTATTTATTTTTGAGAGAGAGAGAGAAAGAGAGAGAAAGAGCATGAGCACAAGTGGGGGAAAGGCAAAGAGAGAGAGGGAGACACAGAATCTGAAGCAGGCTCCAGGCTCTGAGCTCTCAGCACAGAGCCCGACACAGGGCTCAAACTTATGAACCATGAGATCAAGACCTGAGCCGAAGTTGGTTGCTTAACCAACTGAGACACCCAGGTGCCTCTTGATCAATTATTATTATTTTTTTTATAAATTCCAATATGTTGAAACAAACAAATTTCCAGAATTGGCAGGTTACTGAAATAAATTATGGAAGTTTACAATGGAATAGGTATGGTATGGTCTAATTTTTGCAGAACAATTGTTTGGGTATTTATATGCATCAGAAGAATGAGAGGCTTTGGGGAGCCTTGGTGGCTCAGTTGGTTGAGCGTCTGACTCTTAGTTTCAGCTCACGTCAGACTCATGTTTCATTTCATGAGTTTGAGCTCTGCATTGGCCTCTGTATTGACAGTGTAGAGCCTGCTTGGAATTCTCTCTGTCTCCTCTCTCTGCCTCTTCCCTGCTCATGCCGAATAAATAAATAAACATTAAAAAAAAAAGTTAGTGACACCTGGGTGGCTCAGTCTGTTAAGTGTCCAACTCTTGATTTCGGCTCAGGTCATGATCTCACAGTTCGTGGGGTCGAACCCCACATCAGGCTCTGAGCTGTCAGTGTGGAGCCTATTTCAGATTCTCTCCCTCTCTGTCCTTCCCGCACTCACTCTCTCTCTCTCTCTCTCTGTCTCTCTCAAAATAAATAAAATAAACTTAAAAATAAAAGTCTGAAGGCTGGGAAACACGTTGAGGGTACATCCGAACATCACGTCATGTTGACCAGTCCTAGCCAATTACTGCACTTCATTCAGAACACCCCTTTACAGTAACGGTGGGTTCCCCTACTCTTTCTTCATACCCATAAGCACTGTCATCATCTGACATCACACAGCCCACTTGGGATTCTTTCTCTCCCCCCTCGCCCCTCCCCCACTTGCATTCTCTCTCAAAATAAATAAATAAGCATTTTTTAAAATGGTAAAAAAAAAAAAAAAGAAGAAGAAGAATGAGACACTAGATACTAAGTTGTTCACCGTAGTTGTCTCCTTCCCCTCCTTCAGGTCCCTGCTGGAATGTCCTCTCTTGAGGGCCCTTCCTTGATCATTCTATTTGAAGAGCCCCTCCCCACCTCCCCACTCCACCCCCCCCCCCCCCGGGGCACTTTCTACTCCTTTCCCTTGCTTTATTTTTCTTCCTGGTCTTTTCCCTCCTTGGCATTATGTTTATCTATCTTATTAATATCTGTATCGCCCTAGGATATGTAGGTCCAAGGGCAGGGACTTCGGCTTCCTGTTTCCTGCTCTATCCCAAATTTCTAGGCCAGTGCCTGGAGCTCAAGAAACATTTGCACCCATGAATGAATAAATGGGGGAACAAACTTGCAAAAGTGGAAAACACTGCTTAGCACAGTACTTCTTGGGGGTTCAGAGTGGGTTCATGCTTCCACTGGCTTTGTTTGCTCATTAAACAGAATGCCTAAGCCAGCTAAGGGAAAGATTTTCTGGGAATATAAGGACCTATGCGTGCTTTGAATTTTTTCCAGCTGGGGCATTAAGCTAGGAGCCATCCACTTAAATTCCAATCAACTGGGAAAGCTGGGAGCCTGTGAGTCCCTGTCCTCAAGGCGTCCTTGCGTGAACGTGGACCTGCCACGTGGCAAAGTAGCTGGTGCCCGCACCCCCGCAGCCCTGCAGTTACTGATTTTCTAAGGATTTCCTGCAAAAGCCTTTGGAAACAGTGGTGGTGCCGCTGTGTGATTCAAACTACAGGATCAACTTGGGGTTTTCCTGGTTCTTAATTCCTCCTAACTGTGGTGCCTGAGCCCGGGGAAGCATGTATCTGTTTCATCCCCTCAAACACGAAAGGATATTAAGGCTTCCCGGAGTCTAAAGGACATTATATAGAGTAATTAGTTCATGTTTCAAATTGTTTCACATTTGTAAGTATCCTTACTCTGAAATAAACAGCTTCCAAGATTTAGGGGAAACCACATGTCAAAAATACTAAGCTTGTAATATGCCTTCTTACTGACTCTCCTCAGGCATGGGCCTGCCCAAGGGGAGAGACTTCATCAGAAGTGTTTGCTGTGCATCCACTGGGTACAGTTCCCTGTTGGGTGATGTCTGAGGAGAAAGAACCTACTTATTATAAGGGGGTCTCCTTAGAATGGACTCATTCTCAGCAATGCATGCTTTTTTAAAGTGTCTATTTATTTATTTTGGAAGAGAGAAAGGCGGGGGTGGGGGGGGGAGAGAATCCCAAGCAGGCTCCACGCTGTCAGCACAGAGCCCGACGAGGGGCTCGAACTCACGAACCGTGGGATCGTGACCTGAGCGGAAAACGAAAGTAGGATGCTTAACCAACTGAGCCACCCAGGAGCTCCTGCATACTTCTGACTGTGTGTATTTGTTTGCGGCTTCCTAGTGGAATCTGAAAGATTATTCATCCTGAATACACAGATTCTGGAGTCCGTATCTAGCTCCGGATCTTCAAATGAATGCCTTGGGTAACCTCCTCATCCTATAGTGTCTAAGATGTCTAGAGAACCAAGGGCAGCAGAATATTCCATAATCGGTCCCACGACTCACGTGCTACTGTTGCCAGGCCCAAGTGCCTTCGGAACGGAAAAGGTGTTTGCACACTTCGATCCACATCCTCACACAGAGTAACACTTCTATTTCTAGTCAGTTCGAAAAATGTTTGTTTTCTGACTTTCACAGAACGACATCATGGAAATTAACATTAAAAAAAAGTTTATGTATTTATTTTGAGAGACAGTGAGAGAGAGTGGGGGAGGGGCAGAGAGAGAGAGAGAGAGAGGAGAGACAGAATCCCAAGCAGGCTGGGCAGTGTCAGCAAGGACCCCAGCTTGAGCGCTCTATGAGAGCATGACCTGAGTCGAGATCAAGGTCGGATGCTTAACCGACTGAGCCACCCAGGCGCCCCCAAATGAACATTTAAAATTTTTTTTTTTTTAACGTTTTATTTATTTTTGAGACAGAGAGAGACAGAGCATGAACGGGGGAGGGGCAGAGAGAGAGGGAGACACAGAATCAGAAGCAGGCTCCAGGCTCCGAGCCATCAGCCCAGAGCCGGACACGGGGCTCGAACTCACGGACCGCGAGATCGTGACCTGAGCTGAAGTCGGACGCTCAACCGACTGAGCCACCCAGGCGCCCCCCAAATGAACATTTTTAATGGGCATCTTCAGAGTGCTAGGAAACGATAGCACCAGGAAACCATAGCATTAGGATTGGCTTCAGGAAAATACATGTTCACTCCTCTAAGAAGTGCAAGTTTGGAGCTTTTAAAGACATTTAAAGTATTTTCTCTGAGGATTTCTCAGGCTTGGCTTGGATAAACTTTCAGGGATATTACATGAGGGCAGGGGTGGGGGCCTCCTGTTGCCATGGTGTCTCTGCTTTGTGCATGGCGTTTGTCAAAGATCAAGAGCTCACTTCCATTTCTGCCCTCGGTAGGATAGAATGCAGCAGAAAAAGCACAGTAATCGTAATAGCATCTGGCACAGGGCATGGTGTGAACGTGGGCCACACATGATTTATTCATTTCATAGACACGAGTCCTCTGTGGGGTAGGGACTGGCATTCACACGCCACAGAGGAGGACACGGAGACTTGGTGGGGTGAGGCAACCTGCCCGACATCACACAGCAAGAAGAGGAAGCACTGGGATTTGAATCCCAGTCAGTTTGACTTTGGAGGCTGAGTCTTTCAGCCACTACGTGGGATGATGTGCCTCCCACTGCTTCCATTTTTGGGAATTGAATGTGAAGGAAGAGTTGAGAATGATGTTATGAAAACTTTATTCCATGAGGATCTGACATGCGGCAGCTGAAAGCTGTTTAGGATATATCAAATACTGTATGGAGTTTTGCTATAACTTACTTAAATATGAAAGCATTACTTTTTTTAGATGAATAAAGTCATCAAAAACTATACAAAAGAAAGAAATTATGAAGAAAAAAGCGATACTAATGACCAACCACATGGCACAATAGAATTTATTTTCTCAAAATTACATGTAAATACTTCTTATTTGTGAGTGAGAAGCATTAGCTTTTCTTCACGATGTCTTTAAACTAGGGGAAGTTGTGTATATAAAGCAGTGGTGCTGTGGCCTGTGTCTTTTTTTCCTTTTCTAATTGAGGTAGAATGGACACACAACATTATGTTATTTTCACGTGTATACCCTAATGATCTGATATTTGCATATGTTGAGAAGTGATCACAATAAGCCTTGTTAATATCCATCACCGCATGTAGTTACAAATCTTTCTCTTCCTGGGGTGAGAACTTCCAAGATTTACTCTCTTAGCAACTTTCAAATACACAACACGAATTTTTTTTTAATTTTTTAAATTTATTTTTGAGAGAGAGAGAGAGAGAGAGCAAGTAGGGGAGGGGCAGAGAAATAGAGAATCCCAGGCAGCCTCCGTGCTGTCAACACAGAGCCCGATGCAGGGCTCGAACCCATGAACCAAGAGATCATGACCGAAGCCAAGATCAAGAGTTGGACGCTTAACCCACTGAGCCACCCAGGTGCCCCTACCACCGTCTTATTAACTGTAGTCACCGTGTTGTATGTTACATCCCCAGGACTTTGACCCCCTTCACCCGTGGCATTTTTTAAAATGACATTTGGCTCCTTCTCATGCAATCGCTCCTCCCCATTAGCCGTTCTGACTCGGAGACTTGCAAGCTGTCCACCAGCCACAACTCTTTGAGGTAGCAAAGGTAGTCTCCCAGCCTTCTTTTTCTAACAAATTCATAAACAGCAATTCTGGGAAAATAGAGCACTTGGACTAGTGGGGGTGGGGGTGGGGAGTTGGGGAGTGTCTGGAGCCAGGAGGTCTCCTGAGAAGTGTAGCATCTGCAGAGAAGTCTCTGCAAGTGGGGCAAAAGTAGGAAGAAGTATTGGACTTGTAGTTTTCCGTGTACTTTACAGGTTCGGCTGATCAAAGAATCAGACCTTGGAAGTAGGACAAAAGGTAACAAAGTAGAACTGAAATCAATGAGTGGGGACCCCAAATTGGGTAATTAACTGGAAGCTGAGCAAATCGACCAGCCCTGGGCTTTTGCTCTGAGCAGAGCTCACACCTCCCAAAGAGAAGAGGAGAGAAGAGGTGTTCTGCCCATGTCAGAACAATAATAGGGGATTACTTGGAACAGCAGAAATGCCCAATATTGGTGGCTTGCGGAAATAATTTACAGGTACGTCACAAAACAGTATGTATGGTACAACTCTTTCTTCGGAAAAGAAATAATGTAGACATTCTCAGTGAACTCTGACATCATGTTCACCGGAAACACAAATGAACTTGCTGACTTTGAAGGTGTTTACCTTTGTGTTGGAGAGGTCATTGAGAGGTTGTGATGACCAGCTGACCCGTGAGCTGACCCCGGGCACTCGGAGGCTCCTCACCTCCTCCCCATCCTTGGGATGTGGGTTCTGCTTGCCTTGGCTGCTGCTCCAAGGACACAGCCTTGAGTTGGCAATGTGGTGTTGAGAGCATCAGGCTGGCATACATAACGAAACCCGGTTAACGCCTCTATATGAGCTTTTAAGATTCAGCAGATGGATGTGGGGAGGTCATCCAGGATTAGCCTCATACATCAATTCCCTTGCTTATTAAAACTGCCACCTGCAACCTGGTGTGGCTGCCTGTTTCTTGGGTCTCTCCCTGCCCCCTGTAACCAGGGGGCAGTTTCAGATTAGCTTTCGGATGTTCCCGAAGAGCTTGAGAACGAACACTTGGTTTCATATGAAATTTTTTTACGCTAAAGAATATTGAATCAGGGGTGCCTGGGTGGCTCAGTTGGTTAAGCCACCGACTCTCGATTTTGACTCAGGTCATGATCTCACGGTTTGTGGGTTTGAGCCCCGCATTGGGCTCTGCGCTGACAGTGAGGAGCCTGCTTGGGATTCTCTCTCTCCCACTCTCTCCCTCTGCCCCTCTCTTGCTCTCTCTCTCTCTCTCTCTCTCTCAAAACACATAAACTTTAAAAAAAGGAATATTTATTCAGGATCATAAATGGGTCATGTATACATAAGTACGGTTGAAATGATTTCTAACACTTAGTAACATAACTACTCTTTTGATTGCTCATGATATGGCAGGTACTATTTCAAACATCTTCAATGTATTAACTTAGTTAAACGGAGATATTATCACCTTCACTGTACAGATGAGGAAACTGAACATAGTGATTGTAGATAAACGTGGCCAAGGCCACAGAGCTGAAAAACGGCAGGGGTGGGATTTGAACTCAAGCTCTTTGGTGCCAGAACACAACTTCTTAGAAACCAAATGATGAGGGAAACAAAGACTAGAGAAAGGTAGCTTCGATTAAATCTCCTTACAGCTCGCAGCCCACTGACAGACAACTGAAACCTGTAGAGTGTGACCTTCTTCAAGGAACTCATGGCTGCCTTACTGCCTTAATGTTTTTGTTTTATTAAAAACTAAAGATAACTTTATCTTTTTTTTCAATTTTTTTTTCAATTTATTTTTGAGAGAGAGAGAGAGAGAGCACAAGTCGGGGAGGGGCAGAGAGAGAGGGAGACAGAGAATCTCCAGCAGACTCTGCCCTGTCAGCACCGAACCCAATTCCAGGATCGAACTCACCAAACTCACGAAAGCATGAGATCATGACCTGAGCCGAAACCAAGAGCCGGACACTTCAGTGACTGAGTCACCCAGGCGCCCCCAAAGTAACCTTATCTTAACAGCAGCTAGCCCCTCAAGGTCCTGAAAGCCTTGCTTCCAAATTCCTTAGAGACTTACTCTATCCCTAACCCCTACTAGTTAAAAAGTATATAATCAGTCACTCCTCACAACTCTAGTGCAGCTCTTTCTGCCCACAGGTCCTGTCCCTGTGCTATAAAAAAGTCACCTTTTTGCACCAAAAACGTCTCAAGAATTCTTTCTTAGTCATCTGCTCACGAACCCCACTTCATAATTTCATCACTAAACTATACTACTTCTGGTGTAGAAATAAACAACACGGAACTTCCAGAGAGTTGTGGCGAATGTGAACTAACATGAAAATAGAGGAATGCCCCAATCTCCAGAAGTTTCCAAGAGAGACTCTTAAAGAGATGAACCATTTTAGATATACTTAGATTCTGCTACTGCTTGAGTAGGGGTAGTCACTGGTGAACAAGAGAACCTGTCAAGTGACTGTGTAAAATGTTGTTGAGACAATTAACCAGTTCAATAAAAAATTTCCTCAGACGTACTCAATGTGTTATACCATCACATCTTTCTGACTTTTTACCTTTTTTTAAAAAAGTTTATTTATTTATTTTAAGAGAGAAAGAGAACATGAGCAGAGAGTGGAGAGCCCAACCAGCGGCTAGAACTCACGAAGCATGAAATCATGACCTGAGCTGAAATCCAGAGTCAGCCGCTTGACCAACTGAGCCACCCAAGCGCCCCCTGACTTTTTACCTTTTAACAAAGTTATGATGTTGCTTTAAACTGAAATCATCTTGAGCCTATGAAGGCACATTTTGATAGGTAAATGAACTTCATTAATATTTATTGAGAAAGAGGCAAATCTTGGACAGCCGTTGTAAAGTTTGAGTTTTTAAAATATTTGGCAGTTTTATTTATCTGTTCTATACGAAGTTCAGAAAAGCTGTTTAGAATGATGTGAACTTCTAATCACAGATTTGTAGAAGTGTGACTTCTGAAAAATACTCATTGATAAATGAATGTATGTTGAATAAGCTTATATAAGTATAATATATAGTATATATGCAAGATGGAAATGACTAGGGCTTAGGCTGCTGTCTCTGCTGAATTTTCCTGTATGAAGTTAACTATACCAAAGTCAACCCCGCCCCCTCCCCCCCAAAAAAAGTTCTGCTATTCTGAAGTGATTCCTGACCCATTTCCTAAGTCATGAGTTAGCCGACTGTGTGTATGGGCTGGTTGGGTGGGATAAGGAATCAATCTAACTCTGGAATTTTTGCCCAGACTAAAATGAACAGAAGTGAATGGAAAGGAAAAGCGGAAGAGCTTTTACTAGAAAGTTAAAGAAGAAGCAAAAGGGGGCTCTGTTGGAAATAGTAGTGCGAAAATAAATGTACTTAGGTTGGAAGAAAGAGACAAACAACAGCCATCGCCACAGCTATTCTTAGGACACTAGGATACAGGTGACAGTCTTGTCCCTAAATGGGCTTACCGGTTAGGGTCCTAACTGGTAAGATATTTGTACTGTGGCCTGGCATGGTGCAAATAGCCTTGTCATGCTTCCTGAGGAACTGATCATGAAATTCTGTCTCATCTTCACATCCTGCCATTATTTTGAGATTGTGGGTGCCACTGTCTCGACGAGGTTGAGACTCAGTGATATAAATCTTGTGGTCTTGTCTTGGACTTACAGAATTCTAGCAAATTCTAGCAACATTCTAGCAAACAGGAAAGACATAGTTTCATGGACCCCTGGGCTTAATAAATGGAATGTTTAGGAAGAATGACCAGAATCTGACTTTTTTCACCTTGGAGTCCTTAAGGGCAGTTGAGATCTTACATGGAATTTAGTTGGTAAACTGTATCTCTCCTGTTACCAAGGATGGGATACTGGTAGAATTCCTAGAGAAATAAAATTAGGATTTGATGTTCCCACATCAAGAGTCTCTAGATTCCCATTTCATAGTGAAGAGTCTGCCATTTTTGTTCATTCTTCCTGAGACTTTCAAGGTGCTGTGGATGAGGGGGTAGAAGCCAGGGAGAGGTTGTAGGATCTCACTTAATATTCTTATACTTTTTTATTTGGGATTTTTTTTTCTTACCAACAGATTCTCATTTCTTCTACCTCCTAACAGTTGTCCTGATTTCACATGTGTTTACAGCCTTTCATTCCATTCCTGTCCTTCTACTCCCAAAATTTCTCACAACTGTGCTTTTGTCTTGCAGTGATAATTGCTCACAGCCCTTATATCTCTACTGAACTCAGAAATAATTCAAGATCAAGACACAAGAGTCAGGTATAAGTAACTGAAACACGATTGTATTGCTAATAAAGTTGATGGTAGAATGGGGCTCCGATGGGCAGCTGTATCTGGGCTTTGTAATGGGATGACCCCACCGAAGGAGAGTTTAGGTCTGCAGAGCAGGTACATTTACCCAAATGGTTGTCTCACACTTGCAGGACCCGATAATCATCGAAAGAAGAGAGAGACTTCACTCTGCCTGAGGAAGAAAGTCTGGGCTCCAGAGAACAACACTCCCAGATATGGAGGTGTTTCTGAAATGGAGGCTTCCTCACAGAGCAAGAGATAAGCAAGATGTAAGTTTTCCCTTGAGATTTTTATGTCTGCCTCTACTTTCTTAAAAATATTTATGTCTATTATCATGAAACTTCAGTTAGCTCTGAAATAGTTCTGGGGCACCTGGTTGGCTAAGCGTCCGACTCTTGATTTGGACTCACGACATGACTTCACAGTTTGTGAGCTCAAGCCCTGCACTGGGTTCTGTGCTGACAGTGTGGAACTTGCTTGGAATTCTCTCTCTCTCTCTTTCTCTCTCTGCCCCTACCCCACTCATGGTCTCTCTGTCTCAAAATAAATAAATAAACTTAAAAACAAATTGTTCTGATCACTTGGAGCTGCTACTTTCAGTGAATTTTACCTAAGAAGGAAAAAGATGAACTTTGTCCAATTCCAAACAATTGGCCCTTTGTATGTTTAAGTAAAAGATCAGAGTTCTCACTCTTGCGTCATGGTAAAGCTATAGATTTTTTTTTTTTATTATTAAAAAAAATTTTTTTTAACGTTTTTTATTTATTTTTGGGACAGAGAGAGACAGAGCATGAACAGGGGAAGGGCAGAGAGAGAGGGAGACACAGAATCGGAAACAGGCTCCAGGCTCCGAGCCATCAGCCCAGAGCCTAACGCGGGGCTCGAACTCACGGACCGCGAGATCGTGACCTGGCTGAAGTCGGCCGCTTAACCGACTGCGCCACCCAGGCGCCCCTATAAAGCTATAGATTTTTAAAAACATGTAAAATTGGATTTTTAATCTGGAATAACTGAACATTTCACTCTTCTCCCCCACCCTCCCCATATCTTCTCTCCCATCTTAATCTTATATCTTATTTAAAAAATAGGTAATATTTTTGATATTTGAGGGGACTAAATAGACAAATGACCCTGATAGTCGGTTGTTGCTAGAAAAAAAAAATGGTAAATTTAGCTATTCTAATCTAAATCTAAATTTCTTATTTTTGGTAAATGTTTCTCAACTTTTACCTGTCATATAAATTATAATCTCTAATAATAAATTAGCTCATTTGTATTGGAATATATTTCAGAGTTTACCTGAAGGGATTAAATGGAAATTTTAAAGATGAATGGTCCTTAGAAACTTCTATAAATTTTTTTTTTCCGGATTAAAATCATTCTGGATGGAGTAGAGCAATCAGCTCTTTTTCTCAATCATTTCAGATGGTTGAAATTTCTCAACCATGTGCCTGTGTGGAGCAGAGTCAAAACCGTGTATGGTGAAGAATGTTGGCCTCAAGCTCTCTTTGGGCTTGTATCTTGGGTTGGAGAGATGACCTACTTTAACGACAGCTGCCCCATTTCGGACTCTCAGTTCCAGAAAACGGTGTGACTCCCATTCTATAATTGTGATCAAATGACCTTCTTAAAAATTACTCAACTCCAGAGTAACTTTCAGAGACAACATTCTCAATATTTAGAAAAATTACTGTTGAGAGAAATAATATTTAGCCAAGATTTCTCAAAAGACAGTAGGCCGATTATTCTACAACATATCACAGGAGGAAATTTCATTAGCAAAAAGAAGAGGAACCAGATCAATTGAGATCCTGTCGCAATGAGGCTAAAGACACCATGAAGGATATTGTTATTATAACACAGTGTCCTCATTGATAGGAATCCCCAGGAAAACTCCTGCCTCATCTTAATACTGAGTATAATTTTTGTTCTCCTTACCAGTTGGTCTGTTTTTATTTCATAAGCCCTATGGTTTGCTTATCTGCATTTCCCTTTTTGTTTGATTAATAAAAGTTAAACCCAAATTGGTGGCCCAACTGTGGCACATAGATAAATCATTGTAGAGAATATGTTTTTCCCTAATTTTTTTTTGATTCTCAAACTTACGAAAGAACTGAACGACTAGTGTAATAAACACCTTTATACCTTTTACCTAGTTTCATTAGTTATTCATGTTTTGTCCCTTTCATTTTCTTTCTCTTACACACATACACATGCATACTTTTGGCTGTATCTTTTGAAAACACTGTCAATATCATGACACTTTACTCTTACTCCTGCATAAATCTACTAAAAATAAGAATATATGTATATATCTAAATTTACATATCTCATTTACAGAATATAAACTTCTTTAGAGCCTAGCAATTTTATGAACACATTTCCATGTGCATGGAGGCTTTCAGGGAAAATTTGTTAAATGAATTAATGAATTTTAATGGCTCCAGACATTTCCACTATATAATTTATTGTTGCACATTTTAGATTTTTTTTTTTCAGTTTTACTATCATAAATAAAGAAAAAAAAAGTTGTACTATTTCATTCCCTTTCCAGGCAACTGGATCTTCATCAGTTATTCCCATTATTGATGCTTATGAGTACAGAGAATCTCTCTGGTGCAGTGCCTGGGACATAGAACCTTCTTAGTAAATAGTAGCCTGTGTTTTAGTAAGTAGTTAGAAAATTCCACTATGCATAAAACGTTCAATGAGAATGTAACAACTGGGGGAGGTGAATGTAGTATCTATTGATTCCAGGGCAGTTTTTACTAAGGGTCTTGCCTGATTTTGTATTGTTCTCCCATTTCATTGTCCTTAGTGCCTGATTTCTCTGCCCTTAATTTCATATCTGTATTAAATTTGAATTAAACAAATATATATATTAAACAATCATAAGGGGAAGCAATCTGCTAAGTACCAAAGGGATGCAATAACCAATTAACAAAATAAAAGTTCGAGAAAGAAAGAAAAAAAACCCCAGAAGTTATAATGCCAGTGTTTGAAGAATTGCATTATGGAGGAGATAATCATAAAATCTGATGCTCCCAGTGCTTCTGGTCCAACAGTATTTCAATTTCTATCTTCTTAATTTAGAAATAATTTAGAAGTGGGGCGCCTGGGTGGCTTAGTCAGTTAAATGACTCCTGATTTCAGCTAAGGTCATGATCTCATCTTCGTGAGTTTCATCCCCATGTCAGGCTCCTTGCTGACAGCATGGAGCCTGCTCGGAATTCTCTCTTCCCCTCTCTTTTTGCCTCTCTCTCTCTCAAAATAAATAAATAAACATTAAAAAGCAAAACAAGAAGTAGAAATAAGTGCTATTTATCTTGCCAAGGAAAAATGTACCGGGACTATCCACCAAAGAGATCTTCCACTAGAAAGGTCCTTGGATGGAACTAGCATTGGAACTTTAGGGTTTTTTTCTTTTTTCTTTTTTTTAATGTTTATTTATTTTAAGGGGGAGGTGGAGGAGCAGCAGAAGAGGAAGAGAGAGAATCCCCAGCAGGCTCCATGCTCAGTGTGGAGCTTACTTTCATGACTGTGAGATTATGACCTGAGCTGAAATCAAGAGTCAGTTGCTTGGGGCGCCTGGGTGGCTCAGTCGGTTGAGCGTCCGACTTCGGCTCAGGTCATGATCTCGCGGTCCATGAGTTCGAGCCCCGCATCGGGCTCTGGGCTGACAGCTCAGAGCCTGGAGCCTGTTTCAGATTCTGTGTCTCCCTCTCTCTCTGACCCTCCCCCGTTCATGCTCTGTCTCTCTCTGTCTCAAAAATGAATAAAAACATTAAAAAAAATTAAAAAAAAAAAAAAAAAAAAAAAGAGTCAGTTGCTTAACCGGCTGAGCCACCCAGGCGCCCCAACCTCAGATTTTCAGATATAACTTTTAAAAAAAATGTTTATTCATTTATTTTTGAGAGGGACAGAGAGAGAGAGAGAACGCAGACACACAAGCGGGGCAGGGGCAGACAGGGAGACAGAATCTGAAGCAGGCTCCAGGCTCTGAGCTGTCAGACCAGAGCCTGACACAGGGCTCGAACTTAAGAGCTGTGAGATCATGACCTGAGCCAAAGTCAGATGCTTAACCAACTGGGCCACCCAAGCATCCCATAACTTTTTTTTAATCGAGGCATAATTGACTTACACTATTTAAGTCTCAGGTGTTCAAAAGAATGATTTGATATTTGCATATATGGTGAAATGGTCACCACAGTAATTCGGTCCATCACCTCATATAGTTACAGAATGTTTTTTCTTGTGATGAAAACTTTTAAGATCTACTCTCTTGCAACTTTCAAATATACAATTCAGTATTGTTAACTACAGTCCCCATGCTGCACATTACATCCCCAGGACTTATTTATTTTATTTTGTAACTGGAAGTGTGCACTTTTCAATCCCCTTTACCCATCTGACAACCACCGATCTGTTCTCTGGATCTATGAGTTCCTTTTTTGTTTTTCCTTTTTGTTTGTTTTGAGATCTCACATGAGTGAGATCATATGGTCTTTGACTTTCTCTGTCTGACTTGTTTCACTTAGCATACTGCCTTCAAGATCCATTGCATTTAACTCTTAATAACATTTTAAAGCACGTCTGTATATTGAGTCTTGCAGCTGTAAGCCCTATACCAGTATCACCTGGAGTGTGATGTGAGTCTCTTCAGGGTCTCATAAAGAATTGTCCTCCTGCTGACTTTCCCACTGCTTTATTACTTGGATAATAATATGCAACGCTTAAATTTACAAAGGTGCCAAGGCATCACGTTAATGAAATATTTTTAAGATAATGGTAATATGAGGAGGAAAAGGTTTTCAGAATTAAGGGCGTAAAATAATTTCATGACTTAAGTAGAATTTGCCTACCAACATATTTTAGGGAACAGAATCGATATTCTATTTAAAAATCAGTACAAGGGGCACCTGGGTGACTCAGTCGGTTAAGCGTCTGACTTCAACTCAGGTCATGATCTCACGGTGAGTTCGAGCCCCGTGTCAGGCTCTGTGCTGACAGCTTGGAGCCTGGAGCCTGCTTCAGATTCTGTGTCTCCCTCTCTCTCTGCCCCTCTCCCACTTGCACTGTCTTTGTCTCTCTCAAAAATAAATAAACATTATACACATAAATAAATAAATAAAAATAAAAATCAATACAAAATATATGTTTCTTCCCTTTCCGTACAAGGATCAGTGTTTCATCCCTAAAAGATATTTGTCAAGAGCAGGAGCTTGGGTTCTTTGTGTTGAATTACTGTGTGTAAAAGAGTTGTATACAATCCCTGGTGAATGAAAAGTTGAAACAGAAGAAGCTTTTAGGAAATCAGAAGAAAGTTACCAGGATGAGGGACTAGAGGAACCATAGGTGCAGTCATTATGAAATAAATTTGAGAACTCAGGAGCTTAACAATTAGAGGAAAGACAAGATACAGGGCCACAGAGGAACAACACAAGACATAAGGAAAATCCCCAGATTGCAGTGCCCTGGGGTTTAAAGTGGCTGAGCCTAACCAGTGGAATCACCTCCTCTCAGCTGTGGGACTTGCAGGGTCTTGATGGGATCAGATTATTCTGACAAACCGTTTTTCTCTCTCAAAACTCACGGTAGCAAGTTACTCTTGATTCTTGAGTAATTCTCTAACTGTTGCTCAACTATTGGTTAACGTGGCACTTGTATCTCTTTCTGGATCATAAATGGATTATGATACACCCGGGAAAGGCTTGACGAGATTATGCAATTACAAAGATCACGTTCAGGTTGTATGAGGCTAGTAGGCTTTGTAAAAGGGACTGGAGGTCATGCAAAGTCACAGATCTGACTCCAGTGAAACAAAATAGACAACGTGCAAACCACGGCAATGGTGGGAATTCACTGGGCCTGACACCAGAAGAAATGCTGGCCAAGTCTTGGTAGCTAAGTTGAATGGCACTTTCCCAAAGGGATGCATTTTAGTCTCTTTTCTCAGTGAGTCCTGTGAAAAGATGGAAGAAACATGGAGACATCGTCAGGACAGGGGGAAATGACACAATGGCTACTCTGTCGAGCGTTTTCCCCATAGGTGCTTTCCCATATGTGTGTGCACTGGGTGCAGAGCCAACTCTCAGCACACTCCTCCTACGTCAGTGACCACGAGGTCAAGTTTGCCTTACTGGATCTCCCAAATCCTCCAGCTCTCTCCACATTACATGGCTGCCTATGTGTTTGTTCTCTACATATTTTGTATTAATTCAGCTTTGCTCTGTGAATCTGTATTTTTATGCTGCTCAAGATCATGGGTCTGTCAGCCTTGTCCAATTCTGCGTCCTCAGTGCCTGGCACACAGTGGGTGTGATAGTTAATTTTATGCATCAGTTTGGGTAGGCTGTGGTGCCCATGGTCAAACACTAGTCTGGATCTTGCTGTGAAAGTTTTATTTGAGATATGATGAGTATTTAAATCAGGAGACTTTGAGTAAGGAGATTGTTCTTCATTCTATCAGTGGACCTCATCCAACCAGTTGAAGGCCTAGAGAAAAGACTGAGCTCTCCCAAGGAATGAATTCTGCCTGTAGATAGACTTTAGCTTCAAGACTACAACATTATCTCTTTCTTGGGTCTCCAGTCTGCCTGTAAATTTCAGACTTGCCAGCCTCCATAATCATGTGAGCCAATTCTTTACAATAATTTTCTTTCTCTCCCTCTCTTCCTCTCTCTGTCTGTCTCTGTCTCTCTCTTTATATATAGATAGAGATCTATCTATATGTATCTGTTTATCTATCTATCTATCTATCTGTCTATCTATCATCTATCTCCTCATTGTTTTGTTTCTCTAGAGAACCCTGGATAATACATACAGTGGACACTCAGTAAATATTTGTGAGATGAATAAATAGGAGGGAGAGTGGGGATGTGGCACAGTCCTGCTTGTTCCAAATGAACAAATTCTCCAAGAGTGTTGGAGCAGGATAGACACTATTTCATGATATTAATTACCCGAGGAACTCATGGATGTATACACTGTCTGTCATAGATGTTCCAAAACAAAGCAATGGATTAAAATATATGTAATGGATATACGGGCTCTTTGTTTTTATGACTCAGAAGTGTTAAAGGAACCAGTTTCTTTAAGAGCATGTAAGCTCACTTGGCTCCAGGGGAGAATTCCATTCACACTAGGACAGAGCTCTCCAAGCCATTAAAAGAGAGGAGCATATATTCCAAATAAGTGAGCAATGATGTTTCCAGATTGTGGTTTAAAAAGTTTAATCCAGGGGCGCCTACCTAGCTCTGTCAGTGGAGCATGTGACTCTTGATCTTGGGGCTGTGAATTTGAGCCCCACGTTGGGTGTAGAGATTACTTAAAAATAAAATCTTTAAAAATAAATAAATGAAAAAAATAAAAAGCTTAACCCAGTATAGGAAAAGTGTAAAGGTAGAGAAATATTGCATTTACCTAATTAAAAAAAACATTTTATGTAAAGCAATTTGGTTTAATGAAGTTGTTAAAGTCTTATGTGTGTTGTAGATGCAGATTGTACATAATTTCCTAAAAGGTTTCATTTGTTTCACCAAAATTCATTTCAGCATTATCAAACACTGTGCCCACAGTCTTTTGTTGTGGGTTTACTCAAACCCTTTGAGTAAGGAGGTAAATTAGATATTGAAGAATTGGTTTAAATAGAAAGAAACACTATTATTTAAACTTCATTGATTACAAAGGAAGAATTATGATGTTGGAAATTAAATAAGTCTCTATTTTAGGAGATTATCATGTAGCTTAAAAATAAATAGAAAAAAAAAAATGTGAGTTGTTCTACTCTGAGCTCATTTTCCTCTTCATTAACACTCAGAGATTTTCTGTATACTTGGTGAAGGCTGACATTTCATTTTACTTTATTAATAATATTAGAATAAATGATGTATTTTTATTTGTATTCCATGTCTTAGTCTATCCTTCATTGCCTAATACAGGGGTCAGTAAACTTTTTTTTTTTGTAAAGAGGCAGATAAATATTTTAGGCTTTGTGGGCCAGATGGTCTCTGTTGCAACTACTCTACAGAAAACAGCCATGGGAGGTATATAAACAGATGGGCATGGCTGTGTTCCAATAAAACTTTATTTATAAAAGTAGAGAGTGGACTGGGCTGGACTTGGTCTGTAGGACATAGTATTCTGTCCCTTGGTCTAACCTTTTGTGTCATTTGTTTTATCTTTGGCAGTTAGACCTTGTCTTATTCAACCAGCTTGAGAGTTTAACCTATTTACATTTATTTTCAAGTGATAAAGTTGGACTTTATTTCCATCATTGTGTTTATGGCTTCCATTTTTTAATATTTCCATGTTTTTCCTTACTATGTGGACAATGCTATCTCTGCTTGTCTCTTCTCTGGCATTTAGAAAGTTGTGTATATTGTTTTTTGGCTTTATCGGTGGAAGTTTTCAGAAGTATTCTGTAACTTACCCCTGTGTCCAGGTGATCAGGGCTGTTCAAACATGTACCAGTTCTTGGACTTCCTGGGAAATTGTTGTATCAATGGTGATAGGATTGCAATTTTCTTCTTGGAAGTCAGATGTGGGGCTGACTTGGGCTGTTTGAATGGCAGCAAAATCTGCCATCTTGAGTGATAAACTGATACCTTGGAGTGTGAGGCTGCCATGCCAAAAACCTAGAAAAGTGTTAATGGTCCAAGTTAGACAGAGGTGAGACTTTTGGTTAAATGGTAACCTGTGATAATGT
The DNA here is from genome assembly GCF_018350215.1 of Panthera leo. Taxonomy (NCBI): domain Eukaryota; kingdom Metazoa; phylum Chordata; class Mammalia; order Carnivora; family Felidae; genus Panthera; species Panthera leo. The sequence continues at coordinate 59,498,840 of NC_056696.1, forward strand.
GGAATGCCAATGATGACCTAACTTCTACTCTAAAGAAAGGTCCGCAAACTATGACCCACAGGCTAAAGTTGGGTCCACTCTGTTTTTATACAGCCTTGTTTTTATACAAGTCAAGAATAGTTTTTACATTTTCATATGATTGAAAAAGTCAAAAGAAAAATGCCATTTCATGATATGTGCAAATTATATGCGATTCAAATTTCAGTGCCCATAAATACAGTTTTTTGAACCATAGCCATGCTTGATAAGGTTTGAAGTGTTGGGATTCAGAGCCAACAGGCAAGAAAAAATTCTTGAGATGTCTTTGATGCAAAAAGGTGGTTTTATTAAAGCACAGGGACAGGACCTATGGGTAGAGTTGCCCCAGGATTGTGAGGAGTGACTGATTTTATACTTGGGAATTGGGGGGAGGTAAAGTCAAGGGGAAGTTTCCAAAAGGATTTTCATACGCTGAAGAAGACTCACAGGATCCTGGAGGCCTAGCTAGTGTCAAACTAAAGTTGTTTTTCCCTCTAGAAAAGCATTAACATTAAGACGGTTAGGAGTTCCTGGAGGAATATTTGTCGATGAGCTGCAGGTTATAAGGAAATTTAATTTTATCTACATTTCTTTCTGCTTTTGTTTCCCACATCAATACTCACTCATTTAATTACTGTCGATGGCTGCTTTCGAGCTATAGCCGTGGAGCTGAGTAGTTATGTGTGAGGAGTAAGCCCACCGACCCAATCAAGGAGGGACGCGGAGACTCAGAGCACAGTGAAGTGAGGCTTTAATCAACATTCTTGCAAGGGCAGGTGTCTGACAGACAGACGCACCTGGGGCAGTTAACAGCAGACAGTTTATCTCCTAGCATATAAGTCCCTCCCCTGGTTCCTCATTGGCTGAGTACTACAGAGGCAAGCCCCTCCCCTGGTTCCTCATTGGCTGAGTACTACAGAGGTTACAGCCTGACCCGGAAATCCCCTATGTCCATGTAAGGCAAAAAGTAGTCTGATTGGAACAAATGTACATCCCTGGCGTGACTCAGAGACTTTTGGTCCCTCTTCTCTTTGTTCTTTGGCGCATGCTCATTGCAAAGCCTGAGAAAATACACCTGCAAAATGGAAAGGGGAAGAAGAACCAGGAAGTGAAGTGTCTAAAGGTTTGGGACTCCATTGTGGG